>NC_050104.1:51278460-51903460 GCF_902167145.1 Zea mays | reverse complement strand
TTATCTAAGTACTAGAAACAGTGAGAAGAAAAGAAGAAAAGAACCAAAAAGACTTGGCTCGGAGCAGCCAAAACTCAGCTTAGTCTGGCACACCGGACTGTCCGGTGGTGCACCGGACAGTGTTCAGTGCGTCAGGTTGGCTTCCGCTGAACAGGCCACTCTCGGGAAAAATCGGCGGCGTACGGCTATAATTCACCGGACTGTCCGGTGGTGCACCGGACTGTCCGGTGAGCCAACGGTCGCCAGCGCAACGGCCGGCCTCGCAATCCGCGGGCGACGCGTGGCCCGCGCCAACGGTCGGTAGGGGGCACCAGACTGTCCGGTGTGCACCGGACAGTGTCCGGTGCGCCATCTAGCCCGGAGATGCAACAGTCATCTGCGCCAGAATAGGAAGGAGATCGGCACCGGACCGTCTACAGTGACTGTCCGGTGCGTCACCCGACAGAAGGCAAGGATAGCCTTCCTTGTTGGCCTTCAATGGCTCCTAGCTGTCTTGGGGCTAAAAAAGGGCCCCCTAGGCGCATGGAGGAGCTACCACAGCTTACAAAAAACATTCTAAGACTCCAACTTCGCGCATTTGATTCTTTGAGATAGTGACTTGAGCTCCATTTGAGTTGTGAAATCTATGCATTGTGTCTTGAGCTCAAGTTGTGACTTGTGTGCATGATTGTGCTTTGGATTTGAGTCTTGTGTGTGTTGCTCTCCCCTCCCTTACTTCCGTACATCTTTTGTGATCATCATTGTAAGGGCGAGAGGCTCCAAGTTGTGGAGATTCCTCGCAAACGGGAGAAAGACAAAGAAAGGAAAGACCGTGGTATTCAAGTTGATCATCGGATCACTTGAAAGGGGTTGAGTGCAACCCTCGTCCATTGGGACGCCACAACGTAGAAGTAGGCAAGTATTACTTGGCCGAACCACGGGATAAAAATCACGTGTCTCTTGTGTGCTTTCTCTTTGATTATCTGTGTTCACAAGAACTAGCTTCAAGCTACTTAGCCGTTCTAACTTTAATAACTAAGTTTTGTGGCTATTAGTGTTGAATTTTACAGGATCACCTATTCACCCCCCCCTCTAGGTGCTCTCGCTTCAGCCTTAGGAGAAAATTTAGATTTTCTACCTCTTTTAACAAGAATAAAACATTTGCTTCCAAAGACTCTAAAATATGAAACATTGGGCTTTTTACCGGTGAGGAGTTCATAGGATGTCTTCTTGAGGATTCGGTGAAGGTAGAGTCGGTTGATGGCGTAGCAAGCGGTGTTGATTGCTTCCACTATACCACAACACCAAATTAGCGTCGGACAACTGTCGCTATAAATATACTTTTATCGTTGAACTGTTAGTCGGCATATCTTGCCACAGATAATGAGTCGGTATAAATCTATAGTCCAACTGAGCATCAGTCACTATATGTATACGTGAATAGCGTCGCTTCGTTAGTCGGCAATCTGTACCAATAGTCTCGCACCGTGAGTCGGCATAAAAGCAGTGTGCAATTTGGGCATGCCGCGCCCGCGCGAAAACATAGAAGCAAACCCTACTCCAACCATTTTCCCCTTCCCCAAATCTTGAGCCCGCCAGCACACAAACGCGCCTCCCTAAATCAGCGACCGCGCGCCCCTGCCAGCGACCGCGCGCCCCCTGCCCAGATCCACGAGCACCTCGCCCAACTGCCCTGTCACCACCACGTCGTGCGCAGCCCCAGCTCGGAGCTCAGTGATTTGGCCTGCTAGTTCCACCGCGCGCTCGGAGCTTGGTGATTATCGCCGCACACAGTCGCTGCTGGTTCCACCACGCTCGGAGCTCTGCGTCTCACGTGATGGCAGTGGTGCGGGCGGCGGCCTCCGACCCTCTGGTGAGAGTCCGGTCAACAATATCTCTTTTGCTTCTCTGTTCTTGCCCATCTTTTATGCGTGCAAGCACTTTCTTTATCGCCTGGTACTCCCCAATACATCACCTGCACTGCTAAAGGAGATCTACTCAGTTAGCTCCTTTATTTGGTAATGAATCTCCTCCTACTACGTTGTTGGTCGGTAACAAATTTCAGGAATAAGCATAAAATTTGACTGTGTTATTTTGTTAGTAAAGAGAACTGGATAAGCATCACAATGGAGTGTTATTTTGTGTGTGCAGAACTGTAGGATTATATGCCATTGGTTGTGCTTTCAGATTGTGCGGATTGTTTAGTAGATTTTGTATAAAACGAACTAGCTAAGGATGGGAGAGGTTTTTATTGGTGGTTCTTAAACTGATGTCAATAAAAAATGGTCTTTTATATTGGCGGTTTGTTGCAGCTCTCTATGTTCCAAGGGCTATTTTAAGTTGCTTCATTTGTAGAGATATAAAATCAAAATGGTTCACTAAAATAACTTCAGTTCTACCCATAAAGTTGTTCATAAAGACTTTAACTGGAACCATGCTGCAACAAAAGAAGAGAAATAAGACTTCTAGTAGCTTAATTTATTTGTAGAGGTATAGTATCTTGTGTCCTGTAGTGACTTGATGATCACACACATTAGACTATCACACTTTCGAACTAGCATAGTTGTTCTTCATGTCATTTATTTGCCCTCAATGATGACCGAACTATTCTATTCTAAATTTCTGGTACAATATACTATTGTTCTACGGTCTATGTAAATTGTAGATCACTTCTAGTAGCTCAATTTGCATAAAAAATATTAATCATGTTTGGCATATATCTATATCAAATCTTCAAACTATTTCTATTGTCCCCTTTTGCAGTACTAAACCAATTGTAAACACCTGCAAAGTATCTTCGCGTTTGATTGAAGTATCTTTAGAGCTCGCTTTGTGTACCGGTATAATTCTCTTTCCCTAGTTGTTCATCATTTTTCTGTAGTATAAGTATTTACTTACTAATTTTGAGTCTGAGCATTTAATTAAATTGAAAATATTATGGTTATTTTTTCAATTTGTGGATGCATCCACATGAACAGAATTTTTTAGAGGGTGCAACTATTTGAGTTATTATGATGTGCTTAATTTTTAGTTCATTCGAAAGCTAATTGATCTGTGGTACAAAGGATGGTGGATAAAACATGGATCAATGATGATGCTAGGTACAAATCCATTATAACACAAATATAAATGTGATATCTATAGCTTAAATATAATTTAACCTAAGAATGAAAATGATGATGCATGTAGGCACAACAAGACATATTTACAAGGTGTAAACAGCTTCTTGGCTTTTGCATTTAGAAATTCAGCTGTAGGCAACAAGATTTTATGCCACTATAGAAAGTGTGTTAACTCATTTTGGAAAGAGGCAAGTGAAATACGTGAGCACTTAATATGCGATGGGTTTCTAAAAGGGTACACCATATGGAACTTGCATGGGTAGACTAACTCTGTTGTGAATCATGGAAACTATGATACTAATGAGGTTATGGAAGAACCCAATGAAGATGATGACGTATCTGATTTGCTTAGAGACTTAGCTGCTGGTTTAGATGATCGAGGAGAATTTGAGGATACAAGCTCTTTTGTTGACCCCTGTGAGGAGCTAGTTGCTATTCAAAAGTTGGTTGCAGAAAATAGCAAAGAGTTATATCCAAACTGCAAGAAATATACGCAGCTACGTTTCCTTATTAGATTACTCCACATCAAACTCCTCGGAGGATGGACTGATAGATCTTTTAACTTACTACTTGATTTACTTAATGATGCACTCCCTGAGGGTTCAGCACTCCCGAAATCTTTTTATGAAGCTAAGAAAATGGTGAAAACAATAGGAATTGGGTATATAAGTATTCATTCTTGTGAAAATGATTGCATTCTTTATTGGAAGGAGAATTTAGATCTGAATTCATGTCCAAAATGTAAGGTTTCACGATGGAAATCAATAAAGAAGAGTCTAGATGGGAAACATGTGTATAAGGTTCCAAAGAAGGTTCTTCGATACTTCCCAATAAAGAAAATGCTCCAAAGGTTATTTTTGACCTCCAAAATAGCAAATCTAACACGATGGCATGCTGAAGGTCAAAAAAAAGATGGTTTACTTAGACATCCAGCAGATTCACCCCTGTGGAAGAACTTTGACAACAAACATCCAGAGTTTGCTGCAGATAGCCGTAATATTCGCCTTGCATTTGCAACTGATGGCTTTAATCCATTTAGGTCCATCAGCTATAGTGTTTGGCCTGGTATTTGTATTCCGTACAACTTTCCACCTTCAATGTGCATGAAGCAATCAAATTTCATCCTTTCTTTGTTGATTCCTGGTCGAAATGGACCTGGTAGTGACATGGATGTCTATTTTCAACCCCTTGTTGATGATCTGCTAGATATGTTCGTCAATGGAGCTAGAACTTATGATGCTTCAAAGGGTGAATTCTTCAAGTTGCGGGCTGCACTATTATGGACTATTACTGATTTCCCAGGTCTAGGATACACATCTGGATCTGTCACATCTGGTGAAGCAGCATGTCCTGATTGCAACTACCACACTTGTTCACTTAGACTTAGTAATGGCAGCAAGAATTGCTATATGAATCATCGTAGATTCTTGCTTGATGACCATCCATTTAGGTTTGACATTGATAGATTTGGTAAAACTGAGTTTAGGCCAGCACCTACTCCGCTTTCTGGAGAACAAATTTTAGAGTGCACTAAAGATCTTAATCAAACTTTTGGCAAGGATCCATCTAGAAAGAAACCGGCAAACAAGAGACGCAAGAAAGGGGAACCATTAGTCATTCTCAAAAGGAGATCTATTTGGTTTCAACTACCATACTGGAAAGATTTATTGTTGAGACATAATTTTGACATCATGCACATAGGGAAAAATGTGAGTGAAAGCTTACTTAATACATTCCTGGGCACAGATGGGAAATCAAAGGATAACTTGAATTCTAGGTTGGACCTTCAGGCCCTAGGTATTAGAAGTGATCTTCACCCTATTGAAGTACAAGACCAACTTTATTTACCACCAGCACCTTACTCAATGAGTCCTACCGAGAGGAAATTATTTTTCCAAGTACTAAAAGGGGTGAAGTTTCCTGATGGTTATGCAGGTGATATACGACATAATGTACATGTCAATCAGAGGAAAATAATTGGACTTAAGAGTCATGAGTGCCACATTATTCTACAACACTTGCTGCCACTTGCTGTTAGAAAAATATTGCCTACAATAGTCAGTGCTGGTGTGATCCGTATATCTAATTTTTTTCAAGAAACTTTCTGCACCAGTCATTCGAATAAGTGACATGAAAAGTCTTGAGGCTGATATAGCTGAAACTCTGAGCTTTCTTGAGACTATATTCCTGCCTTCTTATTTTGATATTATGGTACACTTGATGGTACATCTTCCCGCTCAAGCAAAAATAGCAGGTCCAGCCCATTTTTGAAGCATGTGGCCGATAGAGAGGTACTTTCATATGCATATTGTAGCATAGCGAATAAAAATCATGTACGCTATGCTATAATGTTATCAATGATCCTTTTATTTATGTGCATAGGTATCTAATGAGATTGAAGGGTTCTGTTCATACAAAAAGTCATTGTGAAGGATCAATCATGGAGTGGTCTATGTTTACTGAATGCCTTACATTTTGTGCTCGCTATTTACATGGCGAGTCTCAATTGAACCATCTAGATGCAAATGATGAAGATTGTAGTACAACTCCTTTCTTCCATAGAATTGGTCGTGGATTGTCTGGAAAATGTGTAGTTACTTTAAACCACAAGACATGGCTACAAGCCCACAGATATGTTTTGTTCAACTATTACAATATAGGGCCTTACTTCGAGTAAGTTATCTATATAAGTATATATCTTCTCATCACATGATCACTACCTTTTGCATGTTGAAGTGATAAAATGACCTTTGCAGCAAGCATGCTCACTATCTATCCTCAATTGGTCTTCAAAATAAATGAGATATCAACCGCATGCAGCATAAATCCTTTCATGAGTGGCTTAGGTTGCATGTAAGTAAGAAATAAACTTAATAGATTTATTTGAGATGGAATTCACATATACTTTAACGGTAGCATTTCAAATTCAGGTGGAAGAAACGTGTGAAGAAGCATCAGACGAGATTAAAATTTTAGCCAAGGCACCAATGATGGTTGCACACCAAGTATAATAGCTATACCATAAATGGATTCAATTTCCACACACACTCCTATGATGAGGGTAGAGCTATTCAAAATAGTGGGGTTGTTGTAGTTGCAGAGTCAACAAGCTTTGACAGGGGTAATAATGATAATGTCATAATAGGAAATAAGACCTATTTTGGTATTATCAATGAAATTGTTGAACTAAACTATAACCACAAAGGTACAGTCGTGCTTTTCAAATGTGATTGGGTTGACAACCGTGTGCAGAACAAGTGGGTGAAAACTGACCAGTTAGGTATCACATCTGTCAATTTTAAGCACTTGTTCAATACAGGTGAAAAATTATCAGATGAGCCTTTCATTCTAGCATCACAAGCGGTCCAAGTATACTATGTTCCTGATCTAATTGATATTGAGTGGGTTGCTGTTGTTCAATCTAAAGCAAGAGATGTGTATGACCTGGATAATTTGGAGAACGAGCACATAGATAATGATAATCAGTTTTTTGCCCCACTAGTTGATCTAAATGGTAATGTGACTATTGATATTGTTAATGGGATTGTCCCTGCTGTTAGAAGAGACATAGATGGTTACCTAGTTGATCCTAAAACATCTAAAACAAAGTCTGCAAAGTAAGTTCTTTTCTTCATTTCTGCAAAGTAGCTGGTATGTATTGAGTACTTCTTTTCAAGGAGTTGCTAATTTCTTTATTCTCTGTAGAAGAAAAAATGGCAAACGAAAGAAGAAAGCATAACGAAGCTATGGTCAACATGTATGAGATGCAGCGACTTGCAACCATTGCAGGCAACAAAAGACGGCTGAATGCTCTTAATATCCCAACTTTGAGTGATATGCAGCAGCACCAGGGTCAACCTAAGAAAAGGATAAAGGTATTTTTTATATGCTCCAGTTTATATATTTAATTTTTATATCCCAAGTTTTAATTATTAAATCGTGATGCAATGTTGCATCAATGTTGTCCATCTTTCTCCTAATCAATAAAATGCTTTGATTACTATTGACATAATGTGAACTTCGATTTATATGTGGTTTATTATCCATATTTGGTCCTATCCATGAAATTATTTGATTCATGTGAACTGCTACGTTTGTCAGTATAAATGTTTTCTCTGCTTAAGAGATATCACTTCATTGGACTTTTTAGACACCCACGATCCATGGCCCAATCGTTCTTTAGATTTCTGATGGTTGTGGTACAATGTACACATTTAGTTACTTTGTTCACAATTCATGAAAATCACAATTCTTGTGTATATAATTATATGAAGCACCAGGTTTGTAACATTGGAATAGGGATGCTCTATGCTGCTGTACATTTAGTCAATTAGCTAGGCCATTTGCATTGGCTCTCTCTCTCTCTCTATGTGTAGTGTAGCCGCCAGTTTTCCCTGATGATCACATGTGTGTCAGTGTGTACTTCTGGTAGATCAAACTCTGCACTCTGCAATTCAAAGTTCTAGGGTGCATTCATCTTAGCATGCATGCATGCATGAAAAATTGGAACTTTTACATGGCCAGATCTTCTTGTCGCAATGGGCACCTGCTGCACATGTATATGTGCAATTTTAACCTAGCTAGCTACCCTATAGCTAGGCTGGGAAATCTTTTACATGGATGCTCATTTTGTGATAAGTTTACTTTGCAAAGGTTTTTTTACACAACCAGCAGAATCTCTGGGTAGTTCTGGCGTGCAGCAGATATGGAGATTTCTGGCGTGCAGCAGATATTAAAAAAGTAAAATTTTAGTCTTGTTTTTCATCTGGTCGTCTCTCCATACCTCTAATATTAAAAAAGTAAAATTTCAGTCTTGTTTTTACACAACCAGCAGTCTTGTTTTTCAATTGGAGAATGCAAATGAGCAGATTGATGCAAATATTGGTTGTGATTCAATTGGAGATTTTCTGTGTGACAATGATGATAATTATTCTGTTGTTGCATATACTTTTTCACCTTGCTATAGTAAAACTAATGTGTTTAAATTAATAGAATCCCATAGTCCACAAAAGAAGAGAAAAGGAAGGGGTATTACAAAATTGGAGGACATATTTGCAAGAGAATCTGAGATGGCAAAAATTAAGATAGAACTGAATGAATTTGGTCAACCTATTGGAAACAATTCAAGGAAGTTTTCTAGTGCTATTGGGTGTCATGTGAGAAAGAAGTTGTCAGTTAGCAGTGTTGACTGGAGACTAGTGGATGGTGAGAAGAAGTATGAAGTCTGGACCGACCTAAAGGTATTTGCCCAAGTACATTATTATCGTTTCTTAGGTTGAATTTGTTTCTGACCATTAGACCAAGTTGTGATTATCTTTTTTTGGTTGGAAAATCAGAAAATCTTCGATGTAGATGATGATGCCTTTAACTGGTTTTTAACCACTGCTGGAAGGAAATGGAAGGATTTTAAGTCAACCCTAAAGGCGCATTATTTTAATGAGAATTTAACAGAAGAGGACATGAAGAACAAACATAGTGGAAGGGTTAGTGATGAGGATTGGAAGTTTCTTTCTGAATATTGGGTGTCTCCTGAATGTGAAGGAAAGACAAAAAAGCCAAATTTAGTCGTTCAAAGGTTGGGGTACTCCATACATCTGGTAGCAAGAGCTTTGCTCGCTCTGGCCATGAAATGGTATTGAAGCAATTTGACTGTTGAATTTACATTATGATTTTTCATTTTAAATTGTTAATATTAAAACAATTTACAGTCTAAGGAACTAGGCCGCCCTCCTCGAAGAGATGAACTCTATATCAAAACACATACCAGAAAAAATGGAGTTCCAACAAGACTTGCTGAACCAGTTATTGTAAGTTTTTGTGAACTTGACATTTATTGTAAGGTGTTTTTTGCATCACATTTGCTAATGTTTCCTATATTGGTAGGTACTGAACCTTTCTCTTTTGCAACTCAATTTGGGTAGAACAAACTTAAAGAATATGTTGAGGCCCATCCAGAGTTGAAGGAAAGAACAATTCAAGAAGGTGATGCTTTTGCTGCTGTTTGTGGAGAGAAAGAGCCAAGAGGACGTGTCCGAGTTTTGGGTCTAGGACCAACTCCCCAAGATATTGGTACCCCAGGCTTGAGAAGTTACACACCCACAAGACTCCAAATGGAAGTCCTAGCCCGCAAAAGGTTGAACGTGAGAAAGCTGCTCTAGAACAATGCATAGCAGAAATGGAGGAGAAAATGCAGGAGCAAAGGATGGCTCATGAAATGAGAGATGTGAAAATCATCTCGCATGATGGTTCTAATACACGACACCATCCGGTAAAGTAGCTGAACATCTTAGAGTCATTTTGAAATCTATGGAATATTTGTTACTTATTACCCTCCTATTTATTTTAGGACACGAGGTCTGGACAACATATTGATCAAACACATAATATTGCTCAGTTTCATGAAGATGAAGCTTATGTGGAGGATGAAATCTCTGATGAGGGTGAAAACTTGCTTGGCAACAATCATGTTAGTGTTACCCCTGCAGTACATCCATCTAAAGGCAACCCTATCAATGGTACCCCAACAATGCAGCCATCTAGCAAGACGACCAATACAACCCCAATAGTGCAGCTATCTCAAGGCAACCCTACTAATGCGTCCCTAGCAGTGCAGCCCTGTCAAGGCAACACTAGAGCTATCCCAGCAAGTCTGCCTCTTCACACTGAACTTGTAATTTTTTCATCCATCCTTCAAAGTTTCTAATTCTCATTTGCTAGTGGTTCTGTACATTTATTATATTCTTACAATTTCATTGTTTGCTTCAGATTGGAAAGGATGCGATCTTATATGCCATATTGAGATATCATCCTGTGGCTAAGGGAACAATTATTTCAACTAATCCAAGCTCAGTGCTAGGAGGAGTTGCTCTAGGAAAGCAATATTGTGAGGTTGTTGTGGTTATTTGGAGTAGATGGGTGATGCTGATCGGATGTCGATCGCATGGTCGTACAAGAGAGTAATAAGCTATCTCTTTGTTGTTTTTTCATATATGGTGATTGCATATTTTCTAACTAATGGTTTCTATGATTATATAGCTAAAGGTGAGCATGACATCAAAATCATCCCAGAGTGCTATAGGTATATATATGATTGACATTGTACCACAATTCTATTTTGTGGTATCTACCACTGATTTCAGTAGATATTCTTGGTTATGACTGCTTCTGGCTATGTGGCTGATTTGAGTAGATATTCTTGATTTTAGTAGGTATGTAGCTGCTACTAGATATTCTTGATTTTTCAGCTGTTAACTTACAATATATTGAGACTGAAGCAGTAATTAAGTCACCAGCTAAATACATCTCTTTTTCCTACTAGCTGGACAACATACATTTCAACGTAGATATTAACTAAATGAAAGGACACTTGAGTAGCTGCTCTCTAAAATTCATGCAGCTCAATAAGCAGCAGCAGGGTGTTGCGATCATGCAGTTCTGTTGCGTTCAACTATTGTATATTTAGCTTAATCATGGAGCATTGGTGGTATCTATTCTATAGTTTATTTTGGAATGGATTTCTAAGTAGTCTACTAATGATTTGGGTTTTAATTTTGTCAGGAGGGAGGTCCTAGAGGTAGTAAGTCACTTGTTTACTCCATGATGACAATAGCAAGCAGATCGCGGTGGTGCCTATGGATGCTACAAGCCTACAACAAGAAAGATCAAAAGTTCTTTTGGATGGATGCAACTACATATTTTGTGTTTTGCAAGTGAACTTAAAATTGTGAAACCAACATGTGGTTGTACTAGCTAGTATCTCTGAGCTTTCACAAGCCAAACTTAGTGTTGTTGCTGCTTATTTTGATCTTTATTACAACAAAAGCAAACTTGTGAACTTTATGTATGAATGCAGTACAATTGTTATTGTCATGAATGAAAATATGAGCTATGTATGAATGCAGTACAATTGTTATCTGATGTTGATAATAATTGGAAATTGCTAGTAATATATTTTTTAGGTTCATATAGTCGTAGCGTTTGATTGTTAGTCGGTAAAAATACATATATCGCATCAGACAGTGTCGGTATAAGTTCTAATAGCGTTTGATTGTTAGTCGGTAAAAATACATATATCGCATCAGACAGTGTGTCGGTATAAGTTCTAACAGACTGTCCGTCGGGATAAATATGTTAGTCGGTATATCTTTTTAACGTCTAACCGTCCGTCGGTATAAACATGTCTGTCGCTAGGTTGTGGTATAGTGTTCCGCCCAAAACCGGTCCGAAGTCTTGTACTCATCAAGCATGGTTCTTGTCATGTCAAGTAGAGTTCTATTCTTCCTCTCTACACAATTTTGTTGTGGTGTGTAGGGAGAAGAGAACTCATGCTTGATGCCCTCCTCCTCAAGGAAGCCTTCAATTTGGGAGTTCTTAAACTCCGTCTCATTGTTGCTTCTAATCTTTTTGATCCTTAAGTCGAACTCATTTTGAGCCCATCTCAAGAATCCCTTTAAAGTCTCTTGGGTTTGAGATTTATCCTGCAAAAAGAACACCCAAGTGAAGCGAGAATAGTCATCCACAATTAAAAGACAATACTTACTCCCGTCGATGCTTATGTAAACTATCGGGCCGAATAGATCCATGTGGAGTAGCTCAAGCGGCCTATCGGTCGTCATGATGTTCTTGTGTGGATGATGAACACCAACTTGCTTCCCTGCTTGACATGCGCTACAAACCCTGTCTTTCTCAAAATGAACATTTGTTAGTCCTAAAATGTGTTCTCCCTTTAGAAGCTTGTGAAGATTCTTCATCCCAACATGGGCTAGTCGGTGATGCCAGAGCCAACCCATATTAGTCTTAGCAATTAAGCAAGTGTCGAGTTCAGCTCTATTGAAATCAACTAAGTATAGCTGACCCTCTAACACCCCTTTAAATGCTATTGAATCATCATTTCTTCTAAAGACAGTAACACCTACATCAGTAAATAGACAGTTGTAGACCATATTGCATAATTGAGAAACGGAAAGTAAGTTGTAATCTAAAGAATCTACAAGAAAAACATTGGAAATAGAATGGTCAGGAGATATAGCAATTTTACCAAGTCCTTTGACCAAACCTTGATTTCCATCCCCGAATGTTATAGCTCTTTGGGGATCATCGTTTTCCTCGTAGGAGAACATTCTTTTCTCCCCTGTCATTTGGTTTGTGCACCCGCTATCAATGATCCAACTTGAGCCCCCGGATGCATAAACCTACAAAACAATTTAGGCCTTGTTCTTAGGTACCCAAACGGTCTTGGGTCCTTTTACATTAGAAACAAGCACCTTGGGTACCCAAACACAAGTCTTTGAGCCCTTGTGATTGGCCCCAACATATTTGGCAACTACTTTGCCTGATTTGTTAGTTAAAACATATGAAGCATCAAAAGTCTTAAATGAAACAATATGCTCATTTGATGCAATAGGAGATTTCTTTTTAGGCAATTTAACATGGGTTGATTGCCTAGAGCTAGAAGCCTCATTTTTATACATAAAAGCATGGTGTGAAACATTATGAGGTTTCCTAGCATGAATTCTCCTAATCTTATGCTCGGGATAACCAACAGGATATAAAATATAGCCCTCGTTATCCTAAGCCATGGGAGCCTTACCCTTAACAAAGTTAGATAATTTCTTGGGGCATTAAGCTTGACATTGTCTCCCTGTTGGAAGCCAATGCCATCCTTAATTCTAGGGCGTCTCCCATTATAGAGCATACTTCTAGCAAATTTAAATTTCTCATTTTCTATCTCATGCTCATTAATTTTGCTAGTTAGTTGTGCTATGTGATCATTTTGTTGTTTAATTAAAGCTAGGTGATCATGAGTAGCATCAACATTAATATCTCTACATCTCATGCAAATAGAAACATGATCAACGGTGGATGTAGAGGGTTTGCAAACATTTAATTCATCAATCTTAGCATGTAACATGACATTCTCATTTCTAAGATTGGAAATAGAAACATTGCAAACATTTAAATCATTAGCCTTAGACATTAATTTATCATTCTCAATCTTAAGGCAAGAAAGTGATTCATTCAACTTGTCAATCTTAGCAATTAAACTAGCATTATCATTTTTAAGGTTGACAAGAGAATCATCACAAGCATTTAATTTCTCAACCTTAGCAATTAATTTGGCATTTTCAATTCTAAGGTTAGAGATAGTGTCATGGCAAATGCTAAGCTCACTAGTTAAATTTTCACATTTTTCTACTTCCTGAGCATAAGCATTTTTAACCTTAACATGTTTTTTTGTTTTCCTTAATAAGGAAGTTCTTTTGGCTATCCAAGAGTTCATCCTTCTCATGAATAGCACCTATCAATTCATTTAATTTTTCTTTTTGTTGCATGTTTAGGTTGGCAAAAAGAGCAAGCAAACTATCTTCATCATCACTAGAGTTATCCTCATCACTAGATGTTGCATATTTAGTGGAGGCTCTAGATTTTACCTTCTTTTTGCCGTCATTTGCCATGAGGCACTTGTGGCCGATGTTAGGGAAGAGGAGACCTTTGTTGATGGCGATGTTGGCGGCGTCCTCGTCGTCAGAGGAGTCGGTGGAGCTCTCATCGGAGTCCCATTCCCGACACACGTGGGCATCGCCGCCCTTCTTCTTGTAGTACTTCTTCTTTTCGTTCCTCCTTCCCTTCTTGTCGTCGCCCCTATCACTATCACTTGACATAGGACATTTGCAATAAAATGACCGGGCTTACCACACTTGTAGCAAACTTTCTTGGAGCGGGGCTTATAATCCTTCCCCCTCCTTTACTTGAGGATTTGGCAGAAACTCTTGATGATGAGCGCCATCTCCTCATTGTCGAGCTTGGAGGCGTCGATGGGGAGCCTACTTGACGTAGACTCATCTTTCTTCTCTTCCGTCGCTTTGAATGCGACGGGTTGCACCTCGGGTGTGGAGGTGGCGCCTCGCTCGATGATTTGTTTGGAGCCCTTGATCATCAATTCAAAGCTCACAAACTTTCCTATGACCTCCTTGGGAGACATTAGCTTATATCTAGGATCACCACAAATTAATTGAACTTGTGTAGGGTTAAGAAAAACAAGTGATCTTAGAATAACCTTGACAATTTCATGGTCATCCCATTTTGTGCTCCCGAGGTTGCGCACTTGATTCACCAAGGTCTTGAGCCGGTTGTACATGGCTTGTGGCTCCTCCCCTTGGTTGAGCATGAATCGACTGAGCTCCCCCTCGATCGTTTCCCGCTTGGTGATCTTGGTCACCTCATCTCCTTTGTGCGCGGTCTTGAGCACGTCCCAAATCTCTTTGGCACTCTTCAACTCTTGCACTTTATTATACTCCTCTCGACTTAGAGAGGCAAGGAGTATAGTAGTGGCTTGGGAGTTGAAGTACCGGATTTGGTCGACCTCCTCCGAATCGTAGTCCTTGTCCCCTTCCTTCGGTATCTGTGCTCCATACTCAACAATATCCCATATGCTTTTGTGGAGTGAGGTTAGGTGAAGCCTCATTTTAACACTCCACATAGAATAATCTTCACCGTCAAAAACCGGTGGTTTGCCTAATGGGACAGAAAGTAATGGAGTACGTTTGGAAATGCGAGGGTAGCGGAGGGGCATCTTACTATACTTCTTGCGCTCATGGCGCTTAGAAGTGGCGGATGCCGATTCAGAGCCGGAGGTGGAAGGTGACGAATAGTCGGTCTCGTAGTAGACCACTTTCTTCATCTTCTTGTTCTTGTCACCTCTCTGTTGTGTCTTGATGGAGGAAGATGATTCCTCCTTGTGCTTGTGGCCGGACTCCCTCGAGTGGGTTCTCCCCGAGCTTGCAGACTTGTCACCGCCGGTCCCAATCTCCCTCTTGGCGGATGCTCCCGACATTACATCGAGTGGTTAGACTCTAATGAAGTACCGGGCTCTGATACCAATTGAAAGTTGCCTAGGGGGGTGAATAGGCGAATCTGAAATTTATAAACTTTAAGCACAACTATAAGCCAGGTTAGCGTTAGAAATAAAACCGAGTCCGAAAGAGAGGGCCAAAACAAATCAACCAAGAAATAAGCGAGTGACACGGTGATTTGTTTTACCGAGGTTCGGTTCTTGCAAACCTACTCCTCGTTGAGGTGGTCACAAAGACCGGGTCTCTTTCAACCCTTTCCCTCTCTCAAACGGTCACCTAGACCGAGTGAGCTTTTCTCCTCAATCAAACGGGTCACTTAGACCCCACAAGGACCCCCCACAACTTGGTGTCTCTTGCTTTGATTACAAAGGTGTTGAGAACAAGAAATGGGGAAGAAGAAAAGCGATCCTAGCGACAAGAACTCAAATGAACACAAATATCTCTCTCTCACTAGTCACTAATTGTTTGGAGTGATCTTGGACTTGGGAGAGGATTTGATCTCTTGTTTGTGTCTTGGAGTGAAGTCTAGAGCTCTTGTATTAAATGCAATGGCTGAAAACTTGGATGCCTTGAAGTGGTGGTGGTTGGGGGTATTTATAGCCCCAACCACCAAACCAACCGTTGGGGTTGGGCTGCTGTCGATGGGCGCACCGGACACTGTCCGGTGCGCCAGCCACGTCACCCAACCGTTATGGTTCGACCGTTGGAGCTCTGGCAGCTTGGGGGCACCGGACAGGTATTGTTCACTGTCCGGTGCGCCTTCTGGTGTTGCTCTGACTTCTGCGCGAACTGTCCGCGCACTGTAGCGCTTTTCAGGTTTCCGTTGGAGTCGATCGTTGCGCTGTAGCCATTGCTCCGCTGGCACACCGGACAGTCTGGTGAATTATAGCGGAGTGCCTTTTCCAGAAACCCGAAGGTGGCGAGTTCGAGTTGATCCACCCTGGTGCACCGGACACTGTCCGGTGGAACACCGGACAGTCCGGTGCACCAGACCAGGGCAGCCTTCGGTTTCTTTTGCTCCTTTCTTTTTGAACCCTAACTTGGACTTTTTATTGGTTTGTGTTAAACCTTTGGCACCTGTAGAACTTATAATCTAGAGCAAACTAGTTAGTCCAATTATTTGTGTTGGGCAATTCAACCACCAAAATCATTTAGGAAAAGGTTTGGCCCTATTTCCCTTTCAGTAGGTTTCACGCGCAGGCCCTGTATTTTTGCAGAAAGGCCCCTGACCTTTTAGGTTATCGCAGAATTAGACCTAGTTTTGTATTTTGAATTCCAAAAAATGTTTATTTCATATCTTTTGCATATGAACTCCAAATTGAGTGATTCAAATTGCAAAATGTTCATAAGATTATTCTCTACTTGTTTAATTTATGACCTTTTACTGTCTGCATGTGCTAATTTTATGCCTAGACTATAGGTTAGTGTAAGTGATGGCTTATTTATTAATAAGAAAGATAAAAGGAAAACCATAATGGTAATTAGATGTTTAACTTTGTGAGGTTAATAACATGTAAAAGTATGAACCTATCCCTGGTATAATTCTTTAAGATAAATAAAATTAAGATATGTAATTTATCGAGATAAGTAATACTTAGAGAACCACAAACTTCTAGGTGTAATAGTCCACCCTAGATCTCAGACTTCACTTTTGAGTTTGTTACTTTCTTTTGAATTAGTGTTCACTTGATTGTACATGTTTGGTGTATTATTTCTTTGTCATTATCCAAATGTGTTGAATGCATGATCGCTTTGCGTAGACAACGAGCAGCCCATGGTTCCTAAGTGTGTTGCCGAAGATCTTCCTGAGCAACAACCTGGTGAAGGCACGTGCCCTGTGACCTATTATGTCCTACTTACTTTATATTCACTGTCCCACATTAATTAATTGAAACCTAAGGATTGACTAGTCTGTATTTATCTTGTCCTTGTTTACCTTTTTGGTTATTATGGTTAGCATCATGCTATTGCTCCACTATGAACGAACATGATGCGAATATTTATGATACGATGCTACTATTATAATTATGATGACGTTCTTATGGCACTTTAGGGGACTCAGGCTATTTTCCTGAGTACCTCTCTGTAAGGACCTGTTCGTTGAGTGACCTCCCGGGATAACAGTGCAACCATGAGGGTGGCATGGGACACCCTTAGCTAAATAATTAGATGAACCTGGGGGTGTAGCTGGCTTTGCCGGAGGGCTGTCAATGGGGGTCGGGGCATAGTGCTCGCTCTGCTAAGGGTGGATGCCGAGGTTCATTCGATTTGGTTTTGTCAGTCACCCACCTTAGGGAGGAGTGTTGTGTTTGAATGACTGGAGAAACCTAACAAGCAGCTATGCACCAGGGGAGTCTTTGTAAAGGCTACATAGTGTATCCCTGTCCATTCACCTCGGTAGTGAAGATTGGGTCTGTACAAGCCAGGCTGGAATGGGATCACAACTCGTGGGTAAAGTGTGCAACCTTTGTAGAGTGTTAAAAACTGGTATATCAACCGTGCTCATGGTTAAGAGCAGCCTTGGGATCCTCTTTGATTTAAAGAACTTTGGATACTCTCGGATGATGATTATATCTGTGATTTCTGGTATTTCCTCTTGGAGGGAGTACATTTGGGTAATAACTGGGTTTATTACTAAAACATGGCTTACTACTAGTAATAAATACATGACCAACTAAAATCAGTTGCTTTAACCTTAACTCCACATATAGCTAGTCCACTTTAGCCAAACGAGATATTTGCTGAGTACGTTGATGTGTACTCACCCTTGCTTTAAAAACCACCCCACCCCAGGTTGCCCCCATTGCAATCAGTGCTTAGGAGGAGATGCAGGCAACATGGAGGACTTTGAGGAGTTTCTGAACTACGATGAGTTCTAGTTGTGTTAGTGGCAATCCCCAAGTCAGCTGCATGTGAAGGCCTTATCTACTACGTTTCATATTCCGCACTTTGAACACGTTAATGACTATGTTATGTTAATGACTCTGTGGATGTCTTAGACAAATATTGATGTAATAAAGTATCTTTTCCGCTATTTATTTTGAGCATTGTGTGATGATGTCCAACTATGTTGTGTACGTGAGTTTCTGATCCTGGCACGTACATGGTTCACATTCGGTTTACCTTCCAAAATCGGGTGTGACAGAACATTTTGAATTTTATTTACTTCCATCTCTTGTGTAGCTTTTTGGGAATTTTGGCAAACCTCTTTGGGGTGTTATCCTTACTAACATTTGTAGATAATTTGATGTGCTACCATTATTGTTAATGGTCCAAGCCATAATAGTGTGATTCAAATAGTTTCCTAGCTGGTTTTATGTCGAACACCCCTTAATTGGTCACATGCAGGAGAAAGAAAATCTTTGGACCGAAATTGATTACCCAGGTCAAAGAAAAGGTCAGAGTAATTAGAGAGAATTTAGAAGCTGCTCAAGCCAGGCAAAACAGTTGTAATGACAAAAGAAGGAAACATCTATAGTTTGAAGTAGGAGATCATGTGTATCTTAAGGTCTCACCCTCTAAAGGCATTCAAAGATTTGGAATTAAAGGCAAGTTAGCCCCTCGTTATATTGGACCTTATGAGATCACAGAAGCATGTGGACCAGTATCTTATTAGCTAAAGCTACTACCTAATGTGTCTGCGATACACAATGTATTCCACGTGTCTCAACTACAGAAGTCTTTCCTAGTATCGACGGGAGTTCTAATTGAACCAGAGATGGAGATAGAACCCGACCTGTCGTACAAAGAACACCATGTCAAAGTCTTGGACTACAAGAACAGATCGAGTCGTAGGAAGACAATAAGGATGTATATGTAACACCTCAGGTGTTAGCTCTATGGTTTATTCCAACACACTGCTAAACCTAGTATCACATATGCCTTCTTTGGACAAAAGTCACCATACTCTTGGATTAGAACCCTAACTAATTGATAAACACAACAAAGGGACTACCTTAACCATCTCATGTTAACCGCATTAGAGGAAGTAACCAAACCTTTGAACCCCTACTTAAGATCAATAGGTGCATCAAAAAGAAATGGACCAGAAAAACCATTTGGATCACATTATCATAACTTGGGCCATTAAGATAAGTTGTAACACATAAAAATACCTACAAAAGTTTGTAAGAGTAACAACCCAAAAAGGTTCTGTAAAATCACTGTCGGTACCCTGAAACAGGGGTACCCCTTACTACAGTAAGAAGGCACGGTGCCCGCGCAGCTATCTCTAGTCACGCGGTAAGCAGTACCCGACCCCACCACGTGGACGACTCCGGGGTCGCCACATGGCCAGGGAAGACAATATCCTCCAAAATACCAACAGTGGGTCCGGACCCCCATGGGAGAGTGACAGACCTCCGTGGGTACAGACCAGACCCCTGGGACGGGTCCCGGACCTCTCTGTGTAGGGTCCGGGCCACCCTTAGTAGGGTCCCGGGATTCTGGGACAAAGAATACCTAGGCCTTAACCAAGGCCAGGCGGGGGTCTGGAGCCAACACATGTCCGGATCATACCATATACACTTCCACTCCCCGCTCAGGCGGAGACCCAATGCTGCCACGTGGCCTACTGCCCATGCCGTAAGCCAGTAAGCGGAGCCTGACGTAAAGCCTCTGGGCCACGCGGCGCAGCATTTATTGCGGATAAGGCGCGCCGCCTGTCTATTCCACTGACAGGTGATGTGTCGCCTCGTCATTTAATGAGACCTGCCACTCCACTGGCAGGTGATGTGCCGCCTCAGCATTTAATGAGCCCTGTCTACCCCGCTGACGGGCGGCGACCAGACCTCCCTGCAGGCGGCGTGCCTGTCCATTCCATTGGCAGTCAATACGCCTGTGCTGTGGTATACACTATGCTCATCATCACTCGCACGTTACCAAGGAAGCAGCGTAGGATATCAATACCATATCCACTATGGACATTATGGCGCTCGGAGATCTTCTGGGCGACACTGGCATTGGACACTTCGATATTATTCCCTCCGTTTTGCCCCTGGGCCCGCATGTAGGGGCTCAGCGCCCTTGTATGTACCCCCTTTAGCTATAAAAGGGGGAGGCACGCAACGGACAGACTCAAGCACAATTAGACCTAGCTGAGGCTCACAAGTTCATACAAGCTCAATACATTACACAGTGGAGTAGGGTGTTACGCTCCGGCGGCCCGAACCACTCTAAACTCTTGTGTGTTCTAACGTTCTTCCCATTTTCCAACTAACAAGCAAAACACTTAGGCCCCTCCTCATCTTAGGATTTAGGGCGGGTGCATTCTGCCACCCGGCCGGAGTTTTCCTCTCCGACATTTGGTGCGCCAGGTAGGGGCTAGGCTTTAGGTTTTTGCTTGTTCTTCTGCTCAACATCATGGTCCACATCGTCGAGCACCATGATTTCTTGCCCGAGGACTTCGTGGTGGAAGAAGCGGCTGCCTCTTCCACACCGCATGCCACCAACCTCCCGGTGCCTAGTGTGACCACGGCTGTGCACTCTGCGCGGCAACACACTCCCGCACAAACGTCCAAGGCATCTAGGGCTGCGCCTGGGGCGTTGTCAGTGGCCAGAGAATTGTTGTGCCACCCTCCCAGCTCGACGGCCTCCCCAGGGGCCATGAAGCAGTGGCGCGACGACGTCGATCGCCTACTCGGCATGGCGCACTCTGGATCAACTAGGCCAAGGCCTCGGTCATCCCACTGCCAACACGAGGCGTCAGCATCAGTGTGCTCTCCCTCGGTGAGGGCTGCACCGACGGAGGACCTGCAGGCAGAGCTCAACTGCCAGCGAGAAGGCGACGATGCCCCAGTCTCTATGGAGAGGTCTAATGACCTGCGGGCGGAACTTAACTACAGGCGTGCGGGCGAGGATGCCCGCGTCTCTCTGGAGAGGGCACGTGAGCGCTGGAAAAATGTAGAGGGCCACAACCTCGACTATGACTTCGCTGCGGTTGCACCGACGAGCGCCCGGATTCAGACGGGTGTCCCATTGGCCGGCGTGGGCTGTGCCGCACTGGCAGATCACCTCCGCGCGGTGATCTAGCCATCCAAGTTTTGGTGACACCTGCAAAAGAAGTACGATGGTACGACAAATCTGTCGAAATTCTTGCAGGTTTACATCACCGCCATTACGGCAGCCGGTGGAGACACCACCGTAATGGCGACATACTTCCATGTTGCCTTGTCTGGGCCGGCCCGAACTTGGCTCATGAACCTTTCCCTAGGATCGATATACTCCTGGGAAGAGCTCTGCGCGCGGTTCACAGCAAACTTCACCAGTGCTTACCAGCAGCATGGTGTGGAGGCCCACCTTCACGCAGTGAGGCAGGAGCCCAAGGAAACTCTCCGGGCCTTCATCTCCCGTTTCACCAAGGTACGGGGCACCATACCTCGTATATCAGATGCTTCGATCATCACTGCTTTCCGCCAGGGGGTACGTGATGAAAAGATGTTGGAGAAGTTAGCCACACACGACGTGGAAACTGTCTCCACTCTCTTCACTCTGGCCGACAAGTGCGCCAGAGCTACCGAGGGTCGTGCATGGCACTCGGCACCACAAACCGGAGTCACCTAGACAGGGGTCTCCGGGGTCGTCACCCAGGATGGCAAAAAGAAGAACCACGACCATGAGAAGCCACGGTCTACCACCCCGATTGTCGCAACCGCGACTGGGGGCCGGAGAGAGCGCAACAAGTGCCCTCGACCACAGGGAGGCAATAGCGACTCGTGCCATGTGCACCCCAACGCTCGCCACAGCGCCTTGGAGTGCCGTGAGATGATCAAGCTTGCAAAGCGCGTCAGCGAACGACGCGAACAGTCATCCAAAAACGGCTCCCCACCCCATCGCCGACCTGGTAAGGAAAGGTCTAACGATGGTGAGGTGGCCGCGGGAGAACGAGAACTCGGGTATCAGTCACCCGAGGGGGACCTCAAGGACGTCTTCACCAAAGGGTCCGACTCCGAGAATGACAACGACCGTCGCAAGAAGCTGTATGCCATGTACGGCGGGAGCTGGGAGCACACCTCCCGCAGGAACGTCAAGTCCCAGCGCCGCGAGGTCCTATCGGTGACTCCGGGGGTCCCGAAGGCTTCTCCACATCAACGGTGGAGGAGCACCACCATCTCCTTCGGGGCATCCGATTGCCCCGACAACATGGCAGGGCCCGGTGTGCTGCCACTCATCACCGCCCTAGTCATCGCCAATATGCGGCTACATCATGTGTTGATTGTCGGTGGGGCAGGCCTCAACGTCATCAGCCATGCAGCATTCAAACAGTTGCAGATCTCGAGGTCCCGTCTGGGACCCTCCCGCCCATTCTCCAGAGTGGGCCCATAGCCGTTGTATCCCCTTGGGAGCATCGCTCTCCCGGTTACATTCGGGACCGAGGAGAACTTCCGCACGGAGAACGTCGTGTTCGACGTCGCGGAGGTTAACCTCCCCTTCAACGCCATCATCGGCAGGCCGACCCTATACCGGTTCATGGCCATTGCCCATTATGGGTATTTGGTCCTCAAGATGTCGTCTCCAACCGGGGTCCTCACCATGCCGGGCGACCACGCCGCCGTGCTTGTGGCTGTAGAGAAGCTGCACACCGTGGCGGCAGAGACTGCTCGCCCGGACGACGGAGGGGGGAACCCCTCAACCCCCGGCACCAAGGCACTCCCCATGGTGCCAAAGGTACAATCTTCTGGGGCAGACGGCGTCACTGTTAAAGCCATCCGGCTTACTGCGGATTCCACCCAGACTACTCGCATTGCGGGAGATCTGGGTGAAAAATAGGAACTCGCGCTCGTCGCCTTCCTCCAGGCAAATGCCGACGTGTTCGCATGGGAGCCGTCGCAGATGCCTGGGATCCCCAGGGAAGTGATCGAGCACCATCTGAAGATCAACCCCGACACCAGGCCAGTGAGACAGAAACCTCGCAGGCAGTCCGTGGAGCGGCATGACTTCATCCGAAAGGAGGTCCAGAAGCTGCTAGACGCTGGCTTCATCGAAGAGGTTCATCACCCGGTGTGGCTGGCCAACCCAGTCATTGTCCCCAAGGCGAATGGGAAGCTTTGGATGTGCATCGACTACACCAGCCTGAATAAGGCCTGCCCTAAGGACCCGTACCCACTTCCACGTATAGACCAAATCGTGGATTCTACCTCCGGGTGCGACCTATTGTCATTCTTAGATGCTTACTCTAGTTTCCATCAAATCCAGATGTCTAGGGAAGATAGGAAGCATACCGCTTTCGTAACAGTGGATGGGCTTTACTGCTATGTTGTTATGCCTTACGATCTGAAAAACGCCCTGCCAACATTTGTGCGGGCGATGAGTAAGACTTTCGGGGACCTGATTAGGGACAAAGTGGAAGTCTACGTCGATGACATTGTGGTCAAGACTAAGAGAGGGTCGACCCTAGTGGAAGACTTAACCTTGGTCTTCGACAAGCTGCGGGCAACCCGTACGAAGCTGAACCCGGACAAATGCGTCTTTGGTGTCTCCGCTGGGAAGTTGCTAGGGTTCCTGGTTTCGTACCGGGGCATTGAAGCAAACTCAGTGAAAATCAAAGCAATCGAGGCGATGAGGCCTCCAGTCCGTATCAAGGACGTCTAGAAGCTTATGGGGTCATTAGCCGCCCTTAGTTGCTTCATTTCGAGGCTGGCTAAGAGAGCGCTACCTTTCTTCAAGCTCCTGCGGAAGTCCGGGCCTTTCTCTTGGACCGAAGGGGCGGAACAAGCCTTCCGGGAGTTGAAGCAGCACCAGGTGTCCCTACCAATACTGGTAGCTCTAGAACCAGCGGAGCCGCTATATTTATACATCGCGGCGGCCGCGGAAGCGGTGAGCATGGTGTTGGTCGTTGAAAGGACGGCACCATAAGGCCAGGAGCCTGAGGACTCGGGATCGACAACAGGGGTCCGGACCGTTCAGAGGCCGGTCTACTACGTCAGCGAGGTCCTTCATGAGGCAAAATCTAGGTACCCTGAGACGCACAAACTCCTCTATGTTGTGCTAGTCGCGTCCAGGAAGCTGCGCCATTATTTCCAGGCACATAGGGTTGTGGTGGTGACCTCCTTTCCGTTGAGGGCCATCCTCCACAACTCTAACGCCATAGGCAACATCGCCAAGTGGGCTGCGGAGCTCGCTGAGTTCCTGATGGACTTCCAACCTCACCACGCCATCAAGAGCCAGGTCCTGGCTGACTTCATCATAGAGTGGACGCCTCCCCCAAGTGTCCCTAGGGGGTCCAGATCCCGATTCTAACCCCACACCCACCAAAGACTGTGTGTGCCACAGGGAGGCCTGCCAGCCCCTTAGCGCCACAGCCAATATCTCAGTGTGGTCCCGATGCATGGATCTCCGAGATCTGGGACTACCTGAAGGAGAAAATCCTTCCTGAAGACCATGTATCCGCAGAACGCATAGTGCGGTTGGCTAAACGCTATGCGGTGGTGGAAGGGGATCTCTACCGCCGCGGCGCCAGCGGCATTCACATGCGGTGCATTACCTAGGAGGAGGATCATGAGTTGCTCATAGAGATCCATGGAGGAGAGTGCGGAAGTCATTCATCATCCCGCACACTGGTCGGTAAGGCCTTCCGGCATGGCTTTTACTGGCCAACCGCTCTCTAGGATGCAACTGAGATGGTAAAGTCCTGCAAGGCGTGTCAATTCCATGCAAAGCAGATACACACCAGCTCAAGCTCTGCAAATGATTCCGCCCTCCTGGCCATTCGCCGTATTGGGGGTGGATATCCTGGGACCATTTCCTAGGGCCGTTGGCGGGTACCGGTACCTCTTCGTCGCCATCGACAAGTTCACCAAGTGGCCAGAGGCCACCCCTGTGGTTAACATCACCCAGGGTGCTGTTGTCGCCTTCCTCAAGTCCATCATCTATAGATTTGGGGTCCCAAGCCATATCATTACGGACAACGGAACCCAGTTTACAAGTCAGATCTTTTAGGAGTATTGCGAGGGCATTGGCACCCAGCTCTGCTTCGCGTCCGTGGCTCATCCCAGGAGTAACGGCCAAGTGGAAAGGGCAAATGCAGAGATCCTCAGGGGACTCAAGACGCACACCTACGACTGCTTGAAGAAGCATGGTGCAAATTGGGTCAGTGAGCTTCCGTCCGTACTATGGGGAAATCGGACAACACCCAGCCGATCCACCATGGAGACCCCATTCTTCCTGGTGTACGGGGCTGAAGCCTGTCTTCCCCCGGAAATCATCATGGGCTCCCCACGGGTCCAGGCTTTCAATGAGTCTATGCAGGGACAACTGCGGCGTGAATACATGGACTTCATCGACGAGCGCAGATAGCAAGCAGCGATCCGAAATGCGCGGTACAACCAAGTGCTCAGGCGCTACCACCAACGGTTCGTGCATAGTAGGGAGCTTAGGGTCGGGGACCTAGTCCTAAGGCGAGTACTGAACCGAGAAGGGCTCCATAAACTCTCCCCCAGCTGGGAAGGACCCTTCAAGGTGATGGAAGTATGCCGACCCGGGTGTGTACGCCTTGCCACAACTGAAGGAGAGCCTCTGCCTAATCCCTGGAACATAGAGAACCTCCGTAAGTTCTTCACATAAAAGCAAAGCTGAGGAATTCGGTTTTCTTCCTTTGTAACTAGGTGGCGCATATATGTATGCCAGCCCGGTGAGGTCCGCCTTCATAAACCCGGTCTGTTGGTTTACACTCATGAATACCAAGTTATTAAGAGAGGCTTACAATCCCAGATTTGCTTTATGATGGTTTATCCTGCTTAAGTTTACAACCATTATTTTTATCTAACCCACCCATACGGTTTCCCCCATTGCTGGTATATTGACATCCGCATTGAGTAGCCAGGTCCTGTAGACTGGGAAGCCAACCTGTGTTCCCAGTCTACATCCTACAGGTCCTGTTGCATAAATCAAAGGATAAAAGACACCAGTTAGTGGGACCTATGGGTGTGCTACTAAAACTTCCTAGCTAAGGCTGTGTGCAGATCTGGGTCCCAGCCGAGATTACCTCCTGGGGACCAGGTCACCAATGCTTTCTTAAATATACTGCCATCCAGCCTCGATAAGTCGAGCCTACATCCCAGGGGGGCCAAGTACCAGGGAAGAAGTTGGTAACGACGCACACAGCAAAGGGAAAGTAGCAAACAGATAAGTTGTAATATCGCTTGATAAGTAGTACTTAAAAGTATCTTACAAAATCAAAATATATTACAACCCGCTTCCCAGTGGGACCCTTGCTTTCTCCCCGCAGATCCGACTACTCATCATCAGCGGGATCCCGCTGGAAGCGCTCGGCCACCACATCTACAACATCTTGTACGCTCCCCCGGACGTCGTCTTCGGTGTCGGCCACCAGACCTGCGATCACCAGCTCAAAGGAGATGGCCGGGTCATGGTTCCGGAAGCACGTCAGGATGTACTCTGTTACAGCCCGGCAGAGTCTGCTACCCTCAGCCTCTAGGCAGGCGCCAAGGATCCGGTCCAGGCGTCGGAGGCGGTCGGCGGTGGAATCCAGCACCGAGAGCGCGTCGGAGATGGACACCGACCGCTTCGACACTGGGATGCGGCTCACCCCCAGCGGCACCAGCGTCGAGCTCGCCTCATCGGCCCATGCGGCGATACGCTGGACCCTGGTACGATGCTCTGCCCGGAGATCTTCAAGGGACTTCTTCATCGCCTCCACCGCCTAGGAGTCCGAAGCCGCCTGCGCCGCCTTGGCTACCTGCGCTGCCTGCGTTGCCTGGAACCTGCGGACCCGCTCCTCCAGTGTCCGCTCGTTCTCCTCCAGTCTCTTCTCCTTCTCCTCTGCCTCGAGCTCATGATCTGCCAACAACTTGTCCCACCTTTCCCACATCTCCTCCCTGAAGGCGAGGTCCTTCTCCTGCCAGTCGAGATCCGTCGCCTGCTTCTCCAGGGAGGCATCCTTCGCCTTGAGGTTCTCCTCGGTGAGAGCGATGTTGCTGGCCCTATCATCGAGCTCCCGCTGTAGCTTTTGCAGACTCGCCTCAGCCACGGTCTGCTCGTCCCGCTGTATCTCCAGCATCACATTATAGGACTTCAGCTTTTCCGACAGCGCCGTGATGACCTCCTCCCTCTGGTCCAGGTGCTCCTCCTTCTTGGCCAGTTTCTTCTCCTTCTGGGTCACCTCCCACTCCCGGTAAAACACCTTCTAGAGGTCCTCCTTGTAGTCATCGCGCTCCTGATCAAGCTCAGACTGCTCTGAGGTGAATTGGTGGGACGCGGCCTTGGTGCGCTCCTCCAGCTGGGCGCACCAATCACCGAGGCACTGGTGCTCGGTCGCAAGCGCCTCCCACTCCCATAGGATCGCCGCCTTGATCTCCCGGAGAGCCTGATGAGCGTGGGACAGCACTCGAGGGAGGGGAGTCGGCGCCGCTTCTAGCTCGACGCCGAACCAGAGCCACCGTCCAAGAATAACCTCCGGCTCCTCCTGAGTGGGCGACGGGATGAAGGTGGACGCGCCCCCGCGTATCCCGCTGTTACCGATGGTGTATTCGACAACATCACCGTTGTTGGGTCAGCAGTAGCCGTCAGCGACACTACTGCCTCCGGACCCCCAGCTGGAACCTGGAGGCCCGACGACACTACCTCGGCAATGGCAGACGGAACCTGGGGGCCAGACGGCGCCGCCTCAGCAATGGTAGGTGGAGGCAGGTCGCCGGCACCTCTCCCAGCGGACGCCTGCTGTTGGGAGCCGGATTCACCGGTGGGAGCGACTTTGGGAGCAAAGGAGGAGGAGGCCCTGATAAGCAGAGAATGGGTTAATACCCATTGATATGATAACTAAACCAGCGAAAAATAAAAAAGGGGCACACTTACTTGGGGCCCTGAACCTTCCAGCGACCCTGGAAGCAGGACGTTCGCTGCCCCTGCTGCTGCTGCTGTTGATGCTGCTGCTGCCCCAGGGGTGGTGGTGGCGGCGGCTGCGGCGGGTCTGATGATGGTGGTGGAGGAGGACTGACGCGCCTCTGCGTGCCCTGGGCCTGGGAGACGGCCTCCACGGTTTCGCCAGTCGTCCTCTGACGCTTTTGGGAGAAGCCCGAATTAAGGGTGGGTCCGAGACAAAAGACCCATCGGCGCGGTGTAGTCGGTGTCTTCTCTCTCCCTCCGACCTCCCGGTGGCTCCCGGAGAGGAAGAGCTGCTCGTAGCCCCTTTGCCCTTGTCCGAGGAGTTGGGGGCCACGCGGGGGGGGGGGGGGGGGGGCTCTAGAGCCCGCATCGGCGGGCTGGGAACCTTCGGGCTGTACACCGGGAATATGGATCCCCCAGTGGGGGTCTCGGCAGACCGCCACACCGCTCTCATCGAGGGTCGGCAGCTAGGACAACACCGCCGACCGCAACCCTGGATCATCGCAGAGCGGCGGAATGCCCTAGGGAGGTATCAAGGATTCGGCAATAAAGGCCTCACCAGTGATCCCCTTCACTGAGATCTCCAGCTGCTCCCAAGACAGGTCGGTCCCCGGCTCGCGCTGAACCCTACCAATGTCATTGGGGCCGGTGTACTAGCAACACAAACGCGGCCTCCCCTGCAATGGCATGACCCGGCGCTTTAGGAAATCACCGACTACATGCATTGAGGTCAAACCACCACCCGCCAGTTCCTTGATCCTGTCCAGTACAGGCTCGAACTCTGGCGCAAGGGATGGTTTGGCTCTCCATTGCTTCCAGTCAAGTCCTGGTCCGTCGTTCGGCATGGCAAGGCGGTCGTTGGCCTCTGCACTAGCGATCACCCAGTCATTGCGCCAGTTCTCCCACCTCGCACCGCCAAGGGTGACGATGTAGGCCACGGTTGGATCTGACCTCGTCTGGAAATAGTAGGCACCAAGGTGGTCCTTGCCCTTCCCAGATCTCACCAACATGAAGAATTGGCGAAAGAGGGAAGTGCAGGCTGCCACCCCCATGAACATCTCGCAGAGGTGGACGAAGATGGCCACCTGAAGGATGGAGTGGGGCGTAAGGTGCTGGAGCTGGAGTCCGAACTCCTCCAGCAGCAGCAGGAAGAACAGTGAGATCGGCAACGCCAACCCGCAGGAGTGGTAGGAGATGAAGAGCACGAACTCCCCGACGGCAAGGTCACCGAGGGGGGGTGGTGTTGGCCTGGATCCTCCCGGCGAACGACGGAGCGCTCCATCCGAGCAGGCGGTGCACCGTGTCGAACGCTGAAAGGGAAATAGGGTCAAACCTTTTCCTAAATGATTTTGGTGGTTGAATTGCCCAACACAAATAATTGGACTAACTAGTTTGCTCTAGATTATAAGTTTTACAGGTGCATAAGTTCATCTACAACTATTCTAAGTCGACTGTCTGGAATACCATAGATTATTCCGGACAGGAGAAGCTTTTTGGAAAAAGAGACCAAGCGCGGACCGTCCGGGCCTTTGTGGCGGACCGTCCGCGACACTAGGGTGTGCCTCGGACAGAACCAATGCAAAAACCCAAGTGTACACTACGGACCGTCCGGAGGAAAAGCAAGCACCGTCCGAGACCACGCGCGGACCATCCGGCCTTAGGCGCGGACCGACCGGTAGGTGAGGAACCGAAAACCCCGAAGGTGACGGGTTCGGTAAAATGAATTATAGCGTCCTCACGGACCATCTGGGATGCACGACCGGACCATCCGTGACTGCCTTTATCTGACATCTGACAACGCATTTAATGCATTATAGCTGTTGATATAGCCGTTACTGCTGACCGTTGCGATTTCAGTCATTGATGTACAGGGGCGGACCGTCCGGACCAGGGGCGCGGACCGTCCGCGGTCGGCAGAATTGGAGCAACGGCTAGGAAGTGGTTGGTGGCTATAAATACAACCCCAACCACCTCCATTCACTTCACCCAAGCATTCCAACCTTCAACATTCAATACAAGAGCTAGCAATCCATTCTAAGACACAATCAAAGCCTCCAATCTCTCGAAGTTCCACAATTGAGACAAGTGATCATTAGTGATTAGTGACTTGAGAGAGAGAGTGATCCGTATGTTATTTGTCGCTTTTGTCGCTTGGCTTTTTGCAATCGTGCTTTCTTCTTCCCCATTCTTATTCTCAAGACACTTGTAATCAAAGCAAGAGACACTAAGTTTGTAGTGGTCCTTGTGGGGTCTAAGTGACCCGTTTGATTAAGGAGAAAGCTCACTCGGTCTAAGTGACCGTTTGAGAGAGAGAAAGGTTTGAAAGAGACCCGATCTTTGTGACCACCTCAACGGAGAGTAGGTTTGCAAGAACCGAACCTCGGTAAAACAAATCACCGTGTCATCCGCTTTCATTTGCTTGTGATTTGTTTTCACCCTCTCTTTCGGACTCGATTATATTTCTAACGCTAACCCTGGCTTGTAGTTGTGCTTAAACTTTATATATTTCAGATTTGCCTATTCACCCCGCCCCCTCTAGGTGATTTTGAATTGGTATCGGAGCCTGGTACTTCATTAGAGCCTAACCGCTCGAAGTGATGTCGGGAGATCACGCCAAGAAGGAAATGGTGACGGCGAGAAGCTCGCCCCAAGCCACGGGAAGGCTCCATCGGGAGAGTCCGGTAACAAGATGAACGGATCCCCTTCACACAACAAGTTGCATCAGAGCGGCGAGAAGAAAAATAAGATGAAGGAAGTGGTCTACTACGAGACTGACTCTTTATCGCCATCCACCTCCGGCTCCGACGCGCCGTCCGTCACTTCTAAGCGCCATGAGCGCAAGAAGTTTAGTAAGATCCCCCTACACTACCCTCACATTTCTAAACATACTCCTTTACTTTCTGTCCCATTAGGCAAACCACCGGCTTTTAGTGGTGAAGATTATTCTAGGTGGAGTGAAATGATGAAATATCACCTAACCTCACTCCACACAAGCATATGGGACATTGTTAAATTTGGAGCACAGGAACCATCGGTAGGGGATGAAGATTATGATGCGGACGAGGTCGCCCAAATCCTGCATCTCAATTCCCAAGCAACTACTATACTCCTCACATCTCTAAGTCGAGAGGAGTATAATAAGGTGCAAGGGTTGAAGAGTGCCAAAGAGATTTGGGACGTGCTAAAGACCGCGCACAAAGGAGATGAGGTGACCAAGATCACCAAGCGGGAAACAATCGAGGGGGAGCTCGGTCGATTTATGCTCAACCAAGGAGAAGAGCCACAAGCCATGTACAACCGGCTAAAGACCTTGGTAAACCAAGTGCGCAACCTCGGAAGCACCAAATGGGATGACCATGAAATGGTCAAGGTTATTCTTAGATCACTCGCTTTTTTTAACCCTACTCAAGTTCAATTAATTCGTGGTGATCCTAGATATAAACTAATGTCTCCCGAGGAAGTGATAGGAAAGTTTGTGAGCTTTGAGTTAATGATCAAAGGCTCCAAATAAATCATCGAGCGAGGCGCCACCTCTACACCCGATGTGCAACCCGTCGCCTTCAAAGCGACGGAGGAGAAGAAGGAAGAGTCTACATCAAGTAGGCTTCCCATCGACGCCTCCAAGCTCGACAATGAGGAGATGACTTTAATCATTAAAAGCTTTCGCCAAATCCTCAAGCAAAGGAAGGTGTTGGGGACTTGTTCTCAAATGCTATGAGTTAAGAACAAGGCAACACAAAAAATATTAATCGATAAAGTCCTTCGTCCTTCGAATCATTATTTCCCTTGGGATATAATGATTTTCGGACGAAGGTTATGAAGGACGTACTTTCATAAACATAGCATACGATGACAGAGAACAAATCATAAAGAATATGAAGGATTACATAGATAATTATATATCATTATCAACTTATCATTATTGTAGAGAGACAGAAATAATATCGAATTACAAATGTACCTTCAGCTTGGAAGGGAATGAAAGTACAAGTGTGACGCAAGAGCAAATGCCAAATCAGCGTGAACAGTACGGGGGTACTGTTCACCTATTTATAGGCACGGGACACAGCCCATACAAAATTACATTCATGCCCTTTACATTTGATAATAATTCTATAGTAATCCATCGAGGTCTGAATAGCCTTTTCATCTTTAAGTCGGTTTCATTTTCTGCTACCACGCCGAAGCTTTCCCGCTCACATCTTCGGCGCTGTATCAACCTTCGTATTGTTTTGGGCTTCTCCTACTGTGATACCGACTCGAGTCCGAAGATACCTGTTCACACGTTATACTCCAGAAATACTGTTAAATCCTGTTTTTGAGGACCTTCGTAAGCCGAAGGCCCCCAACAGTAGCCCCTCGCAATATAAATTTGTTTAAAATAATAAATTTAGATTGCGACATGAACGAAGGCTTTAAGCCGAAGGTCCGAAAAAACACCTTCCCTTTGCTAGAATAGCAACATTCACTGCCAGGCGGGGTCTTTCAATTTTCAACGCACTGGGCGTATAAATAAGATCATACTGCAAGCTCATTTGGCACGCTCTCTTGCTATCTGCTCCCGCTTACTCGACTTTTAGCTCTTGCACACCAAGATTTGCTTAGCTTTAAGTTTTGAAGCTTCGGCTTTGAAAACAGTTTTTTAGTGTTTCCGAAGATGTCTGAAGATAAGAAGGCTGCTGCTGAGATGAAGCTGAGTCTCGATGAAGAGAAGAACTTGGGGTTTCTTATAGCGATGTCGAAGACCAACACAGAAAAAATTACCAAAGAGATTTTAGAAGGTTTGTCTGAAGATACTGATGACAGCGATAGTTATGATGTGGATAGTGATGGTGAAGACTCCGAAGATCGCCCCTGGCGACCAAGCCATTCAGTTTTTGGCAAATCAAGTATCAAAGAAAATCATCTTGTCAACATGAGGGGAAGATACTTCCGAGATTTATCCATTGCGAGGGTCGACGAAGGAGAGAAAACCTGCCCGACTCCTGAGGAAAATGAAGTCGTAGTGTTCCGAAGCTTTTTGAAAGCTAGACTACGATTTCCCCTGAGCAGCTTCGTCGTAGAGGTGCTGAAAATGTTTGAAGTCTATCTTCATCAACTTACCCCCGAAGCAATTATAAGGCTGAATATCTTCGTATGGGCCGTGAGAAGCCAAGGTCTGGAACCTGATGCGAAAAGTTTCTATAACATACACGAATTATCATACGAGACAAAACCTTGGGGTAAGGAACAGTATCACAATAATTTTGGCTGCTACAATTTCGTTTCTCGGTCTGGGTCAAGCTGTCCCGTGCCAACCTTTCGGAAGAGATGGCCCGGCGACTGGATGACAGAATGGTTTTATGTGAAGAATGACCTGAAAGCACGAGAAGATATCAAAGGTATAGTTATGCGCCCTATTTGGCAAAGCTTCGGCTTGCGGAGGCCGAAGGTTGAAATGAACGAAGCTGCCGAAGAATGCCAGAGAGCCTTCGGAGTTATCTGTTCTTTTATTGGAACGAGAGATTTAGTCCAAGAGCATATTGCCTTCAGAGTATGGCCGCTTGCGGAAAAATGGGAAATGCCGCAAGAGACCATAAAGGAGGCTGACGAAGGTGGCCTTATCAGGCTGAAGTATACTTTCAAGTTTGGAGATAAATTCGTTGAGCCAGATGATGACTGGCTAAAAAGCATTGAAAATTTGAGTGATGAGCTACTTGGGGTTTACTCGAAGGCTGAAGATACTGCATTGTCAGCAGCCTTCGGAGGCCGGAAAAAGAAAAGACTGAACCGGGTTTTTGACGCAATCGGGTTTGTCTACCCTGACTATCGTTACCCCATTCGAGGGCAGAAAAGAAAGAACATAACCTCTGCGAAAGAAGAAGCTGTAACTGCCCCTAGCGAGCCAGAACCAAAAAGAAAAAGGATAAAAGTCCTCACGCATCGGCCGCGCTATATTGAACCAGCCTCGGTACCTGAGTTTACCGGAGAGACTTCTTCGGCCACCGAAGCTGAAAAGCCAACCGAGCCAACCTTGCTGCCGGAAGTCGCAGGAATGGCCGAAGTGCCAACAAGGATAGAATCGGAAGAACCAAGGATTTTGTCACCGAAAACCAAAGAGATGGCCGAAGCGCCATTGATAGAAAAAATGGAAGAAGTAAAAGGACCAACTGAGGGATCAAAAACATCAGAAGTTTTAAGTCCTGCAGCAAATGTTGAGACAGTAAAAAATCAAAAGGTGCCAGCAGTGACTCCGAAAAGAAAGAGAATGGTCAATGTGCTAGATGTTCTGGAAACAATTAAATCCTCAAGCACGCCTTCGAAGAAGACTGATGCCATCCCCGAAGCAAAAACTGAAATTTCTGATACTAAGGCTCCAGAGCAAGAAACTGAAGCTGAAGCTGGGCCCTCAGAGCCCACGAAGGTAAAATCCTTGGAAACCGAGGAAGAAAAAATAACAGAGCCAACTGAAGAAATCAGTGCTATTGCCCCCGAAGCATCCCCCAAAGTCCTTGATTATATTGTTCGTCATGCTTCGGGGAAAAAATTATCAGAAAAAGAAAAGCAAGAGGCCCAGCGCTACGCCCAAAAACTGAAGTATCCAAAGGGGGCGTCAATATTCAATGGCAGTGGAGAAGAAGACTTTTTGTATTGTCTCCCTGACAGCAAGGAGATTTCTGTCTGTCGGGAGATGAGCAAGAGCTTCGGATTCCCAACACTGGAAGACGGGCTCTCGGTGCTGTCGAAAAACGATCTGGCCGACAGCCTGGCATATAATAGCTTAAAGGTACAACAAATGGGATCTTTGCAATTTTTGTTGAGACTAAAATTTTCGTTTGCTTAAGTCTATTGACGCACACACATTTCTCTTTGCAGGGTCTGATACTTAGCAATGCCCTCAGGGCCCAAAAAGATACTGAAGACGAAGGGTGCGCTATAGCCCTGAGCAACCTTCGTTCCGAAGTAATTGAACTGAGGAACGAAGGTCTCGAAAAAGATAAAATATTACATTCATTAATAAATAGAATAAAAGAAGACGAAACTACTTTTAAAGGTCAAGCTGAGGCTCAGAAGCGCGAAATTGAAGATCTTCGGAAACAGCTGGCCAGAGCCAAAGAGGAACGCATACTTGAAGAAACGAAGCGAGAACTCAGCGACCAATGGGCAAATCATTTAGAGGGAACTGTTGAAGAGCTTCGCTCGTCCAAGAAAAGATGCTATAACAAATCCATGGAGAGTGTCAAGAAGTTGAAAACTAGCTTCGCCAGCATCGGCGCATTCTCGAGCGAAGAAAACTTTGCAAGAGGCAACCCCGAAGGTCCTATCGAATGGATTAATCACGAAGCTGAGGCCTTCGAGGAAATTTTAAATAGCCGCGGAGACATATGTGCTTTCTCGGGTGCCAGAGGAATTGCCACCATTTTGGAGAAAAAGGGCTGTGAACATGTGAAAATTTTAGCGCAATCTGAAGCTACCTTGTCTTTCGAAGATGCGAGAGATCCTTCAGCCGAAGCTAGCATGGTTGGTGGAAAATTTTTCACCGATGTCTGGGATAATGGTGGTCGAGAAATGGCTCGAGAAATTATCCAGAAAAGCGAGAAGGGCATTCACGACGCTAGAGAAGTAGCTAAGGCTGCTGAAAAAAGCTCAGAGCCCGAAGGGCAAATAGGTATTAACTAATGGTTTTTATTGTGTTGTAATTTTTGGTTTTGAACTTCATTCGCAATTTGTAATAGCAATGTAGCCGTATCCTGTCCTCCTTCAGATCCTACTAAAGCGTCTCCGGGCCCTCACCCGAAAGGAGATGACGAAATTAAAAAGATGGCTGAAGCCATCATGGACGAAGTTGTTAATCGGCTCCTGAACGAAGCTGCAGATGTTGTTCTGAGAGAAGATTAAGTACTATTGTAAAAACTTCTGAAATGTAACATGTGTAACATCTTGTAGCCCTGTATATAATATACCTATTTTTATTGTTCAATTCTTTACGATGCATGAAATTTTACATACGTACCGTTTTTGAGTCTTTGACGAAAAAACACCTTCTCTTCTTTTCATGCTTCGTGAAGAAGACTTTTTATCTATTGCGACAATATCCGTAGTGTTTTGATGAATAATATCCAAGCTTCGTGAAGATTTTTTCCGAAGCTACACTTCCGAAGATCAATAGTGTAACTCCTTACAACTTAGTATGATTTTCTCCTTTTTCAAAACATTCTTCTGGAGTTCGATATTGTGCCCCCTTCTTTTGCCATATGCAGCATGATGTATGATGCTTATGGTATGCGAAATGGTGTGATGATGTTATGCTATGCAAGATGATATTTATTCCGAAGACAAACATACATCCCTGCGATAAAATACATAATCTTTTTGAATCAGAGGTGACTTTTTGTTATAAGCCTCCCTTAGGAGCTTCTTCGCCTTTTACTTCAACGGAATCAGCGTTTATTTTTCGCTGTAAGCCTCCCTTAGGAGCTTCTTCGCCTTTTACTTTCAGCGGTATTCGCGTTGACTTTTCGCGCTTCGCCTTTTACTTAGGCGGTATCAGCGTTGACTTTTCGCTGTATGCTCTGCATTCCCTTTGGAACGACTTTGGAGCAGAAAACTTACACTGCGCTCCCTTTGGAACGGCTTTTTGTGACTTCGGCAAACTTACTCTGCGTTCCTTAGAACGACTTTTTTTGTTGCTTCGAAGAATTTTTGATAATTCGAAGGTCCTCTTTGTTATCACAAATCTTTAAACTTCAACAACTTAAGCCTGTGAAGAAAATATATTTTCCTTGTGGCAAACAACGAAACTATTTACATGAAATCTAAACAATGTCCTTTATTACACAGAAAATAAAACTGAATGAAAAAGACTGCTATTAAGGTAGGATATTTGTCAATAGATGTGCTTTGATTCTGGCACAGTGCTGTTGACTGTGCGAGCTTCGGACTGTTCTCTGAAGTCCCTTTGGTGTGGAGCATATTGGCTCCCTTCTGGCTGTTGACCTTGTTGCAGCGGTGGTGGAGGCGGAGGCTGTTGCCAGGAAGCTTGAGGTTGACTCACCGAAGCAACAGAAACTGCAGGGTGATTGTCTACATACTCTGGGATGTAAGGCGAATGATACGAAGCAGTGTGCATGACCTGCTTCGGCTGAGTTTGTTGTGCTGCAGCTTCGGCTATTTCCTTTTGCTTCTGGATGGTAACATGGCACATCCTGGTGGTATGACCTTTGTTCTCACCACAAAACAAGGAAAAGATTTTTCTTGGTTGATCTCCAAATCTTCCGCCGAAGCCCCTGGCGCCTCTGCCTCTTAGAGCTGGTGGTCGGAAGGAACCTTGCTGTTGCCCCGAAGCTTGTGAGGAGCACAGTGGTCTTTGCTGTTGGCTCCCCCTATCATCACTTTGGGTAGAATTGTGAATTGACCTAACGTGCCTCGGATAGAACCTACCTCCGAAGCCCCTGGTCATTTCAGAAAACCTGAAAGCCTCCTCCCTTCTTTGACGAAAATCATTATCGGCCCGAATATACTCGTCCATCTTTTGGAGCAGCTTCTCCAAAGTTTGAGGGGGCTTCCTAGCAAAGTACTGAGCTGAAGGTCCTGGCCGAAGCCCCTTGATCATGGCCTCAATGACAATTTCGTTTGGCACTGTTGGTGCCTGTGCCCTCAAACGCAAGAACCTCCGGACGTACGCCTGAAGGTATTCTTCGTGATCCTGGGTGCACTGGAATAGAGCTTGAGCAGTGACCGGCTTCGTCTGAAACCCTTGGAAGCTGGTTAACAACAAGTCCTTCAGCTCTTGCCATGAAGTGATCGTTCCTGGTCGAAGGGAGGAATGCCAGGTTTGAGCAACACTCCTGACAGCCATAACAAAAGATTTGGCCATGACTGCAGCATTGCCACCATATGAAGATATTGTTGCTTCGTAGCTCATCAAAAACTGCTTCGGGTCTGAGTGGCCATCGAATATGGGAAGCTGAGGCGGCTTGTAAGACGGAGGCCAAGGTGTAGCCTGCAGCTCAGCGGACAGAGGAGAAGCATCATCAAAAACAAAATTCCCATGATGGAAATTGTCATACCAGTCATCTTCGTTGGGGAAACCCTCCTGATGAAGGTCTTGGTGCTGAGGCCTTCGGTGTTGCTCATCCTGAGTAAGATGACGAACTTCTTCAGAGGCTTCGTCTATCTGCCTTTGCAGTTCAGCTAGCCTGGCCATCTTTTCTTTCTGCCTCTGCACCTGTTGATGAAGCATCTCCATGTCTCTGATTTCTTGATCTATCTCATCCTCTGGTGGCGTCGGGCTAACAGCCTTCCTCTTCTGGCTTCGGGCCTCCCGAAGAGAGACTGTCTCCTGGTTATGGTCTAGAGGCTGCAGAGCTGCAGCCCCAGTTGTTGAAGCTTTCTTCGGCGCCATAGCGAAGATTTATGATCGCCGAAGGTGTTCAAAAACTCAAAGAGTGGAAGTGAGTTCACCGGAGGTGGGCGCCAATGTTGGGGACTTGTTCTCAAATGCTATGAGTTAAGAACAAGGCAACACAAAAAATATTAATCGATAAAGTCCTTCGTCCTTCGAATCATTATTTCCCTTGGGATATAATGATTTTCGGACGAAGGTTATGAAGGACGTACTTTCATAAACATAGCATACGATGACAGAGAACGAATCATAAAGAATATGAAGGATTACATAGATAATTATATATCATTATCAACTTATAATTATTGTAGAGAGACAGAAATAATATCGAATTACAAATGTACCTTCAGCTTGGAAGGGAATGAAAGTACAAGTGTGACGCAAGAGCAAATGCCAAATCAGCGTGAACAGTACGGGGGTACTGTTCACCTATTTATAGGCACGGGACACAGCCCATACAAAATTACATTCATGCCCTTTACATTTGATAATAATTCTATAGTAATCCACCGAGGTCTGAATAGCCTTTTCATCTTTAAGTCGGTTTCATTTTCTGCTACCACGCCGAAGCTTTCCCGCTCACATCTTCGGCGCTGTATCAACCTTCGTATTGTTTTGGGCTTCTCCTACTGTGATACCGACTCGAGTCCGAAGATACCTGTTCACACGTTATACTCCAGAAATACTGTTAAATCCTGTTTTTGAGGACCTTCGTAAGCCGAAGGCCCCCAACAGAAGGGGAGAGATTACAAGCCCAGTTCCAAAAAGGTTTGCTACAAGTGTGGTAAGTCCGGTCACTTTATTGCTAAATGTCCATTATCTAGTGATAGTGACAGGGGCGACGACAAGAAGGGAAACAGAAGAGAAAAGAAGAGATACTACAAGAAGAAGGGTGGCGATGCCCATGTTTGTCGGGAGTGGGACTCCGATGAGAGCTCCACCGACTCCTCCTCCGACGAGGACGCCGCCAACATCGCCGTCAACAAGGGTCTTTTCTTCCCCAACGTCGGCCACAAGTGCCTTATGGCAAAGGACGGCAAAAAGAAGGTAAAATCTAGAGCCTCCACTAAATATGCAACATCTAGTGATGAGGAGAACTCTAGTGATGATGAGGATAATTTACTTGCCCTTTTTGCCAACCTAAAGATGCAACAAAAGGAAAAGTTAAATGAAATGATAGGAGCTATTCATGAGAAGGATGAACTCTTGGATATCCAAGAGGACTTCCTTATTAAAGAGAACAAGAAGCATGTTAAGGTTAAAAATGCTTATGCTCAGGAAGTAGAGAAGTGTGAAAAATTAACTAGTGAGCTAAGCACTTGCCATGACACTATTTCCAACCTTAGATTTGAGAATGCTAAATTGATTGCTAAGGTTGAAAAGTTAAATGTTTGTGATGATTCTTTTGCCAATCTTAAAGATGATAATGCTAGTTTACTTGCTAAGATTGACAAATTAAATGAATCAATTTCTAGCCTTAAAACTGAGAATGATAAATTAATTGCTAAGGCTAAGAATTTAAATGTTTGCAATGATATTGTTTCCAATCTTAGAAATGAAAATGTCATGTTACATGCTAAGATTGATGAATTAAATGTCTGCAAACCCTCTACATCTACCATTGAGCATGTTACTATTTGTACTAGATGTGGAGATATTAATGTTGATGCTATTCATGATGACCTAGCTTTAATTAAACAACAAAATGATCACATAGCTCAACTTAGTGCTAAGATTAATTAATGAGCATGACTTAGAAAATGAAAAATTTAAATTTGCTAGAAGCATGCTCTATAGTGGGAGACGCCTTGGCATTAAGGATGGCATTGGCTTCCAAAAGGGAGACAATGTCAAGCTTAATGCCCCTAAAAGATTGTCTAACTTTGTTAAGGGCAAGGATCCCATGGCTCAGGATAACGAGGGTTACATTTTATATCCTGCCAGTTATCCCGAGCACAAAATTAGGAGAATTCATTCTAGGAAGTCTCACTCTGGCTCTCATCATGCTTTTATATATAAGAGTGAGGCATCTAGCTCTAGGCAATCAACCCATGTTAAATTGCCTAAAAAGAAATCTCCTATAGCATCAAATGAACCTAACATTTCATTTAAGACTTTTGATGCTTCTTATGTGCTCACTAACAAATCAGGCAAAGTAGTTACCAAATATGTTGGGGGCAAACACAAGGGGTCAAAGACTTGTGTTTGGGTACCCAAGGTGCTTGTTTCTAATGTCAAAGGACCCAAGACCGTTTGGGTACCTAAGAACAAGGCCTAAAATTATTTTGTAGGTTTATGCATCCGGGGGCTCAGGTTGGATCATCGATAGCGGGTGCACAAACCACATGACAGGGGAGAAAAGGATGTTCTCCTCCTATGAGAAAAACCATGATCCCCAAAGAGCTATCACATTCGGGGATGGAAATCTAGGTTTGGTCAAAGGACTTGGTAAAATTGCTATATCACCTGACCATTCTATTTCCAATGTTTTTCTTGTAGATTCTTTAGATTACAACTTGCTTTCTGTTTCTCAATTATGCAAAATGGGCTACAATTGTCTTTTTACGGTAATAGGTGTCACTGTCTTTAGAACAAGTGATGATTCAGTAGCATTTAAGGGAGTGTTAGAGGGTCAGCTATACTTAGTTGATTTTAATAGAGCTGAACTCGACACTTGCTTAATTGCTAAGACTAACATGGGTTGGCTCTGGCATCGCCGACTAGCCCACGTTGGGATGAAGAATCTTCATAAGCTTCTAAAGGGAGAGCACATTTTGGGACTAACCAATGTTCATTTTGAGAAAGACAGGGTTTGTAGCGCATGTCAAGCAGGGAAGCAAGTTGGTGTTCATCATCCACACAAGAACATTATGACGACTCACAGGCCGCTTGAGCTACTCCACATGGACCTATTCGGCCCGATAGCTTACATAAGCATCGGCGTGAGTAAGTACTGTCTAGTTATTGTGGATGATTATTCTCGCTTCACTTGGGTGTTCTTTTTGCAGGAAAAATCCCAAACCAAAGAGACCTTAAAAGGATTCTTGAGACGGGCTCAAAATGAGTTCGGCTTAAGGATCAAAAAGATTAGAAGCGACAATGCAACAAAGTTCAAGAACCCACAAATAGAAGGCTTCCTTGAGGATGAGGGCATCAAGCATGAGTTCTCTTCTCCCTACACGCCACAATAAAATGGTGTAGTGGAGAGGAAGAATAGAACTCTACTTGACATGGCGAGTACCATGCTTGATACGCCATCAACACCGCTTGCTACGCCATCAACTGTCTCTACCTTCACTGAATCCTCAAGAAGACATCATATGAACTCCTCACCGGTAAAAAGCCCAATGTTTCATATTTTAGAGTCTTTGGTAGCAAATGCTTTATTCTTGTTAAAAGAGGTAGAAAATCTAAATTTGCTCCTAAGGCTGTAGAAGGCTTTTTACTTGGTTATGATTCAAACACAAGGGCATATACAGTCTTTAACAAGTCCACTGGACTAGTTGAAGTTTCTTGTGACATTGTGTTTGATGAGACTAACGGCTCTCAAGTAGAGCAAGTTGATCTTGATGAGCTAGATGATGAAGAGGCTCCGTGCGTCGCGCTAAGGAACATGTCCATTGGGGATGTGTGTCCTAAGGAATCCGAAGAGCCTCCACAAGCACAAGATCAACCATCATCTTCAAATCAAGCATCTCCACCAACCCAAGATGAGGATCAAGCTCAAGATGATGAAAATGAAGATCAAGAAGATGAGCCACCTCAAGAGGAGGACAACGATCAAGGGAGAGATGCCAATGATCAAGACAAGGAAGATGATGAGGATCCAAGACCACCGCCACACCCAAGAGTCCACCAAGCGATACAACGAGATCACCCCGTGAACTCCATCCTCGGCGATATTCATAAGGGGGTAACCACTCGATCTTGTATCGCTCATTTTTGTGAACATTACTCTTTTGTGTCTTCTATTGAGCCATACAGGGTGGAAGACACATTAAGAGATTCGAATTGGGTGTTGGCAATGCAAGAGGAACTCAACAACTTCACGAGGAATGAGGTATGGCATCTTGTTCCACGTCCTAACCAAAATGTTGTAGGAACCAAGTGGGTCTTCCGCAACAAGCAAGACGAGCATGGTGTGGTGACAAGGAACAAAGCCCGACTTGTAGCTAAGGGTTATTCACAAGTCGAAGGTTTGGATTTCGGTGAAACCTATGCACCCGTAGCTAGGCTTGAGTCAATTCGTATATTACTTGCCTATGCTACTGTTGGGGACCTTCGGCCTCCGAAGGTCCTCAAAAACAGGATTTAACAGTATTTCTGGAGTATAATGTGTGAACAGGTATCTTCGGATCCAAGTCGGCATCACAGTAGACCAGAGTAATACGAAGGTTGATACAGCGCCGAAGGTGTGAGCAGGAAAGCTTCGGCGCGACAACAAAAAGTGAAACCGACTTAAAGATGAAAAGGCTATTTAGACCTCGACAGATTACTATAGAATTATTACCAAGTGTAAAGGGCATGAATGTATTTTTGTACGGGTTGTGTCCCGTGCCTATAAATAGATGAACAGTACCCCCGTACTGTTCACGCTGACTTGGCATTCGCTTTTTGCGTCACGCTTGTACTTTCATCTCCTTTCAATCGGAGGTACACCTGTAATTCAATAATGTCTTTGTTTATGTCTGATGAGTAATATATAATTATTTATGTTATCTTTTATATTCTTTACATTTTATCCTTCGTCACTATATAATGAACTTATGAAGGTATGTCCTTCGTAACCTTCGTCCGAAAATCATTATATCCTTAGGGAAATAATGCTTCGAAGGACGAAGGATTTTGACATTTAACATTTTGTGTTGCCTTGTTCTTAATTCATAGCATTTGAGAACAAGCCCCCAACAGCTACTTACCATGGCTTTAAGCTCTATCAAATGGACGTGAAAAGTGCTTTCCACAATGGACCAATCAAGGAGGAGGTCTATGTTGAGCAACCTCCTGGCTTTGAAGATAGTGAGTACCCTAACCATGTATATAAACTCTCTAAGGCGCTTTATGGGCTCAAACAAGCCCCAAGGGCATGGTATGAATGCCTAAGAGATTTTCTTATCGCTAATGGCTTCAAAGTCGGAAAAGCCGATCCTACTCTCTTCACTAAAACTATTGCAAATGATTTGTTTGTATGCCAAATTTATGTAGATGATATCATATTTGGGTCTACTAACAAATCTACTTGTGAATAATTTAGTAGGATTATGATTCAAAAATTCGAGATGTCTATGATGGGGGAGTTGAAGTACTTCTTAGGATTTCAAGTGAAGCAACTCCAAGAGGGCACCTTCATCAGCCAAACAAAGTACATTCAAGACATTCTTACCAAGTTTGGGATGAAGGATGCCAAGCCCATCAAGACACCCATGGGAACCAATGGGCATCTCGACCTCGACACGGGAGGTAAATCCGTAGATCAAAAGGTATATTGGTCGATGATAGGATTATTACTCTATTTATGTGCATCTCGACCGGATATCATGCTTTCCGTATGCATGTGTGCAAGATTCCAAGCCGACCCTAAGGAAGTTCACCTTAGGGCCGTGAAACGAATCTTAAGATATTTAGTTCATACCCCTAAGTTTGGTCTTTGGTACCCCAAGGGATCCACTTTTGACTTAATAGGATATTCAGATGCTGATTGGGCAGGGTGTAAGATTGATAGGAAGAGCACATCAGGGACTTGTTAGTTCTTGGGAAGATCCCTGGTGTCTTGGGCTTCAAAGAAACAAAACTCAGTAGCTCTTTCCACCACCGAAGCCGAGTATATTGCCGCAGGCCATTGTTGCGCGCAATTGCTTTGGATGAGGCAAACCCTCAGGGACTATGGTTACAAATTAACCAAAGTTCCTCTCCTATGTGATAATGAGAGTGCAATCCGCATGGCGGATAATCCCGTTGAGCATAGCCGCACTAAGCACATAGCCATTCGGTATCACTTTTTGAGGGATCACCAACAAAGGGGGGATATCGAGATTGCTTATGTTAGCACCAAAGAACAATTAGACGATATCTTTACCAAACCACTAGATGAGAAAACCTTTACCAAACTTAGGCATGAGCTAAATATTCTTGATTCTCGGAATTTTGATTGATGTTTTGCACACATAACTCATTTATGTACCTTTGATCATCTCTCTTTCATGTGCTATGACTAATATGGTTTTCAAGTGTATTCCATGCTAAGTCATAGATTGAAAGGAAAATGGAGTCTTCGGCGAAGACAAGGCTTCCACTCCACTCCATCGAATTATTCATCCTTCGCCGTCACTCCGCACCACTCTCCAACTTTGGTATAATCCTTCACTTGTATATTATTTGCCAAAGGGGGAGAGAGTTTGAAAAAGGGCTTATATTTCACTCACAAGTATCCGTTTTTGGCAATTCATGCCAAAGGGGGAGAAAGTATTAGCCCAAAGCAAAAGGACCGCACCACCACCAATTTCAAAAATGTAGTCTTTCAATTTGTATTAAAAGAAGATTTTCAATTGGTATCTTATTTTTGATATAATTTCAAAATGGTTTGACCTCCTTCAAAATCAATATCTAAAACCCTCTTGAACACTAAGAGGAGAATTTCATTGAGGGGGAGTTTTGTTTAGTTAAAGGAAAACCATTTAAGACAGGGGGAGAAAATTTCAAATCTTGAAAATGCTTCTCGAAATCTTATTCATTTACCTTTGACTATTTGCAAAAAGACTTTGAAATGAATTTCCAAAAGATTTTGCAAAAACAAAACAAGTGGTGCAAGCGTGGTCCAAAATGTTAAAAGAAAGAAAGCAACCTTTGCACTTACCTTATGCAAACTAGTACAATTATGCACTTATATATTTTCTTTGGTTTGTGTTGGCATCAATCACCAAAAAGGGGGAGATTGAAAGGGAAATAGGGTCAAACCTTTTCCTAAATGATTTTGGTGGTTGAATTGCCCAACACAAATAATTGGACTAACTAGTTTGCTCTAGATTATAAGTTTTACAGGTGCATAAGTTCATCTACAACTATTCTAAGTCTACTGTGTGGAATACCGTAGATTATTCCGAACAGGAGAAGCTTTTTGGAAAAAGAGACCAAGCGCGGACCGTCCGCGACACTAGGGTGTGCCTCGGACAGAACCAATGCAAAAACCCAAGTGTACACTACAGACCGTCTGGAGGAAAAGCAAGCACCGTCCAAGACCACGCGCGGACCGTCCGGTAGGTGAGGAACCGAAAAACCCGAAGGTGACGGGTTCGGTAAAATGAATTATAGCGTCCTCGCAGACCGTCCGGGGTGCACGACCGGACCGTCCGCGACTGCCTTTATCTGACATCTGACGACGCATTTAATGCATTATAGCCGTTGATATAGCCGTTACTGCTGACCGTTGCGATTTCAGCCGTTGATGTACAGGGGCGGACCGTTCGGACCAGTGGCGCGGATCGTCCGCGGTCGACGGAATTGGAGCAACGACTATGAAGTGGTTGGTGGCTATAAATACAACTCCAACCACCTCCATTCACTTCACCCAAGCATTCCAACCTTCAACATTCAATACAAGAGCTAGCAATCCATTCTAAGACACAATCAAAGCCTCCAATCTCTCCAAGTTCCACAATTGAGACAAGTGATCATTAGTGATTAGTGACTTGAGAGAGAGAGAGTGATCCGTGTGTTATTTGTCGCTCTTGTCACTTGGCTTTTTGCAATCGTGCTTTCTTCTTCCCCATTCTTATTCTCAAGACACTTGTAATTAAAGCAAGAGACACTAAGTTTGTAGTGGTCCTTGTGGGGTCTAAGTGACCCGTTTGATTAAGGAGAAAGCTCACTCGGTCTAAGTGACCATTTGAGAGAGGGAAAGGGTTGAAAGAGACCCGGTCTTTGTGACCACCTCAACGGGGAGTAGGTTTGCAAGAACCGAACCTCGGTAAAACAAATCACCGTGTCATCCGCTTTCATTTGCTTGTGATTTGTTTTCGCCCTCTCTTTCGGACTCGATTATATTTCTAACGCTAACCCCGGCTTGTAGTTGTGCTTAAACTTTATAAATTTCAGATTTGCCTATTCACCCCCCCTCTAGGCGACTTTCAAGCGCCTTCTCGGTCTAGAAACGCTCGGGATGAACCAATGAGGCCATGGCGGCTACGGGCGCGAAGACAGAGAAGTGCAGAGGGCTCGGAGATGAAAGGGCGTAGCGGTTAGAGAGAATGCGAAAGCATGACCGCTGGCCACGGGGTGAATCCCTTTTTAGGGAAGGCTCTCCCGCTCGTGCCCCTGGAAATCTCGTCCGATGCGCGCCTAGCGCCCGCTGCAACCAGACCCCAACACGCGGACCCGGGTTCGCATGTCATACACCTGGAGTACTGGTCTCCGAGTGCGGAGAAGACGGACTGCCGCACGGGGAACTATCCGCCACACGATCGCACGCCACTTCGGGGCTACTACAAGAAGATATTTTTACTAACCAAGGCGGCGGTAATGAGGCACCCCGCGCATGACCCGATGGAACCGCCAGACGTGGTGGTGTGGGTCATCCAGCCGCAGGGACAAATGTGGCAGTTGGCATGACCAAGGGCGAACTAACGGCGCGTACGTCACCAGTCGTGCCACGTCAACGCAAGATACAAGTTTAGGCCCCACCTGCAGGCTCGTATCCTCCCCAGAGGTGGGCCCAAGGGCCACTGTCGGTACCCTGAAATAGGGGTACCCCTTACTACAGTAAGAAGGCACGGTGCCCGCGCGGCTATCTCTAGTCGCGCGGTAAGCAGTACCCGACCCCACCACGTGGACGACTCTAGGGTCGCCACGTGGCCAGGGAAGACAATATCCTCCAAAATACCAACGGTGGGTCTGGACCCCCCATGGGAGAGTGATGGACCCCTGCATATCCGGACCGGACCCCCGAGCAGGGTCCAGGACCTCCGCGGGTACAGACCAGACCCCGGGACGGGTCCCAGACCTCTTTGTGTAGGGTCCGGGCCACCCTCAGCAGGGTCCCGGGATTCTGGGACAAAGAATACCCAGGCCTTAACCAAGGTCAGGTGGGGGTCTGGAGCCAACACATGTCCGGATCATACCATGTACACTTCCGCTCCTCGCTCAGGCGGAGACCCGATGCTGCCACGTGGCCTACTGCCCATGACGTAAGCCAGCGGGCGGAGCCTGACGTAAGGCCTCTGGGCCGCGCGGCGCTGCATTTATTTCGGATAAGGCGTGCCGCCTGTCTATTCCACTGACAGGTGATGTGCCACCTCGGCATTTAATGAGCCCTGCCACTCCACTGGTAGGTGATGTGCCGCCTCAGCATTTAATGAGCCCTGTCTACCCCGCTGACGGGCGGCGACCAGGCCTCCCTGCAGGCGGCGTGCCTGTCCATTCCGTTGGCAGTCAATACGCCCGTGATGTGGTATACACTATGCTCATCATCACTCGCACGTTACCAAGGAAGCAGCGCAGGATATCAATACCATATCCACTATGGACATTATGGCGCTCAGAGATCTTCTAGGCGACACTGGCATTGGACACTTCGATATTATTCCCTCCGTTTTGCCCCTGGGCCCGCATGTCGGGGCTCAGCGCCCTTGTATGTACCCCCCTTTAGCTATAAAAGGGGGAGGCACGCAACGGACAGACTCAAGCACACTTAGACCTAGCTCAGGCTCACAAGTTCATACAAGCTCAATACATTATACAGTGGAGTAGGGTGTTATGCTTCGGCGGCCCGAACCACTCTAAACTCTTGTGTGTTCTAACGTTCTTCCCATTTTCCAACTAACAAGCAAAACGCTTAGGCCCCTCCTCATCTTAGGATTTAGGGCAGGTGCATTCCGCCACCTGGCTGGAGTTTTCCTCTCCGACAATCACCAAATAAGCCCCACAAGTGGGAGAAGTAAATAAAAATCAGGATTCTCCTACTCTAAAAATCAGATACCAAACCAAAACTCCCCCATGATTTGGACCTTAAAACTAATACCTCCAATTGACAAAGTTGTACCTAACCACTTACGCTAACACATATCGAAAGATGGCATTGGAACTCGGAGTGTGGACATGACTAATCCTTAGATTTACCACAGATTTGGTCTACTCGACATACCCCACTCGAGTGCACTATATCTCTTGTTCCAGTAAGCGAAATCCCTTGGCCACCATAAAAAAATAGGTAGCTTAAGGGGAGGTGAAGAGGTTTTGTGCACTTGCCAAGATAAGATCAGGCTTGGATAAGTGACCACACGCGAGAGAAGAGGGACAAACGCAACAGGGCCATGTGTTCTGCATGGGCTGGCATTCGGGAGCGCGCCCACACCCACGCGCGTCCCCGCGCCTGTGGTCGACTACCCCTCTGTTTGCCCGCGCCCGCACCTATAAAGCCTATCCGACCCCTCGGTGACATCCCTCCCATGTATGTGAACCAAGCCCGAGACTTAATCGCCAATGATCACCGGAGAACAGGGAACACCTCCCGAAGCCAACCACCGTGTCCAGGCCATCTTAGCCACTCTCCACCAAAACCAAACCCGCCGGCAGCTTCCTTAGAGCCCCGTGATGCTCCCGGAAGCCCTAGCCCGAGCTCTACCTCGTCGGAACATTGAACACCCTAAATTTATATCCTAAAATTAATCCAACATTTGTCATTAGTTTCCAGTAGAAAGAAAATGGTATTGTTTTCAACTAATGAAAATGGTGATATAAATAATTGAATAATTTCTTGAATAAATAAATTTATCAAGTGTTTGATGCATTCATGCTGAAACATATATTTTTTAATTTGAATTCTAAATCCAATTCTTGGATTTAATTGTGTGAGGAAGATCTCGTTTTATAAAAATAATAATAAATTGTTATATATATATATATAGGAAAACATGTATTTTGATATGGTTAATAATTTTTATGTACTTATTTGCAAGAATGTTACTTTTATTGATTTTTGTGAAGATATAATTTGTCCTAAAAGTATGTATTTTGAATTCGATATTTATTTATAAAAATATTGTTTTTGGATTTATTATATTTTTTGTAATATATATATATTCTGAATTATTGTGCAAGAGGATTTGGAAATTTGAAAATTTAAAAAAGAGAAGGACGTCTGAACCTAGCCGCTCGGCCAAAAAAATAATTAAGAAAAAACAACCGGTTGCTGAACCAGCACAATCCTGGCGGCCTCCCACCCGTCGTCCTCTCTCTTTATTTTACTTAATGCGTGGGCCCCACATGTCATCCTCCCTCTCACTTACAAACTGGTCCCATCCGTCAGTATGGCCTCCTTTCTCTAGCAAACGGATGTTCTTCTTTGTACGCTCATCTATGGGCCACCGCCACCGCGACGTCTCGCCACCCGCTCTCGTGCCTGCCAGCCGCCGCAAACCTCCTGCGCCCCCTCGCCGCACGCTCGACTTCTTCCAGTGGAACACCGCCATCCCAGCCCCTTTCCCCTTCCTATTCTCCATTGAATCGAGCGTTTCCAACTCTCCTCCATTAATGGCGCTGACCTCGCCATTGATGGCCATCGACTACGATTCTCCCTCAACGGCATCGTTCTCCCTCCCCTGCTCCTATAAAACTCGTCACCGTGCCCCTACGACTGGATTCCCCACCTCTCTCTTCCTCATCTGCATCCCCAGCCCACTGCTCGTGTACAGCCGCGCCGAGCTCTCCCTCCCCCCTGCTCGCCCTTTGCGCGCCTCTGTCCGCGCGAACAGCCTCACGGCCACTCGTCGTCGTGCTATGCATTCGAGCTTCCCTTGTCGTACCTCCCGAGACGACTGGAGAACCTCTCCGCTACGTCGTCGATGCCCAGCTTCTCTATCTCCTGCTTGCAAATGCCGCGCCGTCGCGCATTGCCGAGCTGTGCTGCTGTCCGCATCTCGCCGGAGACCTCCTCTACCTCAGAGATGCTGCTTGTACCCGTCGTTCTTCTCCTTGGCATGTCCTTCGACTTCGTCCCTACGCGGAGGCACGCCCCTCGCCGAAGTTCGCTCCTCCGCCATGGACGCACTATGTAAAACGACAAATCTCTGACGGTTCTATTACCTCCGACGGACTTCTAGACGACCATCGGATATAATCTTATATCCGACGGTACAGGACAGCCGTTAGACATAATATACTATATCCGACGGCTGATAAAAGCATTGCCGGACATAACGTTATATCCGATGGCGGTCAGATAGGACATAACCTTATGTCCGACAGTCTTCTAAAAGATCATTGAACATAAGAGATTTTAACCCGTCAGCCCACGCCCGCACCTTTTCATTCTATCTTCCTCAAGCCCGTGGCCAACGCTCACCAGCCAGCCACCCGAGGCCTCCCCGCGCCGCCCCAGCCGCCGCCGGTGGTCGCCCACCCCACCTGCCCTGATGCCGTCGACGCTGCCGTAGCCACCCCAACCCGTGGCCGCCTCCGTCACTGTCCCCGACGCCACCGGAGCCGCTCCGACGCAGCCCGCGCCTGACCCAGCCTCTGTCCCCTCTCCCGACGCCACCGACGCCCGCCCCGACCCCGCCGGCGCTCGCTTCACCGGCTCTACGTCCGGCTAAGTGAGTAATTTTGTGACTTTTAGTATAATTTTATATATGCATATAGATTATTTGCTAGTAGTTATGTTTAGTTTGTTATGTCCGATAGTGTGGGATAATTATGTAATTAAATTAACTTGTTTTAGTTTATTTAGTGGTGCCTATATAATTTAAACTTTTAATTTCCGAGGGTAATTATTAAGCCCTCTAAAATAAGGTTATTTTATATGATTTAGGGTCCTCTGAAATGATTTTTCAATATAATATTGTATTAGTGTGGTTCATTAGTAATCATAACTAATTAAGTTAACGTCTCGTATCTAGTATGAAGTAGAATCGTCGATGGATATATGAAGGTTGAAAGAAAAGATGTGCTCTATCAAGTGAGTGGGTTGCCAAGACTGACGTGTTTCTCGACCATGCTTTTGCTCAATCAGAGACTAAAACCGATGTTAGGTGCACTTGTAGCAAGTGCCGGAACATTTATTTCCTTGATAGGAGGACTATGTCAATAGATCTTTATAAGAACGATTATATGCCAGACTATGAGGTGTGGGTGCACCACGGTGAGGACCCACCTCTTCGTACTGTATTGGAAGTTCAGTCACATGAAGAGAGGGACTACGATAAGATGGAAGACATGCTTGACGATGTACGCCATGAGCTTCTACCCGTCGATTCGGAGAGCCCCGGTCATCCCACCGATTATGAGGATCCACCTACGCCTGAGGTTTAGATGTTCTTCGAGCTCTTTAAAGCTGCCGAAGAGACGTTGCATGAGCACACGAAAGTTACCGTCCTTGTATTTGTGACTACTTATGACTATTAAGTCTAAGTTTGCATTCTCAAACAACTGCTATAAGGAGCTTCTGAACTTGATCAGTGATGTACTTTTGGAGAATCACAAGATGCCAAAGGACATGTATCAGTCCAAGAAGTTGCTCTCTAGTCTCGGTATGGACTATGAAAAAATTGATGTATGTGATAATAACTGTATGTTTTTCTGGAAGGAGACCGCGAGTGAGAAGAAGTGTACAGTATGTGGTGAGCGTAGATCCGTAGAGGTTGAAAACAACGATGGTTTGACGTGACGACGAAGATTGCACGTAAGCAGCTTCGTTACATGCCTCTTATACCTTGGTTGAAATGTTTGTTCATCTCCAAGAATACAACTAGAAACATGAGGTGGCACAAAGAAGGGGTACGTGAGAATCCAGATGTCATGGCGCACCGAGCTGATACAGATGCATGGAAGGCACTAGATGCCTTTGATTCCAGCTTTGCTGATGAAGTGCGGAATGTCCGCTTTGGTTTGGCAACAGATGCTTTCTCGCCTTTCAATCTAACCTCACCATCCTACTCATGCTGGCCCGTCTTTGTTGTTCCATACAACCTTCCGCCAGCTCTATGCATGAAATATGAATTTATTTTCTTGTGTCTTGTAATACCTGGTCCGAATCATCCTGCAACAAAGATCGATGTGATGATGAGACCCCTGATTGAAGAATTGAAAATTTTGTGGGAAGGACTCGAGGTGTACGATTGTTACAAGAAACAGAAGTTCAACCTGAGAGCTACGTTTTTGGTCTATTCATGATTTTATGGCTGATGGTATATTTTCTGGATGGAGTTGTCATGGGATTTTGACATGTCCGATATGTGTTGAAGACAATTTATGCTTTTGACTGAAGTTTGGTGGAAAGATATTGTCGTCGTTTCGACCCCGGGGGGTCCCTGGACCGACGAGTAAATTGTCGTCGTGTGTCCCAGCCCAGATGGGTCGACGCGAGACGGAGCACGAAGGGGGGAAAGAAGGGAGACAGGCGAAAGGGGAAACCTGCGGCCTTCGTGTTGTCCTGCGCCCAGGTCGGGTGCGCTTGCAGTAGGGGGTTACAAGCGTCCGCGTGGGAGGGGGCGAGAGGCTTATGCGCACCGTCCCGTCCTCCCGCGCGGCCAACCTTCTCGTATGAGAGCCCTGGACCTTCCTTTTATAGGCGTAAGGAGAGGGCCCAGGTGTACAATAGGAGATGTAGCAGTGTGCTAACATGTCTAGCAGAGAGGAGCTAGTGCCCTAAGTACATGCCGTCGTGGCAGCCAGAGAGGTTTTGGCACCCTGTTCATGTGATGTCGTGGCCATCGGAGGAGGGCTAGAGCCTTGCGAAAGGACAGCTGTCGGGGCTGTCGAGTCCTTGCTGACGTCTCCTTGCTTCTGTAAGGGGCTGAGAGCTGCCGTCGTCATGGAGCACGCAGGGCGCCATCATTATTTGTTTACCGGGGCGAGCCAGATGGGACGCCGGTCTTGTTCCCCGTAGCCTGAGCTAGCTAGGGGTAGGGTAATGATGGCCCCCCTGTGACGTGGTCGGTCCGAGCCCTAGGTCGGGCGAGGCAGAGGCTCCTCCGAGGTCGAGGTCGAGTCTGTCTTCCGAGGTCGAGGTCGAGTCCGAGCCCCGGGTCGGGCGAGGCGGAGACCATCGTCTGAGCCCAAGGCTCAGTCCGAGCCTTGGGGTCGGGCGAGGCGGAGTTCGTCGTCTTCCGGTGTCGAGGCTGAGTCCGAGCCCTGGGGTCGGGCGAGGCGGAGTTCGTCGTCCTCCGGGGCCGAGGCCGAGTCCGAGCCCTGGGGTCGGGCGAGGCGGAGCTTCCTATGGCGCCCGAGGCCGGACTTGGCTGCTGTCAGCCTCACTCTATCGAGTGGCACAGTAGTCGGAGCGACGCAGGCGGCGCTGTCTTCTTATCAGGGCGGTCAGTGGAGCGGCGAAGTGACTGCGGTCACTTCGACTCTGTCGACTGAAGGGCGCGCGTCAGGATAAGGTGTCAGGCCATCCTTGCATTAAATGCTCCTGCGATACGGTCGGTCAGTGTGGCGATCTGGCCAAGGTTGCTTCTTGGCGAAGACTGGGCCTCGGGCGAGCCGAAGGTGTGTCCGTTGCTTGAGGGGGCCCTCGGGCGAGACGTGAATCTTCCGGGGTCGGCTGCCCTTGCCCGAGGCTGGGCTCGGGGGAGGTGAGATCGTGTCCCTTGAGTGGACCAAGCCTTAACTTAATCGCACCCATCAGGCCTTTGCAGCTTTGTGCTGATGGGGGTTACCAGCTGAGATTAGGAGTCTTGGGGGTACCCCTAATTATGGTCCCCGACAGTAGCCCCCGAGCCTCGAAGGGAGTGTTAATACTCGCTTGGAGGCTTTTGTCGCACTTTTTTGCAAGGGGACCGGCCTTTCTCGGTTGCGTTTCGTTCCGGTGGGTGCGCGCGAGCGCACCCGCCGGGTGTAGCCCCCGAGGCCTCGGAGGAGTGGTTTGACTCCTTCAAGGTCTTAGCGCGTTTTGTGATGCTTCGGCCGGTCTGTTTGTTCCCTCATGCGAACTAGCCGTAGCCCGGGTGCACAGTCGAGTCCCAAGTTCTCGGGCTGGTATGTTGACGCTATCAACGGTTTGGCCGGAGCCGGGTTTGCGAGAGCAGCCCCCGAGCCTCCACACAGAGCGCGAGTACGGTCAAGGATAGACTCGACTTTTTTACATACGCCCCTGTGTCGCCTTTCCGCAAGGAGGAGGGGGGGGGGGAAAGCGCCATGTTGCCCTCGGAGGGCGCCGAACATGGTGTCTCCAGTGAGTTGCTAACGGGTAATCCGAGTGGACGCCCGTGCCCCATTCGTTAGGGGTCGGCTAGTCGCCCGGAGGCGCGCTCCAAAAGTACCTGCGGGTGATTTGCCGGACCCGGTCCCCTTTTGACGGGGTCCGAGGGCTTGATGCCTCCCTCTGGTGGGATTTCGTTACAAAATCGTTCCCGTTGGTCTCGGAAATGTCCTAGGGTACCTCGGGAGCGTAGCTCGAGCCTTGGTTATGTATCGAACGTACCCTGGGTCATCCCTCGCTCTGCGTCTGAGGGGCTGTCGAACCCTTCGGGGGCCAGCCTACGAACCCCTGATCAGTAGTGGGCGCGGAGCCCGAGTGGCCTGAGGCGGCCGTTGAACCCTTCCGAGGGGCCAGCCTTTGAACCTCTGACCAGTAGTGGGCGCGGAGCCCAAGTGCTCTGAGGCGGCTGTTGAACCCTTCCAAGGGGCCAGCCTTCGAACCTGTGATTAGTAGGGGGGCTCGGGGCCCGTTTCCTTCGCGAAGGAGGATCCCTTTCGGGGTATCCCCTTTCCCGATCCCTGTGGCAAGAGAGAGAAAGAGGAAGTGGAAAAGGATACGAAATCGAATGGCGTGGCGCACCTTTTTTTACGCGGTCATTATGGTGGAGGTGAAGCGTCGCCTGCTTCGCCTGCCAAAGGTGCCGCCTGTCCTGCCGCAGAGTTAATGCGATGGGACGAGTGGCACGCGGGGCGGCCGTTGTGCGTGCGCGAGCCGTTCGAGGAACGGAACACGGGTGCGTCATCTTCACGCCGTGAGAGAGGGTTCTCTCGCTGTCCCAGGAGGGGACGTGAGCTTGCTGACGACTTGACCGCTGCTTCCGCCCGCCTACTACCGCCATTACTGTCGGCCCATTTCTGGCCGTATCGACCGTCGCACCTTCTCCCGCGGCTGACTGACCCGTGACCGATGTGCTCGGTTGGCACTGTTGGGCCGTGCGCAGGGTCGCCTCGAGTCGCGGCACTGGTTCCGCAGTCGAGGAGGCGCAGTACTGGCGCAAGTGGCGGTGCAGTTTCTCGCACGTAGTAACCGGCGCACCGGTTACATGATGTGTGGGCCTGGGCCTCCATGCTGGACGCGTCGAAGTGGAAAGGGTGCGCCCCCTTGGTGCGGTTGCATGCCGCCTGCATGGCGGTCCGCCCTTTCACCCGCTGGTCTGGGCGAAAGTGGAGGAATGCTCGTAACCGCTGGGCAGTTGCGCGCATCACGCGCGGCGGTTTTGGCTCCTTCTGTCTTGGGCCAGCTTGCACGATGCGTGGGACCCAGCCCCCGTGTCGTAGGGGGAGGACCTTGGAGCGTGTTGGAGAAGACTCAGCTTGCGACGGCTGAGGACGCAAGTGGGGAGAGTTGCCTTTAAAAGGAGGGCGACCCCCTTGGAAGGCAACCATGTCTCCGCACTCCCTTCATGCATCGCGTCCTTCCACCTTCCGAGCCCCCGGATGGGGGCGCTCGCGGTTCTTCCGCCTTGTCGTCGTTGGAGGAACGCAATTTCGCGGAAGTTGGTACCTTTCAGCCATCGTTCGGCTTCAAGGATTTTCATTAGGCAGCCCGGCTGCATCCCCTCGCCGGTGGTCACCCAAGACGGTGACCACCAGTTCGATGGTGGGGAGAAGCGAGCCGGGCCGTGGCCTCTGCCCCGCCCTCAGCTTCAAGGATCTTCATCATCCTTGCTGGGGCGGAGAGCGAGGTGAGCTGGGGCTCTACCTCCCGCACGGGTCGGCTGGCCACCTCTTCTTCCAGCTTCTGGTGGTGGAAACCATCCTCCAGCTCTACGGAGGAGGCGTCCTCCAGCCATGCCAGGGAAGGAGAACTGTTGTTGCCCAGCTAGGATGCAACATTCCGTCCTCTGTCCTCGCTTTCGTGGCAAGGACGGGAGCGAGGACCTGCCGGTGCGCTTTGGAGCGGCCCGCGCCCGCTCGTGCGGCGTTGGTGGACAGGCGGACGCCGCCGTTGGTGCTGACATGGTGGCAGCTGGAGAAAGCTTCTCCGCCGTCGAGGCCATCAGCGCCGCCTACGGACCGACCTCCGGCTCTTTGGCTTTAATGTCTGGTTCGCGTCCCTTGAGTGGGGACGCGAACGAGAGCCTTCTGATGGCTGCGTCCGTCCTGGGACCATGGCTGCTGTTGTAGAGGTCGCTGGCGAGTCACCCGGAGCATGTCACCCCGCAGGCTCTCCGGTGTGGAGGTTGTTCATACCCGCAGGGGCGGAACCGGAGTTCCATTTGTAATGGCACCTTGAGTGCTGGTGTCAGTTCATTATGGTTGTCGGGGCCTGAACATGTATGTATTTTTGGCACGGAGCCGTGTTTTTTCCTCATTTCGAGCACTAGGACTCGCCTGTCGGCTAACTGAACCGCTTCACCAAGCGTGAGTTGCCTCGTGCGAAGGTGACGAGTGAGGTATCTGTATCCCGGAGGCGTAGGAGTCCCTCGGCTCGGTCGGCCTTGCCGCCCGAGGCTTCTCTTGCTTAGTTAAGGGAAACCCTCGGCCGCTCTTCGATGAGCCGAAGCCGGAGGCAGCGGTGTTAGCATGGACAGAGGCAGAGTTGGCTCGAAAAGAAGACTTCATCGGCCGAAGCCTGGCCGGGCCGTCCGCTGGCGGGACTGACGCCGGAGTCAAGTTGCCAAGGCCACGAGCCGGGCTGGTGTCCTCGGAGGACAGCTAGCTGAGGCTCCGGGGGCGGCCGGCCGAGCCGTCTGCTTGGGCCGGATTCCTGGAGGAGACCCCGGCGGCGATGGCCCGGGCGTGGTGCTGACGTCGTCCTTCGGATTGGAGACCCTCCGACCGTGTTGCCGTCCGAGGCTCGGTCGGACTTCGCCGAAGGTGGAGTTGACGCCGAGGGTGCTGCTGCTCCCCCTCCGTCGATGTCTGAGCCTGCAGGATCGGTTCATCTTGTAGTGTGCGTATGTTTTCGGCGGCCGCCGGGGCCCAAACATACTGTCGTCGCGTTGTAAAGCAGTGTTTCTTTTCCTCTTGTTTCGAGTATCTAGACTTATTTGTCGGTAACAGAATTGTTTGTCCGAGCGAGAGTTACTTTTCACGGAAGGTGATGAGTGAGGTATCCGTATCCCGGAGGCGTAGGAGTCCCTCGGCTCGGTCGGCCTTGCCGCTTACGTGTACTCTTACTCGTCCGTAGGATTCTGCTATCGATATAGTCGAGAAGGCCCGAAAAATTGTTTCGGCAGAAGAGTTTTCGAGCGTTAAGACTTGTTCGGTCCACGGAATCACTTATCTGAGCGTGAGTTACTTATCGCAGAAGGTGATGAGTGAGGTATCCGTATCCCGGAGGCGTAGGAGTCCCTCGGCTCGGTCAGCCTTGGCTGCTTACGTGTACTCCGTCGTTTTCAGGATCCCACTTTCGAAGTAGTCGAAAAGCACGAAAGACGTTCTGACAGAAAAGGTCTTTTCCGAGGAAAATTTTGACGCCGAGGGGTTCCCCCCTTCTAGCCCCCGAGGGAGGGTCGGGCTTTGTCGAGGCAAGGCTGACCCTTCCTTGATGGTTAGACTTTGTGTGTGAACGAGGTATACGAACAACTTGAAAGCATCTTAAGGGTAGAAGCGACGTAGCTGTCGGATGTTCCAAACGTTGCTGTAGACCTCGCATTGACTGTTGGCCAGCTTGTATGTCCCGAGCTTCAGAGCCTTGGCGATGACGAACGGCCCTTCCCAAGGAGGCGTGAGCTTGTGCCGCCCTCGGGCGTCTTGTCGCAGCCGAAGCACCAAGTCTCCCACCTGGAGGTCTCAGGACCGAACCCCTCGGGCGTGGTAGCGTCGCAGGGACTGCTGATACCGCGCCGAGTGTAGTAAGGCCATGTCCCGAGCCTCTTCCAGCTGGTCCAGTGAGTCTTCTCGGTTTGTTCGATTGCTTTGGTCGTCGTAGGACCTCGCCCTCGGGGAACCGTATTCTAAGTCTGTGGGCAAGATGGCCTCGGCCCCATAGACTAGAAAGAACGGTGTGAAGCCCGTAGCTCGGCTCGGCGTCGTCCTCAGACTCCAGACCACCGAGGGGAGCTCCTTCATCCATCGCTTGCCGAACTTGTTGAGGTCGTTGTAGATCCGTGGCTTGAGTCCTTGCAGAACCATGCTGTTGGCACGCTCCACTTGCCCATTCGTCATGGGGTGAGCCACGGCGGCCCAGTCCACCCGGATGTGGTGATCCTCGCAGAAGTCCAGGAACTTTCTGCCGGTGAACTGGGTGCCGTTGTCGGTGATGATGGAGTTCGGGACCCCAAAGCGATGGATGATGTTGGTGAAGAACGCCACCGCCTGTTTGGACCTGATGCTGTTTAGGGGTCGGACTTCGATTCACTTGGAGAATTTGTCGATGGCGACCAGCAGGTGCGTGTAGCCCCTGGGTGCCTTCTGCAAGGGACCGTCGAGGTCCAGACCCCACACAGCAAACAGCCAGGTGATGGGTATTGTCTGTAGAGCCTGAGCGGGCAGGTGGGTCTGCCTCGCGTAGAATTGACACCCTTGGCAGGTGCGGACAATTCTAGTGGCGTCGGCCACCGTGGTCGGCCAGTAGAAACCTTGTCGGAAGGCGTTTCCAACAAGGGCTCGAGGCGCTGCGTGGTGACCGCAAGCCCCCGAGTGTATTTCTTGTAAGAGCTCCTGGCCTTCGGCGATGGATATGCATCGCTGGAGGATGTCTGAGGGGCTGCGGTGGTAGAGCTCCTTCCCGTCCCCCAGCAAGACGAACGACTTGGTGTGACACCTGAGTGTCACCTAGGGTTTCTCTCAAAATGCCAAACCAAGAACCATCATTTTATGTGAACCAAATTAGGCATGAGCATCAAATTGACTTAAGAATGAAGAATCCACCAAGCATATCTTAAAAGTATCATGATCAAAACAAATGGGTCCTTCAAAAAGGTAATAATGTTGCAACCCTAATGAAAACCCTAAGTAAGCCCTATGTGTAAAATTCAAGAAAATAGGGAAAAGGGTATGAAAAATTTAAAATCATGGCTTGAGCCAATTAAAAACATTGAAGTATATTCATTAAGCAACAAGAAAGGTTGAGAAAGCTTGGCCAAAATAACTCAAATAAAACCCCAAATCAAGCTTCTCATGTGGGGACTTAATGGGAATTCTGAATTTCAGAATTCTGAATTTCAGACCTTGAGCCAAAGATCAAGCCTGTTCACCTTGATCCCTAACTCGAATCCTAATGGCCCCATTAACAAAAATGTGCCTAACTGACCCCTCTGTCGTGTGCCAGAAGATGGCATTGGGACGCGAGCCCTAGACACGACAAAACCTTGGATTTGCCTCGGTTTTGAGCAGGGAGACAGACCGGATTTCCGGGCTCCATATCTCTGCAACCAGTAGGAAAAATCCTATGACCCCCACACAAGATCGGTAGCTTGTAGGGAGGAGAAGAGGTTTTGTGCACTGACCAAGGCGAGAGCAGGCTCGGATGAGTGACCACATGCGCCAGAACTTGGGCAGAACGCACGACCACACGTGTTCGACCCTGGTCGGCACGCCGGCGCTCTCCCAACCCGCGCGTGCGCTCGCCCCGGCGTTCGGTCAAGTCCGCCGCGCGCCCTTGCCCTCGGTCGTGCCCGCCCGCGCCTATAAAGCCTCTCCGGGCGCGCCTCACTTCACCCCGCGCTCACTCTCACCGGCCAGCCACCCCTCCTTAGCTCCGGCGAGCTCTTTTCCGCCCGCCACCGCCGCCAGAGCTTCGGCCACCGTGGCGAGCCCACTCCAGCCACCCCCAAGTCGAGCCAGTGCTTCGGCTAGCTCCGCCAGTGGCCCGTGAAGCTTTTCAAGCCCTCGAACCCGGCAGGACTTCACCGGAAGCCCGAGATCGACTTCACCGGACTTCGGTCGCCCGCCTGCGCACGTGGACCAAGCTCTCCGGTGAGCCATTCTTCAATTCCTCGCGCACATCCCTTCCTTGTTCCCTGGTGAAGCTCTCTGACCCGTTCAATTGAACTATCACGCCGTGAGCAGGCCGGACTCCTCGCCGCCGACGAGCATCCCCGCCTGCGCACGTGGACCAGCCGACTCCGACCATCCCCGACGGCAACCCGCACATCGCTGTGATCCCCGAGACCTCCCCTACGTCCTCGACCACCTCACCGGAGCAATCTCGCCGCCGGTAAGCCCCTCCGCCCTTTCTTCCGCCGCGGTTACTGTTTGAGTTAGGAGAAGGACCTCGGGTTAGGATTAGAAGAACCCGAGGGGTTTTCTGTAACGTCAGTGACTCATTTGAATAGTAGCCCAGGGACTGATCCGTGAGGAAAAACTTAAAACACCCGCCAGGGACCCCAGTGCAAAGTAGTTTTCTATTTAACCAATTCTATTAATCTTTTTAAATAACCAGAGAACTTAGAAAAAACCATAACTTGATGAATTCTTAATCAAAAGTTGTCAAACTAATTTTGCTAGATTCTAAATATTATGAACTATCATTTAAAATGATAAACCCTATGCTTTCTGTTCTAAATTTTAGAGTTTAAAATTAAAAACAGAAACTAACCAAACCTTATTTAATTAATGAAAATTAGTTTTACTTCTGTGCTGAACCTAAGAAAATTTGTAGATGTTCAAACCTCACTTAAGCACTGTTTAAAAATAGTAGGAACCCCAGTATTGAAGAATATAGTGTAAATATTCATTTAAAGCTATTTTGCCCAAAACTTAGGAAAAATCAGAAAGGCATTAGAAATTAATGAACAGTAAGTGGAATTATTTTTCCTAATATGCTTAAGTAACAAAGAACCTAGGAAAAATAAAGAGACCTTTAGTCCAGATCAGTTTTAAAATAAAATGTTTTATCTAGCATTATTTGAACTGGAAATCAATTATTAGAATTACAAAACTAGACCCAAAATTGATAATAAAAATTCAGTGGACTTATAACCACCAGAGCCCCACTGCAAAAATAATGAACACCTCAGCCCAACATTTTCAGTAAGGAAAATAAATATAAGATGATAATGAGGCATTTTCCAAATAAATCATGTATAACCCATAATGATGCAATAATGGGCAGCCAAAAATTTGCTAAGTCCATAATGAGATAAGCCACCAGAAAAAAATGCAAACCCATTAAAAAGATGTAAAATAATACCTATTGTCCAAACTTTATAAGAAAAGCCACTTAACCCAATTGATTCATACCACCCCTTCCCTTAAGCAAAAAGATGCCAAACTTCAGAATGATTGCTCTTGCGCAAAACAAAAGCTAAGAAAAATAAGAACTCTATTGTTTGGTATTTTTCAAATATAGTGGTAGTAGAAAGCACCTCTTGGGCTAGAAACTTGGGAAAACCATAGTAAAATAACTAAAAGGTATCAATGGCTAGAAATTTGTATCAAGTCTTATTATAGCACCTACAAGCCAGCAAAAATAAGTTTTAGAGAATTACCCACTGTTAAATAATAGTTGTAGTTCAAAGCACCCCTTCTGCACCCTAAAATTTGGTAATTTTGTCCAGAGAAAACTATTCACTTTCTGATCCCCAAATTTTGAGGCAAAGAATTATACACTAGTACCAAGCCTCTGTAATTTTTGCAGAATTTTTGGAATTTTATTAAAGCAACTTATAGTTCAAACCCACTCCAAAACATTAAAGAGAATAAAAGAAAAGGGAAGAAGAAATAAACCTCACCCCAATAAGTCTAACTTGAGTACTTATCAATTCCCACTAAGGCTTAAAAAGAATTTAGTGGAACCCCCAAAAAAAATAAACCTACCACTTACCTTAGCTAAAGTTTGACCCAATTTACCAAGTATACCACCCAAGGGTCTTACATAAGTAAAGTTAACCTTGTCTAACTCAAGTAGATCATACACCGTCAAAAGCTGTAATTTCTAAAGCACATATCATATCATGCATGTATCTTACGCATTGCATTCATTAGATTGTAATCTTGCCGATGGAGAGTACGTGCTCATCCCCGAGCAAGGATCTGTCCAAGAGGAGGACCAGGAGCAAGCTTCCGAGGCTGCTATTGAGGATCTCCCCGCAGCCCCAGCAATTGAAGGCAAGCCCCGGTTTATATGCATAACCGTATTATTATATGCTACTTTACTACACTTAATGTTTATAGGATTGTAATGTGCACTTAAGTGTAGGAGTTGCTTGAAACCTCTAGTTGCATGAACTTAAGATTCCTTTTTGAGATAAATACTAGTATGCTAGGTCGAGTAGCTGCTTGCTAATCAGGATCTCGGTAGAAGTCGAGTGATTTTTCTAGCACTCGCGCGAGGTCAGGAATTGATTGTATTCATCTTGATAACGGGATCTATGTTGGTCTATGGACTTGGATCCAGGGAGGATGCCTTGTCCACGAGACGGGAAAAAGGAATTAAGGATTAATGTGTGGATACCTGAGTCAAGCTTTTGAACGTACTAAGCACATGCCGGGAAAAATGGTAACCGGTAAACCTAGTACCTGAGTGAAGCCAGGCGCAGACTTTATCCCTCATGCGACCTGAGACTGGGTCTCCCATGCTAGCTATGGTGGGTACAAGTGCGGTCACTGCACGGCGGCAGCCGGGGTCAGTGGAGCATTGTATGCCAAGGCGGTGAGGCCTGGACGCGAACGGGGAATCGATGGGGACGGTTGTCATGTGTGGGGTCGGAGTACCCTGACATGCCGTGTGTTTAGGTTTACCTTGCAAGGTTAAAACTCGATTCGAATCGTCTGCTTCTCGCAGCTAATGAGACTTCTTGACCCCTTGTACTGCATCGAGTAAGAAGTGAAATGAGGTTACATGAGATAATTTGTTGATTGAACTAAATGCTTGTCACCATGGATGCTTAGAAGGAGCAAATCTAGCTAAGTTAATGATGATAGAATTTGAAAAGCTAAAAATTGATTTTAGAAACCGCTAGTGCTTTTGGCAAACCAAACCCCTCAGCCAAACAGCTGCATAGTCTAGAGGTAGAGGAGTAGACTCCTCACACCGGTTAAGTCTAGCTGAGTATTAGTATACTCAGCCTTGCTTGTGGCATAATTTTTGCAGGTACCATTCAGGAAATGGTTGATGGTGTGACTTGGCCTACCACCCTGCCACCGGGTTGGACAGTCGAGTGGGATGTTGCTCCGGCAGGAGAGGAGCACGAGGAGTAGTGGGCTAGGCCTTGCCCATTTCCTCATTACCGACGACATCGATTATCCCCTGCATTTTATTTTGAGAACTCTTATTTGCTACCCAAAAACTCCGATCTATGTAATAATTCAGCACTTAATTTGAGGATTCCTGTTTTATTGTATTTCTTCTGTGACTCACCTTCGAGTGAGATTGTGGAATTTGATCCTGGTTAAGTGGCTCCATCAGACTAGATCTGAGGGACTGACGGGTTATTCTGATTTAAGTGTGTTACGGCCCCTGAGGCGTGACTTAGGCACTTAAGCTGGAATAATTCGGGTGGTTCCGCCATAGCTGGTATCGGAGCAAATTCCACCACAGAGAAGGACAATAAACCATGAATACCAATTTTCAAAATCTAAAACTTGCCTAGAAACTGCTACGGATCGTCAGGAATAGACCGCTACACCTAGGACGAAAGGCCTTAGGCATAGAGGGAGAAATAGGTGGCTAATTGATTAGGCCCCGTGGGCCAGTAATTATATTTCTAAGGATGCCCTAAAAAGCACCCTATTTTTTTTGGAGAGGCAACGTTACTTCCACCATGCATGCATTATAAACACAAAGAGGAATTAAAAACTTGAGCTAACCCACTTTCTTTAGAACCATCCGGGCTCTCTTTTTCTTTTTTCTTCCACCATAATCTTTACCTTTGATTCCCTTCCGCAGATGAATTCACCCACCCCCGCCAGTGGAGGAGACACTCGTTTCAGTTCCGACTTCCTTTCTCGCGATGGCTTTCCTTCCATCTTGTGGGAAGTGCTTAACTCCGTCGGCTACCCTACGTCCCCTTTGTACACAGTGCAGTTGTATGAGGAGCATCGGGTACCTTGTTGTTGGGTCTGGCTGACTTTGGAGGCTCATCCCCTTCAGTCGGGTTGGCGTTCTCTTGATTCTGAGACAATTGGACTCAGGACGGACGACACAGTTGAAGCGGCAGCCATGAAGACTCTGACGACTTTCTGTGGCTACCATCCCCTGGAGATGGTGATGCACCCCTTGGGACTCTTCCCTGCTGAGAAGAAGGATGATCCCATGTGGTGTAACCGCGTGAGCCATGTAAAGGATGTGTGGGCGATGTATCCTGACTTGGTTGGGAGGGTCACCGTTCAGTGCATGAGTGCGCTGTACCGCCTTCAGGCCCTTCAGAGCGATGCTATGGCGCTCCTTGCTAACACCGCTCAAACTGCCAAGCTCACTCTCGACAGTCGAGAAGATTTTGTGGTTGATCTATCCACCGAGTTGGTAGAGAAGGATCTGCAGGTGGAGAGGCTGAGCCAGCGCATCACCACCTTGGAGCAACAGGTGGAGATCCGAGACAACACTATTGATGTCTTGGAGAACCAGCTCCACGATGTGCAGAGGGAACTCGAAGAAGCGAATGACCACTTGGACATGCACCACCTGGAGATGGAGGCCAATGAAGCCGGAAGCGAGGGAGAAGAGGCTCCCGAGGAGCTAGGACCAGCCCCTGGTGCCCATGGGACTACCTCCGCAATGCCTCCTTCACCCGTGTCCAGTGTCGCTTCCACCGCTCAGGGTTAAGCAGTCACTTCGGCACTATTAGGCGGATAGAAACCTATGCGAGCTTAGTTAATATTAGATTTTGGACTAGGCTTATGGGTACTTTCCCCTGATTGATGTAACCCTGTGAACCTTTGAAATCTGTGGGATGTTTGTCACCATGTTATCTTCATTTCGAACCTAATATTATGATTATGGCATTTTTCCTTCCATATGAGATGATATCTTGTCGTTCGAAACTGTGAGTTGGGATAACAATGGCGACAATCTCTATTTTCAGATGGCAGCTAGGCAGCGTCGCGGGCATAACGAGCAGGTTCCCCCGCCACATCCTCCAGCTCCCACAGTGCAGGAGCTGATGGCCCAGCAGAATGAGATTCTGCGACAGCTCTTGCAGCGCCAGCCCCACCCCCAGCAGCATGGTGGAGGCCAGCATTAGCGACCTCCGGCAATGGCAACTTACCAGGAGTTTCTGAGCACGCAGCCACCCTTGTTCACCAAGGCAGAGGATCCGTTGGACGCCGACGTGTGGCTTCGCGTCGTTGAGTCCAAGTTTCCCCTCCTCACGGGAGACTGCCCTAATGAGGCCAAGGCTCGCTTCGCCGCACAACAGCTTCGCGGCCCTGCTCGGACTTGGTGGGACCATTTCCGTGCTATGCTCCTCGCTGATCGTGAAGTGTCTTGGGAGGAATTCAAGACTGCCTTCAGAGGACACCACATCCCAGCTGGCATTCTTGATCGGAAGTTGAATGAATTTCTGGCCCTTAATCAAGGAACCCGCACGGTACTGCAGTATGTGCAAGCCTTCAACGACTTATGCCAGTATGCAGGGTACCATGCTGACTCTGATGAAAAGAAGAGGGACCGCTTCTGCAGGGGTCTTAACACCAAGCTGCGGGAACGACTCAACACTGTTCGGGCTGATAGCTTCAATGAGTTGGTCAACATGGCCATCTCCCAGGAGGATTGCATTGTAGCTCACCGGGCAGAGAAGAAGAGAAAGGCACCAATGGCAGCACCATCCGCTCAGGCTCAGAGGTTCCGGATTGTTTCTCACAATCAGAGCAGGGGTTTTCAGCAGCAGGCAGGCAGATGGGTGATCAAGCCACCTCAGCAGCAGCAGCCGGCACCCAACCGCTTTCCAGCTCCCGCCCCAAGGAACAATCAGCCTCCGCAGCAGCAGCAGTTCCACCAGGGCAATGGGAACAAGTGTTTCACTTGTGGCAATGTGGGCCACTATGCCAAGAATTGTCCCAGGAACCAGCAGAGGCAGATGCCAGCACCGAGTCAAGACAAGGGAAGAAAGCAGAAGGTGCAAGTCAGGCAAGGGAAGCTCAACTTCACTACTCTGGAGGAAGTACCTGAGGGAGCTCCTATCATGACCGGTATCTTTTCAGTTTATAATCAACCTGCTTTAATTCTGTTTGATTCTGGTGCATCTCATAGTTTCATTAGCCAAAAGTTCAGTGCTAAATGTGAACTACCATTCTCTCACTGAAAAGGGTCATTTATGATAGTCACACCTGGGGGTAAAATTTCTACTAATCAACTAAACCAAAGTGTGCCTATCCAACTGGGAAGCCACATTGTCAAAACCACTCTTCTTGTGTTGGGTTTGGAAAATGTGGACATTATTCTGGGAGCAAATTGGATGACCTTGCACCAAGTTGTGCTTGATGTAGCCAGCCGTACCGTGGAAGTTAATTCTCCATTCTGCGGGAACTTCACCTTAATTCTGCCTAGTCAAGGTTCCTCTCAGTCATGTGCTTTCTCTATGACGGAGTTACCTCTGAAGAAGATCCCAGTGGTCTGCGAATATGCAGATGTCTTTCCTGATGAATTGCCAGGAATGCCACCAGACCAGGATATTGAATTTGCCATCGAGTTGCAACCGGGAACGGCACCAATTTCCAAGAGGCCCTACCGAATGCCACCCGCTGAGTTGGCAGAATTGAAGAAGCAATTGCAAGAGTTGCTGGACAAGGGATTTATTCGCCCAAGTACTTCGCCTTGGGGATGTCCAGCACTGTTTGTGAAGAAGAAGGATGAAAGCTTGAGGCTGTGTATAGATTACCGCCCTCTTAATGCGGTAACTATCAAGAACAAGTATCCTTTGCCTCGTATTGATGTTCTTTTTGACCAGTTGGTCGGGGCCAAGGTGTTTTCCAAAATAGACCTTCGCTCTGGCTACCATCAGATCAAGATACGAGCAAGTGATATTCCGAAGACGGCATTCTCAACCAGATATGGGCTATATGAATTTTTGGTGATGTCATTCGGGCTGACAAATGCACCAGCATATTTCATGTACCTGATGAATTCTGTTTTCATGCCTGAATTGGACAAGTTCGTAGTGGTTTTCATCGATGATATTTTGGTGTACTCAAAGAACGAAGAAGAACATGTCGGGCATTTGCATGTAGTGCTTCAACGTCTGCGAGAGCACCACCTTTATGTCAAGTTATCCAAGTGTGATTTTTGGCTAAAGGAAATCAAATTCTTGGGTCACACTATCTCTCAGGCTGGAATAGCTGTTGATCCTGATAAAGTGCAAGAGGTGATGAACTGGAAGCCACCAACAACTGTCCGTCAGATTCGGAGTTTTCTGGGATTAGCTGGTTATTACCGAAGATTTATTCCGGATTTCTCTCGAATTGCGAAGCCCATAACTGAGCTGCTGAAGAAAGAAGCCAAATTTGTTTGGAGTCAGAAATGCGAAGATGCCTTCCATGCATTAAGGCAGCATCTGACCACAGCACCAGTATTGGCGCAACCCGACAACAGCAAGCCTTTTTATGTATATTGTGACGCCTCTGGCACCGGGCTAGGTTGTGTATTGATGCAAGACAACCGAGTCATCGCTTATGCCTCAAGAGCACTCAGGCCTCATGAGCAAAACTATCCCACTCATGACCTCGAGTTGGCAGCAGTGGTTCATGCATTAAAAATGTGGAGGCACTATTTAATGGGAACCCACTGCAACATCTTCACTGATCATAAGAGCCTTAAGTACATTTTTACTCAGGCTAATCTCAACATGAGGCAGAGAAGATGGCTAGAGCTGATCAAGGATTATGACCTGGAGGTACATTATCACCCAGGAAAAGCTAATGTGGTAGCAGATGTCTTAAGTCGGAAGTTGCAATGCAATTGTATTCTGATGGATTCTCGCATTAACACCTTGTGTGATGAGTTGAGCAAGATGCAAATTGAAGTGATTCCTTCTGGTTCTTTGTCTCACATTTCTGTTGAGCCAGCTTTGCAAGACCAGATTATCATGGCCCAGCTTAGTGACAAGGGAGTGCAGATTATCAAGAAGAATCTCCATCAGAAGGTTGAGAAGTATAATTGTTTCCGCCAAGATGAAAAGGGTGTGTTATGGTTCAAAAGAAGATTGGTGATTCCTAAAGACCAGGACCTCAAGAGGAAAATCTTGGATGAGGCTCATCTCTCCAAATTCTCTATGCATCCGGGAAGCACCAAAATGTACCATGATCTGAAGCCTTTGTATTGGTGGACCAGAATGAAGAGGGAGATAGCCCAGTATGTATCAGAATGTGACACCTGTCAGAGGGTAAAGGCAAGCCACTTGAAATCAGCTGGAGCTTTACAACCCCTGTCTATACCTTCGTGGAAGTGGGATGACATCAGCATGGATTTCATTGTGGGTCTGCCCAACACCTCTCGTCATCATGATTCGATTTGGGTTATTGTGAACCGACTGACGAAAGTGGCACATTTTCTTCCTGTGCACACCACTGATAAGGCTCAGAAGTATGCAGAATTGTATATTGACCGGATTGTGTGTTTGCACGGATTACCTCGGACCATTGTTTCTGACCGAGGAGCCCAATTTGTTGCCAGATTTTGGGAACAATTGCAAGAGTCTTTGGGAACCAAGCTAATCAGGAGTTCAGCTTACCACCCATAGACTGATGGTCAGACGGAAAGGGTAAACCAAATTCTGGAGGATATGCTTAGAGCTTGTGCAATCGATTGTGGCAAGAACTGGGATAAGCACCTCTCCTTGGCAGAGTTTGCTTATAACAATAGTTATCAATCTAGCCTAAGGATGGCACCTTTTGAAGCTCTCTATGGAAGAAGGTGCAGGACACCACTCAATTGGTCTCAACCTGGAGAAAGAGAAGTTTTTGGACCTGACTTAGTGACTGAAGCCAAAAGGAAGGTCAAACTAATCAGGAAGAATCTAGAAGCTGCTCAGGCCAGGCAGAAGAGTTACCATGATCGAAGAAGGAAACCTCTCCAGTTTGAGGTGGGAAGTTTTGTATACCTCAAGGTATCACCCACCAAGGGAGTGCAGAGGTTTGGGATCAAAGGCAAGCTAGCCCCTCGTTACATTGGACCTTATGAGATCATAGAAGCATGTGGACCCATGGCATATAAGCTGAAGTTACCTTCAAAAATGTCTGCCATTCATAGTGTATTCCATGTATCTCAGCTGAAAAAGTGTGTTCGATTGCCGACCGAGATCATAGCAGAGCCAGAATTTTAGATAGAGCCAGATCTATCGTACCAAGAGTACCCCTCCAAGATCCTGGATTGCAAGGAAAGATCAACTCGGGCTAAATCGATCAAGATGTACAAGGTCCAGTGGAGTAATCACTCAGAGGAAGAAGCTACTTGGGAAACCGAGGAATTCTTGAGATCCAACTTCCCCGATTGCCTACCTAAGGAAGCTGGTACGTAATCACACCCAACCCCTCCTCCTGCCCTTCGAATCTAATTTTCAAAAATATGATCTTAATTCAGAATGAAGTAACTATGAAGTAAAACTTAAAAAGGGCTTCCTTCTGAAGTTGCAAAGAGAATGACATTCGAAGAGCAGATTTACCCTAAAAATGACAATAATCACCCATTTCCTATAAGTCTCACCCTTCACTTCACCCTGGGAGGACTCTGGCCCGAATCTCGAGACGAGATTCCTTTAAGGGGGGAAGGCTGTGACACCCCAGTGTCACCTAGGGTTTCTCTCAAAATGCCAAACCAAGAACCATCATTTTATGTGAACCAAATTAGGCATGTGCATCAAATTGACTTAAGAATGAAGAATCCACCAAGCATATACTTAAAAGTATCATGATCAAAACAAATGGGTCCTTCAAAAAGGTAATAATGTTGCAACCCTAATGAAAACCCTAAGTAAGCCCTATGTGTAAAATTCGAAAATAGGGAAAAGGGAATGAAAAATTTAAAATCATGGCTTGAGCCAATTATAAACATTGAAGTATATTCATTAAGCAACAAGAAAGGTTGAGAAAGCTTGGCCAAAATAACTCAAATAAAACCCCAAATCAAGCTTCTCATGTGGGGACTTAATGGGAATTCTGAATTTCAGAATTCTGAATTTCAAACCTTGAGCCAAAGATCAAGCCTGTTCACCTTGATCCCTAACTCGAATCCTAATGGCCCCATTAACAAAAATGTGCCTAACTGACCCCTCTGTCGTGTGCCAGAAGATGGCATTGGGACGCGAGCCCTAGACACGACAAAACCCTACATTTGCCTCGGTTTTGAGCAGGGAGACAGACCGGATTTCCGGGCTCCATATCTCTGCAACCAGTAGGCAAAATCCTATGACCCCCACACATGATCGGTAGCTTGTAGGGAGGAGAAGAGGTTTTGTGCATTGACCAAGGCGAGAGCAGGCTCGGATGAGTGACCACACGCGCCAGAACTTGGGCAGAACGCACGGCCATACGTGTTCGACCCTGGTCGGCACGCCGGCGCTCGCCCAACCCGCGCGCGCGCTCGCCCCGGCGTTCGGTCAAGTCCGCCGCGCGCCCTTGCCCTCGGTCGTGCCCGCCCGCGCCTATAAAGCCTCCCCGGGCGCGCCTCACTTCACCCCGCGCTCACTCTCACCGGCCAGCCACCCCTCCTTAGCTTCGGCGAGCTCTTTTCCGCCCGCCACCGCCGCTAGAGCTTCGGCCACCGTGGCCAGCCCACTCCAGCCACCCCCAAGTCAAGCCAGTGCTTCGACTAGCTCCGCCAGTGGCCCGTGAAGCTTTTCAAGCCCTCGGACCCGGCAGGACTTCACCGGAAGCCCGAGATCGACTTCACCGGACATCGGTCGCCCGCCTGCGCGTGTGGACCAAGCTCTCCGGTGAGCCATTCTTCAATTCCTCGCGCACACCCCTTCCTTGTTCCCTGGTGAAGCTCTCTGACCCGTTCAATTGAACTATCGCGCCGTGAGCAGGCCGGACTCCTCGCCGCCGACGAGCATCCCCGCCTGCGCACGTGGACCGGCCGACTCCGACCATCCCCGATGGCAACCCGCACATCGCTGTGATCCTCGAGACCTCCCCTACGTCCTCGACCACCTCATCGGAGCAATCTCGCCGCCGGTAAGCCCCTCCGCCCTTTCTTCCGCCGCGGTTACTGTTTGAGTTAGGAGAAGGACCTCGGGTTAGGATTAGAAGAACCCGAGGGGTTTTCTGTAACGTCAGTGATTCATTTGAATAGTAGCCCAGGGACTGATCCGTGAGGAAAAACTTAAAACACCCGCCAGGGACCCCAGTGCAAAGTAGTTTTCCATTTAACCAATTCTGTTAATCTTTTTAAATAACCAGAGAACTTAGAAAAAACCATAACTTGATGAATTCTTAATCAAAAATTGTCAAACTAATTTTGCTAGATCCTAAATATTATGAACTATCATTTAAAAATAATAAACCCTATTCTTTCTGTTCTAAATTTTAGAGTTTAAAATTAAAAACAGAAACTGACCAAACCTTGTTAAATTAATGAAAATTAGTTTTACTTCTGTGCTGAACCTAAGAAAATTTGTAGATGTTCAAACCTCACTTAAGCACTGTTCAAAAATAGTAGGAACCCCAGTATTGAAGAATATAGTGTAAATATTCATTTAAAGCTATTTTGCCCAAAACTTAGGAAAAATCAGAAAGGCATTAGAAATTAATGAACAGTAAGTGTAATTATTTTTCCTAATATGCTTAAGTAACAAAGAACCTAGGAAAAATAAAGAGACTTTTAGTCCAGATCAGTTTTAAAATAAAATGTTTTATTTAGCATTATTTGAACAAGAAATCAATTATTAGAATTACAAAACTAGACCCAAAATTGATAATAAAAATTTAGTGGACTTATAACCACCAGAGCCCCACTGCAAAAATAATGAACACCTCAGCCCAACATTTTTAGTAAGGAAAATAAATATAAGATGATAATGAGACATTTTCCAAATAAATCATGTATAACCCATAATGATGCAATAATGGGCAGCCAAAAATTTGCTAATTCCATAATGAGATAAGCCACCAGAGAAAAATGCAAACCCATTAAAAAGATGTAAAATAATACCTATTGTCCAAACTTTATAAGAAAAGCCACTTAATCCAATTGATGCATACCACCCCTTCCCTTAAGCAAAAAGATGCCAAACTTCAGAATGATTGCTCTTGCGCAAAACAAAAGCTAAGAAAAATAAGAACTCTATTGTTTGGTATTTTTCAAATATAGTGGTAGTAGAAAGCACCTCTTGGGCTAGAAACTTGGGAAAACCATAGTAAAATAACTAAAAGGTATCAATGGCTAGAAATTTGTATCAAGTCTTATTATAGCACCTACAAGCCAGCAAAAATAAGTTTTAGAGAATTACCCACTGTTAAATAATAGTTGTAGTTCAAAGCACCCCTTCTGCACCCTAAAATTTGGTAATTTTGTCCAGAGAAAACTATTCACTTTCTCATCCCCAAATTTTGAGGCAAAGAATTATACACTAGTACCAAGCCTCTGTAATTTTTGCAGAATTTTTGGAATTTTATTAAAGCAACTTGTAGTTCAAACCCACTCCAAAACATTAAAGAGAATAAAAGAAAAGGGAAGAAGAAATAAACCTCACCCCAATAAGTCTAACTTGAGTACTTATCAATTCCCACTAAGGCTTAAAAAGAATTCAGTGGAAAACCCAAAAAAATAAACCTACCACTTACCTTAGCTAAAGTTTGACCCAATTTACCAAGTATACCACCCAAGGGTCTTACATAAGTAAAGTTAACCTTGTCTAACTCAAGTAGATCATACACCGTCAAAAGCTGTAATTTCTAAAGCACATATCATATCATGCATGTATCTTACGCATTGCATTCATTAGATTGTAATCTTGCCGACGGAGAGTACGTGCTCATCCCCGAGCAAGGATCTGTCCAAGAGGAGGACCAGGAGCAAGCTTTCGAGGCTGCTATTGAGGATCTCCCCGCAGCCCCAGCAATTGAAGGCAAGCCCCGGTTTATATGCATAACCGTATTATTATATGCTACTTTACTACACTTAATGTTTGTAGGATTGTAATGTGCACTTAAGTGTAGGAGTTGCTTGAAACCTCTAGTTGCATGAACTTAGGATTCCTTTTTGAGATGAATACTAGTATGCTAGGTCGAGTAGCTGCTTGCTAATCAGGATCTCGGTAGAAGTCGAGTGATTTTTCTAGCACTCGCGCGAGGTCAGGAATTGATTGTATTCATCTTGATAACGGGATCTATGTTGGTCTATGGACTTGGATCCAGGGAGGATGCCTTGTCCACGAGACGGGAAAAAGGAATTAAGGATTAATGTGTGGATACCTGAGTCAAGCTTTTGAACGTACTAAGCACATGCCGGGAAAAATGGTAACCGGTAAACCTAGTACCTGAGTGAAGCCGGGCGCGGACTTTATCCCTCATGCGACCTGAGACTGGGTCCCCCATGCTAGCTATGGTGGGTACAAGTGCGGTCACTGCACGACGGCAGCCGGGTCAGTGGAGCATTGTATGCCAAGGCAGTGAGGCCTGGACGCGAACGGGGAATCGATGGGGACGGTTGTCATGTGTGGGGTCAGAGTACCCTGACATGCCGTGTGTTTAGGTTTACCTTGCAAGGTTAAAACTCGATTCGAATCGTCTGCTTCTCGCAGCTAATGAGACTGCTTGACCCCTTGTACTGCATCGAGTAAGAAGTGAAATGAGGTTACATGAGATAATTTGTTGATTGAACTAAATGCTTGTCACCATGGATGCTTAGAAGGAGCAAATCTAGCTAAGTTAATGATGATAGAATTTGAAAAGCTAAAAATTGATTTTAGAAACCGCTAGTGCTTTTGGCAAACCAAACCCCTCAGCCAAACAGCTGCATAGTCTAGAGGTAGAGGAGTAGACTCCTCACACCGGTTAAGTCTAGCTGAGTATTAGTATACTCAGCCTTGCTTGTGGCATAATTTTTGCAGGTACCATTCAGGAAATGGTTGATGGTGTGACTTGGCCTACCACCCTGCCACCGGGTTGGACGGTCGAGTGGGATGTTGCTCCGGCAGGAGAGGAGCACGAGGAGTAGTGGGCTAGGCCTTGCCCATTTCCTCATTATCCGCTGCATTTTATTTTGAGAAATCTTATTTGCTACCCAGAAACTCTGATCTATGTAATAATTCAGCACTTAATTTGAGGATTCCTGTTTTATTGTATTTCTTCTGTGACTCACCTTCGAGTGAGATTGTGGAATTTGATCCTGGTTAAGTGGCTCCATCAGACTAGATCTGAGGGACTGACGGGTTATTCCGATTTAAGTGTGTTACGGCCCCTAAGGCGTGACTTAGGCACTTAAGCTGGAATAATTCGGGTGGTTCCGCCACACTTGGCGCGCCGCGCCAGTCGCTGAGCTTCGGCTCGGTCGAGCGGCAGCTCTCCTTGGTGGAGATATTGCAGGTATGGGGTCTGCCAGTTTTGATTAGGCGTGACCCCGCTCCGCTCTTCCTCGACGTGCAGTGCCTCACCCTCGGGGGCTGAGGGTGCCTCAGGCTGAGCCGAGGGCGCCTCGGGCTGGGCCGAGGCCTTCTCGGGCTCAGGCGTGTCGTCGGTCTTGACTGAGGGTTGATGTAGGTCTCGGGAGAAGACGTCCGGGGAAACCGTTGTTCGCCCCGAGGCTATCTTAGCTAGCTCGTCCGCAGTCTCGTTGTATCGTCGGGCGATGTGGTTGATCTCGAGCCCATAGAACTTGTCCTCCAGGCGCCGAACCTCATCGCAGTAGGCTTCCATCTTCGGGTCGCGGCAGTGGGAGTTCTTCATGACTTGGTCGATGACAAGTTGCGTGTCACCGCGAGCGTCGAGGCGTCAGACCCCTAGCTCGATTGCGATGCGCAACCCGTTGACCAGAGCCTCGTACTCAGCCACGTTGTTGGACGCCGGGAAATGGAGGCACAACACGTAGCGGAGGTGCTTTCCGAGGGGCGAGATGAAGAGCAGGCCCGCGCCTGCCCCTGTTTTCATGAGCGACCCGTCGAAAAACATGGTCTAGAGTTCCGGTTGGATCGGAGCTGCCGGAAGCTGGGTGTCGACCCATTCAGCCACAAAGTCCGCCAAGACTTGGGACTTGATGGCCTTCCGAGGGGCGAACGAGATTGTCTCGCCCATGATTTCCACCGCCCACTTTGCAATCCTACCTGAGGCCTCTCGGCACTGGATGATCTCCCCCAGGGGAAGGATGACACCATAGTCACCGGATGAGACTCGAAGTAGTGTCGCAACTTCCACCGCGTCAGAACCACCGCGTACAACAGCTTCTGAATTTGTGGGTAGCGGATCTTGGTCTCGGACGGTACCTCGCTGATGAAGTAGACCGGCCTCTGGACGGGCAATGCATGCCCTTCCTCTCATCTCTCAACCACGATCGCGGCGCTGACCACCTGAGTGCTAGCGGCGACATAGATCAAGAGGGTTTCTCCGGCAGCGGGGGGCACCAGGATGGGTGCGTTCGTAAGGAGCGCCTTCAGGTTCCCGAGGGCTTCCTCGGCCTCAGGGGTCCAAGTGAAGCACTCGACCTTTCTTAAGAGGCGGTACAGAGGTAGGCCTCTTTCGCCGAGGCGCGAGATGAAGCGGCTCAGAGCCGCAAGGCATCCCATGACCCTCTGTACGCCTTTCAAGTCCTTGATGGGCCCCATGTTGGTGATGGCCGCGATTTTCTCTGGGTTGGCCTCGATGCCCCGCTCGGAGACGATGAACCCCAAGAGCATGCCTCGGGGGACTCCGAAGACAAACTTCTCGGGGTTGAGCTTTACGCCCTTCGCCTTGAGACACCAGAATGTCGTTTCAAGGTCAGAAAGGAGGTCGGAGGCTTTCCTCGTCTTGACTACGATGTCATCGACGTAAGCCTCGACCGTTCGACCAATGTGTTTGCCGAACACGTGGTTCATGCACCTTTGGTACGTCGCACCCGCATTCCTCAAACCAAATGGCATAGTAACGTAGCAATACATGCCAAAAGGTGTGATGAAAGAAGTCGCGAGCTGGTCGAACTCTTTCATCCTGATTTGGTGATACCCTGAGTAGGCATCGAGGAAAGACAGGGTTTCGCACCCTGCAGTGGAATCCACGATTTGATCGATGCGAGGCAGAGGATAGGGAACTTTCGGACATGCTTTGTTTAGACCAGTGTAGTCTACACACATCCGCCATTTCCCTCCTTTCTTTCTCACAAGCACAGGGTTGGCAAGCCATTCGGGATGGAATACCTCTTTGATGAACCCTGCAGCCATCAACTTGTGGATCTCCTCGCCTATGGCTCTGCGCTTTTCTTCGTCGAATCGGCGCAGAGGCTGCTTCACGGGTCGGGCTCCAGCTCGGATATCCAGTGAGTGCTCGGCGACCTCCCTCGGTATGCCAGGCATGTCTGAGGGAGTCAAGACTTCGGCGTTTGCACGGAGAAAGTCGACGAGCACTGCTTCCTATCTGGGGTCGAGCTCGGAGCCGATCCGGATCTGCTTGGAGGCGTCGTTGCTGGGGTCGAGAGGGACGGATTTGACCGTCTCTGCTGGCTTGAAATTGCCGGCATGGCACTTCACGTCTGGCGCCTCCTTGGAGAGGCTCTCCAGGTCGGCGATGAGGGCCTCGGATTCGGCGAGGGCCTCGGCGTACTCCACGCACTCCACATCACATTCGTACGCGTGTCGGTACGTGGGGCCGATGGTGATGACCCCGTTGGGGCCCAACATCTTGAGCTTAAGGTAGGTGTAGTTGGGGACGGCCATGAACTTGGCGTAGCATGGCCTCCCCAGCACTACGTGGTAGGTTCCTCGGAACCCGACCACCTCGAACGTGAGGGTTTCCCTTCGGAAGTTGGAGGGAGTCCCAAAGCAGACGGGCAGATCGAGTTGTCCAAGGAGCTGTATGCGTTTCCCAGGAATGATCCCGTGAAAAGGCGCCGCGCCTGCCCGGACCAAGGACAGATCAATCCGCAGGAGCCCGAGGGTCTCGGCGTAGATGATGTTGAGGCTGCTGCCTCCGTCCATGAGGACCTTGGTGAGCCTGACGTTGCCGATGACGGGGTCGACAACGAGCGGATATTTCCCCAGGCTTGGCACACGGTCGGGGTGGTCGCCCTGGTCGAAGGTGAAGGGCTTGTCAGACCAGTCTAGGTAGACTGGCGCCGCCACCTTTACCGAGCAGACCTCCCGACGCTCTTGCTTGCGGTGCCGAGCCGAGGCGTTCGCCACTGGCCCACCGTAGATCATGAAGCAGTCGTGGACCTCGGAGAACTCCTCTGCATTATGATCCTCCCTCTTGTCGTTGTTGTGGGCCCTGCCACCTTCCGCAGGTGGCCCGGCCTTGTGAAAGTGGTGCCGAAGCATGACGCACTCCTCGAGGGTGTGCTTGACGGGCCCCTGATGATAGGGGCACGGCTCCTTGAGCATCTTGTCGAAGAGATTGGCGCCTCCGGGAGGTTTCCGAGGGTTCTTGTACTCAGCGGCAGCGACAAGGTCCGCGTCGGCGGCGTCGCGTTTCACTTGCGACTTCTTCTTGCCTTTCTTCTTGGTGCCGCGCTGAGTGGACGCCTCGGGGACATCTTCCGGCGGGCGGCCCTAGGGCTGCTTGTCCTTCCGGAAGATGGCCTCAACCGCCTCCTGGCCGGAGGCGAACTTGGTGGCGATGTCCATCAACTCGCTCGCCCTGGTGGGGGTCTTGCGACCCAGCTTGCTCACCGGGTCGTGGCAGGTGGTGCCGGCGAGGAACGCACCGATGACATCCGAGTCGGTGACGTTGGGTAGCTCGGTGCGCTGCTTCGAGAATCGCCGAATGTAGTCCCGGAGAGACTCTCCTGGCTGCTGGGGCAGCTTCGGAGATCCCAAGAGTTCCCAGGGCGTACGTACGTGCCCTGGAAGTCGCCGGCGAAGGCTTGGACCAGATCGTCCCAGTTGGAGATCTGCCCCGGAGGCAGATGCTCCAGCCAGGCTCGAGCGGTGTCGGAGAGGAACAGGTGGAGGTTGCGGATGATGAGGTTGTCATCGTCCGTTCCACCTAGTTGGCAGGCCAGCCGGTAGTCCGCGAGCCACAGTTCCGGCCTCGTCTCCCCTGAGTACTTTGTGATAGTAGTCGGGGTTCGGAACCGGGTCGGGAACGGCGCCCGTCGTATGTCCCGGCTGAAAGCCTGCGGACCGGGTGGTTCGGGCGAGGGACTCCGATCCTCCCTGCTGTCGTAGCGCCCCCCACGCCTGGGGTGGTAGCCTCGGCGCACCTTCTCGTCGAGGTGGGCTCGACGGTTGCGGTGGTGGTGCTCGTTGCCGAGGCGACCCGGGGCCGCAGGCGCTGTGTTGCGCGTGCGCTCGGTGTGGACTGAGGCTTCCCGCATGAATCGGGAAGTCACGGCGCGATGCTCCGAGGGGTACCCCTGCCTTTGGGAGGCAGAGCTCTCGGCCCGTCGGACCGCGGCATCCTCCAGGAGATTCTTGAGCTCTCCCTGGATACGCCGCCCTTCGGTGGTTGATGGTTCTGGCATCGCGCGGAGAAGTATTGCTGCTGCAGCCAGGTTCTGGCCGACCCCACTAGAAGCCGGTGGCGGCCTTGCCCTTACGTCATCGGCAATGCGGTGCTGGATGCCCTGGGGTAGATGACGCGCTTCTCTGGCCGGAGCTTGGTCTGCCCATTCCTGCCCGATGTTCCGGCGGAACGGCTCAAGTTTTCCTGCTCCCTCGTCGAGCCTGACCTGCATCTCGCGGATTTGCTCGAGCTGTGCGTCCTGACCCCCCGCAGGGACTGGGACCACAGCTAGCTCCCGAAGGATGTCAACGCGAGGCGCAGGCCTAGAGGGATCACCGTTTTCCGGTATACCAAGATAGTTGCCTTCGCCGGGACCCCCTAGATCGACGTGGAAACATTCACGACTTGGGCCGCAGTCCTCGTCGCCGAAGCTGTGGTTACCGTCGGAACAATCGGAAAGGCAGTAGTCGCATGCGGTCATGAAGTCCCGCATGGCACTGGGGTTACCGAGTCCGGAGAAATCCCAACAAAAGTCGGGCTCGTCATCTTCCTCGGAACCCGAGGGTCCGTAGGTCGAGACGACCGTCAGTCTATCCCAGGGCGACCGCATACGGTGCCCCGGAGGGATTGGACATGCCTCTATGAAGGCTTCCACCGAAGCGAAGTCGCTTGGTGGGTCGAGGCTGAACCCAAAAGGCACGAGATGGGAATCGATCGGTACCTCTTGGTCGACGGGCGGTGACGAAGTCGCGTCAGGGGCAGACTGCACCGTCGTCTCAGGTACGAGGGTGACGCCCAGCAAGTCCCTTGCGAGCATGCTGGCGTTGTTCGTTTGCTTGGAGTTGGCGTGTTGCAGGGAAACAGCGCTCGTCTTCGTCTCAGACGCAAGGTCGACGCCCGACGTATCCCCCGTTGGGGCGCCGGCGCCGTCAACTCGCTCGACAGCCGACGAGGTGCCACCTCCTGCTTGGCCTTGGTTGCCCGCCTCCTCCTCCGTCGGCGGGGGAGGCAACGGGACAAACCCGAATGTTGTTCTTCCGCCACGTGGGGAAGACGTCGTTGATTCCGCCGCCGACGGGCGGGTTGTCGGCCGCCATTGTCGCTGTCGCGCGGCAGAGGAAGGAGTATCATGTCGTAGCTGCCGTCGAGGGACATGAACTCAAGATTCCCGAAACGGAGCACCGTCCCGGGCCGGAAAGGTTGCTGGAGACTACCCATCTGGAGCTTGACGAGAAGCTGTTTGTCAACACGCAACAGGCCCCTACCTGGCGCGCCAACTGTCGGCGTTTTCGACCCTGGGGGGTCCCTGGACCGACGAGTAAATTGTCGCCGCGTGTCCCAGCCTAGATGGGTCGGCGCGAGACGGAGCCCGAAGGGGGGAAAGAAGGGAGACAGGCGAAAGGGGAAACCCACGGCCTTCGTGTTGTCCTGCGCCCAGGTCGGGTGCGCTTGCAGTAGGGGGATACAAGCGTCCGCGTGGGAGGGGGCGAGAGGCTTATGCGCGCAATCCCGTCCTCCCGCGCGGCCAACCTTCTCGTACGAGAGCCCTGGACCTTCCTTTTATAGGCGTAAGGAGAGGGCCCAGGTGTACAATAGGAGATGTAGCAGTGTGCTAACGTGTCTAGCAGAAAGGAGCTAGTGCCCTAAGTACATGTCGTCGTGGCAGCTGGAGAGGTTTTGGCACCCTGTTCATGTGATGTCGTGGCCGTCAAAGGAGCGCTAGAGCCTTGCGGAAGGACAGCTGTCGCGGCTGTCGAGTCCTTGCTGACGTCTCCTTGCTTCTGTAAGGGGCTGAGAGCTGTCGTCGTCATGGAGCACGCGGGGCGCCATCATTATTTGTTTACCGGGGCGAGCCAGATGGGACGCCGGTCTTGTTCCCCGTAGCCTGAGCTAGCTAGGGGTAGGGTAATGATGGCCCCCCCTGTGACGTGGTCGGTCCGAGCCCTGGGTCGGGCGAGGCGGAGGCTCCTCCGAGGTCGAGGTCGAGTCCGAGCCCCGGGTCGGGCGAGGCGGAGATCATCGTCTGAGGCCAAGGCTAAGTCCGAGCCCTGGGGTCGGGCGAGGCGGAGTTCGTCGTCTTCCGGTGCTGAGGTCGAGTCCGAGCCCTGGGGTCGGGCGAGGCGGAGTTCGTCGTCTTCCGGGGCTGAGGCCGAGTCCGAGCCCTGGGGTCGGGCGAGGTGGAGTTCGTCGTCTTCCGGGGCCGAGGCCGAGTCCGAGCCCTGGGGTCGGGCGAGGCGGAGCTTCCTATGGCGCCCGAGGCCGGACTTGGCTGCTGTCAGCCTCACTCTGTCGAGTGGCACAACAGTCGAAGTGACGTAGGCGGCGCTGTCTTCTTGTCAGGCCGGTTAGTGGAGCGGCGAAGTGACTGCGGTCACTTCGGCTCTGTCGACTGAAGGGCGCACGTCAGGATAAGGTGCCAGGCCATCCTTGCATTAAATGCTCCTGCGATACGGTCGGTCGGTGTGGCGATCTGGCCAAGGTTGCTTCTTGGCGAAGACTGGGCCTCGGGCGAGCCGAAGGTGTGTCCATTGCTTGAGGGGGCCCTCGGGCGAGACGTGAATCTTCCGGGGTCGGCTGCCCTTGCCCGAGGCTGGGCTCGGGAGATGTGAGATCGTGTCCCTTGAGTGGACCGAGCCTTGACTTAATCGCACCCATCAGGCCTTTGCAGCTTTGTGCTGATGGGGGTTACCAGCTGAGATTAGGAGTCTTGGGGGGTACCCCTAATTATGGTCCCCGACAGATATGTTACTTCGATTGCCATAGATGTTTTTTGCCAGAGGATCACCCATTCAGGTTTGATAGGAACACTTTTAAAAAGGACACAATTGTGACGAGGGGACCACCTAAGCGTCTTCGTGGTCCAGAGACCCTCGCGAGACTTAATGATTTGAAACTAAACGAACATGGAAATCATTTTGAAGGTTATGGAACCGAGCATAATTGGACTCACAAATGTGGTCTATGGGAACTCCCTTATATGAAAGCCTTGATTCTAATGCATAACATTGATGTGATGCACCAGGAATGAAATATGGGTGAAAGCATTATCAACACTTGCCTGAATATCACTGACAAAACAAAAGACAACTCTAAGGCTAGAAAAGACTTGGCCTTAATCTGTAGACGACCAACTCTGGAGATAGGAGAGAACCAGAAGAAGCCACATGCTCCTTTCAGTCTTAAACCTAAAAGGAAGAAACAATTGATGAAATGGTTGAAAAACTTAAAGTTCCCAGATGGTTACGCTGCGGACTTTAGAAGGTCTATGAATTTTAAGACTGGCAAGTTTTCTGGGTTGAAGAGTCATGACTACCACATAATAATGGAAAGACTCCTTCCTGTTATGTTCCGTGGTTTTGTAAAAAATGATGTCTAGAAAGCATTAGCGGAGCCTAGCTACTTTTATAGACATCTTTGTGCTAAATAAATAAGAAAGAGATAATGTAGAAGCTTGAGAAACAAATACCGGTTTTGGTATGCAAACTTAAAAAATATTTCTGCCAGGTTTCTTCAATCCAATGCAACATCTACTTGTTCACCTACCATATCAAGCTAAGGTAGGAGGTCCTGTGTAGTATAGATGGATGTATCACATCGAAAGGACACTAAAGAAGCCACGTGCAATGGTTGGTAATAAGAGACGAGTTGAAGGGTGCATTACTGAAGAATTCAAATACAAAGAGATAGCATCATTCACGGGCCTGTACTTTGCAGAGGAACACAATGTCAATGCCCCTGCATTGCGGTATCATGTCGACGAGCCCCCTATCAGTGATCTTGAAATATTTTAATGGAGGGGCAAAACTGTAGGACCTAGCACAGCATACTGTTTCACCAATGACGACATGGAAGAGATGAGTCAGTTTCTCCTGTAAGTGTAAACTTTATTTTTAGTCATTGTCGCTATCATTGTTTTTCTTATACTAAAAGGTTTGTTTCCTTATACTAACAGTGAATTTGATTCTCAAAATTGGATGTCTGGCTGTGAACGTGACCAGATTCGTCGAGAGGGAAAAGATGGGGGGCCTAATTTCTTGTGTTGGTTTCGAGATTATGTAAATATAAATGACAATATACACTCGGACCTTCGACAATTGTCCCTAGGGGCAGTAACTGCCAGTCATTATGGTCGGTATGATGTCAATGATTTCCGTTTCCGTTCTACAAGGTTCAAAGATGCTCATCCTCTAGCAGCCACGACAAATTCTGAAGTTGTAACTAGAGCTGTCGATGATGAAGGAAAGGTGACTAATTATTATGGAGTCATTAATGATATACTCGAGTACAAGTTTTTCGGAGATAAACAACTCAAAGTGGTGTTCTTCGATTGTGATTGGTTTTCTCCAAATACAACGCGAGAAAACCAATATGGCATGGTGGAAGTCAAACACAACGATCGATTACAAGGCCACGACACTATAATCCTTGCCCACCAATGCGACCAGGTCTATTATATGACATCCATCTAAGAAAAATAGTTTGTTTGATTGGAGGGTAGTGTACAAAGTTAATCCTTGTGAACGACTATATGCTCCTGGTGAAGTTGGTTATGTTGAAAGTCAAATCGAGCAGGAACTGGGGGGTTGTTGAGATTTTCCAAGATGACGAACTTACCAACACGTTTAATGTACAAACTGAAATGTTGGAAGAATCTTTATTAGGCGATCAAAATGATGTAGAAGTTCCTCCAAAAAGAAAACGAGTGTCGAGAAAGAAGAAAGCTACTTGGCGTCCATTGAATCGACGAAAGCAACTAGATCCTGGTTTTGATTACAATTACTATTGACGAGTATGGATCATTATTTTATTGTATATTTTATATATTTTTTACTTTGTTTCATTATTTTGTTGTCGATTTATGTACTAACTTGTTTTTGTTAAAACAGGATGTCAAAGAAAATGAGGTCTTTTGCTCGTAGTTTGCTTGGGACGAGGAGCAGCTCGAGGAGTGAGGATTCAGTTTTTCAGGGCACATGTTCTACCATGAACAGACGCAGAGCGCTGGCAGAACATTTGCCTCCAGACGATATAAGTTTGTTGTTAACTTACATTATGTGAGTTACTTAATGTTGTATGATGTAAGTTACTTGTTTCATATGATGCTGAAATCGAGCGACAGTCGAGCGAAGATGCTGCAGTTGGAGCGGTGGTAGAGGACCATGCGAGAGATGATGAAGATGATGGTGGAGATGATGTGGGAGATGATATTGGAGACGATGCTGGTGGGTATTCTGCAGTTGTGGATTCTGGTGCTGGTGAAGGTTTTGTAGCTAGGTCTGGAACTTCTCGAGTTAGGAGAACGAGGAAGCTGCATTTTGTTGGACCACCTCTAGAGCTTCCACCTAAATCTCGGGTTTTGATAAAGCCTAGTGGAAAGTGAGTGACATATCTTTGCTTAATTGTTATCGAAAGTTATGTTTTTATTTCTATATTGTTTTCTACTTGCAGGACTTGGATCGATGACTCGTTCACAGGCACAGGACACTACAGACAGGTGAACATGGTCCTTGGTAATCTTGTTCGTCTCCACTGGCCTGGTGTTGTGACTTTGCCTAGTGGCGAGTTTGTCCCCGCCACCACTTGTGAGCATTATCGCTATGGTGTTTGTAGAACGTTTGGCAACACACAAGCACTAGTTTGGGATGCATTCTGGGTATGAATTGTTTTTACTAATTTAGTTATCCCATATATGGTTGCTTGTATGATAACACTATTTTTTTTGCAGAAACGGTACAAGTTGCCAGAAGATGGATCATATGATATGAACGCCCATTATATAACGCGAACGATGTCGTTGCAGATGCAATGTACTATGCACGAATTCAGGCTATAAAGGCATGGTACAAAGCAAGTGCTGATGATGGGCCGATGCCGAATACCAAGGCGGAGTGGTCATCAATTTACCTTACGGATGAGCAATACCTTGAGGTAAACAAGTTGTTGCATCTCATATCGTTTTTTGCTGATTCGTGTTTTGGGTACATGTTAATCCATCTATTTGCTTGATTGAAAAACATTTCATGTAGGTGTCTGTGTCGTGGATGGCCACCCGATTAGAGGGTTATCGGGCCTTGTGCAGGTGGTGGGCTTCCCCTGAGTTTCGTGCCATTTCTGAAAGGAACAGGGGAAACCGTGGGACTGAGTCATTCCACAACTATGCGGCGATGGACATGTGCGCTTGGCTAAGCGAATGGTATGCTACAATATGTTGTAACTTCGAATTACATTGAAATGTTTCATTCTAACTTGTATATACAGGAAGTCAAATCCGGTCATACACCCACGAATGTGGAGGTTTATATGCAAGGGCATAGGGGTTCTGATCCTCAGAATCCTGATGTTTTATGCACTCAGACAACCACCGACCGTTTAGTGAGTTTTTGGTACTCTATTATGTGTTTGTGCATCAATTTGGTGATGCACTTTTATTTTGTATGTTTGCCTCCAGGCTTCGTATGGGCAGGAGATGGTTCAACGCCATGGACAGGACTACGATTGGAGGAGCCAGCCAATCGACCCTCAGGAAGCATATGCTAGCGCAGGAGGACAAGCCCATGGATAGTGAGAGTATTTGATTTGGATTTCAAATTTATTCTCATATGCTTGCGATTGAACTGAGTCCATGATTTACTCTACTAAGTGCATGGTTCACTTTTGTAGGTTGGGTATTTTTGATTCTACGATTGATTCTAGGAAGCTGAGATGCCGTGGACGATAGTCCACATCCTCATCTTTGCAGTTGTCCCGTTCTCGATCATCCGCCCAAGAAATAGAGATTACAGTGTTGTGTTAGTAGGCAGAGTATCATCAAACAATTTTTAGGGAACAAATGGAGTACCAGAGGCAGCAAGTTGAGTACTAGAAGAAGAAGGACGGGTATTATTCAAACCTTCAGGCACATAATCAAGCTCTACTCTCGGTAAGTTGAAGCAACATTTTGTTCGTAACAACTAAAAACACATGATGTGTACCTTATTTTCTGAACAGTGACTTGTATATAATTTGTAGCAACTGGCACAACAAGCGGGCGCCCCGATGCCAACATATGGGATGCCGCCTCCGGACTTTGCACGACCGATGCCAATGTTGTCGCTTCCATATCCACCCCCGTCACAATTCCCTATGGTATGTGCACATATGCGTGTGTGACAAGTTTATAGATGCCTTATGTAATACCCAACCTTGAACTATAAAAGAGAAGAATAAATCTTGGTGTGTATTGTCCTTCTACTCATGAGAAACATTAAAGAACATGTTTAAAGTAAATAATTCTCTAGTAAACATCAATAACCCATGCATCATGTTGGAGTTTAATTATTTGTGCATTTACCAATAATAGTAATAACAAAATATACCAAGGTAGAAATGGAAAATCAACCCTAATTGGAATCTAGAATTTGGAAAACACTATATACAATGCAAAGGAAATTATGAGTAAATGTATCATTTTCATTACTGGTAATTTTTTATTTAATTGTACACTTAACCTATATGATGGATCCACCACTCAAATTTGGAATTCAAATCCTGGAATTTCAATATTTAGGGAGGAATTCAAACTAGAATAAATAGAAAAATAAAAAATGGGGATCAAACTCGCGTTGGGCTCAAACTCAGAATCCGGCCCAGCACCTACACTGGTCCGCGACCCACTAGTGGCATAGGCGCCGACACCCGGGGACCACCAGACAGCCTATCTCACCGCGCGCATCGCTGGTATGTGGGACCCAATGACCGGGCATCCCCAACAGAACGACCGAACCCGCAGGAGCTTATCCCCCTCACGCTTGCCACAACCGTCCCGATCTCCCTGTGCTCGCCCTCCCCCATAAAACCCAGAACGCGGGGTGCCCATTGGTCCGATCCATCGGGTGCCGTCGTCAGCCACCTAAGTCCGAGAGGATCAACTCCAAAAAGAAAGGAGCGAGGGAAGTATTTGGTCGCCGCTGCGGATTCTCGGTGGCGGCAGGAATCAGGCTTCAATTGGGGCTGCACGGTGGTAGTCCGGACCATAACCAAGTTGTGAGAGGAGTTAATTAACAAGCGAACCGTTATAGTGCCGGGAATTGCTCGCCGGCCATTCAAACTCGCCGCGGAACGCTTGGGGCTGTGCGCTACGTGTAGCACTCTTCGGGGCCTAGCGCGGCAATTGGGCGATTGTCGTTACGGGGCGCGGCTGCACATTTTGGGACCGGGTGAAGAAGATTGTAACACCCCTGGTGTTACTGTCACTAAAACATGAGCATAACATCATGAGCATTGGCATATCATGTGTTTGTTACACCTAGAGTGCATTCACTAGGTAAAAATTTCAAACAAGTTGTAATGATGGGACTTGATGTGTGATTAACCTTAGGGTAGAGTGCTTAACCCAAAATTAGGGCTTATAGGTGAAAGTGAAGCCCAAATAAGTTAAAACTTCAAAAGACATGAGAAATGATCATAAGGTATCACATTTGATGGACTTTGGTGGCACCAAAACCCTAATGTGCCCAAAACCCTAAAAACAAACCCTAGAAACCCTAATTGAAACCCTAGGGGGTTAAATGTAAATTCTAGGCACTTTTGGACCAAAGTGCAAATATCAAAGTACTAGAACATTACAAATCAAGTACTTTTCACTTTTGAGGATTTCCAAGTCAAATGATGAAGTTTGGACTTAAATGCAAAATACCCCATGAATATTATGTGATGAAGTTCTGAATTTCAGTTGATTAAGGTCAACTTTGGAGCTCTATATCTCCCAATTCATAAGGAATTTGCCGTAGGTCAACACATCAAGTCTGAAGAGCTATGATAGGAGTGTAACTTTGTTTAAGTAACTAAACCTTGGTAACATACAAAATTTGAAGAAAAACATACCTAAAGTTGGTCTGTCAGTCGGGTATATACAACTCTGAAACTGGACTGATAGTGAACTAGGACCATGTTTGGGAGCTATTTTGAGTATGATTTAGTGAGAATTGAAGTATGGTTGCTATAGCAAGATTAAAACTGGATTATAGGACAACAACTTTGTTAAAAGTGCATTAGCAAGTTATCACATGAAAATTGGAGATCTGGGCACTGCAAACCGCTCTGTCAGGCGTCCTAATAGAGTTTTTGATGGTACAGTAAACTGAATGAGATCACAGGTGTAGTGCATCTTGCCGCCGGCGACCCCCGCACCTGGATTCGCGTCGGTGATGCGATTCTTGCCCACTGGTGCCTGGATAACGCCTCGGGGTGAAAAGATCTTCACCGTGGATGAGACCAGAGGCTGGCCGTCGTACCCACTTGCCTCACGGCCGGTCAAGATAGCCTCGCCGGAGTTGGCTGCCTGCCGCACGATGGCCACGTGCCTTGAAGCTTTACCACGTCGCAGTAAGCCGCTTTAGATAGCTGGTTCGTCGCCGGTAATCTTGCCACGGTGAAAGCCACGCATCCCTTGCGCCAGTGACCTCCCCTCTCTTCGGCCGCCACGCGTCTTCTCAAAATTAGCCGCCACCGCTGATGGGACCTATAAATTACTGCCCAAGTGAGCTCCGCTAAGTAATTGTGCACCCAGTGAACCAACCCACACCTCAAATCATCCCCCACAGCTCCCCAATTTGGGATTTCCCCTAAATCAGTCAAAAACCCTGCCGTGTGTGAGCTCACTGTGGCCAGCTCTCTACAGGTCCGTTCACGCCCTCCTCACCCTCGTTTCAATACCCCTATGTGCTGTACATGCTCATCGACCTAGCCAATTGAACTAAACCACCTTAGATCACCGGGAACACCTCGATTCACCCGCAGTCGCGCCATCACCGTGGACAGAGTGATTGTGAGCTAGAACCTTGCAATTAATTGAGGGGTTATGGTCGTTATAGGTGGAATTAGGTGTCAGCCACACCTGAGTGCCAGTCGTTGTGTTATCCGGCTGGTACAGGCTCGCCGGAGCCACTGCTCCGCCGTCCACGGTCGGGGACCTCACCCTGCGAAGGAATAGAAAGGGAAGGGCCTATCTGCGAATGTCAGTGAGGCAAGGAAATAGTGCTATAGACTCTTAAAGGGTTTTTCAAATCGCCAGGGTCCTCTGTGCAAACCTGGCAACGCGGGCTCGCGCGTGGGCGCGTTTCGCCTGTCATGGGCCGGCTCGGGCTAGATTGAGCTCGTTACTGTTTATGCTTTTTCCTTTTTCTTTTTCTGCCAGACTTAGGAAATCCATATAAAATTATAGAAAAATGATAAAAATATGAGACTAATTTTGTTGGACTCCTAAATTTCTCTAGTATTTAATAAAAATGGTTCCAAGATTTTTAGCCCAAACTAGGAATTATTTAGTAATTTAGAAGGTCGAACCCTAGACCTTTGGAATTTTAAAAAATACTTAGTAACTCTAAAAATCACAAAACTATTTGAATAGACCTAGTATGGTATTTAGAGCCCATGGGTGAAGTTTGAAATGTGTTGGATATTGTTTGATTTCCAAACCTAAAAATGTACTAGGCATGATCCGGAGTGTAGCCATCTGCTAGCGGGCATAAAACTTAGTACAAATATTTCACAAACATTTGCCAACAATCAACAAATCGCTCCTACACTGGAAACCAAGACCTGGTGGAAAGACTCCCACCCTGAACCACAAGCCATACAACAGTAGCGTTGTTTGTTAATTTTGTATCTTTAAAATTATAACAGTGGTGATATCAAACAAATACTCTATGAGTATCTACACAAAATACTCTACAACTTCGGTATTCAATGGATAATTAAATTATGTCTTCTATAAGTTCTAAAACATTTGACAAGATAACTGACTAAATCTATTTCAGACAACAGCATAGTTAACTTCAAAATTCAATATCTCCCAAACTACTCAACCAAAAATTATGAAATTCTGCTGGCAGTAAGAACTTTTATCCCTCTACAAAAGGCTCCATAGTTGGAACAGCCAATTCGGCCACTTACTAGATAAAACCTACCAGTGAACAGACCCGCTCATTTTTGTCAGGCAAACAGGAACAACCACAGTAAAACAAACATAACTGGAGTTTCAAAATTCATATGAATGCACTCTTTAACAATCAGGAAAGCTTATGAAATTATCTACAAATTCTTTTATCAACCTAAAGTTTAATTCTGTTGATAAAATTGCCTAAATATTAAGAGAACAGATTCTGCACAGAATTATGAGACTGAAAAACTGATATGATCAAACTGCAATATCTTTCTAATCTAATGTCCGATTGAGGTGTTCTTCACAGCCACGGAAAGATCTACAAATTATATACGACTCATAGATAGACTTTTTATTTTTTTGAGGCCATTAAGAGCACAGAAAACTGTCATGAACAGAACTGTTGAATCTGCCATTATGCAGAAACTAATTTCGAGATCAAAATCTAACCCCACATCTAATCCAACCTCTAATCCTTCAATCCCCATGATCCACAACCTCCAAAAACACATAATTACAGGGAGGAACATGGATCTTATCCTTACCTAGGGTTTCCCCAAGGAAATCTGCAAGAAGAGATGGGGTAGAACATCTCCTTGGTCCTCTCTTCCTCTTTAATCCAACTTGCTCCTCCTCTTCTTGATCCTTGCTGTGTGGGGGAGATCTAGAGGGAGGAGGAAGCCGTGGAGAGGGTAGAGGGTGGCTGCCAATGGGGAGGAGAGGAAGTGGGAGGGGGGCAGCCCAAGGGGTGGAAAGAGTGAGGGGGCCGCTGCCACCATTGGTAGAAGGAGAGGGGGTCGACTAGGGTTGGGGAGGGGGGCTCCCATCCATCGGATCGAGATCAAAGGCCCGAACTCGCTCTCCCATCTGAGCTCCCGACCCCAGCGGGAAAAAATTCCAAAAGATCTACTGTTTCCCTGAGGAATGCCTCCTAAAACTCCAAACCCCAATGCCACAGAACATGAAAGAAAAGAGAAAAAGAAATTTAACTTCTTTTTAGAAAATTGGGGTATCACACTCTACCCCCCTTAAAAAGAATCCGTCCTCGAATTCGACCACTCCAAGCAAAGCATCCAAGGTACCCCATATAGCACCATCATTCAAAACATGGGTCCTGTTGGGGGCCTTCGTCCTCCGAAGGTCCTCAAAAACATAATTTAACAATGTTTCCCAAGTATGATTTATGGACAGGTATCTTCGGATTCATGGTAAAAGAAGATACGATGAGGAGCTTGATTGTGACAAAGGTTGTCGTCGCTCCGAAGCTGTGCGGAAGGGAGCTTCGGCTAAATCGCAGAAAGGGGAACCGACTTAAAAGGGAAAAGGCTGTTTAGTCCTCATTGATTTTTCTATAAGTCAATAGTAAATGTAAAGGGCATAATTGTAATTCCTCATAGGCTGTATCCTATGCCTATAAATAGATGAACAGTACCTCCGTACTGTTCACGCTATCCTGTAATCGTTCATGTGCAACACTTGGACTTTTGCCTTCTGTCAAGCCGAAGGTACATATGTAATGAAATATCATATCTAGATATTCAAGTTTGTATAACGATACCATATGAATGATATTATGTGTTTGTTCGTGTCATCTTTTGTAATACCCAACTTGTAAGAAGATATAAAAGGGGGGTAAAATTATTATTATTTTTATATGTGCCATCTCTATTCACCATCTCATGTGAACACCACATTTTAAAAAATAAAGGATTAATAAAAGTCATACCATTAAATTGTGCATCATGCTGGTTTTCGAATGTGTATCTAGTTTTATTTAAAATCTAATCTCAGACTTGAAATTCATATCATATTTGAATATAGTAATCCAAAAATTCGAAATAGAAAATTTAAAGATGAAAGAAAAGCAAATCTGTGCCTGGGCCGTTTCTCCCCTCGCTGCCGGCCCATTTCTTCCCTCAGCCCACGCGCGCGAGGTCGCTGCCATATGGGCCCACGCTTCATCCACTCCTCTTTGCGCCGCCACAACCAACGCCGTGCGCCCGGTCTTCTCCCTTCTCAGAACCATTGAGCCGGATCAGCGCGCGGGTGAACTCCCGCTCAAATCGCGGAATCAGTTGAAACGGACCGGATCTACCGCTCTCGGGGAGGGGGACAGGAAGCCGTCTCCGGCCACCAGCGAAGCCCCGGGTTACCAGAGGCAGGAAACTGCTTTCTCTCCGTAGTCGGCCGCGGTCTTCATGGGCTCCGTGGAGCGTCTGGATTCAACTACCGCCGCGAATTGCTCGGAGTTTGACTCGGGAGTCCTCGACTCCGTGGTTAAAAGCTAGGCGCGATGTGCTATGTCCTTCGCGTGCGACCAACTCCAGGCTAGGGCGGCAATCGTTATCATCGGTGAGCTGAGAAATAGGGGGGAAGAGAGGGAGAGAGAGAAAGTCGCGGGTGTCGTGGATTCTGGCGGCGCTGCGGCTTCAAGCAGGGGCCGGGTGATCGCTGGGGCAAGGGAAGAACCGCGCGCGAACCACCGTGGGTCTACGGCAGTGCGCGGTGGCCGACATTGCTCGTCGGAGCTGGAATTTGCCGCGGCGCGAACGCATCTGTGGGTGGAAATTCCTCGTCTCTGGTAAAATACTCCCTATTGCATACACTGTACCCTTCGCGAAAACTTGTGTAGGCTGTTCCGATGCACGGGATTCCAGGGCGCCGGGTGGTCTACACCGGCGATGGTGCCCGGCGAGCCGCTGGGTCGCCGCTGTGGTGGCTTTGCCGCCGTTGGGAAAGACACGGTCCCTGGGTCGTTGATCTCAGGAGTTGCGGCTGAGATTAAATGGTGTGAACGTTTCGTCGTATCGAACCGTGACCGCTAGATGTCAATCTAATGGTCTCGGTTGGATCGGGGTATGGATGTCTCGGGACCATCGGATCTTAATCCAACGACTGCTAGTGCATACCGGTTCGTTTTAAGAGAAATCTAATCCTGGCGCTCTGTTGTTGATCGGATGGCCACAATTTCATACCGCTTTACTTAATATCCGATCTAATCTGAGCCCTCGATTCTGGATCGTACGGCTGCTATCCTCCTGTACCCCTTCACCCAGGCCTTTTTGCACATGAGCCCCTGATTTAAGTAGGAATCAACCCGCCGTCCAGTGGAACTATTCTCTGAGTCTTAGAAATATTTGCACCGTAGCCCCTGCACTTCTCAGTATTTGAGGCCCAGTCCAATACAGAGTTAAATTGATAAAATGAATTGGAAATTGGATTTTTAATATGAAAATAAACCCTAGAATTTGTATAATTCATAGAAGATGCATATGAACTCCAAATTGATTTGTTCCAGTGGCATTAATTTTGTTTAGATATTATTTATTACCTAGTACCTTTGTCTAACCATGAAACTTGATTTAAAATTATTCACATGAATAACTCTATTCTAGGTATTAAATAACTTCAGAAATTCCTAACTTAACTACCGTAGCTCCGAATTTATTGCTTCTTGTTCCTACGACCTCATAGATTCGCGTAGATTATTATCACGTAGTTTATTCTTATGTTTGGTGTGATGTTAATTTTGCATATACCATGTTTGTCTGTATGGCTACGTCTAGCAGTGAGGACACGTGTCACTTGAAGATCATCCTGGTACCTGGAATCTCAAGTCTCAGGCAAGTTGTGCCCTTGATCACTTCTTTTTACCCAGGCATGTTCTGATTAATCATAATGATCTGCTTAGGTTAATTTTGATGGGACCCAATAGGTTACCCTAGTTTGATTATCTTTATACCTTGTTACCACTGAACTTTTTGGGTAGTACTTGCTAGTGCTTTATGTGGTTTTGGGTATGAAGATACATTACTCATGATTATACTTTTGTTATCCGTTGTTATTTATCGTTCATGATAAGATCATTATGTTAATTGGAACATGGAGCGACCACCCGGGAAAACAGTGCTACCACAAGGGTATAATGGGACGCCCTTGGCTGATTAATTAGGAAAGCTAGTGGAGGACTACCTTACCCGAAAGGGGCAAGGGCAGTAGGGGAGTGGTCAGTGTAGGGAGACCCTCGGGAGGATTTTGCTGCGATGGCGGTCCTGCAAGGGAATTCCTGCATTGGAGCTTCCTATAAACTGTAGCGGGTTTTCTGAAGCTAGTGGAACTTTGTAAAGGCCTCGTAGTGTTACCCTGCCTCGCCTCCTCGGTAGAGGTGTACGGGAAGTCGCGATCCCTTGGCAGATGGGTAACATGACTTGTGGGTAAAGATGCGCAACCTCTGCAGAGTGTAAAACTGGTATACTAGCCGTGCTCACGGTCATGAGCAGCTCGGACCCTCACATGATTAATTTATGGAACTAAATTCAATTTGTCATATGCATTGCATCGCAGGTGATGGTGTTACTTTTGTTCTACTACTTAATTGGGTTGGTATTTACTTATACTTAGTAATTGCTAATAAAATTTTGACCAACTTTAAAAGCAATGCTCAGCTTCAACCATCCTCTTTGGTAAGCCTTACACTTCATGAGCTCCCACCTTTGGCGAGTTCATGCACATTATTCCCCACAACTTGTTGAGCGATGAACGTATGTGAGCTCACTCTTGCTGTCTCACACCCCCCCACAGGTCAAGAATAGGTACCGCAGGATGAGGCACATGGAGGATGCTGCGACGAGTTCGTGAGAGGTCTAGGCCGTCGTCTCCCAGTCAACTTTGGGTTGCTGGACCGTTGTCTCCTTATAATGTAATTATTTACTTATTTTGTATAGAACTCCTGTTATGTAGTAAAGATGTGACATTCGATCCTGTGCCATGATTCATCATATGTGTGAGACTTGGTCCCAGCACACCTGGTGATTATGTTTACGCCCGGGCTTTGGACCCCTAAAACCTGGGTGTTACAGAAGTGGTATCAGAGGAATGTTGACTGTAGGACGAAACCTAGATAGAAATGGATAACCATTATCTACTTACCTCTACTACTCTGATTCTTTCTAAACTCTTCTTAATCTTTTCTCATCTATTTCCGCTTCACTCTGATTATCCTTACCTTTTCTCTCTAAAGACAAATGTGGATTTCACACTTTGAAATCTTGTGCCTAAAGTGACTTTAGGACTAGGAGACCTAATCTTAGGAACAAAAACAAAACTATTTTTTTTATATGCTTGAGTGCTTGTTCTTATGGTACTTGTCTGATTTGGATCTTTGATTGAGTGTGATGAGTTGTGGAGTAATGTCCACAATTACATCTGCATCTACACATAGACATAAATAGAATTCATAAGATAACTAAACCACTTAGATTATTCTCCATTAAAATGTATCTATTTCATAGAGATCTCTATTATCTTAAAAGACTCTCTTATCTTAAAATGATCCATCTTATCTTAAAAGATACTCTCTTACCTTAATAGACTCATCTCTTCTCGAAAGGATTCTCATCTTATCCTAATAGATCTAACCAATCTCAAAAGATTGTAACATAATCTTAGAAACTCATTTGTCCTAATGAGCACACTTATCCCCACCACTTTGCTTACCTCATAATAGTGTAACAAACATGATCTATTTCAAAATAAATTTAGTAGATCTTATCTAGTCTAATCTGATTACACCACTCTAGTTCCGATCCCATCTAATCTGATCAGGTCTAACCTAATGGACAAACATGTTAGATAATACTGATAAAACGGATTAGACTTTTCTCCTATAAAATATATTTTAACTTAGTTCACTCTACACTAAATTAAGAACGATAGACCAACTTGGCCATAGCACACTCGTCCTATGCCATCTACCTAATAGCGATAGGTTCTTCTACAAGCTATCTTAGCCATATATCATCAACTTGGATGGCAACTCCAAGAATAAAGGCCAAAGAAGACCAACCACATCAAGCATCAACTCAAGTCTTCAAAGATCAAGTTAGATCGCCAGATGAATCAAGATCCACAATCTTGGATGGAGTCTTTCCCCTACTATACTCTTTCTTACCCCAAACATATCTATGCTTTAAAGATATCTTCTATCCTACATAATAAAGTAGATATACATATATACCCATGCTTTCATAATCACCTGCTAATTTGTGTTACAAACTTGAACAAAATAAAATCTTTTGGTATTAAAACCACTTAGAAACTGAAACATAAATTACAAACCGTTATTTCTATATCTCTTTTCTTACAAATCTCGAGGACGAGATTATTTTTAAGGGGGTAGGATTTGTAATACCCAACTTGTAAGAAGATATAAAAGGGGGGGGTAAAATTATTATTATTTTTATATGTGCCATCTCTATTCACCATCTCATGTGAACACCACATTTAAAAAAATAAAGGATTAATAAAAGTCATACCATTAAATTGTGCATCATGCTGGTTTTCGAATGTGTATCTAGTTTTATTTAAAATCTAATCTCAGACTTGAAATTCATATCATATTTGAATATAGTAATCCAAAAATTCGAAATAGAAAATTTAAAGATGAAAGAAAAGCAAATCTGTGCCTGGGCCCTTTCTCCCCTCGCTGCCGGCCCATTTCTTCCCTCAGCCCACGCGCGCGAGGTCGCTGCCATATGGGCCCACGCTTCATCCACTCCTCTTTGCGCCGCCGCAACCAACGCCGTGCGCCCGGTCTTCTCCCTTCTCAGAACCATTGAGCCGGATCAGCGCGCGGGTGAACTCCCGCTCAAATCGCGGAATCAGTTGAAACGGACCGGATCTACCGCTCTCGGGGAGGGGGACAGGAAGCCGTCTCCGGCCACCAGCGAAGCCCCGGGTTACCAGAGGCAGGAAAATGCTTTCTCTCCGTAGTCGGCCGCGGTCTTCATGGGCTCCGTGGAGCGTCTGGATTCAACTACCGCCGCGAATTGCTCAGAGTTTGACTCGGGAGTCCTCGACTCCGTGGTTAAAAGCTGGGCGCGATGTGCTATGTCCTTCGCGTGCGACCAACTCCAGGCTAGGGCGGCAATCGTTATCATCGGTGAGCTGAGAAATAGGGGGGAAGAGAGGGAGAGAGAGAAAGTCGCGGGTGTCGTGGATTCTGGCGGCGCTGCGGCTTCAAGCAGGGGCCGGGTGATCGCTGGGGCAAGGGAAGAACCGCGCGCGAACCACCGTGGGTCTGCGGCAGTGCGCGGTGGCCGACATTGCTCGTCGGAGCTGGAATTTGCCGCGGCGCGAACGCATCTGTGGGTGGAAATTCCTCGTCTCTGGTAAAATACTCCCTATTGCATACACTGTACCCTTCGCGAAAACTTGTGTAGGCTGTTCCGATGCACGGGATTCCAGGGCGCCGGGTGGTCTACACCGGCGATGGTGCCCGGCGAGCCGCTGGGTCGCCGCTGTGGTGGCTTTGCCGCCGTTGGGAAAGACACGGTCCCTGGGTCGTTGATCTCAGGAGTTGCGGCTGAGATTAAATGGCGTGAACGTTTCGTCGTATCGAACTGTGACCGCTAGATGTCAATCTAATGGTCTCGGTTGGATCGGGGTATGGATGTCTCGGGACCATCGGATCTTAATCCAACGACTGCTAGTGCATACCAGTTCGTTTTAAGAGAAATCTAATCCTGGCGCTCTGTTGTTGATCGGATGGCCACAATTTCATACCGCTTTACTTAATATCCGATCTAATCTGAGCCCTCGATTCTGGATCGTACGGCTGCTATCCTCCTGTACCCCTTCACCCAGGCCTTTTTGCACATGAGCCCCTGATTTAAGTAGGAATCAACCCGCCGTCCAGTGGAACTATTCTCTGAGTCTTAGAAATATTTGCACCGTAGCCCCTGCACTTCTCAGTATTTGAGGCCCAGTCCAATACAGAGTTAAATTGATAAAATGAATTGGAAATTGGATTTTTAATATGAAAATAAACCCTAGAATTTGTATAATTCATAGAAGATGCATATGAACTCCAAATTGATTTGTTCCAGTGGCATTAATTTTGTTTAGATATTATTTATTACCTAGTACCTTTGTCTAACCATGAAACTTGATTTAAAATTATTCACATGAATAACTCTATTCTAGGTATTAAATAACTTCAGAAATTCCTAACTTAACTACCGTAGCTCCGAATTTATTGCTTCTTGTTCCTACGACCTCGTAGATTCGCGTAGATTATTATCACGTAGTTTATTCTTATGTTTGGTGTGATGTTAATTTTGCATATACCATGTTTGTCTGTATGGCTACGTCTAGCAGTGAGGACACGTGTCACTTGAAGATCATCCTGGTACCTGGAATCTCAAGTCTCAGGCAAGTTGTGCCCTTGATCACTTCTTTTTACCCAGCCATGTTCTGATTAATCATAATGATCTGCTTAGGTTAATTTTGATGGGACCCAATAGGTTACCCTAGTTTGATTATCTTTATACCTTGTTACCACTGAACTTTTTGGGTAGTACTTGCTAGTGCTTTATGTGGTTTTGGGTATGAAGATACATTACTCATGATTATACTTTTGTTATCCGTTGTTATTTATCGTTCATGATAAGATCATTATGTTAATTGGAACATGGAGCGACCACCCGGGAAAACAGTGCTACCACAAGGGTATAATGGGACGCCCTTGGCTGATTAATTAGGAAAGCTAGTGGAGGACTACCTTACCCGAAAGGGGCAAGGGCAGTAGGGGAGTGGTCAGTGTAGGGAGACCCTCGGGAGGATTTTGCTGCGATGGCGGTCCTGCAAGGGAATTCCTGCATTGGAGCTTCCTATAAACTGTAGCGGGTTTTCTGAAGCTAGTGGAACTTTGTAAAGGCCTCGTAGTGTTACCCTGCCTCGCCTCCTCGGTAGAGGTGTACGGGAAGTCGCGATCCCTTGGCAGATGGGTAACATGACTTGTGGGTAAAGATGCGCAACCTCTGCAGAGTGTAAAACTGGTATACTAGCCGTGCTCACGGTCATGAGCAGCTCGGACCCTCACATGATTAATTTATGGAACTAAATTCAATTTGTCATATGCATTGCATCGCAGGTGATGGTGTTACTTTTGTTCTACTACTTAATTGGGTTGGTATTTACTTATACTTAGTAATTGCTAATAAAATTTTGACCAACTTTAAAAGCAATGCTCAGCTTCAACCATCCTCTTTGGTAAGCCTTACACTTCATGAGCTCCCACCTTTGGCGAGTTCATGCACATTATTCCCCACAACTTGTTGAGCGATGAACGTATGTGAGCTCACTCTTGCTGTCTCACACCCCCCCCACAGGTCAAGAACAGGTACCGCAGGATGAGGCGCATGGAGGATGCTGCGACGAGTTCGTGAGAGGTCTAGGCCGTCGTCTCCCAGTCAACTTTGGGTTGCTGGACCGTTGTCTCCTTATAATGTAATTATTTACTTATTTTGTATAGAACTCCTGTTATGTAGTAAAGATGTGACATTCGATCCTGTGCCATGATTCATCATATGTGTGAGACTTGGTCCCAGCACACCTGGTGATTATGTTTACGCCCGGGCTTTGGACCCCTAAAACCCGGGTGTTACATCTTTCATGTTTTGTATGTTTCATCTTTCATTATCTTATAATCGTGATGATGAAGGTACATCCTTCATGACCTTCGTCCGAAGATCGTTATATCCTAAGGGAAATAATGCTTCGAAGGACGAAGGACTTTAACATTTAATACTTTGTGTTGCCTTGTTCTTGATTCATAGCATTTTAGAACAAGCCCCCAACATTGGCGCCCACCTCCAGTGAACCCTTTTGGACCACCTTCGGCAAGCACTGACCTTCGTCATGCCACCGAAGAAAGCTTCGGCCCGAACCAGGAGACCCTTTCTCTTCGAGAGGCCCGAAGCCAGAAGAGGAAAGCCACTAGTCCAACACTCCAGGAGGAGGAGTTAGACCAAGAAATCAGAAACATGGAGATAATTTATCAGCAAGTGCAAAGGAAGAAGGAGAAGATGGCTCGACTAGCTGATCTTCAAAGGCAGATCGACGAAGCCACCGAAGAAGTACGCCATCTTGTTCAAGACGAACAAGATCGAAGGCCCCAACACATGGAGCTTCATCAAGAAGGCTTGTTCAACAACGATGGATGGTATGATGATTTTAATCATGATACCTTTACTTTTAATGATGCTTCTCCCTTGGCAGCAGAACTGCAGGCTATCACATGGCCCCCATCATACAAGCCACCTCAGCTTCCCATGTATGATGGGCATTCAGACCCGAAGTAGTTTTTGATGAGTTATGAAGCAACTATATCTTCATATGGAGGCAATGCAGCTGTCATGGCCAAGTCCTTCGTCATGGCAGTTCGGAATGTTGCCCAAACCTGGTATTCTTCTCTTCGGCAAGGGACCATTACTTCGTGGAAAAAGCTCAAGGATATGCTGGTGACAAGTTTCCAAGGCTTCCAGATGAAACTAGTCATAGCTCAGGCCTTGTTTCAGTGCACACAAGATCATGAGGAATACCTCCAGGCATATGTCCGAAGGTTCTTGCGTCTCAGAGCACAAGCGCCTACAGTGCCCAATGAAATTGTCGTTGAAGTTATGATTAAGGGGCTTCGTCCAGGACCTACTGCTCAGTATTTCGCTAGAAAGCCCCCACAGACTCTAGAGAAGCTGCTTCAGAAGATGGATGAGTATATTCGGGCTGACAATGATTTCCGCCAAAGAAGGGAGGAAGCATACAGGTTCTCTGAATGATGAGGGGCTTCGAAGGAAGAATCCACCCGAGGCACGTTAGGTCAATTCACAACTCCACCCAGAGTGATGACAGAGGAAGTCAACAGCAGAGGCTGCAGTATTCTTCGCAAGCTTCGGGGCAGCAATAAAGCTCTTTCCGGCCGCCAGCTCCAAGAGGCAGAGGCGCCAGGGGCTTTGGAGGAAGATATGGGGACCAACCTAGGAAGATCTACTGCTTATTTTGTGGTGAAGACAAGGGCCACAATACAAGAATGTGTCAAATCACCATCCAAAAGCAAAAGGAGATTGCAGAAGCCGAAGCCCGGCAAAGTCAACCGAAGCAAGTCCTGCACACTGCTTCGTGTCATTCACCCTACATACCAGAATATGTGGGCAATCATCCCACAATTTCTGTTGCTTTGGCTAGTCAGCCACAAGTTTCTTGGCCACAACTTCCACCTTCGCCACCACTACAGCCTGCCTACTCTCGAGGCCAGCAGCCAGGAGGGAGTCAATAGACCCATCAGCAGCTAGATTTCAGGGAGGGGTCTGAAGCTCGCATAGTTAATAGCACTGTGCCAGAATCAAAACACATATACTGAGACATATCCTACCTTTGGCACAGTTTTACATTCATTGTCGTTTTTTAATAAGGAACAATCAATGTAAACCTAATTTTCTTGTTATTTTAAAATTCCTGTACTAGCTTCGTTTATATCAAAATGAACTATACCTTCGTCACAAACTCACGAGAATGCCGAAGCTACAAAGAAATATTCCTTCAGGAATGCAGAGCCAGAAATCGCAGTGAAACTTTCACCAAAGCCACAAAAAGTCGTTCTTAAAGAGCGCAGCGTAAGTTTGCCGAAGCTTCAAAAAGCCGTTCCCAAGGGAGCGCAGTGTAAGTTTTCTGCTCAAAATTCGTTCCTTAGGGAATGCAGAGCCAATTACCGCCGAAATATAAGGCGAAGCGCGAAAAGTCTACGCGAATACCGCCGAAATAGAAGGCGAAGAAGTTCAAAAGACGTTCCTTAGGGAATGCAGAACTTACATCGAAAAATAAACGGTGCAGCCAAAAAAATAAACGGCAAAGAGATTTCAGTCATTCCTTAGGGAATGAAGGGTGTGGATGAAGCTTCGGATATGTGTGCTTGGGCATTTATTGGCACAATACATTAGCATCATTCTTTGCATCATATCATCACATCATATCGCATAGCATCACATCATACATCATGTCACATCAATAACATCAATTCAAAACGAGGACGATCTTCGGGCAATGCTATACAAAAAATGAAAAGATGCCAAGGCACAAATTAAGCTGAGAATTACAGCTTCATCAGTTCTGATGCAGAAAAAGGAATTTATTGTTTACAAAGCATTGATGTTTTACAAAGTATGGATGAATTTTACGAAGCATAAAAGCTCTTCTTTACGAAGCATGAAAAGAAGGGAAGGTGTTTTTTCGCCGCAGGCTCAAAAACGGTATGTATAAAAAGTTTCATGCATCGCAAAGAACTGAATTACAAACCACTCATATATTACATTCAAATCCATAAGCACTAAATATTACAAATATAGTTAAGCAAATGTTACATTAACATTATGGAAAATGTTTTTACAATAGCTACTCTTCCTTCAGAACTTTTTCTGCAGCTTCGGTTAGCAGCTTCGTAACAACTTCATCTACAATAGCTTTGGCCATATTAATAATTTCTATTGTTTTCTTGGTCTCTGGGTCGGCCAGTGGGTCGAATGGCTCTGGGGGAGGAGATAGTTCAGCTGCGGTAGAAGACATAAATTAGAAGACAAAAATAAACAACAAAGCTAAAAGCCATTAAGTGATACCTATTCGTCTTTCGAGTTCCGCAGCTCTTTCAGCTTCTTTTGTTGCTTCTCGAGCGTCATGAATGTCTTTTTCGCTCTTCTTAATTATTTCATGGGCCATCCCTCGACCACCATTTTCCCAGATATCAGTGAAAATTTTTCCGCCTATTGAGCTTGCTTCGGCCGAGGGGTCCTTCGTATCGTCGATAGAGAAGGCAGCTTCGGCCTGGGCCAAAGTCCGCACCCTGCCTTCTCCAAAATAGCTGCAACTCCCCTCGCACCAGAGAAGGCACAAACATCCCCGTGGTCACTCAAAATCTCTTCAAAGGCTTTAGCCTCACCGCTGATCCACTCGATTACGCCTTCAGGGTCGCCCCTTATGAAGTTATCTTCGCTTGAGTACGCGCCCACGTTGGCGAAGCTAGTTTTTATCTTTTTTACGCATTCCATAGATTTTTCAAAGCATCTTTCTTTTGATGCACGAAGTTCTGCAACTGTTTTTTCAAAATAATTTTTCCAGTACTCATTGGCATCTCGGTTAGCTTCGGCAACAGCGCATTTTAATTTGGCTTTGGCTAATTTTTTTTGAAGATCTTCAATTTCACTTTTCTGGGCCTCAGCTTGTTCTTTGGAACTAGCCTCGTCTTCTTTTATTTTGCCACGCCAACCGACCGTATCGCAGGAGCATTTAATGCAAGGATCGCCTGACACCTTATCCTGACGCGCGCTCTTCAGTCGACAGAGCCGAAGTGACCGCAGTCACTTCGCCGCTCCACTGACCGACCTGACAAGAAAACAGCGCCACCTGCGTCGCTCCGACTGCTGTGCCACTCGACAGAGTGAGGCTGACAGCAGCTAAGTCCAGCCTCGGGCGCCATAGGAAACTCCGCCGCGCCCGACCCCAGGGCTCGGACACAACCTCGGCCTCGGAAGACGGTCTCCGCCTCACCCGACCCCAGGGCTCGGGCTCAACCTCGACGCTGGACGACGGACTCCGCCTCGCCCGACCCAGGGCTCGGACTCAGCCTCGGCCTCGGAAGACGGTCTCCGCCTCGCCCAACCCCAGGGCTCGGGCTCAACCTCGACGCTGGACGACGGACTCCGCCTCGCTCGACCCAGGGCTCGGACTCAGCCTTGGCCTCGGAAGACGGTCTCCGCCTCGCCCGACCCTAGGGCTCGGACTCAGCCTCGACCTCGGAGGAGCCTCCGCCTCGCCTGACCTAGGGCTCGGACCGAACACGTCACAGGGGGGCCATCATTACCCTACCCCTAGCTAGCTTAGACTACGGGGAACAAGACCGGCGATCCATCTGGCTCGCCCTGGTAAACAAATAATGATGGCGCCCCACGTGCTCCATGACGACGGCGGCTCTCAGCCCCTTACGGAAGCAAGGAGATGTCAGCAAGGATTCGACAGCCCCGACAGCTGTCCTTCCGCAGGGCTCCAGCTCTCCTCCGACGGCCACGACATCACATGAACAGGGTGCCAAAACCTCTCCGACTGCCACGACGACATGTACTTAGGGCTCTAGCTCCTTTCTGTTAGACACGTTAGCACACTGCTACACCCCCCCATTGTACACCTGGACCCTCTCCTTACGCCTATAAAAGGAAGGTCCAGGGCTCTCGTACGAGAAGGTTGGCCGCGCGGGAGAACGGGCCGGCGCATAAGGCTCTCGCTCTCTCTCTCTCCCACGCGGACGCTTGTAACCCCCTACTGCAGGCGCATCCATCCGCCCTGGGCGCAAGACAACACGAAGGCCGCAGTTTCCCCTTACTGTTCTCCCCCCTTTGTGTCCCGTCTCGCGCCGACCCATCTGGGCTGGGACACACAACGACAATTTATTCGTCGGTCCAGGGACCCCCCGGGGTCGAAACGCCGACAGTTGGCGCGCCAGGTAGGGGCCTGCTGCGTGTTGACGAACAGCTTCCCGTCAAGCTCCAGATGGGTAGTCTCTAGCAACCTCTCCAACCCGGGACGATGCTCCGTTTCAAGAGTCTTGAGTTCATGTCCCTCGATGGCAGCTACAACATGATACTCCTTCCTCCGCCGCGCGACAGCGACAATGGCGGCCGTCAGCCCGCCCGCCGGTGGCGGAATCAACGACATCTTCCCCACATGGCGGAAGAACAACATCCGGGTTTGTCCCGTCACCTCCCCCACCGACGGAGGAGGTGGCACGGCAACCGTGGCCAAGCAGGAGGCGGCACCTCGTCGGCTGTCGAGCAAGTCGACGATGCCGACGCCCCGGCGGGGGACACGTCGGGCTTCGACCTTGCGTCTGAGACGAAGACGAGCGCCGTCTCCCCGCAACACGCCAACCCCAAGCAGACGAACGACGTCAGCACGCTCGTGAAGGACTTGCTAGGCGTCACCCTCGTACCTGAGACAACGGTGCTGTCCGCCTCTGACGCGACGTCGTCACCGCCCGTCGACCAAGAGGTACCGACCGATTCCCATCTCGTGCCTTTTGGATTCAGCTTCGACCCACCAAGCGACCTCACTTCGGTGGAAGCCTTCAGAGAGGCATGTACCAACCCTCATGGGTACCATATGCGGTTGCCCTGGGACTGACTGACGGTCGTCTCGACCTACGGACCCTCGGGTTCCGGGGAAGATGACGAGCCCGACTTTTGTTGGGATTTCTCCGGGCTCGGTAACCCCAGTGCCATGCGGGACTTCATGACCGCATGCGACTACTGCCTCTCCGATTGTTCCGATGGTAGCCGCAGCTTCGGCGACGAGGACTGCAGCCCAAGCTGTGAATGTTTCCACATCGATCTAGGGGGTCCCGGCGAAGGCAACCATCTTGGTATGCCGGAAAACGGCGATCCCCCTAGGCCTGCGCCTCGCGTTGACATCCTTCCGGTGCTAGCTGTGGTCCCAGTCCCTGCGGGGGGTCAGGACGCACAGCTCGAGCAAATCCGCGAGATGCAGGCCAGGCTAGACGAGGGAGCAGGAACACTTGAGCAGTTCCGGCGGAACATCGGGCAGGAATGGGCAGACCAAGCTCCGGCCGGAGAAGCGCGTCATCTACCCCAGGGCATCTAGCACCGCATTGCCGACGATGTCAGGGCAAGGCCACCACCGGCTTCCAGTGGGGTCGGCCAAAACCTGGCTGCAGCAGCAATACTACTCCGCGCGATGCCGGAACCATCGACCACCGAAGGGCGGCATATCCAGGGAGAGCTCAAGAATCTCCTGGAGGATGCCGCGGTCCGATGGGTCGAAAGCTCTGCCTCCCGAAGGCGGGGATACCCCTCGGAGCATTGCGCCGCGACTTCCCGATTCGTGCGGGAAGCCTCGGTCCACACCGGGCGCACGCGCAACACGGCGCCTGCGGCCCCGGGTCGCCTCGGCAACGAGCACCACCACCGCAACTGTCGAGCCCACCTCGACGAGAGGGTGCGCCGAGGCTACCACCCCAGGCGTGGGGGACGCTACGATAGCGGGGAGGATCGGAGCCCCTCGCCCGAACCACCCGGTCCGCAGGCTTTCAACCGGGCCATACGACGGGCGCCGTTCCCGACCCGGTTCCGAACCCCGACTACCATCACAAAGTACTCGGGGGAGACGAGGCCGGAACTGTGGCTCGCGGACGACCGACTAGCCTGCCAGCTGGGTGGAACGGACGATGACAACCTCATCATCCGCAACCTCCCCCTGTTCCTCTCCGACACCGCTCGAGCCTGGCTGGAGCATCTGCCTCCGGGGCAGATCTCCAACTGGGACGACCTGGTCCAAGCCTTCGCCGGCAACTTCCAGGGCACGTACGTGCGCCCTGGGAACTCCTGGGATCTCTGAAGCTGCCGCCACCAGCCGGGAGAGTCTCTCCGGGACTACATCGGGCGATTCTCGAAGCAGCGCACCGAGCTGCCCAACGTCACCGACTCGGACGTCATCGACGAGTTTCTCGCCGGCACCACCTGCCGCGACCTGGTGAGCAAGTTGGGTCGCAAGACCCCCACCAGGGCGAGCGAGGTGATGGACATCGCCACCAAGTTCGCCTCTGGCCAGGAGGCGATTGAGGCCATCTTCCGAAAGGACAAGCAGCCCCAGGGCCGCCAGCCGGAAGACTTCCCCGAAGCGTCCGCTCAGCGCGGCACCAAGAAATAGAACAAGAAGAAGTCGCAAGCAAAACGCGACGCCACCGACGCGGACCTTATCGCCGCCGCCGAGCACAGGAACCCTCGGAAGCCTCCCGGAGGCGCCAACCTGTTCGACAAGATGCTCAAGGAGTCGTGCCCCTATCATCAGGGGCCCGTCAAGCACACCCTTGAGGAGTGCGTCATGCTTCGGCGCCACTTTCATAAGGCCGGGCCACCGGCGGAAGGTGGCAGGGCCCACAACAACGAAAAGAAGGAGGATCACAAGGCAGAGGAGTTCGCCGAGGTCCACGACTGCTTCATGATCTACGGTGGGCCAGTGGCGAACGCCTCGGCTCGGCACCGCAAGCAAGAGCGTCGGGAGGTCTGCTCGGTAAAGGTGGCGGTGCCAGTCTACCTAGACTAGTCCGACAAGCCCATCACCTTCGACCAGGGCGACCACCCCGACCGCGTGCCGAGCCCGGGGAAATATCCGCTCGTTGTCGACCCCGTCATCGGCAACGTCAGGCTCACCAAAGTCCTCATGGACGGAGGCAGCAGCCTCAACATCATCTACGCCGAGACCCTCGGGCTCCTGCAGATCGATCTATCCTCGATCCGGACAGGCGCGACGCCTTTTCACGGGATCATCCCCAGGAAACGTGTCCATCCCCTCGGACAACTCGATCTGCCTGTCTGCTTCGGGACTCCCTCCAACTTCCGAAGGGAAACCCTCACGTTCGAGGTGGTCGGGTTCCGAGGAACCTACCACGCAGTACTGGGGAGGCCATGCTACGCCAAGTTCATGGTCGTCCCCAACTACACCTACCTCAAGCTCAAAATGTCGGGCCCCAACGGGGTCATCACCGTCGTCCCCACGTACCGACACGTGTACGAATGCGACGTGGAGTGCATGGAGTACGCCGAGGCCCTCGCCGAATCTGAGGCCCTCATCGCCGACCTGGAGAACCTCTCCAAGGAGGCGCCAGATGTGAAGCGCCACACCGGCAACTTCGAGCCAGCAGAGACGGTCAAATCCGTCCCTCTCGACCCCAGTAACGACGCCTCCAAGCAGATACGGATCGGCTCCGAGCTCGACCCCAAATAGGAAAGCAGTGCTCGTCGACTTTCTCCGCGCGAACGCCGAAGTCTTTGCGGGGAGTCCCTCGGACATGCCTGGCATACCGAGGGATGTCGCCGAGCACTCGCTGGAGCCCGACTCGTGAAGCGGCCTCTGCGCCGCAGGGTTCATCAAAGAGGTATTCCATCCCAAATGGCTTGCCAACCCTGTGCTTGTGAGAAAGAAGGGAGGGAAATGGCGGATGTGTAGACTACACTGGTCTAAATAAAGCATGTCCGAAGGTTCCCTACCCTCTGCCTCGCATCGATCAAATCATGGATTCCACTGCTGGGTGCGAAACCCTGTCTTTCCTCGATGCCTACTCAGGGTATCACCAAATCAAGATGAAAGAGTTCGAGCAGCTCGCGACTTCTTTCATCACGCCCTTTGGCATGTACTACTACGTTACTATGTCATTTGGTTTAAGGAATGCGGGTGCGACGTACCAAAGGTGCATGAACCACGTGTTCGGAGAGCACATTGGTCGAACGGTCGAGGCTAACATCGATGACATCGTAGTCAAGAAGAGGAAAGCCTCCGACCTCCTCTCCGACCTTGAAATGACATTCCGATGTCTCAAGGCGAAAGGCGTGAAACTCAATCCCGAGAAGTGCGTCTTCGGAGTCCCCCGAGGCAGGCTCCTGGGGTTCATCGTCTCCGAGCGGGGCATCGAGGCCAACCCGGAGAAAATCACGGCCATCACCAGCATGGGCCCCATCAAGGACTTGAAAGGAGTACAGAGGGTAATGGGATGCCTTGCGGCTCTGAGCCGCTTCATCTCGCGTATCAGCGAAAGAGGCCTACCTCTGTACCGCCTCTTGAGGAAGACCGAGCGCTTCACTTGGACCCCCGAGGCCGAGGAAGCCCTTGGGAACCTAAAAGCGCTCCTTACCAGCGCGCCCATCTTGGTGCCCCCCGCTGCCGGAGAAGCCCTCTTGATCTACGTCGCCGCTACCACTCAGGTGGTCAGCGCCACGATCATGGTTGAGAGACGAGAAGAGGGGCATGCATTGCCCGTCCAGAGGCCAGTCTACTTCATCAGTGAGGTACTGTCCGAGACCAAGATCCGCTACCCACAAATTCAGAAAGCTGTTGTACGTGGTGATTCTGACGCGGCGGAAGTTGCGACACTACTTCGAGTCTCATCCGGTGACTGTGGTGTCATCCTTCCCCCTAGGGGAGATCATCCAGTGCCGAGAGGCCTCGGGTAGGATTGCAAAGTGGGCGGTGGAAATCATGGGCGAGACAATCTCGTTCGCCCCTCGGAAGGCCATCAAGTCCCAAGTCTTGGCGGACTTTGTGGCTGAATGGGTCGACACCCAGCTCCCGGCAGCTCCGATCCAACAGGAACTCTGGACCATGTTTTTCGATGGGTCGCTGATGAAAACAGGGGCAGGCGCGGGCCTGCTCTTCATCTCGCCCCTCGGGAAGCACCTCCGCTACGTGCTGCGCCTCCATTTCCCGACGTCCAACAACATGGCTGAGTACGAGGCTCTGGTCAACGGGTTGCACATCGCCATCGAGCTAGGGGTCCTACGCCTCGACGCTCACGGTGACTCGCAGCTTGTCATCGACCAAGTCATGAAGAACTCCCACTATCGCGACCCGAAGATGGAAGCCTACTGCGATGAGGTTCGGCGCCTGGAGGACAAGTTCTACGGGCTCGAGGTCAACCACGTCGCCCGGCGGTACAACGAGACTGCGGACGAGCTAGCGAAGATAGCTTCGGCGTGAACAACGGTTCCCCCGAACGTCTTCTCCCGGGACCTACATCAACCCTCAGTCAAGACAAACGACACGCCCAAGCCCGAGAAGGTCTCGGACCTGCCCAAGGTGCCCTCGGCTCAGTCCGAGGCACCCTCGGCCCCCGAGGGTGAGGCACTGCGCATCGAGGAAGAGCGGAATGGGGTCACACCTAATCGAAACTGGCAGACCCCGTACCTGCAATATCTCCACCGAGGAGAGCTACCCCTCGACAGAGCCAAAGCTCGGTGACTGGCGCGGCGCGCCAAGTCATTCGTCTTGCTGGGTGACGGGAAGGAGCTCTACCACCGCAGCCCCTCAGGCATCCTCCAGTGGTGCATATCCATCGCCGAAGGTCAGGAGTTATTACAAGAAATACACTCTGGGGCTTGCGGTCATCACGCAGCGCCTCGAGCCCTTGTTGGAAACGCTTTTCGATAAGGTTTCTACTGGCCGACCGCGGTGTCCGACGCCACTAGAATTGTCCGCACCTGCCAAGGGTGTCAGTTCTATGCAAGGCAGACGCACCTACCCGCTCAGGCTCTGCAAACAATACCCATCACCTGGCCGTTTGTTGTGTGGGGTCTGGACCTCGTCGGTCCCTTGCAGAAGGCACCCGGGGGCTACACGCACCTGCTGGTCGCCATCGACAAATTCTCCAAGTGGATCAAGGTTCGACCCCTAAACAGCATCAGGTCCGAACAGGCGGTGGCGTTCTTCACCAACATCATCCATCGCTTTGGGTTCCCGAACTCCATCATCACCGACAACGGCACCCAGTTCACCGGCAGAAAGTTCCTGGACTTCTACGAGGATCACCACATCCGGGTGGACTGGGCCGCCGTGGCTCACCCCATGACGAATGGGCAGGTAGAACGTGCCAACGACATGATTCTGCAAGGACTCAAGGCGAGGATCTACAACGACCTCCACAAGTTCGGCAGGCGATGGATGAAGGAACTCCCCTTGGTGGTCTGGAGCCTGAGGACGACGCCAAGTCGAGCCACGGGTTTCACTCCGTTCTTTCTAGTCTATGGAGCCGAGGCCATCTTGCCCACATACTTAGAATACGGTTCCCCAAGGACGAGGGCCTACGACGACCGACGCAACCAGACCAACCGAGAAGACTCACTGGACCAGCTGGAAGAGGCTCGGGACATGGCCTTACTACACTCGGTGCGGTACCAGCAGTCCCTGCGACGCTACCACGCCCGAGGGGTTCGGTCCCGAGACCTCCAGGTGGGCGACTTGGTGCTTCGAATGCGACAAGACGCCCGAGGGCGCCACAAGCTCACGCCTCCCTGGGAAGGACCATTCATCATAACCAAGATTTTGAAGCCTGGAACATACAAGCTGGCCAACAGTCAAGGCGAGGTCTACAGCAACGCTTGGAACATCCGACAACTACGTCGCTTCTACCCTTAAGAAGTTTTCAAGTCGTTCATACACCTCGTTTACATACGCCAATAAAGTCTAACCATCAAGGAAGGGTCAGCCTTGCCTCGGCAAAGCCCGACCCTCCCTCGGGGGCTAGAAGGGGGGAACCCCCTCCGCGTCAAAAATTTTCCTCGGAAAAAGTCTTTCTGCCAGAATATCTTTCGTGCTTTTCGACTACTTCGGTAGTGGGATCATGAAAACGACGGAGTACACGTAAGCAGGCAAGGCCGACCGAGCCGAGGGACTCCTACGCCTTCGGGATACGGATACCTCACTCATCGCCTTCTGCGAGAAGTAACTCGCGTTCGGATGAGCGATCCTGCTGACCGAACAAGCCTTAACGCTCAAAAGACTTTCTGCCGAAACGGTTTTTTGGGTTTTCTCGGCTACGTCGATAATAGAATCCCGCGGACGAGCAAGAGTACACGTAAGCGGCAAGGCCGACCGAGCCGAGGGATTCCTACGCCTCCGGGATACGGATACCTCACTCATCACCTTCCGTGAGAAGTAACTCTAGCTCGGATAAACGATTCTGCTACCGACGAGCAAGCCCTGATACTCGAAACAAGAGGAAAAGAAAAGCAGCTTTACAACACGACGACAGTATGTTTGGGCCTCGGCGGCCGCAAAAAACATATGCATACTACAGACGAACCAATCCTGCAGGCTCAGACGTCGATGGAGGGGAGCAGCAGCACCCTCGGCGTCAACTCCACCTTCGGCGAAGTCCGGCCGAGCCTCAGACGGCAACACGGACGAAGGATCTCCACTCCGAAGGACGACGTCAGCACCACGCCCGGGCCATCGCCGCCAGGGTCTCCTCCAGCAACCCGGCCCGAGCAGACGGCTCGGCCGGCCGCCCGGAAGCCTCAGCCAGCTGTCCCCCGAGGACACCAGCCCGGCTCATGGCCTCGGCAACCCGACTCCGGCGCTGGTCCCGCCAGTGGACGGCCCGGCCAGGCTCCGGCCGACGAAGAGTTCTTTTCGAGCCAACTCTGCCTCTGTCCATGTTGACACCGCTGCCCTCGGACCCAGCTCACCGCAGAGCGGCCGAGGGTTCCTTTAACTAAGCAAGAGAAGCCTCGGGCGGCAAGGCCGACCGAGCCGAGGGACTCCTACGCCTCTGGGATACGGATACCTCACTCGTCACCTTCGCACGAGGCAACTCACACTTGGTTAAGCGGTTCAGTTAGCCGACAGGCGAGTCCTAGTGCTCGAAATAAGGAAGAAACACGGCTTCACGCCAAAATACATACATGTTCAGGCACCGACAGCCACGATGAACAGACACCGGCACTCAAGGTGCCATTACAAACGGAACTCTGGTTCCACTCCCGCGGGTATGAACAACCTCCACATCAGAGAGCCTGCGGGACGATGAACTCCAGGCGACCCGCCAGCGACCTCTGCAGCAGTAGCGATGGTCCTAGGACGAACACTACCACCGGAAGGCTCTCGTTCGCGTCCCCACTCAAGGGACGAGAACCAGACATTAAAGCCAAAGAGCCGAAGGTCGGTCCGCAGGTGGCACTGACGGTCTCGACGGCGGAGAAGCTTTCTCCAGCTGCCACCACATCAGCACCGACGGCGGCGTCCACCTGTCCACCAACACCGCACCAGCGAGCGCCGGCCGCCCCAAAGTGCACCGGCAGGTCCTCACTCCCGTCCTTGCCACGAAAGCGAGGACAAAGGACGGAATGTTGCACCCTGGCTGGGCAGCAACAGTTCGCCTTCCCCAGCGTGGCTGGGGGGCGCCTCCTCCGCAGAGCTGGAGGATGGTTTCCACCCCCAGAAGCTGGAAGAGGCGGGACGCCAGCCCACGCGAAGGCAGGCCCCGGCTCGCCTCGCTCTCCGCCCCAGCAAGGATGATGAAGATCCTTGAAGCCGAGGGCGGGACTGAGGTCGCAGCCTGGCTCGCTTCTCCCCACCATCGAACTGGTGGTCACCGTCTTGGGTGACCACCGGCGAGGGGATGCAGCAGGGCTGCCTGATGAAAATCCTTGAAGCCGAACGATGGCTGAAAGGTACCATCTTCCGCGAAGTTGCGTTCCTCCGACGACGACAAGACGAAAGCAACGCGAGTGCTCCCCATCCGGGGGCTCGGAAGGTGGAAGGATGCGATGCATGAAGGGAGTGCGAAGACATGGTTGCCATCCAAGGGGGTCACCCTCCTTTTAAAGGCAACTCTCCCCACTTGCGTCCTCAGCCGTCGCGGACTGAGTCTTCACCAACATGCTCCAAGGTCCTCCCCCTACGACACGGGGGCTGGGTCCCACGCATCATGCAAGCTGGCCCAGGATAGAAGGAGCCAAAACCGCCGCGCGTGGTGCGCGCAACTGCCCAGCAGTTAATAGCCTTCCTCCACTATCGCCCGGACCAGTGGGTGAAAGGGCGGACCGCCATGTAGGCGGCATGCAACCGCACCAAGGGGGCACACCCTTTCGACTTCGACGTGTCCAGCATGGAGGCCTAGGCCCACACGTCATGTAACCGGTGCGCCGGTTACTACGTGCGAGAAACTGCACCGCCACTCGCGCCAGTACCGCGCCTCCTCGACTGCGGAACTGGTGCCGCGACTCGAGGCGACACTGCGCATGACCCAACAGTGCCAACCGAGCACATCGGTCACGGGTCAGTCAGCCGCAGGAGAAGGCGCGACGGTCGATACGGCCAGAAATGGGCCGGCAGTAATGGCGGTGGCAGGCGGGCGGAAGCAGCAGTCAAGTCGTCAGCAAGCTCACGCCCCCTCCTGGGACAGCGAGAGAACCCTCTCCCACGGCGTGAAGATGACACGCCCGTGTTCCGTTCCTCGAACGACTCGTGCACGCACAACGGCTGCCCCGCGAACCACTCGTCCCGTCGCATTAACTCTACGGCAGGACAGGCGACACCTTTGGCAGGCGAAGTAGGCGACGCTTCACCTCCGCCATGATGACCGCGTCAAAAAAGGTGCGCCACGTCATCCGATTTCGTATCCTTTTCCACTTCTTCTTTCTCTCTCTTGCTACACGGACCGGGAAAGGGGATACTCCGAAAGGGATCCTTCTCCGCGAAGGAAGCGGGCCCCGAGCCCCCCTACTGATCAGAGGGTCGAAGGCTGGCCCCTTGGAAGGGTTCAACAGCCGCCTCAGAGCACTCGGGCTCCGTGCCCACTACTGGTCAGAGGTTCGAAGGCTGGCCCCTCGGAAAGGTTCAACGGCCGCCTCAGGCCACTCGGGCTCCACGCCCACTACTGATCAGGGGTTCGTAGGCTGGCCCCCGAAGGGTTCGACAGCCGCCTCAGAGCACGTAGAGCGAGGGATGACCCTGGGTACGTTCGATACATAACCAAGGCTCGGGCTACGCTCCCGAGGTACCCTAGGACATTTCCGAGACCGACGGGAACGATTTTGTAACGGAATCCCACAAGAGGGAGGCATCGAGCCCTCGGACCCCGTCAAAAGGGGACCGGGTCCGGCGAATCACCCGCAGGTACTTTTGGAGCACGCCTCCGGGCCACTAGCTGACCCCTAACGAATGGGGCACGGGCTACGCTCGGATTACCCGTTAGCAACTCACTGAAGACACCATGTTCGGCGCCCTCCGAGGGCAACATGGCGCTTTTCCCCCCTCCTCCGTGCGGAAAGGCGACGCAGGAGTGTATGAAAAAAGCCGAGTTTGTCCTTGACCGTCCTCTCGCTCTGTGCGGAGGCTTGGGGGCTGCTCTTGCAAACCCGGCTCCGGCCAAACCGTTGACAGCGTCAACATACCAGCACGAGAACTTGGGACTCGACTATGCACCCGGGCTACGGCCAGTTTGCATGAGGGAACAACCAGACCGGCCGAAGCATCACGAAACGCGCTAAGACCTTGAAGGAGTCAAACCACTCCTCCGAGGCCTCGGGGGCTACACCCGACGGGTGCGCTCGCGCGCACCCACCGGAACGAAACGCAACCGAGAAAGGCCGGTCCCCTTGCAAAAAAGTGCGACAAAAGCCTCCAAGCGAGTATCAACACTCCCTTCGAGGCTCGAGGGCTACTGTCGGGGACCATAATTAGGGGTACCCTCAAGACTCCTAATCTCAGCTGGTAACCCCCATCAGCACAAAGCTGCAAAGGCCTGATGGGCGCGATTAAGGTCAAGGCTTGGTCCACTCAAGGGACACGATCTCGCCTCGCCCGAGGCCAGCCTCGGGCAAAGGCAGCCGACCCCGGAGGATTCACGTCTCGCCCGAGGGCCCCCTCAAGCAGCGGACACACCTTCGGCTCGCCCGAGGCCCAATCTTCGCAGAGAAGCAACCTTGGCCAGATCGCCACGCCAACCGACCGTATCGTAGGAGCATTTAATGCAAGGATCGCCTGACACCTTATCCTGACGCGCGCTCTTCAGTCGACAGAGCCAAAGTGACCGCAGTCACTTCGCCGCTCCACTGACCGACCTGACAAGAAAACAGCGTCGCCTGCGTCGCTCCGACTGCTGTGCCACTCGATAGAGTGAGGCTGACAGCAGCTAAGTCCAGCCTCGGGCGCCATAGGAAACTCCGCCTCGCCCGACCCCAGGGCTCGGACACAGCCTCGACCTCGGAAGACGGTCTCCGCCTCGCCCGACCCAGGGCTCGGGCTCAACCTCAACGCTGGACGACGGACTGCGCCTCGCCCGACCCAGGGCTCGGACTCAGCCTCGGCCTCAGAAGACGGTCTCCGCCTCGCCCGACCCCAGGGCTCAGACACAGCCTCGGCCTCGGAAGACGGTCTCCGCCTCGCCCGACCCCAGGGCTCGGGCTCAACCTCGACGCTGGACGATGGACTCCGCCTCGCCCGACCCAGGGCTTGGACTCAGCCTTGGCCTCGGAAGACGGTCTCCGCCTCGCCCGACCCTAGGGCTCAGACTCAGCCTCGACCTCGGAAGACAGACTCGACCTCGACCTCGGAGGAGCCTCCGCCTCGCCCGACCTAGGGCTCGGACCGACCACGTCACAGGGGGGCCATCATTACCCTACTCCTAGCTAGCTCAGGCTACGGGGAACAAGACCAGCGTCCCATCTGGCTCGCCCCGGTAAACAAATAATGATGGCGCCCCGCGTGCTCCATGACGACGGCGGCTCTCAGCCCCTTACGGAAGCAAGGAGACGTCAGCAAGGATTCGACAGCCCCGACAGCTGTCCTTCTGCAGGGCTCCAGCTCTCCTCCGATGGCCACGACATCAGATGAACAGGGTGCCAAAACCTCTCCGACTGCCACGACAACATGTACTTAAGGCTCTAGCTCCTCTCTGTTAGACACGTTAGCACACTGCTACACCCCCCATTGTACACCTGGACCCTCTCCTTACGCCTATAAAAGGAAGGTCCAGGGCTCTCGTACGAGAAGGTTGGCCGCGCGGGAGAACGGGCCGGCGCATAAGGCTCTCGCTCTCTCTCTCTCCCACGTGGACGCTTGTAGCCCGCTACTGCAAGCGCATCCATCCGCCCTGGGCGCAAGACAACACGAAGGCCGCGGTTTCCCCTTACTGTTCTCCCCCCTTTGTGTCCCGTCTCGCGCCGACCCATCTGGGCTGGGACACGCAGCGACAATTTACTCGTCGGTCCAGGGACCCCCCGGGGTCGAAACGCCGACACCAATGAAATTAATATTTTATCTTTTTCAAGACCTTCGTTCCTTAGTTCAATTACTTCCGAACGAAGGTTGTTCAGGGCTATAATGCATCCTTCGTCTTCGATATTTTTCTGTGCCCTGAGAGCATTGCTAAGGATCAAGCCCTGCAAAAGGAGCATAGTATTAAGCATAAACAAATGAAAAAATTCGTTTTTAAGTACAAAAATTAATTTTCACACCTTTATACTATTATATGCTAAACTGTCGGCCAATTCATCCTTCGACAGTACTGAAAGCCCATCTTCTAATGTTGGGAATCCGAAGCTTCTGCTCATCTCCCGGCAGATAGATATCTCCTTGCTGTCTAGGAGATAGTACAAGAAATCCTCTTCTCCACTGTCGTTGAACACTAATGCCCCTTTGGATATTTCAACTTCTGGGCATAGTGTTGAGCTTCTCATTCATCTTCTTTAGAGAGCTTCTTTCCCGAAGCATGACGGATGATATATTCAATATCTTCTTTTAAAGCTTCGGGAGCAGGCGCGGGAGTTTTCTCAGACAAACTCTGTTCTATAGCCTCTTCCTCTGCTGCCTTCTCTTCAAATCCCGAAGGTTGTTTATCAGCAGGCTTTGAAGGCCCAACTTCGGCGCTGGTCTAGCTCATTACAGCTTCGGCTTCGGTAAGTTTTGTTTTGGCTTCAATTTGCACTTTCGAAGCCTTGGCAATTTTCCCTGGGGTAGAGCTTGAAGCTTTTACCATCTCCAACACATCTAGTACACTTGCCATCCTTTTTCTCTTAGCGGTCGCCGCAAGACCTTTTTATGCCTTCGGCATTGTCACTTCTGCCAAAGGGCTTAAAACTTCTAATGTTTCTATTCCTTCGATTCTTGGCTCCCCTTCCATTCTTGGCTCCTCAGTTTTATCAGTCTTCGGCTCAGCTAACTTGGCTGAGGGTGCCTTCGGCATGGTGGCCGGTTCTTCAGTTTTCTGCGTAGAAGAAATTGGCTCCTTTGGAGCAGCAGCTGAAGAAGTTTCCCCGCCAAACTCGGGCACCACGACCGGCTCAATGTAACAGGGCTGGTGGGTGAGGACTTTTAACTTTTTACTCTTTTGGCGTAGGCTCGCTTGGAGCAGCCGAAGCAGCAACCTTTCCAGAGGTTGCACCCTTTCTTTTCTGCCCCCGTGGCAGGTAGCGAAAGTCAGGGTACACAAATCCAATAGCATCGAAAACTCTATTCAAGCTTTTCTTTTTTCGGCTCCCGAAGGCCGCAGATAGTGCATTATCTTCAGACTTGGAATATGCTCCAAGTAGCTCATCACTAGTATTTTCAACACACTTCAGCCAGTCATCATCTGGTTCGACAAACTGGTCTCCAAACCTGAAGGTATATTTCAATCGAACCAGGCCGCCTTCGCTAGGGTTAGTGATGGTTTCTTTCGGCATTTCCCAGCTGTCTACCAGTGGCCATATTCTGTAGGCTACATGTTCTTGAACTAAGTCTCTTGTCCCAATAAAGGAGCAAACTGTGCTGAAGGCCCTCCGGCATGCTTCGGCTGCCTCATCAATTTCTACCTTCGGCTTTCGGAGGCCGAAGCGGGACCAGATGGGGCGCATGATTATTTCTTTAATGTATTCTCTCACATTCAAATCATTTTTCACGTAAAACCACTCTTCCATCCAGGCCCCGGGCCATCTCTTCCGAAACGTCGGCACTGGGTAGCTGGCGCCAGAGCGAGCAACGAAGCTGTTGCAACCAAAATTGTTATGATATTGTTCTTTACCCCAGGGCTTCGTCTCATACGGAAGTTCATGCATACTGCAAAAGCATCTTGCACTTGGCTCTAGACCTTGACTTCTCACAGCCCAGACAAAGATCCCCATTCTAATAACTGCTTCAGGAGTGATCTGGTGAAGGAAAATCTGGTATGTCTTCAAAACTTCAACCACAATACTGCTCAACGGGAACTAAAGTCCAGCTTTGAAGAAGCTTCGGAAGATTACAACTTCGTTTTCTTCGGGAGCAGGAACGGCTCTGTCTGCGTCAGCCCTCACAATAGACATATCTCAAAAATACCTTCCTCTCATATTATCAAGATGACTCTGTTTGATAGTTGATTTCCCGAAGACTGCATGACTTGGTCGCCAGGGCCGATCTTCAGTGTCTTCGCCTCCACTTTCCACATCATAGCTGTCTCTATCATCAGTATCTTCAGACAAGCCTTCTAGTATCTCTTTAGTTATCTTCTCTATATTTGTTTTTGCTATTGACTCAATAAATCCAGCAGTCTTCTCCTCAAGGAGCTTCTCCTCTTCCCTCAGCTTCGTCTCAGCAACAACTTTTTTGTCTTGAGACATCTTTTCTTCAGAAATGGCGAAAATGCGTCCTAAAAACCGAAGCTTAGGAAGTTTGAGAAACTAAGCAGGCGTTGGCAAGCAAGAGCTAAAAATTGAGTAAACAAAGCAAGCGGCAAGTAGCGTACCAAATGTGCTCAGGGTGAGTTCCTATTTATATAATCAACGCGCTCCAAGTTGGAGGGCCCCGTTTGTCATTGACTGTTGCTATTCTAGCAAAGGGAAGGTGTTTTTTCGGACCTTCGGCTTAGGGCCTTTGTCCATTTCGCAATCTGAATTCGTTATTCTAACAAATTAATATTGCGAGGGGCTACTGTTGGGGGCCTTCGTCCTCCGAAGGTCCTCAAAAATGTAATTTAACAATGTTTCCCAAGTATGATTTATGGACAGGTATCTTCGGATTCATGGTAAAAGCAGATATGATGAAGAGCTTGATTGTGACGAAGGTTGCCGTCGCTCCGAAGCTGTGCGGAAGTGAGCTTTGGCTAAATCGCAGAAAGGGGAACCGACTTAAAAGGGAAAAGGTTGTTCAGTCCTCATTGATTTTTCTATAAGTCAATAGTAAATGTGAAGGGCATAATTGTATTTCCTCATAGGTTGTATCCTATGCCTATAAATAGATGAATAGTACCCTCGTACTGTTCACGCTATCCTGTAATCGTTCACGTGCAACACTTGGACTTTTGCCTTCTGTCAAGCCGAAGGTACATATGTAATGAAATATCATATCTAGATATTCAAGTTTGTATAACGATACCATATGAATGATATTATGTGTTTGTTCGTGTCATCTTTCATGTTTTGTATGTTTCATCTTTCATTATCTTATAATCGTGATGATGAAGGTACGTCCTTCATGACCTTCGTCCAAAGATCGTTATATCCTATGGGAAATAATGCTTCGAAGGACGAAGGACTTTAACATTTAATACTCTATGTTGCCTTGTTCTTGATTCATAGCATTTGAGAACAAGTCCCCAACAGGTCCATTATTGGTCTTAATTAACACAAGAACTTCTACCTCGGACTAATTGTCTAAGGAAACTACACAACCTGATATCCAGCATGAAACAACATGCAATGAAGCTCAAAGCAAGTCATAGATGCAATCAACACTACGATTTCACACCATCGAATTTGGATGCAGCTATACATCAACATCAATGTCTTAAAACAACACTCTTTTATGAAGGGGTAATATGCACTAAGCACAACCCTTACCAGCTTCAACAATTCATTTTAATTCAATGGTGAAACATCCACACCAGATGAATGTATAAGAAGATCAAACACCTCACCTCAAAGCACCACAAGACAAGTAGTTCTATTGAAACAAAACTCCTAATCTTCCTAAACCTTGTTCTTGCCATCATGAAAAGATAATCATGTAATCTCACATTCTTTACACCCCACAAAAAGGAGAAAGTCTACAGAACTAATGGAGCAATAAAGCCGACAAGAAGCGAATAACATTCTATGCGGCACAGTTCATCGAAGAAATACCAAAAACTCCACAAAAGAGCACTGACAGCACAACAACAACACAATACTTGCTTAACCAATGTCACTATACTTCATCCAACAACTCAACTAAGAAAAATATCCAAACTAGTAAGGTTAACCTACACATAATATATGTCTTCATCTACTGTAGTTCAGAAACTTACATTTCATTCTATCATATGATGCACTCAAAGTACCAGACATACAAGGTCAATAATAACCTCGTAATCCTTCACACATTTGACAAACATATCAAGTTGATGTAAAAACCACATCCTTTAGGAATAGGTGACTAACCACACACAACCAACTCTAGGCTAGGCAATGACTTCATTCAAACCAATAGATAGGTGGTCCAACAATGGCCCCACAAGCATGCATCGGAAAGAGAACCATCAGATCCTCAACGTATTAATACATAATCAATGGATCAAGAAAATCAAAGATTTATTCTACAATTACTATGACTAATAGGCAACCACTTTAAACCACATCTAGGCTTTGTGGCAACTAAAACACACAATAGAAGAGAGACATGTAAGCCATTCTGGCTATGTAAAAGACTTCCCCCAAAAATCCATATAAAGTACCAATATTCATTTCTTAAATAATTCAAATTAATGGTTACCTTGTAAACAGTCATTCTTTGCAAAGATAGTTGGAACTATCCACCAACCGCTCAACAACTTAAATTCAAATTGATGGTTACCTTGTAACCCAAAACACACAATTCACACTCCTATTAGAAACATCCTCAATCAAGCATATATAACAATATTATTGTAATAAAACTCAACCATGAAAAACATGGTGAAAACAACATAGGCATACTTGTATATCACAAGCATAATAACAACTTCAATCTCACAAAAGACCAGCGATATCAAACGCATTAATAAGACAATATAAAGATTTAGAGATAAATTATATCAGGCATTGAGTCATAAACAACTTACCACATCACCGTAAAGGAATAGAGAGGGGTGAAATTATTGTCATCTGCACTTCAAAGACCTTAATATATATCAAAGATATTTGAACCCATACCCTTCCTATATGTGCAAGTGTGCCAAATTTATCTTCAAATTGCCAAGAATATAAAGCCTATGCTTTGATACCAACTGTAACACCCCGGGATCCACAAACACCCCAAAATGCTACTAAACTACACATCTAACATTCATATATAAAATTTTGACAGCATCTCCTTTGAAAATTGCATAAACGGGGAAGCAACAAAGCATAAATAGATATCATGATAAGCAAACATAATAGACATTAATAATCTGCTAGCAATGGGAAGACAACCATAACGTCATGAACTGAATTAACCAGTGCGCACAACTAGTTAAAAACAAACATCCTTTGACAAGAAGTTTCTAATTAGTTCATGACTGCGCCTAGGCAGCGTGAGAGTAAAGGTGAATGTGCTGCTACTTCCCACTCCCCTTGATGAGTAACAAGCACCTGCATTGAGTAATGCAAGAGTGAGATGAAACATCTCAGCAAGAAAATTGTTTTGACGAGATATTTAAACCACAAATTGAATTAATCAACATTATAAAAGAATCACAACTGATATCAGAAATAGTAGTAGATATAGAACTCAGTAGTCCCAATATAACCAATACCATCTCATTTCCTCAAACAACCACAATAGGTTGTATACCACTTCCCTGCGTCAACAATACCTGCAAATATCACTTCAATGTATGCATAGGAATGCAATGTGTAGATCCTCTGTATTCATACCTCTGAGGGTATAAAACCACATCATCTGCAAATATAACTTCAATGAATGCATATGAATGCAATGCTTATGTCCTCTGCCTTCATACCTCTAAGGGTATGAAGCCGCATCGTACCCCTCCTCGGGCGACGTACGATGCTAACTTGTACCGGTATGGTCGGACCATAGGTCACGACAAAACTTTAGATGCAAATGAGTCATGCAATGTATATGGCATGCTGCATTTATCAATATACTTCACTTCCTTCAGATACAATACAAACCACAAATAATACTTCATCTGCCTTCAGGGGTGTGAATTAATCTCATGGGTCATACTCGAACCATAATCATCATCAATATATGATAGAGCATCCATATAATACAATCAAGTAAAACATCATCATAGAGTTCAATTATGAAAGAATCCAATAATTCTGAATATTAGAGTGTAGGCGATAGAAATAACAGGTCAAAACGGTAGCAACCACCGCTACATTCACTTGCCTTCATCGAAGAAGAAAAATGTACTAGGCATGATCCGGAGTGTAGCCACCTGCTAGCGGTCATAAAACTTAGTACACATATTTCACAAACATTTGCCAACAATCAACAAATCACTCCTACATTGGAAACCAAGACCCGGTGGAAAGACTCCCCACCTTGAACCACATGCCATATAGCAGCAACGCTGTTTGTTAATTTTGTATCTTTAAAATTATAACAGTGGTGATATCAAACAAATACTCTAGGAGTATCTACACAAAATACTCTACAACTTCGGTATTCAATGGATAATTAAATTCTGCCATTTATAAGTTCTAAAACATTGACAAGATAACTGACTGAATATGTTTCAGACAGCAACATAGTTAACTTCAAAATTCGATATCTCCCAAACTACTCAACCAAAAATTATGAAATTTTGCTGGCAGTAAGAACTTTTATCCCTCTACAAAAGGCTCTAGAGTTGGAACAGCCAATTCGGCCATTTACTAGATGAAACCTACAAGTGAACAGATACGCTCATTTTTGTCAGGCAAACAGGAACAACCACAGTAAAACAAACATAACTGGAGTTTCAAAATTCATATGAATGCACTCTTTAACAATCTGGAAATATTATGAAATTATCTACTACGTCTTTTACCAATCTAAAGTTTAATTCTGTTGATAAAATTGCCTAAATATTAAGAGAACAGATTCTGCACAAAATTATGAGACTGAAAAACTGCTATAATCAAACTGCAATAACTTTCTAATCTGATGTCCGATTGAGGTGTTCTTCGCGGCCACGAAAATATATACAAGTTATCTACGACTCATAGATAGACTTTTTATTTTTTTGAGGCCATTAAGAGCGCGGAAAACTGGCATGAACAGAAACTGTTGAATCTGCCATTATGCAGAAACTAATTTCGAGATCAAAATCTAACCCCACATCTAATCCAACCTCTAATCCTTCAATCCCCATGATCCACAACCTCCAAAAACACATAATTACAGGGAGGAACATGGATCTTATCCTTGGTCCTCTCTTCCTCTTCAATCCAACTTGCTCCTCCTCTTCTCAATCCTTGCTGCGTGGGGGAGATCTAGAGGGAGGAGGAAGTCATGGAGAGGGTAGAGGGCGGCTACCAATGGGGAGGAGAGGAAGAGGGAGGGGGGCGGCCCAAGGGGTGGAAAGAGTGGGGGCGGCTGCCACCATTGGGAGAAGGAGAGGAGGTCGACTAGGGTTGGGGAGGGGGGGCTCCCATCCATCGGATCGAGATCAAAGGCCCGAACTCGCTCTCCCATCTCAGCTCCCTACCCCAGCGGGAAAAAATTTCCAAAAGATCTACTGTTTCCCTGAGGAATGCCTCCTGAAACTCCAAACCCCAATGCCACAGAACATGAAAGAAAAGAGAAAAAGAAATTTAACTTCTTTTTAGAAAATTGGGGTATCACACTCTACCCCCCTTAAAAAGAATTCGTCCTCAAATTCGACCACTCCAAGCAAAGCATCCAAGGTACCCCATATAGCACCATCATTCAAAACATGGGTCCATTATTGGTCTTAATTAACACAAGAACTTCTACCTCGGACTAATTGTCTAAGGAAACTGCACAACCTGATATCCAGCATGAAACAACATGCAATGATGCTCAAAGCAAGTTATAGATGCAATCACACTACGATTTCACACCATCGAATTTGGATACAGCTATACATCAACATCAATGTCTTAAAACAACACTCTTTTATGAAGGGGTAATATGCACTAAGCACAACCCTTACCAGCTTCAACAATTCATTTTAATTCAATGGTGAAACATCCACACCAGATGAATGTAAAAGAAGATCAAACACCTCACCTCAAAGCACCACAAGACAAGTAGTTCTATTGAAACAAAACTCCTAATCTTCCTAAATGTAGAGATGAGCAATTATTCAATTTCCTGTCTTAGAGATGAGAATGCTAATTTAAATGCTAAGATAGAAGAATTGAATAAATGCAAACCCTCTACATCTACTGTTGAACATGTCACTATTTGTACTAGATGTAGAGATGTTAATGTTAAAGCTATTGATGATCACCTTGCCATGATTAAAGAACAAAATGATCACATAGCTAAATGAAATGCTAAAATTGCCGAGCATGAGCTAGAAAATGAAAATTTTAAATTTGCTAGAAGCATGCTCTATAATGGGAGACGCCTTGGCATTAAGGATGATATTGGTTTCCAACAAGGGAACCAAAGCAACACCAAACTTAATGCCCCCAAGAACAAATTGTCTAATTTTGTTAAGGGTAAGGCTTTCATGGTTCAGGATAGAGAGGGCTACATTTTATATCCTGCAAACTATCCTGAGCATAAGATTAGGAAGATTCATGCTAGAAAACCTCACAATGTTTCTCATCATGCTTTTATATATAAAAATGAGGCTTCTAGCTCTAGGCATTCCACTCATATCAAAATGTCTAAAAATAAAATTCCTAATGCATCAAATGAGCATAACATTTCATTTAAGACTTGATGCTTCTTATGTGCTCACTAACAAATCAGGCAAAGTAGTTGCCAAATATGCTGGGGGCAAACACAAGAGTCCCAAGACTTGTGTTTGGGTACCCAAGGTGCTAGTTTCTAATGTCAAAGGACCCAATACCGTTTGGGTACCTAAGAACAAGGCCTAAATTTGTTTTGTAGGTTTATGCATCTGATGGATCAAGTTGGATAATCGACAGCGGGTGCACAAACCACATGACAGGGGAGAAAAGGATGTTCTCCTCATACGAGAAAAATGATGATCCCCAAAGAGCTATCACATTCGGGGATGGAAATCGAGGTTTGGTCAAAGGTTTGGGTAAAATTGCTTCCATTTCCAATGTTTTTCTTGTAGATTCTTTAGACTACAACTTGCTTTCAGTTTCTCAATTATGCAAAATGGGCTACAATTGTTTATTCACTGATGTAGGTGTTACTGTCTTTAGAAGAAGTGACGATTCAATAGCATTTAAGGGAGTGTTAGATGGTCAGCTATGTTTAGTTGATTTTAATGATAACAAGGCTGAACTAGACACTTGCTTAATTGCTAAGACTAATATGGGCTGGCTCTGGCATTGCCGACTTGCCCATGTTGGGATGAAGAATCTTCACAATCTTCTAAAGGGAGAACACATTTTAGGACTAACAAATGTTCATTTTGAGAAAGACAGGATTTGTAGCGCATGCCAAGCAGGGAAGCAAGTTGGAGCTCATTATCCACACAAGAATATCATGACGACTGATAGGCCACTTGAGCTACTCCACATGGATCTATTCGGCCCGATCGCTTACATAAGCATCGACGGGAGTAAGTACTGTCTTGTAATTATGGATGATTATTCTCGCTTCACTTGGGTATTCTTTTTGCAGGAAAAATCTCAAACCCAAGAGACCCTAAAGAGATTCTTGAGACGAGCTCAAAATGAGTTCAGATTGAGAATAAAAAGATTAGAAGTGACAATGGAACAGAGTTCAAGAATTCACAAATTGAAGGATTTCTTGAGGAGGAGGGCATCAAGCAAGAGTTCTCCTCTTCCTACACACCTCAACAACATTGTGTAGTGGAGAGAAAGAATAGAACTCTCCTGGATATGGCAAGGACCATACTTGATGAATACAAAACTCCAGATCGGTTTTGGGCGAAGGCAATTAACACCGCTTGCTACTCCATCAACCAGTTATATCTTCACCGAATCCTCAAGTAAACATCGTATGAACTCCTCACCGGTAAAAAGCCCAATGTTTCCTATTTTAGAGTTTTTGGGAGCAAATGCTTTATTCTCATTAAGAGAGGTAGAAATTATAAATTTGCTCCTAAAGCAGTAGAAGGTTTTTTACTTGGTTATGACTCAAACACAAGGGCATATAGAGTCTTCAACAAGTCCACTGGATTAGTTGAAGTTTCTTGTGACATTGTGTTTGATGAGACTAATGGCTCCCAAGTGGAGCAAGTTGATCTTGATGAACTAGATGATGAAGAGGTTCTGTGCGTTGCACTAAGGAACGTGTCCATTGGGGATGTGTGTCCAAAGGAATCCGAAGAGCCTCCACAAGCATAAGATCAACCATCATCTTCCATGCAAGCATCTCCACCAACTCAAGATGAGGATAAGGCTCAAGAAGAAGAGGATAAAGATCAAGACGATGAGCCACCTCAAGCGGAGGACATTGGTCAAGGGGGAGATGAAGATAATGATGACAAGGAAGATGATCAAGAAATTCGGGACTAAAGACCGCCACACCCAAGAGTCCACCAAGCAATTCAAAGAGATCACCCCGTCAACTCCATACTTGGTGACATTCACAAGGGGGTAACCACTAGATCTCGAGTTGCTCATTTTTGTGAACATTACTCTTTTGTGTCTTCTATTGAGCCATACAGGGTAGAGGATGCATAAAAAATCCGGATTGGGTGGTGGCAATGCAAGAGGAGCTCAACAACTTCACAAGGAATGAGGTATATCATTTAGTTCCACATCCTAACCAAAATGTTGTAGGTACCAAGTGGGTATTCCGCAACAAACAAGATGAACATGGTGTGGTGACAAGGAACAAAGCACGACTTGTTGCAAAAGGTTATTCAAAAGTCGAAGGTTTGGATTTCGTTGAAACCTATGCACCCATAGCTAGGCTTGAGTCAATTTATATATTACTTGCCTATGCTACTTACCATGGATTTAAGCTATATAAAATGGACGTGAAGAGTGCCTTCCTCAATGGCCCTATCAAGGAAGAGGTATATGTTGAGCAACCTCTCGGCTTTGAAGATAGTGAGTACCCTAATCATGTTTATAAGCTCTTAAATGCACTTTATGGGCTCAACCAAGCCCCAAGATCATGGTATGTGTCGGTACCCTGGATTAGGGGTACCCCTTCCTATGGTATAAAGGCACGATGCCTGCGCGACTACCCTTAACTACATGGAGAACAGCCCCAGGGGTATCTCGTGAGCGGTTAAGGTGGCGTTCTCGGAGACGACGCCGTCAGGCCCAGAAGGCATAGGACCCCTATGCGCACAACCCGGACACCCGAAGTAAAGCAGCCCGGAGCCATTGGATAGGGTTCAGACCCCATCAAGTGGGCTCCAGACCACCCATAACAAGGTCCTGGGAGAGGAAGTGTCGTAACCTAGGCATGGGTTCGGTATTGACGCGTGTCCAAGCTCTATCCGGGGCGCCTCCGCTCCCTGCTCGGACGAAGGTCTAATGCGGCCTCATGGCTGATTGTCCGTGACGTAGGCCAGCAGGCGGAGCGTGACATAAGGGCTCTGAGCCGCGCGGCCTCCGCATTTATTGCGAAGGGGACACGCCGCATGTCCACCCTTCTGATAGGTGATGTGCCCCCACGGCATTTATTGCGTCCTGTCCATTCCGCTGGCAGGCGGCGCCAGGGCCACCCAGTGGACGGCGCACCTGTCTAGTCCGTTGCCGAAACAGTACGCCCGTGCTGCGCGGTGAACTGTACTCATCCCTTATGCGAGAAGCTTCCCCCTGCACGCCGAGACTATGCAGATCTCGAGCGTCAGGGCGCAAGAAGATTGCTCCAGCAGAAGATATTAGTGGCTACATCCGCTATGTTCCTGGGCTCACATGTCGGGGCTCAGTACTCTTGTACATGTCCCCCTTTAGCTATAAAAGGGGAGGCATGCAACGTTACTACACAGGCTCAATCTGGAGGCTTAGACTCTCAAGTTTCCACAGCAATCCAACACAGTGGAGTAGGGTGTTACGCTCTAGCAGCCCGAACCACTCTAAACTCTCGCGTGTTCATGTGCTTGATGTTTGCTTAGCAGGACAGGCAAAACGCTTGAGCCCCTTCCTCATCTTAGGATTTAGGGCGGGTGCACTCCGCCACCCGGCCGAATATTTCGCTCTCCGACATTTGGCACGCCAGGTAGGGGCCAAGGCATTAGGTTTTTGCTGGTTTTCTCGCTCAGCATGATGGTGCAAATCGTTGAGCACCGCGCCGAGACATCAACGGATTTCCTGGTGGAGGAAGAAGTTGTTTCCTCCACGCCACAGGTTCCCAATCGCCCAGTGCCGGGCACTGCTGCTGTGCACACTGCACGATAGCATACAACTGCACAGACATCCCGGACACCGTCGAGGGCGCTCCGGGAGCGTTGTTAGCAGCCAGGGAGTTGCTGCGACACCCTCCAAGCTCCACGGCCTCACCAGGGGCCATGAAGCAGTGGCAAGACAACATCGACCGACTGCTCGGCATGACGCATTCTACCTCGACCAGGTCGAGGTCACGATCATCCCGGCGCCAACATGAGGCGTCAGCGTCTGTGCGCTCACCCTCAATAAGGGGCGCACAGACCAACGACCTCCGGGCCGAACTCAACCGCAGGCACGCGGGAGAGGACGCCCGGATCTCTTTGGAAAGGGCGCGCGAGCGCCACCAAAACATCGAGGGCCACAACATCGATCAAGACTTCGCTGCGGTAGCACCGCAGGCCCCAATAGGCACCCGGTCCCAAGCGGGTGTCCCCTTAGCCGGCGTGGGCTACGTCGCTCTCGCGGGTCATCTCCGCACGACATCATGGCCACCTAAGTTCTGGCCACATCTGCCGGAAAAGTATGACGGAACGACAAATCCGTCGGAGTTCCTGCAGGTGTATGTCACCGCTATCACAGCAGCCGGTGGGAACACCACTGTGATGGCAACAAATTTTCATGTCACCTTGTCTGGTCCTGCCCGGACTTGGCTCATGAACCTCGCCCCAGGGTCAATCTACTCCTGGGAAAAGCTCTGCGCCCGGTTCATTGCGAACTTCGCCAGTGCTTACCAGCAGCACGGTGTGGAGGCCCACCTCCATGCGGTGAGGCAGGAGCCCGAGGAGACCCTCCGGACGTTCATCTCCCGCTTCACCATGGTGCGAGGTACTATACCTCGCATTTCCGATGCTTCCATCATCACGGCCTTCCGTCAGGGAGTACGTGATGAGAAAATGTTGGAGAAGTTGGCCACGCATGACGTGGAGACTGTCCCCACATTCTTCGCTCTGGCCGACAAATGCGCTAGAGCCGCCGAGGGCCGCGCATGGCACTCGGCCCCACAAACCGGGGCTGCCCAGTCGGGTGGCTCGGGTCCCGTCCCCCGGGACAGTAAGAAGAAAAAGAAGGACCGTGACTACCAAAAGGCGTGGTCCACCGCTCTAGTCGTTGCAGCCGCGACCGGGGGCCGGGGCGACCGCAACAAACGCCCACGGCCGCAGAGGGGTAACAGCGGTTCATGCCCTATGCACGCCAACAGTCGCCACAGCGCCGCAGAGTGTCGCGAGATCATTGACCTCGCGAAACGCGTTAGCGAGCGGCGCGAGCAGTCTTCCAAGGACGGCTCTCCACCTCATCGACGACCTAGCAAATAAAAGGCCGGCGACGGCGAGGTGGCCGCGGCTGAACAGGACCTCGAGTATCAGTCACCCGAGGGGGACCTGAAGGATGTCTTCGCTGGAGGCTCCTACTCCGGTGGAGATAACTAGATGGACCCCCCTAGGGGGACCCCGTTCTCCCAATCTACGGGGCTGAAGCATGCCTTCCCCCGAAAACCCTTCTAGACTCCCCACGGGTCCAGACTTCCGACAGGTTCATGCAAAAATGGCCACAGCCGAAAATGAGGGCTCCCTCATCAAACGCAGTTGGGAACCCAAGGTCGGGACCTAGTCCTACGGCAAGTACCAAACCAAGAATGGCTCCGCAACTCTCCCCCAGCTGGGAAGGACCCTTCAAGGTAACGGGAATACGCCGACCCGAGGGTGACCGTCTAGCTACGACTGAAGGAGTGCCTCCCCCTGGCGCTAGAGCATCTCTGTAAGTTCTATCCATAGGAGCAAGTCTGAGGGGTCGAATTTGTTTCCCTTTTGTAACTAGGTAACGCATACGTGTACGCCAACCCGGTGAGGTCCGTCCCCATAAGCCCAGCCTGTTGGTCAGCACCCATGCATGATAAGTTATAAAGAAAAGAATTACCCCCTCAGATGTGCCCCTATGATAGTTTCATCTTACTGCTCCATGGTATTACCTTGCAGTTTTTTAGATATTATTTTATCTAACCCACCCGAACAGTTCCCTTTCCATCAGACATGATGACATCCGAATTGAACAGTCAGGATTGCAGTTTAGGACCTCTCTGCGAAAGCAGTAGGGCCCAACAACCTGGGAGCCGGCTCTAGAGAACGGGACCCTATTCCATGGGGTGATCCGGAGCCTGTGTGGCCGCTTAGCCTGGTTCCGTACCCGAAAGCCTCACTCCACCACTCCGTGACGGGTACCTAGTATTTGGAGCTATAAGTCCTGTGGGTCCGACAACCTGGGTCCAGAACTAGAGAATGGACATTTGTCTCCTAGGGTGGTCCGGAGTCCGTGTAGCCGCTCAGCCTGGTTCCGTACCGTGGGCCTGCAAACTCCACCACCTTGCGCCAGGTGTCCTAGTAACTAGAACCACCATCTAGGGGGTCCGGACGCACAACTTGGCCTCCCAGACTAGACCCTGCAGGTCCCGAGCATGTATCAAAGGATGGCTAGTGTCAGATGACGGGTCCTGTGGGTGCACTACTAATGCTCCCTAGCCGAAGCTGTGTGCAGGCCCAGGTCCCAGTCGAGGCTACCTCCTGGGGGCCACCGCCAAACTCTTTCTTAGGTATGCTGGTCTGCAGCCTCGACAAATCGAGCCTACATCCCAGGGGGCCAGGTACCAAGGAGGAATCGGTTACGCCACACACAACAGGGACAAGTGGTACACAGATAAGTGCTAATACTGCTTGATAAATAGTACTCAAAAGTACCTTACAAAAAGCAAAAAATATTACATCCGCCTTGAAGCGGAATCCTAATTCCACCTCTACTCTGCAGGTATAAACTACTAGACGCCAGCGGAGTCGCGATAGAAAGCTGCGGCCACTGGCCTTGCGAAATCCTCCAGAACGGCGTAACAGCAGTGATGGCCGCCTCAATACGCGCGCCATTGCGAAGAGGTCCTCGCCCCCGTCTTCCTATGGGGGGCGAAAACGAGGCCATTAAAGCCAAAGAGTTGGAGGCTCGGCCGCAGGTGGTGCTGGGGGTCTCGCCAGCGGAGGCAACCACCTCTGCAGCGGGTAGCCTCACCAGCGGTGGCGACCACCTCAGCACCGACGACAGCAGCCACCTCCGCACCGGCGGCTTACCGGCGACGGTGGCTGCCCCCACCGTGCACGAAGAGGGGTTTAGGGTTTACTCACTCCCACCCTCCTATGGAGTGAGGACAAGACCATCCAAGAACGCGGCCGCCACCTCCGCGGCGTATGATGTCTTGTACGACCCCCTAGGGCGGTGTCAGAGCAGTGCGCCATGGATGCGGCAGACCTGTGCACGGCGCGACCGTCGCCCGTGCGGTGGACGAACAGCCGCGCCCCGCTTGGCGGCGACAGGCAGCACTGGAGGCGGCGCCAAAGCCATCCAAGCCAAGGAGCCAGACACGCGGCAGCTGACGGCGCCCGTAGCTGGCCAGCCCCGCGTAGCCGAAGTTCGCCTCCTCAGCAAGGCTGGTGAGCATCCTTATCCTCCAAATGCTGGAGGAACAAGCGGGTCACCAGCCCATGCGGAAGGCAGGACCCCAACTCGGCTCGCCTTCCACCCCAGCGAGGATGATGAACATCCTTGAAGCTGAGGGCAGGGGGGAGGCCGCAGCCTGGCTCGCTTCTCTCCTCCACGAGGCTGGTGGTCATCCTTGTAGATGACCACTGGTGGGAGATTGCAGTCGGGCTGCATGATGAAAATCCTTGAAGCCGAGCGATGGCAGAAGAGCGCCAACCCCCATGGGGTCGCGCTCCTCCAACAGCAACAAGAAGAAGACAAGATCGACAGCACCACCACGCAGGAAACGAAAAGCGCGAGCTCCCCGGCGGTGAGACCGCTGGGGGGTGGCCCTGACGCGGATCCCTCCAGCGAACACCGACGTGCCCCATCCAGAGGCATGGAAGGCGGAAGGGCGCGGTGAATGCAAGAAAAGCGAGGCATGGCTACTGCCCGAGGGATGAACTCCTTTTTAAAGGCAGATTTCCTCGCTCGTGCCCCGAAGCGTCAAGGGCAAGGTCTCCCCCGACGTGCGCCAGGGTTCCCATTCTATGACATGGGGGCCAGGCCGCACATGTCATACAAGCTGGCCCGAAGCACGAAGAAGGTGAATCACCGCACAGGGAGCGTGCAACCGCCCTGCGGTTACACGCCCTTCCACCTTCGCCGCAGCCAGCGGTCAAGAAGGCGAACCGTCGCACAAGGAGCGTACAACCGTCCTACGGTTATTCGCCCTTCCATCTTCACCACAACCAGCGGTCAAGGAGGTGAACCGCCGCACAAGGAGCATGCAACCGCCCCGCGGTTGCGCGCCCCCTCAGCTTCGCTGCAGCCAGCGGTCCAACCTCTGGCATGGGGGCCCGGGCCCACATGTCATACATTCGTCGTGCCGGTTCCTGGGTGCAGGAAAGTCGCACCGCCGCTTGCGCCAATGCCGTGCCTTCTCGAGGCCGTCGCAGAAGGCTAAAGAGATAAATTTTCAAAACCGATGCAGCGACTCGAGGCACCCCGCGCATGGCCCAACAAAGACATTAAGTACGGAGATCACGGGCCAGTCAGCCGCGGCGGCAGGCATGGCAGTCAGCGTGACCATAGGCGGGCCGACAGTAACTGCATCAACGAGTGCGCAAGAGCAGCGAGCCGATCACCAGTCAAACCCTGGCCCCACCTGCAGGCTCGCATCCTCCCCTGAGACGGGCCCGGGGGCCACTGTCGGTACCCTGGATTAGGGGTACCGCTTACTACGGTATAAAGGCACGATGCCTACGCGGCTACCATTAACCGCGTGGAGAACAGCCTCAGGGATATCTCATGAGCGGTTAAGGTGGCGTTCTCGGAGACGACGCTGTCAGGCCCAGAAGGCGCAGGACCCCTATGCGCACAACCCGGAACCCCGAAGTAAAGCAGCCCGGAGCCATTGGATAGGGTTCGGACCCCATCAAGTGGGCTCCGGACCACCCATAACAAGGTCCCGGGAGAGGAAGTGTCGTAACATAGGCATGGGTCCGGTATTGACGCGTGTCCAGGCTCTATCCGGGGCGCCTCCGCTCCACGCTTGGCTGAAGGTCTAATGCGACCTCATGGCTGATTGTCCGTGACGTAGGCCAGCGGGCGGAGCGTGACATAAGGGCTCTGAGCCGCGCGGCCTCCGCATTTATTGCGGAGGGGACATGCCGCCTGTCCACCCTTCTGACAGGTGATGTGCCCCCACGACATTTATTGTGTCATGTCCATTCCGCTGGCAGGCGGCGCTAGGGCCACCCTGCAGACGGCGCACCTGTCCAGTCTGTTGCCGAAATAGTACGCCCTTGCTACACGGTAAACTATACTCATCCCTTATGCGAGAAGCTTCCCCCTGCATGCCAAGACTATACAGATCTCGGGTGTCAGGGCGCAAGAAGATTGCTCCAGCAGAATATATTAGTAGCTACATCCGCTATGTTCCTGGGCCCACATGTCAAGGCTCAGTACTCTTGTACATGTCCCCCTTTAGCTATAAAAGGGGAAGCATGCAACGTTACTACACAGGCTCAATCTGGAGGCTTAGACTCTCAAGTTTCCACAGCTTCCCAACACACAGTGGAGTAGGGTGTTACGCTCTAGCGGCCCGAACCACTCTAAACTCTCGCGTGTTCATGTGCTTGATGTTCGCTTAGCAGGATAGGAAAAACGCTTAAGCCCCTTCCTCATTTTAGGATTTAGGGCGGGTGCACTCCGCCACCCGGCCGGAGAATTCCCCCTCCGACAGTATGAATGCCTACGAGACTTTCTTATCACTAATGGTTTCAAAGTCGGTAAAGCTGATCCAACTCTCTTTACTAAAACTATTGCTAAAGACTTGTTTAAATGCCAAATTTATGTTGATGATATCATATTTGGGTCTACTAACAAGTCATCTTGTGAAGAGTTTAGTAGGATAATGATACAAAAATTTGAGATGTCTATGATGGGGGAGTTGAAGTATTTCCTTGGATTTCAAATCAGGCAACTCCAACAGGGCACCTTCATCAGCGAAACTAAATACATTCAAGATATACTCAAGAAGTTTGGAATGAAGAATGCCAAACCCATCAAGACACCCATGGGAACAAATGGGCATCTCGACCTCGACACATGAGGTAAATCTGTAGATCAAAAGGTATACCGGTCGATGATAGGATCATTACTCTATTTATGTGCTTCACAACCGGATATTATGCTTTATATATGCATGTGTGCAAGGTTCCAGGCAAATTGTAAGGAAGTTCACCTTAGAGCTGTGAAAAGAATCATGAGATATTTAGTTTATTCTCCTAAGTTTGGGCTTTGGTACCCCAAGGGATCTACCTTTGATTTAATTGGGTATTCCGATGCCGATTATTCCGGATGTAAAATTGACAAGAAGAGAACATCATGGACTTGTCAGTTTCTGGGAAGATCCCTGGTGTCTTGGGCTTCAAAGAAACAAAACTCAGTAGCTCTTTCCACCGTCGAAGCCGAGTATATTGTTGCAGGCCATTGCTGTGCACAATTACTTTGGATGAGGCAAACCCTCAGGGACTATGGCTACAAGTTGAGCAATCTCCTATGTGATAATGAGAGTACAATCCGCATGGTGGATAATCCCGTTGAACACAGCTGCACTAAGCACATAGACATCTGGTATCACTTTTTGAAAGATCACCAACAAAAGGGGGATATCGAAATTGCTTATGTTAGCACCCACAACCAATTAGCCGATATCTTCACCAAGCCATTAGATGAAAAGACTTTTAGCAAACTTAGGAATGAGCTCAATATACTTGATTCTCGGAACTTTGATTGAAACATTGCACACATTGCTCATTTATATACCTTTGATCATGTCTCTTTCATTTGGTACAAATGCATATGTCTTATTCTTCTTGTGCCAAGGTTAAGACTAAATATGTTTTCAAGTATATTTTCTATGCTTAGTCTTAAATTGAAAGGGAAATGGAGTTTTTGGCAAAGACAAGGCTTCCACTCCAACTCTGACGGTATCATTTATCCTTTGTCGTTACTCCGAAAACCTCCAATTGGTATGACCTTTCACTCATATTTCTTTTACCAATATGGGAGAAAGTACAAAGGGCTCTCAAGTTCTCCGTTTTTGGCGCTTAATGCCTAAGGGGGAGAAAGTATTAAGCCCAAAGCAAAAGGACTGCACCACCATTTTAAAATTTTCAAAAACCAAAGGAAGAAATTATTTCAATCCATATTGGAGTTAATCTCAAAATTATCAATTGGTATCTTATTTAATTTTCAAGTTAGTATAAAATTTTAAATTAGTATAATTGCATTTGATATCTGTTTCAAAAAAGGAAATCATTTCAAAAACCCTCTTGAAAGTTAAGGGGAGAATTTCTTTAGGGGTAGCTTTCATTTAGTCAAAGGAAAAGCATTTGAAACAGGGGGAGTAATTTCAAATCTTAAAAATGCTTCTTGCAATCATATTCTTATACCTTTGGCTATTTGCAAAAGAATTTGAAAAGATTTTTCCAAAAGATTTGCAAAAATAAACAAGTGGTGCAAATGTGGTCCAAAATGTTAAAATAGAAGAAAGCAATCACTTACAAATACATATGTAGAAAGTCTTTCAATTGGTTTAAAATCTAAGTAACCTATGCACATCTTTCATAACTGCAAACTAGTTACATTTTTACACTATATTTGCTTTGGTTTGTGTTGGCATCAATCACCAAAACGGGGGAGATTGAAAGGGAAATGGACCTCATTATTTCCTATAATCGATTTTGATGGTTGACGTCCATCACAAACCACGTGGACTAATTAGTTTGCCAACATGTCCTCTATCTCAGGTGCATAAGGTTCAACACAAACCAAGAAAGAAATTCAGTTGGGGACTCAAATAAATTTGGAGTAAAGGACTTGAGAGTGTGCTGCAAGTGGCGCGCCGGACAGTGTCCGGTGTGCGTCCGGTGCACCAGGCCGAGCAACTCTCGAATAGCCCACTCTCGGGTTTCTTCAGAGCGCGCTCCAGTATAATTCACCGAACTGTCCGGTGTGCACCGGACATGTCCGGTGAGCCAACGGAGCAATGGTAACCTGGCGCCAACGATCGACTGCAGTGAACAGTAAAAGCGAACAGTGCGCAGACAGATGTCACGCAGCGAAGTCAGAACGCTCTGGACATGTTCGGTGTGCCACCGGACTGTCCGGTGCAGCTAAAAGAAAAAGGGTTCCAACGGTCGAGAGCTCCAAACCCCAACGGGCGTGTTGACATGGCGCGCACCGGACAATGAATAGTACCTGTCCGGTGCGCCACCGGACTATCCAGTGTGCCCATCGCCAGCAGACTCAGCCAATGGCTAGGAAGTGGTTGGAGGCTATAAATACCCCCAACCACCTTCTTCAATGGCATCCAAGTTTTTTGAAGTTCCTATTCAATACAAGAGCAATAGCATTCACTCCAAGACACATTCCAAAGATCAAATCCTCTCCAAGTCCCAAAATCAACTCAACCACTTAGTGACATGAGAGAGAGAGAGAGTTTTGTGTTCATTTGTTGCTCTTGTTGCTTGGATTGCTTTCTCCTTCCCCATTCTTATTCCTATAAGTGCTTTGTAAAGCTAACAAGAGACACCTAAGTGTGTGGTGATCCTTACGGGGTCTTAATGACCCAAGTGATTAAGGAGAAAGCTCATCCGGTCTAAGTGACCGTTTGAGAGAGGGAAAGGGTTGAAATAGACCCGGCCTTTGTGGCCTCCTCAACGGGGACTAGCTTCTTTGGAACCAAACCTTGGTAAAACAAATCACTATGTTCACTTGCATTGATCTTCGCTTGATTTGTTTGCCCTCTTTCCTCTCTCTAAAGTTTCCTTGCTAATATTGATTTGAGTTTGCTCCCAAACGTCATCTGCATTAATTGAGCAACTCATAGCAAGAGAAACAATCTTTCGCATTCGAATTTAATTCTAACGCTAACCCTGGCCTTAGTGCGTGTTTAAGTTTATAAAATTCAGGTTTCGCCTATTCACCCCCCTCTAGGCGACTATCAGTGGTTCCCCGTGAGCTCTTCAACGGAGATTGTGAAGTGGTCGCGGTGGTGATTGTGAGAGGCATTGTGCTTGCCTCACCGGAGCGGTGAAAAGCAACTCTAGTGGAATCTAGGTTTGAGGGTTCATTGACCAATCCAGCTCAAGAGATCAAGTGGAGACTTGATAGAGGAGCGATTGGGTGCTTTGAATCTACCTCAACGTGGACTAGGGGTGACCGGCAAGTCATCGACACCATGGGAAAATCATTGTGTCAAGGGTCATCATCTCCCCGATGGTTTGCAACTTTCCTCACTAGCTTGTATTTACTTGTTCATATACTTATGCTAGTGAGTATTTGTTGCTCTTGTATGCTCTTGTATATCTAGTCATACTTGTTATAAAATAGTTGATCACTTGTTCTTAGCGTGTGTAGCTAATAGTTGTTTCTCTCTCGTTGTGCTTGTGTAGTGCAACTTGTGAATTTTGCTAGTAGTGCTTGTGCTTTGTGCACTTTGCTTACTAGTATGTTTAGGAGCTCTCGATGTGCTTAGAATTATAGTTGCATAAGTTTGTATGACCTTGCTAACTAGATTTGTGTGGGAGAGCTCTTTCTCTAACTTGGCACCTTAGTTGCTTCAATTAGGATCTTTTGTCATGTGTTTGTTATAGTTAGAGGAGTGTAGTCTTGGCTAGACCAACATAGTATTAATTCCACATTTATTTGTGTTAGCCAACATAATTAGTTTTAGAAAGGACTATTCACCCCCCTCTAGTCTGACATCTTGACCCTACAAGTGGTATCAGAACCTAGTTCTCTCATTTGGTGGTCTTAACCGACCCGATAGTAAGCTGGATGGCGAATAAAGGGCTAGAGGTTACTTGTGAACCACACATTTTTGATGGCACACATTTTGCATAGTGGAAAACTTGCATGAGTCATTATTTTCATACAATTGATGCAAAATTGTGGTGCATCATAAGTGTAGGCTTTTATAGACCCTTTGATAAGAATACAAAAGATCTCACCCAAGCCAAAGAGAAATGATTATCTTGAACTCCGAGCTACTAATATTTTATATCAATGGATAAGTGATAAGGTGTTTAAGGAAATTATGCATATGTGGGAGGATCTCTAGAGAGGTTGTTGAGAACATCCACAACATGGTGGTTGTGGAAGATTGCTCCACCTCATGGTCAAGTGATAATGATTAAAGACATACCACAAGTTCACTTGATAATCATGATTGTGATGGCTCAAACTCAAGTGATGCAAAACGATAGTTTTATCTCAAGCATACTTGATGATTATGGTGATTGTTCATGCTCGAACAATGATATTGCTACTACAAGCCCATCCATTACACCACATTGCTTCATGTCACAAGGTAATACGAAGGTATATAATGCTAATGTGACTAATCATTCATATTCATATGATGAGCTTGTTGGTAGACATGCTAGCATGAACATTGCTTTAGAAAATGAGAAAGATAAAACAAGAAATTTGGAAAGTGAAAACTCATTTCTAAAGTATTCATGTGAATAACGAAAACATCTACTTTATGTTATTACTTGTTCACATGAGGAGCTAAAACTGAGTCATGAGGAACTTAGTGGTGCTCATGAAAATTTGGTACAAGATTATGTTTTTCTCACTAACAAGATTTATAGTGAAGAAATTAAAACTAGTGAGAACTCATCACATGAATTTTATTATCAATTGCAAAATGTTTCTAATCCATTTTATGAAGACAAGAAGCATGTATCCACCTCTTGTGATGAGTTATTAGCTATGCCATGTTCTTCAACTATAGATTGTTATTATTCTTCCTTGTCTTGTGAGACTAACCTTTTGAAGGAAAATAATAAGCTCAAAAACAAAGTGAATAATTTAAGCAACATTTTTTAGAGGTGGCATAAATCAAAAGTCACTCATGATCATATAATGAAAAATCAAAGAACATATGATGACAAGAGTGGCCTTAGTTTCAACAAGAGCAATATCAAAGGCAGGCAATTGAAATTAAAAGGAAATAAGATATCTCACTTCATGTGCTATCAATGCCATGAGATGGGTCATCTTGCAAAGGCATGCCCCAATAAAAGGAAGCTCAAGTTGATGAAGGAAGAAAGGAGGCTAAAGCATGACAAGTGCTTCAAGTGCCACACTTGGGATCACCTCTCCTCAATGTGCCCAACCAAGAAATTGGTGAAGTCACAAGTGATGTCTCAACCAATGCCACAAGTTGAGCAAAAGAAGGATCCCCAAAAGAAAATTAAGATTAATCATGAATATGATGGTGATGTGGCGAAGAAAAATAAAACAAGAAGAGGAAGAAGGCATTCAACATATAATCAAGATGCCAATATGATGAGCACAAATCAAAATAAGGATGATTTGGCTCAAATCAAGTGCTACAAGTTTGATGGTATGGGTCACTTTGCCTCAAGGTGTCCCAACAATCTTGAAAAGAAGGCTCAAGAAAAATGAGAAGAGGCAAGACAATGTGAAGCAAAATTTGAGAAAGAAAGAGAAGGCTCAAACAAAGAGAACTAGCTACACATGTCGGGAAAGGGGACCCATGGCAAATTCATGTCCCTTAGGTAACAATTCTAAGCCTATTTTAATTCATAATAATATTATGCTTAGAAAGGATGGCAATGGTACCTCATTTGTTGCAATTGTAAAACATCCCGATATTCATACTAAGGCAATGCCTAAGTATGTTGCTCATAACTTGAGAGGACCCAACTTAGTTTAGGTACCATCAAAACATGGATGATCATGTATAGGTACCATGGGTGTTGGAGGCTTGATTCAATAATATTCATTTCATCATCATATGTTGAATCAAATATTGAAGATTAATAAAATTCTATCCCAATGCCAAGTCAATAATAAGTAAAGTAGAAATTCTATAAAATACAAGTGCTTTATTCAAGTTGGTTAAATTATGGATGGCTTCAAAATAAGTTAAATTCAAACTTGCTATTGGATGATTGTAACACCCCAGTAATTCTCAGAGTTCTTCTCAGTGTTAACTCAAGAACTATTATTTCATGTGAATCAAATTGGGCAAAAGACACCAATCAACTTGAGAATAAAAGTTCCACTAATTATTTTGTCCTAAGACTTATGCCTAAATCATATCATACATTCAAAATGGGAGAAATGCTAAAACCCTAGAACAACCCTATTTAGGCCAATTAAGTAGAAAGAAAGAAATTGGTAATAAGACCATGAAAAACATGGTATCATGGCTTAGGCCAATTATAAAAGTTGAAATACACTAACTAAGCTACAATAATTGTTATAAAAGCTTGGCCAAAATAGTTTATTAAAAACCCCAAAAAGGCCATCCAAGTGGAAGCTCTCTAGGAAAAATCTGAAATTCAGATTTCTAAATTTCAGCCTTCACCTAGAACTTGAGCGCGTTCACCTTAATCCCTACCTCAAATCCTTAAGTGCCCAATGACAAATTTGTTCTAAACTAACCCCTCTGCAACATATGTGAAGATGGCATTGAGATTCGTGCCCTAGACACGTCAAACTCGGGATTTCCTCTCGGAGTTCAGCAGTGAGACAAACCCAACTTCATCCCTCCATATCTCTTGATCCAGTCAGTGAAACCCATAATCCTCCACACACAAACGACAAAGGAATGTCAGGGAAGAGATCTCTCACCGGGATCATGGCAATAATTGTGGTGAAACCGCCTGAATTATTCCAACTTAAGTGCATAAGTCCCACCTTGGAGGCTAAACCACACTTAAATAGGAATAACATGTCAGTCCCTCGGATCTAGTCCGACGAGGCCACTAACAGGATCAAGTACCACGTACTCACTCGATGGTGAGGCACAGAGCAAATACAATAAAACATAAAACCAACATTAAGGAGTATTAAATTTATTACAACATCATCGGAGTTTTTGTAAAAGTAGTGATCAGTGTTCGGAATGCAGCGGAATAAAACTAACGATAAATAAATGAAGGGATGGGGAAGCCTGTCCCATCACTCCTCATGCTCCTCCTCAGCTGAGGCAGGGTCCCACTCGACTGTCCAACCCGGTGGCAAGATGGACGGCCAAGTCACTCCAGCAATCATGTCCTCCAGAGAACCTGTAAAATTATGCCACAAGCAAGGCTGAGTATACTAATACTCAGCTATACTTACCCGGTGTGAGGAGTCTACTCCTCTACCTCTAGACATGCAGCTGTCTGGCTGAGGCATTTGCTTGCCAAAAGCACTAGCTGAGTCTAAAAATCAAGTTTTAGCTTTTTCAAGTTTTAGTGTGACTCTCTTAAGACTAAATGTGTACCTATCTAATCATACATGGTATCAAACATTTAGCAATCAACAACTTTTGCACATCAACTCATTTCCACTTGTTACTCAATGTAGCAGCATGGATCGAGCAGTCTCATTAGCTGCGAGAAGCAGACGATTCGAATCGAGTTTTTAAACCTTGCAAGGTAAACCTAAACACACGACATGGCGAGGCACTCCATCCTCACACACATCAACCGTCCCCATCGATTCCCTGGCAACAGAAAGGAGCTCACCGCCTTGGCGTACAATGCCTCACTGACCCCGACTGCCGTCGTGCAGTGACCGCACTTGTACCCACCATAACTGGAATGGGAGACCACGTCTCAGGTCGCGTGAGGAGGGCAATCTGTGGGCAGGTTCACTCAGGTACTAGGCTTACCGATTTACCATATTTCTCGGCATGTGCTTAGTACGTTCAAACGCTTGACACACGGTACCACACCTTAATCCTTATTTCGATTTCCGTCTCGTAGACAACCAATCCCCATGGATTGTTGTCCACAGACCAACATCATTACGATATGAAAATGGATACAACCAATTCCTGACCTCGCGCGAGCGCTAGAAAAATCACTCGACTTCTACCGAGATCCCTAATTAGTAAAGCAGCTACTCGACCTAGCATGCTAGTATCCATCTCAAAAGGAAATTCTGAGTTAATGCAACTAGGGTTTCAGGCAACTCCTACACTTAAGTGCACAATACAAGCCTACAATCATTAAGTGCAGTAAAATAATATATAGAACTGGTTATGCATAAAACCGGGGCTTGCCTTCCAAAGCTGGATCGGGCAGATCCTCGAGGGCAGGCTCTGGTGCTGGATCCTGGGCTACCTCCTGAGCAACTCCTTGCTCCGGCACAAGGATGTACTCCCCGTTAGCGAGATTACAATCTATCGAACGCAATGCATGAGATATATGCATAAGTATGACATGAACATTTGTAAGGGTTATGCATAGTAAAACAGTATTAACCTTAGTGTTTCTCTAGGGTTTCGTTTTGGATATACTTAAGGGTTTTGGTATTTTCATCTAATTTTTCCAAGGTTTCCCTCTTCTTTCTATTGCTTCCTATTAAGCCTTTTTGATCCATCAGGGTTAGTTAACATTTTCCAAAAATGTTATAAAAATTACAGTGGGTAACTATTAACATTTGTGGGTTCTCATAAAAATTTGAGGTGGAAATTAATTCAGATACTACTTGTGCACAATTAATAAAAACAAGTGTAAAGGGCATTTTACACTATAGTTATGCTTTAAGTGAGGTCTCTGTACCAAATGTTATTTTTGTCCAGATTCATAGGTGATATTAGGCCTCTGTGTTAAAAATCACAGAAAAAGACCTAGTGCATATTTATTTGTGATTTTCTAAAGTTCAATGCCAAAAAGATACTTATAACTAACTTGTTATTTGAAAAATATCAAACAACAGAACTCAAATTTTTCCTATATGTATAACAACATATTATTAGTTATCCCAAGATTTGGAGTGTTTTCTCCTCAGGGTTAATTTTCTATGATTTTTCTAAGTTTTCCTTGTTTTCATAAAATAAAAGGTATCTCATTTCTCTTGTACTACATAAAGGTCTAATAAAATTTTCCAGTGAACTATATTAAATAAGTGAGCTAACAAAAATGTGGTTGCTGCCTGGTACTTATTATAAACTACCTTTTCTATTTTCTTTAGTTTTGAGCAAAAATTATTTTTAATAGTAAAACCTACCTTAATTTGATACACTGAGGGGTTTACTATTTTTAAACAGACTAGGGAGTGACTAAATGCTTCCCTGATTTTTCTTAACCTCAGTCTAACAGTGTAACTATTTTTCCCTCTATTATTTCGCTTTTGGCCAATTCAATCTTTAATTCCAAACTTCAATTTCTTCTGCAATACCAAGGAGGTTTTGTATTTTTCCTAGGTAGATCACATTATTTAGACTCTGGCAAAATTGGTTTGACCAAATTTGGTTAAACAAAACTGAAGTTATGAATTTCACAAGCTCTGTTTGCATTTAAATTAGAAATATTAAAAGGTTTTCTGGAAAACTAGTTTGCACCGAGGACCCTGGGCTTTTCCTAAACCAGTTCTTTTACTTATACCCCTGCGCAACTATTCATCCGAGTCTCTGACAGTTCAAAACCCCCCTGACTTCTATTCCTTCTTCCCCGAGGTCCCTCCCCCCTTTTGAACAGTACCCGCGAAAGGAAAAAGGGCGGCGCGGCTTACTGGCGGCGAGGGAGGTCCGACGAAGGACGGGGTTGGCTTCGGGAAGTCCTTGCGGTCACAACGCGGTATGGCTCGACGACGGTGATGGCCGAAATCGGCCGGTCCACGTGCGCAGGCGGGCGAGCTCATCGGCGGCGAGTGCTCCGGCCTATCCACGGCGATACATGTCAATCCAAGGGCACGAGGAGCTTCACGGGGTGCTAATGAGTCGACCCATGCAAGGAATCGAAGAATAACTCACCGTGGAGCTCGGTCCACGTTCGTCGGGGGTCGGGTGAAGTCTGGTGACCTTGATTGGGTTTCTCCGGCGAGGCAGAGCTCGATTCCTCGCTCTGGGAGCTTCACCGAGGCACATAGAGTCTATTCCGAGGGTTGGACGGGGCTAGGAACGACTCAGCTGGCCGGTCTACGGTGGAGGGGGATCAGGCGGCCGCTGGCACGCCGTGTACAGGGCAAACTCCGGCGATCTCGCGCTCCGATGAGGTCGAGAGCGCGCGGGGGCGTACGACTGAAGCTTCGGCTGGCTTTATAGGCTCGGGCGCTGGTAGGGGATACGGGCGTGGCTTGGCACGGCGCGGGGCGTGTGGGGTCGGGCGCTGGGCGTGCTTTGGCGCGTTCAGGGCACGTCGAACACGTGGAGGTGTTCTTCTGCCCATGTTCAACAGCTCGCCATGATCGCAAACGTGCGAATCTTGGCAAAAATCCGGCGTAGGCCTCCTCCTAGCACCTAGGGTTGTCTCTTGTATGTGAGTTCCAATGGCAGATACGCCCTAGGTAGGGAGATTTGCGGACGCCAAATCTGGCTTGTCTCCCTGTCCACTCCACGACAAAAGAGATGCCAAAACATGTCAAACGAATTTGGCTCGCTTTCAAACTTTTCCAGTGGGTGCCTTAGGTGGTTTGGCACCTTTTTGGTATTCAGACCAAGTGGTTTTGGTGCCATTTACTAAGTGAACACATTTGATCTTTAGATTAGGGTTAAATTTTTGACTTAGAAAAGATTAGAGGGCTCTAGTGTGCTCTCAACTTAAGGGGTGAATTTGGGGTCTTTAAGGGGTCTTTTTGTAATGTTTCCCCTCTGCATTTTGTAGGTTATAATGTTACTTAAACTTTGGTTAAGGATTAGAATCAAGGTTTGGAAATTTGATTAACTTATCCACTGATCCCTTGCTTGGAAGTCTAGTGCCCTTAGGTGTCTTTAGGGTTTAACCTCCTTGGCTCAAGATGACAATTGTTCAAAATGTGTGGGTGAAGCTTTTGTCATTAACCTTTCTTAGCTAACCCATGCTTCCAAGGTTTTAGGTGCTTCTTCTCCTCCACTTAACCACATGATAACAATTCATCAGTGCCTATATGAAGCCAGTGCCTTGGTAGCACCTAAGGTGTTACAGCCCTCCCCGAGATTTTGGGTAGGGATCCTTTAGGGGTACAAAGAAGGTGTGCTGGTGTGTTGCCTTTTTCCTTTAGCCAAGTTTCTCTAGTTAACTGCTCTTCGAATATCATTCTCTTTGCAACTTCAGAAGGAAGTCCTTTTAAAGTTATTTTCAAAGCTTACTATACCTTTAACATCTAAGTTTTTATTATATTTAGATTCAAAGCGTAGGTGGGGGTTGGGTTTTTGGATTACGTACCGACTCCTTTGGGCAGAAAGTCGGGGAATTGAGAACGTAGAAAATCCTCAGTCTCCCACGTAGCCTCTTCTACTGAATGGTGACTCCACTGAACCTTATACATCCTAATCGACCTTGCCCGCGTTGATCTCTCATTTTGATCCAATACCTTGACGGGGTGCTCTTGATAGGACAAGTCTGGTTCTATCTCCAATTCCGGTTCAGGTAGCACTTCTGTGGGTAAGCGGACACACTTTTGTAGCTGAGATACGTGGAACACATCATGAACTACTGACATATGGGGTGGCAACTTCAATTGATATGCTACAGTCCCACAAGTTTCTATGATCTCATAGGGCCCAATGTAGCGAGGAGTTAACTTGCCCTTGATTCCAAATCTCTGAACCCCCTTGGTGGGTGACACCTTAAGATAAACATGATCTCCCACTTCAAACTGTAGAGGCTTCCTCCTCTTGTCATGATAGCTCTTTTGTCTGGCCTGAGCAGCTTCTAAGTTCTTCTTAATGACTCTGACTTTCTCCTCTACTTCAAGAACCAAGTCATGTCCAAAAATTTCCCTCTCTCCAGCTTGTGACCAATTTAGTGGTGTCCTACACCTTCTCCCATACAAGGCCTCAAAAGGTGCCATCTTTAGGCTGGACTGGTAGCTGTTATTATTAGAAAATTCTGCCAAGGAAAGACACTTGTCACATTCCTTCCCATAGTGTAACACACATGCCCTCAACATGTCTTCAAAAATCTGATTCACCCTTTCTGTCTGACCATCTATTTGAGGATGGTATGCTAAGCTTCTTATTACATGGGTCCCAAGTGATTCTTGCAATTGCTCCTAGAAACGTGCCACGAATGGTGCTCCTCTGTCAGACACAATATTCCTTGGTATTCCATGCAAACGAACTATCTGGTCAATATAATTTTCTGCATACTTTTCTACCCGGTGGGTGGTATGTACTGGCAAGAAATGCGCTGTTTTGGACAACCTATCCACAATGACCCAAATAGAATCGTGGTGCCGGGAGGTATTGGGCAATCCCACAATGAAATCCATGCAAATATCCTCCCATTTCCAAGATGGTATGGGAAGGGGCTGTAAGGTGCCTGCTACCTTCAAATGACTGACCTTAACTCTCTGGCAAGTGTCGCATTCAGATATATACTTAGCAATTTCCCTCTTCATTCTGGACCACCAGTACAAGGATCTGAGATCATGATACATCTTGTTATTGCCGGGATGCATGGAGAATTTAGAAAGGTGAGCTTCATCCAATATTCTCTTTCTAAGCTCGGGGTTCTTGGGAACAACCAATCAGTCTCCAAACGATATAATTCCTTTGCTGTCCTGACGGAAGCATTTGTATTTGTCCACCTTTTGTTTGATCATTTCCTTTATGACTTGAACACCCTTGTCAACAATCTGTGCCATGACTATTTGCTCATGTAGGGTGGGCTCCACTGAAATATAACTTAAAGCACCGGAGGAAACAACTTCTATGTTCAGCTTGCACAACTCATCACACAGGGTGGTGATTTTTGCATCCATACTCACACAGTTGCACTGGGCCATCCGACTTAAGGCATCTGCCACAACATTGGCTTTGCCAGGATGGTAATGCACCTCCAAATCATAGTCCTTGATTAATTATAACCATCTTCAGCCTGAGTGAAGATATATTTGAGACTCTTATGATCAGTGTAGATATTACAATGAGCTCCCATCAAGTAATGTCTCCAAATCTTGAGGGCATGAACTACGGCTGCTAACTCCAGATCATGTGTGGGGTAGTTCTGCTCATGGGGTCTGAGTGCTGGGAGGCATATGCAATGACTTTGTTGTCTTGCATCAAGACACATCCCAATCCAGTACCGGAAGCATCGCAATAAACCTCAAAGGGTTTGGTGTTGTCAGGTTGAGCTAGCACGGGTGCTGTGGTCAAATGTTGCCTAAGTGTATGAAAGGCATCCTCACATTTCTGGCTCCATTCATACTTGACTCCTTTCTTCAGCAGTTCAGTCATTGGTTTGGCAATCCTGGAGAAATCTGGAATAAATCGTCGATAATACCCTACCAATCCTAGAAAACTACGGATCTGTCGTACTGTGGTAGGAGGTTTCCAATTCATCACTTCTTGTACTTTTTAAGGATCAACTGATACCCCATCCTCAGAAATGGTGTGACCCAAAAATTTAATCTCCTCTCAGCCAGAAATCACATTTGGACAATTTAGCATATAATTGATGGTCGCGCAGTCTCTGAAGTACGGTATGCAAATGTTTAGTGTGCTTGGCTTCATTCTTGGAATAAACCAGAATGTCATCAATGAAGACCACCACAAACTTGTCCAGCTCTGGCATAAAGACTGAAATCATGAAATACATGAAATAAGCCGGCGCATTGGTCAGCCCGAAAGACATCATCAAGTACTCGTAAAGCCCATATCTGGTAGAGAAGGCCGTCTTCGGAATATCACTGGCCTGTATCTTGATCTTATGGTAGCCAGAGCGAAGGTCTATCTTGGAGAATACTTTGGCTCCCACCAACTGATCAAACAATACATCAATGCGAGGCAATGGATACTTGTTCTTGATGGTCACCGCATTGAGAGGGCGGTAATCGACACACAATCTCAGACTCTCATCTTTCTTCTTCACGAATAAGGCGGCACATCCCCATGGTGAAGTACTTGTGCGAATGAACCCCATGTCCAACAATTCTTGCAACTGCTTTTTCAATTCCACCAACTCTGCTGGAGGCATCCTATAGGGTCTCTTGGATATAGGGGCAGTTCCGGGTTGTAACTCAATTGCGAACTCTATGTCCCTGTCGGGTGGCATTCCTGGTAATTCATCCGGAAAAACATCTGGGTAGTCACAGACCACTGGGATTTTCTCAACAGGCGACTCCATCATAGTGAAAGCACAGGATCGGGTACAACCCTGGTTAGGCAAATATAATGTGGTTTCGCCACAAGTAGGGGAGTGAATCTCAATGGCCCTTGCTGCAATATCAAGTACTACCTGATGCCTGGATAAACAGCCAGTTCCCAAAATGATGTCCACACTATCCAAACCCAAGATGAGGAGGGTGGTTCTAATCACAAGACTACCAAATTTTATAGGCACCTGCCTGTTGATTTCATAGGTGGCAACCCTGCCTCCTGGTGTTGAAATTGTAATACCCCCACTGGTGTGATGGAAAGGTAACTGGCATTTGGCACTAAATTTTGTACTGATAAAACTGTGTGATGCACCAGAATCAAAAAGAATGATTGTAGGATTATTCAAAACGGAAAAGATACACCAGTCATGATGGGTGCTCCCTCTGGAATGTCAGCCATGGTGGTGAAGTTCAGCCTGCCTTGCCTCACTTGCACCTTCTGCCTCTTGCCTTGGTTCTGATTGGAACCCTGTCCCTGCCTCTGCTGATTCCTGGGGCAATTCTTGGCATAGTGTCCGGCGTTACCACAAGTGAAACACCTATTGTCATTGGCCTGACGGTATTGCTGTTGCTGTGGCTGATTGTTGTTCCTCTGAACTAGGAGCTGAGAGCGGTTGGGTGCCTGCTGCTGCTGCTGCTGTGGTCGAATCACCCAACGTCTCTGCTGCTGCTGAGGTCCCCAGTTCTGAGTGTCAGATACAATCCTGAAGCGCTGTGCCTGAGCTGATGATCCTGCCACAGGGGTCTTCCTCTTCTTTTCTGCCTAACGGGTTGTGATGCTGTCCTCCTGAGAAATGGCCATGTTAACTAATTCATTGTAACTGTTGGCCCTGACGGTGTTGAGACGGTCGCGGAGCTTAGTGATGAGCCCCCTCCTAAACCTATCCCTCTTCTTCTCATTAGTGTCTGCATGATATCCGACATACTGGCACAAGTCATTGAAGGCCTGAGCGTACTACAACACAGTGCAATTACCCTGAGTAAGTGCCAAAAACTCATTGAGCTTGTGATCCATAATGCCTGCTGGTATATGATGCCCCCTGAAAGCTGCCTTGAACTCTCTCCATTCCACCGCATGGTCAACTGGCTGCATAGCAAGTAAGTGGTCCCACCATGTCCCCACGGGTCCGCGAAGCTGCTGGGTGGCAAACCTGACCTTAGCCACATCTGAACAAACTCCATTTAGTAGTGGAAATTTGGATTCCACTACCCTAAGCCATACATCAGCATCAAGCGGATCCTCTGCCCGAGTGAACAACGGAGGCTGCGTGCTGAGGAACTCCTGATAAGTGGCTGCTGCTGGGGGACGCTGATGGTGATCACCACCACCATAATGCTGAGGTGGTGACTGACGCTGAGCCAACTGTCGCAGAATCTCATTCTGCTGAGCCATCAGTTCTTGCATGGTAGGAGGCGGTGGCGGTGGTGGAGGAATGAGTTTATTCTATCCACGACGCGCTCTTCCTGCCATCTGAAAAATTAAGGATGCTCTCAATATCATACTTCTGATGTTAGGGTTCATACGTGGCGAAAGATTTGAAAGGGTAAAACCAATATTTTCTTGCATAATTCATAAAAGACACCATGTGGCATAAAACTTTTCTTCATAAATTAAAGCTGACATCATTCATCATCCATACTTCCCAAAAGAGTTTGTTACGATTACATCAGTGACCCAAAAGACTCAACTCTATCTAGCCTAGTACCCCAAGGGTGCAAAAGCTAAGCTAGCTTCGAGGAGTTCTACCGCCACACACTTCTAACTCTATCCCTGCGACCTAGTGAGCAAACGAGGCAACGCTCGACTCGGGGAAGGTGGTCTCCCTAAGCCAGCAGTGTCCAAGTTGGATGCAGGCTCCGGCTCCTGTCCTCCCTCGATGTCGACATCCTCGTTGGCCTCCATGTCCTGGATCTTTTGGTGGTGCATATCCAAATGTTGGTTAGCTTCCGCAAGTTGTTGCTGAGTGTTGATGAGCTGATCCTCGAGAACCTCAATGGTGTTCTCCCTGGTTCCCACTAGCTCCTCAAGCTCCTGGATCTCGTTGGACATCTGTTCCACCTGTAGGTCCTTTTCCACCATCTCAGTGGACAGGTCTATCACAAGTTCCTATCTGTTATCCAAGGTGATCTTGGTAGCCTCCAACAATGCCATTAGATGAGACATTGCCTCTCCTCGCATCACTTGCAGACGATACAGAGCATCCATGCATCGCACCATCAAGTGAGCAGTCTGCCCTGGGTAAAGAGCCCATATATCCTTGGCATGCTCCACTCGGTCTTTCCACATTGGGTCATCCTCCTTTTCAGCGGGGAACAAGCCAATGGGATGATTAGACAGCTCCAAGGGGTGAAAACCACAGAAGGTGGTCAGCCCGTGGAGAGCAATGGCCTGGATAGTATCCTCAGCCCGGTATCCGAAAGACTCAGAGTCCAACGAACGCCAGCCTGGCTGTAGGGGATGAGGCTCCAGGGTCATCCTCACCCTACAGCTGGGCACCCGGTGCTTTGCGAATAGCTGCACCGTGTACTGGGGAGGCATCGTGTAACCTGCTCCCTGAAGTACCTCCCACAAGATACGGGGAAAACCCTCGCGTGCACGTCCGTCCGTGTGGGAATGTGCGTTCCCTCCTTCCGATGATCCATGAGAAGTCATCTGTGTACGGTTAAGCGTAAGTGAAAAAAAAGAATTATAAAATAAAAGGGAATCAAAGCTTGGCCTCGCGAAGGTTACAATAAGGTCACTGAATGTACTTAATCTGTCATTATCACGTATTAAGGTTTTTTTACCTAATTATCAAGTAGTTTGAGTACAGGATGCATGCATGCTCGACCTAAACGACCTTATTTCAACTCAGAGGGAATAGGGAAAAACTCCCATCCCTTATAGTAGCCTGTAGGGCTAACTCAAATAGCCACCTAGCTAACCCTCTATTATTCTAAGGCTTCATGTCCTAGGGCTACCCTTATCGTCTTGACGATCTATCCAACATTTGTTTCTAACAAGTTTTACTTTTGAAAAGGATGGTATTTACAGTTTATTGATTCCTCTGTGGTGGTACGAGCTCCGATACCAGCTGTGGCGGAACCGCCCGATTTATTCCAACTTAAGTGCATAAGTCCCACCTTGGAGGCTAGACCACACTTAAATAGGAATAACACGTCAGTCCCTCGGATCTAGTCCGATGAGGCCACTAACAGGATCAAGTACCACGTACTCACTCGATGGTGAGGCACAGAGCAAACACAATAAAACATAAAACCAACATTGAGGAGTATTAAATTTATTACAACATCATCGGAGTTTTTGTAAAAGTAGTGATCAGTGTTCGGAATGCAGCGGAATAAAACTAACGATAAATAAATGAAGGGATGGGGAAGCCTGTCCCATCACTCCTCATGCTCCTCCTCAGCCGAGGCAGGGTCCCACTCGATTGTCCAACCCAGTGGCAAGATGGACGGCCAAGTCACTCCAACAACCATGTCCTCCAGAGAACCTGTAAAATTATGCCACAAGCAAGGCTGAGTATACTAATACTCAGCTAGACTTACACGGTGTGAGGAGTCTACTCCTCTACCTCTAGACATGCAGCTGTCTGGCTGAGGGGTTTGCTTGCCAAAAGCACTAGCTGAGTCTAAAAATCAAGTTTTAGCTTTTTCAAGTTTTAGTGTGACTCTCTTAAGACTAAATGTGTACCTATCTAATCATACATGGTATCAAACATTTAGCAATCAACAACTTTTGCACATCAACTCATTTCTACTTGTTACTCAATGTAGCAGCATGGATCAAGCAGTCTCATTAGCTGCGAGAAGCAGACGATTCGAATCGAGTTTTTAAACCTTGCAAGGTAAACCTAAACACACAATGTGGCGAGGCACTTCGGTGACACACACATCAACCGTCCCCATCGATTCCCTGGCAACAGAAAGGGGCTCACCGCCTTGGCGTACAATGCCTCACTGACCCCGACTGCCGTCGTGCAGTGACCGCACTTGTACCCACCATAACCGGAATGGGAGACCACGTCTTAGGTCACGTGAGGAGGGCAATCTGCGGGCAGGTTCACTCAGGTACTAGGCTTACCGATTTACCATATTTCTCGGCATGTGCTTAGTACGTTCAAACGCTTGACACACGGTACCACAACCTTAATCCTTATTTCGATTTCCGTCTCGTAGACAACCAATCCCCATGGATTGTTGTCCACAGACCAACATCATTACGATATGAAAATAGATACAACCAATTCCTGACCTCGCACGAGCGCTAGAAAAATCACTCGACTTCTACCGAGATCCCTAATTAGTAAAGCAGCTACTCAACCTAGCATGCTAGTATCCATCTCAAAAGGAAATCCTGAGTTAATGCAACTAGGGTTTCAGGCAACTTTTACACTTAACTGCACAATACAAGCCTACAATCATTAAGTGCAGTAAAATAATATATAGAACTGGTTATGCATAAAACTGGGGCTTGCCTTCCAAAGCTGGGGTGGGCAGATCCTCGAGGGCAGGCTCTGGTGCTGGATCCTGGGTTACCTCCTGAGCAACTCCTTGCTCCGGCACAAGGATGTACTCCCCGTCAGCGAGATTACAATCTATCGAATGCAATGCATGAGATATATGCATATGTATGACATGAACATTTGTAAGGGTTATGCATAGTAAAATAGTATTAACCTTAGTGCTTCTCTAGGGTTTCTTTTTGGATATACTTAAGGGTTTTGGTATTTTCATTTATTTTTCCCAAGGTTTCCCTCTTCTTTCTATTGCCCTTTTTGATCCATCAGGGTTAGTTAATATTTTCCAAAAATGTTATAAAAATTACAGTGGGTAACTATTAACATTTGTGGGTTCTCCTAAAAATTTGAGGTGGAAATTAATTCAGATACTACTTGTGCACACTATAGCTATGCTTTAAGTGAGGTCTCTGTACCAAATGATGTTTTTGTCCAGATTTATAGGTGATATTAGGCCTCTGTGTTAAAAATCACAGAAAAAGACCTACTACATATTTAGTTGTGATTTTCTAAAGTTCAATGCCAAAAAGGTACTTATAACTAACTTGTTATTTGAAAAATATCAAACAACAGAACTCATATTTTTCCTATATTTATAGCAACATATTATTATTTATCCCAAGATTTGGGGTGTTTTCTCCTCAGGGTTATTTGTCTATGATTTTTCTAAATTTTCTTTGTTTTCATAAAATAAAAGGTATCTCATTTCTCTTGTACTAAATAAAGGTCTAATAAAATTTTCCAGTGAACTATATTAAATAAGTGAGCTAACAAAAATGTGGTTGCTCCCTGGTTCTTATTTTAAACTACCTTTTCTATTTTCTTTAATTTTGAGCAAAAATGATTTTTAATAGTAAAACCTACCTTAATTTGGTGCACTGAGGAGTTTACTATTTTTAAAAAGACTAGGGAGTGATTAAGTGCTTCCCTGATTTTTCTTAACCTCAGTCTAACAGTGTAACTATTTTTCCCTCTATTATTTAGCTTTTGGCCAATTCAATCTTTAATTCCAAACTTCAAATTCTTCTACCATACCAAGGGGTTTTGTATTGTTCCTAGGTAGTTCACATTATTTAGACTCTGGCAAAATTGGTTTGACCAAATTTGGTTGAACAAAACTGAAGTTATGAATTTCACAAGTGTTGGGACTATGCTTCGTTGCCGAAGGTCTGGTAGGAAGAAACAGCTTCGGCTGAAGCTGTCCGCATGTGATGACCGAAGGTTCCTCTTCATGAAGCTTCGGAATTACAAACCGACATAAAAGTAGAATGACCTTTTAATCCATAAATGTTTGAGTCGCTGTTGTAATCCCTTATGAGGGGCATAATTGTAATTCCTCACAGGCTGTGTCCCGTGTCTATAAATAGTGAACAGTATTCCTTTACTGTTCACGCATTCCGATTTTTGCAATCGCATCATTCGGGAATCAATCTTTGCCAAGGCATAGGTATAACTGTATTCAATGATTAAATATACTGAGTAAATATAATATGATTCGTTTATGATTCGTATACCTTTGATACTCTATATTTTATGTTATTTTACACAATCTATTAAAATACAATTACGAAGATTTAATCTTCGTAATCGTATTGTCATCAACCTTCGTCCAAGGTCCATTAATCCCCAAGGGAATAATGCTTCGTTGGACGAAGGACATTAACATTTAACATTTTATGTTGCCTTGTTCTTAATTCATAGCATTTGAGAACAAGTCCCCAACAACAAGCTCTGTTTGCATTTAAATTAGAAATATTAAAAAGGTTTTCTGGAAAACCAGTTTGCACCGAGGACCCTGGGCTTTTCCTAAACCAGTTCTTTAACTTATACCTCTGCGCAACTATTCATCTGAGTCTCTGATAGTTCAAAAACCCCCCTGACTTCTATTCCTTCTTCCCCGAGGTCCCTCCCCCTTTTGAACAGTACCCGTGAAAGGAAAAAGGGCGGCGCGGCTTACCGGCGGCGAGGGAGTTCTGGTGAAGGATGGGGTAGGCTTCGGGAAGTCCTTGCGGTCACAACGAGGTACAACTCGACGACGATGATGGTCGGAATCGGCTAGTCAACGTGCGCAGGCGGGCGAGCTCATCGGCGGCGAGTGCTCCGGCCTATCCACGGCGATACAGGTCAATCCAAGGGCACAGAGAGCTTCATGGGGTGCTAATGAGTCAACTCGTGCAAGGAATCGAAGAATAACTCACCGTGGAGCTCGGTCCACGTTCGCCGGCGGTCAGGTGAAGTCCGGTGACCTTGATCGGGTTTCTCCGGCGGGGCAGAGCTCGATTCCTCACTCTGGGAGCTTCACCAAGGCACGTAGAGCCTATTCCGAGGGTTGGACGGGGCTGGGAACGGCTCTGCTGGTCGGTCTACGGTGGCCGGGGATCGGGCGGCCGCTGGCACGCCGTGTTTAGGGCAAACTCCGGCGATCTCGCGCTCCGGTGAGGTCGAGAGCGCGCGGGGTCATATGACTGAAGCTTCGGCTGGCTTTATAGGCGTGGGCGCGGGCAGGGGACATGGGCGTGGCTCGGCGCGGCGCGGGGCGCGCGGGGTCGGGCGCTGGGCGTGCTCTGGCGCGTTCAGGGCGCGTCGAACACGTGGAGGTGTTCTTTTGCCCATGTTCAGCAACTCGCCGAGATCGCAAACGTGCGAATCTTGGCACAAATCCGGCGCATGCCTCCTCCTAGCACCTAGGGTTGTCTCTTGTATGTGAGTTCCAATGGCAGATATGCCCTAGGTAGGGAGATTTGCGAACGCCAAATCTGGCTTGTCTCCCTGTCCACTCCGCGACAAAAGGGATGCCAAAACATGTCAAACGAATTTGGCTCGGTTTCAAACTTTTCCAGTGACTAAATGCTTCCCTGATTTTTCTTAACCTCAGTCTAATAATGTAACTATTTTTCCCTCTATTATTTAGCTTTTGGCCAATTCAATCTTTAATTCCAAACTTCAAATTCTTCTACCATACCAAGGGGTTTTGTATTGTTCCTAGGTAGTTCACATTATTTAGACTCTGGCAAAATTGGTTTGACCAAATTTGGTTGAACAAAACTGAAGTTATGAATTTCACAAGTGTTGGGACTATGCTTCGTCGCCGAAGGTCTGGTAGGAAGAAACAGCTTCGGCTGAAGCTGTCCGCATGTGATGACCGAAGGTTCCTCTTCATGAAGCTTCGGAATTACAAACCGACATAAAAGTAGAATGACCTTTTAATCCATAAATGTTTGAGTCGCTGTTGTAATCCCTTATGAGGGGCATAATTGTAATTCCTCACAGGCTGTGTCCCGTGTCTATAAATAGTGAACAGTATTCCTTTACTGTTCACGCATTCCGATTTTTGCAATCGCATCATTCGGGAATCAATCTTTGCCAAGGCATAGGTATAACTGTATTCAATGATTAAATATACTGAGTAAATATAATATGATTCGTTTATGATTCGTATACCTTTGATACTCTATATTTTATGTTATTTTACACAATCTATTAAAATACAATTACGAAGATTTAATCTTCGTAATCGTATTGTCATCAACCTTCGTCCAAGGTCCATTAATCCCCAAGGGAATAATGCTTCGTTGGACGAAGGACATTAACATTTAACATTTTATGTTGCCTTGTTCTTAATTCATAGCATTTGAGAACAAGTCCCCAACATTGGCGCCCACCTCCGGTCAACTCACTTCCACTTTTTGAGCTGATGGCTTCGATTAACGATCAAGCTGGAGCTGCTTCGGCCCCGAAGCTGGTGTTTCCGATAACAGGTGGTTCGTGCTCAGAACCAGCCAACAAAAAGCAGAAGAAAGAGGCGCAGAGAAGGGTACAACATGTTGGAGTGCAAGGACCCTTCATCAAGTCAAGATGGTCACACATTCCAATCACCTTCTCCCAAGAGGATCTTCAGCTCAAGGATTTTCCTCATAACGATGCTATGGTTATTTCTTGCGTTATCAAAGGATTTCTGGTCCACAATGTTTTGGTTGATACAGGCAGTGCAGCTGATATTATATTTGCTAAGGCCTTCAGACAAATGCAAGAGCCAGAAGACAAGATTCATGATGCTACACACCCTCTCTGTGGCTTCGGAGGAAGACAGATTGTAGCACTGGGCAAGATCACCATGCCAGTGACCTTCGGCTTCATCAACAACACCAGAACCGAGCAAGTTGTGTTTGATATTGTTGACATGGAATACCCTTACAATGCAATTATTGGTCGTGGCACCCTCAATGCTTTCGAAGCAATTCTTCATCCTGCTTACCTTTGCATGAAGATACCTTCGGATCAAGGACCCATTGCTATTCATGGAAGTCAGGAAGCTGCCAGAAGGGCCGAGGGAAACTGGACTGACTCAAAAGCAATCCATAACATAGATGGAACTGAAGCTTGTGAACAGTACAAATTCAGAAGGGAGAAAGCAGCTTCAGCAAATCAGCCGAAGCCCATGCTCTTATGTGAGGACATAGCAGAGCAGAAGGTGCTATTGGGCTCTCAATTATCCGAAGAACAGGAGAAAACCTTGATAAGGTTTTTGTTCAACAACAAAGATGTTTTTGCATGGTCAGCCAATGATCTTTGCGGAGTTAACAGGGATGTTATTGAACACTCGCTCAATGTTGACCCATCTTTCAGACCCAGAAAGCAGAGGCTTCGGAAAATGTCTGATGACAAGGCCGAAGGCGCTCGGAATGAAGTCAAAAGACTCCTCAGTGCAGGAGTTATCAGAGAAGTAAAGTACCTAGAATGGCTAGCTAACACTGTTATGGTAAAAAAGGCCAATGGCAAATGGCGGATGTGTATCGATTTTACGGATCTCAACAAGGCCCGTCCGAAGGACGAATTCCCATTGCCAAGGATAGACTCCTTAGTTGATGCAGCAGCTTCGTCAGAGCTTATGAGTCTTCTCGATTGTTATTCAGGCTATCATCAAATTTGGATGAAGAAGGAGGATGAGCCGAAGACCAGTTTCATAACCCCTAGTGGAACATATTGTTACCTTCAAATGCCTGAGGGCTCAAGAACGCTGGAGGAAGTTTCAGCAGAATGACTGCGAAGGTTCTCCAGTCTCAGATAGGCAGAAATGTGTTAACTTATGTTGATGATATCATTGTAAAAAGCACGAAGCAGGAAAATCACATTGCTGATTTGCAGGAGACCTTCGCCAGTTTTAGACAAGCTGGTCTAAAGTTGAATCCAGAAAAATGTGTCTTCGGAGTAAAGAAGGGGAAATTTCTTGGATGCTTGGTTTCAACAAAGGGAATTGAAGCTAATCCAAGTAAAATTGAAGCTATACTTCGAATGGAGCCACCAACTACAAAAAAGGGGGCCCAAAGATTGACAGGGAGGCTGGCATCTCTCAATAGATTCATATCCAGATCAGCAGAGAGAAATTTACCATTCTTCGAAGTGCTGAAGTCAGCCGAAGTCTTTCAATGGGGACCAAGCCAACAAAAAGCCTTCGAGGAACTGAAGCAATATTTGATAGATTAAACAACATTAACTCCACCAACGCCAGGGGCTCCTTTGTTATTATATGTGGCAGCTTCGCATTCAGCGGTAAGTGCAGCACTTGTCCAGGAGAAGCTTGATGGCCAAGTCAAGAAGCAGGTCCCAGTGTATTTTGTATCTAAAGTTCTTAGTATATCAAAGAAAAACTATACAGAATTGGAGAAGGTGTTATATGCTGTTTTGATGGCATCCAGGAAGCTTCGGCATTACTTTCAAGCATACAATATTGTTGTTCCTTCTTCACAACCGTTGAAGGATATTATGAGAAATAGAGAAGCTACTGGACGGATTGGAAAATGGGCTGCAGAGCTCAATGAATTTTGCATTGATTATGTGCATAGATCTTCGATCCAGTCTCAAGCGTTGGCAGATTTCATTATTGACTGGACGCCAGGGGCTCAGGATGAAGAAACAAATAAAGATGTCGAAGTATGGACAGTGTTTTGCGATGGGTCTTGGGGAACCTTCGGAGCAGGAGCAGCCGCTGTGTTGGTCTCACCATCCAAAGTTAAAAACTTGTTATGCAGCAAGACTCGATTTTAGTTGTACTAACAATATTACTGAGTACGAAGCCCTGCTTTTGGGCCTTCGGAAGTTAAAAGCAATGGGAATCAGAAAGGCCATTCTTAAAACTGATTCCCAGGTTGTTTCGGGTCATATCGACAAGAGTTGTAAGGCTAAAGATTCGAAGCTTGAAAAATATCTAGACACGGTCCGAAGGATTGAAGCTTCCTTCGAAGGATTTTCTGTCAAAAATATCCCTCGAGGACAAAATGAGCATGCTGATTTGCTAGCTAAGCAGCAGCACAGGGGCTGTCCTTACCTTCGGATGTGTTCTTCGAAACAATAAAAGCACCTTTAGTGGAACTTCTTGAAAGAGCAGTCCTCAATATATCTCCTGTTCATAGTGAAGACTGGAGAACTGAGATTATCTCTTACCTTCAGGGTAATTTCCTTTCAGATGACGAAACTTACAACAGGAGGATAGAGGCAAGAGCTCGTCCATATGTCATGATAGAAGGGGAGTTGTACAAGCATGGAGTTTGTGCTCCATTACTCAAGTGTTTATCTAGAGCCGAAGGCATAGAATTGATGAAAGAAATACATGCAGGCCTGTGTGGATCTCACATTGGATCTAGGCCATTACTTGGAAAAGTTTTCCGTCAAGGGTTTTATTGGCCGAAGGCAGCTTCGGATGCAGCGGAATTAGTTCAAAAGTGCGAAGGTTGTCAGAAATGTGCAAGAGATCAAAAACAACCTTCGTCCCTAACTCAGCTGATACAACCCATCTAGCCATTGCAAAGGTGGGGCCTTGACTTGTTAGGTCCGTTACCACCAGCCCAAGGAAACTTAAGATATGTTGTAGTGGCTGTGGAATATTTTTCTAAATGGATTGAGGCAAAGCCTTTAGCCACAATAACTTCGGCCACCATTCAAAAGTTTTTCTGGCAGAATATTGTTTGTCATTTCGGAGTACCAAAAGCCATCACTGTAGATAATGGAACATAGTTCGACTCCGAAGCTTTCAGAGAATTCTGTGATCAAATTGGCACGAAGATCCATTTTGCACCAGTCAGGCATCCGGAGTCAAATGGACTCGTTGAAAGAGCCAATGGTATCATAATGACAGGAATAATGAAGCTAATCTTCAATCAACCCAGGGGAAAGTGGCCAGATCAATTAATCAAAGTGGTCTGGAACCACAACACAACAACATCAAGGTCAACAGGCTTTACTCCATTCAAATTATTGTTTGGTGACGAAGCAATAACCCCGGAAGAAGCTAAAACTGGATCAATAAGAGTAGTAGCTTCGGCAGAATCAGATCCTGAAGCTGATCATTCTGTGGAAAAAGATGCTATAGAAGGGATCAGGCTTCAAGCTGTGGAGAACATCAATAAATATCAAGCCGAGACAATCAAATGGCGTGATAGAAAGGTTCGGCTAAAGAATATTGAGCCAGGACATTTGGTGCTTCGGAGAGTGGCTAACCCAGATACAGTGGGCAAGTTGCAGTTGAAATGGGAGGGACCTTTTTTGGTGGTATCTTCGTCAAGACCCGGTTCGTACAGATTGAAGGATATGGACGGCAACGACATTCCTAGATCTTGGAATGCGGATGAGCTTCGGCGATATTATGTATAACTTGATGTATTTTTTATATTTTTTATTTTTTCTTTCATGGCACCCTTTTCCTTTCTGAAGGGGGAGAAAGGTTTTTAATGGGGCCATCACATGTAATTTCCTTTTTTAGCTCTATAAGAGCAAAATCCCCCAAAGATGTAAATGTAAAAGCTGAGAACGCACCATCGAGTGCCGGAAAGAAACAGGGAAGAAGCTCCAAAGACGTTCCTAAGGGAATGCAGAGCTTACAGCGAAAAATAAACGTTGATTCCGCCGAAAGTAAAAGGCGAAGAAGCTCCAAAGACGTTCCTAAGGGAATGTAGAGCTTACAGCGAAAAGTCAACGCTAATTCCGCTGAAGTAAAAGGCGAAGAAGCTCCTAAGGGAGGCTTACAGCGAAAAGTCAGCGCTGATATGTGATTGTTTCTAAGGAAATAACGGTTGTGATTATGGCTTCGGATATGTGTTTGGATATTCATTTACACATCACATTACATCATAACATTTGCATTCATAAACATTCATCTAGGCATATGTAGGATAACCATCATCATAGCATAAGTGGTTGCTTCGGCAAAAAGGGAAAAATTGTCTTTTGTACTTCGTCGTGTACGAAAGGAAGAGCTTCGGAAAAAAGGAAAAGTTGTTTTTTATGCTTCGCTGTGTACGAAAAGAAGGGAAGGTGTTTTTTCGCCTTCGGCTCAAAAAGATAATTTCGTCCACATCAAAGCGATTCTCATACATTCATGGAAGGGTAAGACCATATTACAAGGTATGAAGAGAATTCATTAAGTACAGTTTAGTCATATTTACAAAAGTTATTTCAAAAGTTTCTTGAGTTTGTCTACAGTCTACTCCTACTGATCTTCATGAGGCCTCAGCTTCGGCGTCATACTCTTTAAGCATTGGTCTCGGCTTCGTCATCCTACACGAATTAAGTTGTTGTGGGTCAAAACCAAGCTTGAAGGAAAAGGTAAGCATAAGGTATGATTTCTTACTGGTTCAAGATAACTCCGAGCTTCGTCTCCAGCCTTTTCTCGCCCGCCTTTTGTCCATATCATCTTTACAAATCTATTAGAAATGCTTCGGGCGAGGTCAGGAATATCATCTAAAATTGATGGTGATAGAGTGAAATTGGGCCTATTAACAATTTTTCCATGGTCGCAGCCAGCTTTCAGAAAAGCTACAGCAGTGCCCCGAGAAGCTACCCAGGCACAGAAGTCACCGTGCCCGGCTATAACTTCGTCAAGCTCATCAATTTCACCCTCAATATGTTCGAAGGTCTTTGGTAAATCTTCAGTTGACGGGGTGAACTTCCCACTGCTGGCCCCGACTGAGTGGAAGATTTTCCTTAGTCGTTGAATACATCTATTACTAAACTCCAAGCATTTGTCTTGAAGGCTTGCCAGTAATTTTTTCAAATCTGAATTTTGTTGGGCTTCGGCTTCAAGTTTCGCATTAAGTTCTTGCTTTTCTTGTTCAAACTGTTCAGATTGGCAGAGAAGCTTCGTATTCAATTCTGCTATCTTAGCTTCGGCTTCTGCCAATAAGCCTTCAGCTGCCTGAAGCTCGAAGTTTTTCTTTTCAATAGTAGCTGACTGCTCTTTTAATTTGCTCTCTAAATTTTCAATTATAACTTCGTGTTTTTTGTCTTCCAGATCCTGCTGCATTTTCAAAGCCTTGCTCAACAGCATACTCTGCACATAAACAACCTTCGATAAAAATGTCTTCGTGATTAAAAACAATAAAAGACAAGGGAAAAGTAGTTCACCTTGAAATTGGAATAAAATAAACTACCAATGATATGTTGTCGTCGGTAGCGGCTAATATCCGTTTCCAGCTTCGGAAAACCGATACTCTTTGATAGAGTACCGATAATCTTAGCTCCAGTTTGATCCCGGATACAGTCTAATTTTTCATCGTCAATACCTCCGAAGAGGAGTGCTCCTGGTTTATATCTGCAAGATTTGGCATATTCTTTAAGCTCTTCTATTTCGGTTTTTGACAATTCTTGTCCAACTAAATTTTGAAACATGAAGGCTTCGTCCTCTGAAGCTTTGTCAGCGATTTCCTTTTCTTTCCCAGACACTGCGGTCATGGCCTCTTCGGCGGCAGTAGTGGCTTCTTCTGTGGCCATGTTTAGCAGCATTTTGTCGATGTGTTCGATTGTGCTTGCCAGATTCAAATCTTCAGTTGAGGTAGCTTCGGTAGCCGCGACCTCCGAAGGTGTGACTTCAATATTTGTTGTTTCCTCAGCCGCTAGTATCTTCTGAGCTGAAGCCCTCGGTGGTGTCTTGTCAATGACTTCTGTCACTGCGATGATTCTTTGTCTCTTTGTTTTAGTTGTTTTCTTCGTTTTTTCGGGCTCCTTTTCCTTCTGAAAAAACTTTGTCAGTTCAGGCCCCAATGGACTTAGCTTTGCAGGCAGGGATTCAGTCATTACCTTCAAAATCTCTTCCACGTCAGTGGCAGAGCGTGATGCGAGAGTCTCCTCTTCGTCGGATACTTTTTGCTTCGGAGATGATACTTTCCTCTTCTTCGGAATATTCTTCTTTTTTGGTGGTTCTTTCTCATCTTCATTTAAAGCTTCGGCTACCCTTTTCCTTTTCCGACCTTCGACACCTTTATTCAGATTTTCGTAGTCAGGGTATTCAAAACCCAGGGCGTCCAGCACTCGATTCAGTCTTCGCTTCGGACGGGTACCGAAGGCCGCAGTCATCAACTGATCCTCTTTTTTGGAGTAATTACCGAGTATTTCATTGCACATTATTTCAATCGTGTCCAGCCACTCTTGGCAAGGAGTTTTAAAATATTTCTTAAACTTGTAATAGTAAGGTAACCGCACAAGTTCCCCTTCTTTCTTCTCCCCCTCTAGCTTCGGCATTTCCCATTCTTTTAAGGTAGGAAAAACCCTGAAAGCCAAAAACTCTTGAACCAGGTCTCTTGTGCTGATATGCTCTGAAATAATTTTAAACTCAGCCAACGCTTTTTGGGTTGGACCTTCTGGTGTCATGTTGCAATGAGGTCGGGTTTCTCCGAAGATTTGTTCAAGCGGATTCTGCACAAGCTTCTCCTTGTCGTCATCAACCTTGACGTAGAACCATTCCAATTTCCAGCCTACCGGCCACTTGCTTCGATAACTGATGACAGGAAACTTTGTGGTTTTCCGATAGGCAAAATTATAGCAACCAAAGTTATCATGCAATCCATCTTTTCTAGCCTTCGTCTGATAATGCAGCTCATGAACTCGACAAAAGCTGTCGGCAAACGGCTCCACCGCCTGGCTTCAGAGGGCCCAGATATAGACGCTAAGCCTAACGATAGCGTTAGGAGTCAGCTGATGAAAGTAGATCCCAAACCTCTTCAATACATCTACAATAATCCCATGCAGGGGGAATCTCAACCCAGCCTTAAGAAAGCTCTTGAAAATGACTATTTCGTCCTTCTCTGGCTTCGGAGTAGTTTCTTCGCCCCCGAAGCGTAGTAGCTTCTTCTGATTTTCACTGAAATAACCCGACTTCACCATCTTGGAGAGATCAGGCTTCGAAACAGTCGATTTTCCGAAGTCCAAGTGGCTGGGCTTACTTGGCATGGCAATACGATAATCATCTTCGGAATCAGTTTCCTCAATGTTTCCTTCTTCTGCTTCGGCAGTCGCCTGTTCTGTCTCAGCAGTGGGGATTTCTTCCGGGGTTACCAGTCCGGATCGTTGCATCGCTTCGGAGATGGGAACAGTCTCCGATCCTTCAGCTTCGCCTCCCTCACGCCCAACCCTAGCGGTAGAACGCACTCTGGCCATTTAACTGAATTTTTTGGGAATTAAAATACTATTTCTTCCGAAGCTTTTTCTTCTGACGAAGTAGGCTTCAAACTGGAGCTTCGTTTGATTCTGAGAGTCAAGCTTCGGCTATGGTTAAAAATTTTGGCAGCAAAATAGTGCAAATAGCAATGAATGCTGTGGTAACTTCACACCTACCCGTCTGTTTATATAGTGATGCAGGTAAGAAGGTGAATCGCCAGAATTTTTACACCAGGCGAACAGCTGGCACCCACTGAACGGTGGGCCACAGAACCCGAGAAGGTGAATCACCAGGACACGTGTAACTGCTGCATGGCGGGGCCACCTCGCGCTCGGATTATTTTAATCGTTTCTCGACAACGAGCTCAGGGAAGGTGTTTTTTGGACCTTCGGCTTCCCGAAGCCTAAGATACTTTTTTCACGGATCAAGCTCGTTACGAAAAACGATCTAGCACCGCGAAGGGGCTACTGTTGGGACTATGCTTCGTCGCCGAAGGTCTGGTAGGAAGAAACAGCTTCGGCTGAAGCTGTCCGCATGTGATGACCGAAGGTTCCTCTTCATGAAGCTTCGGAATTACAAACCGACATAAAAGTAGAATGACCTTTTAATCCATAAATGTTTGAGTCGCTGTTGTAATCCCTTATGAGGAGCATAATTGTAATTCCTCACAGGCTGTGTCCCGTGTCTATAAATAGTGAACAGTATTCCTTTACTGTTCACGCATTCCGATTTTTGCAATCGCATCATTCGGGAATCAATCTTTGCCAAGGCATAGGTATAACTGTATTCAATGATTAAATATACTGAGTAAATATAATATGATTCGTTTATGATTCGTATACCTTTGATACTCTATATTTTATGTTATTTTACACAATCTATTAAAATACAATTACGAAGATTTAATCTTCGTAATCATATTGTCATCAACCTTCGTCCAAGGTCCATTAATCCCCAAGGGAATAATGCTTCGTTGGACGAAGGACATTAACATTTAACATTTTATGTTGCCTTGTTCTTAATTCATAGCATTTGAGAACAAGTCCCCAACAACAAGCTCTGTTTGCATTTAAATTAGAAATATTAAAAAGGTTTTCTGGAAAACCAGTTTGCACCGAGGACCCTGGGCTTTTCCTAAACCAGTTCTTTAACTTATACCTCTGCGCAACTATTCATCTGAGTCTCTGATAGTTCAAAAACCCCCCTGACTTCTATTCCTTCTTCCCCGAGGTCCCTCCCCCTTTTGAACAGTACCCGCGAAAGGAAAAAGGGCGGCGCGGCTTACCGGCGGCGAGGGAGTTCTGGTGAAGGATGGGGTAGGCTTCGGGAAGTCCTTGCGGTCACAACGAGGTACAACTCGACGACGATGATGGTCGGAATCGGCTAGTCCACGTGCGCAGGCGGGCGAGCTCATCGGCGGCGAGTGCTCCGGTCTATCCACGGCGATACAGGTCAATCCAAGGGCACAGAGAGCTTCATGGGGTGCTAATGAGTCGACTCGTGCAAGGAATCGAAGAATAACTCACCGTGGAGCTCGGTCCACGTTCGCCGGCGGTCGGGTGAAGTCCGGTGACCTTGATCGGGTTTCTCCGGCGGGGCAGAGCTCGATTCCTCGCTCTGGGAGCTTCACCAAGGCACGTAGAGCCTATTCCGAGGGTTGGACGGGGCTGGGAACGGCTCTGCTGGTCGGTCTACGGTGGCCGGGGATCGGGCGGCCGCTGGCACGCCGTGTTTAGGGCAAACTCCGGCGATCTCGCGCTCCGGTGAGGTCGAGAGCGCGCGGGGTCATACGACTGAAGCTTCGGCTGGCTTTATAGGCGTGGGCGTGGGCAGGGGACATGGGCGTGGCTCGGCGCGGCGCGGGGCGCGCGGGGTCGGCCGCTGGGCGTGCTCTGGCGCGTTCAGGGCGCGTCGAACACGTGGAGGTGTTCTTCTGCCCATGTTCAGCAACTCGCCGAGATCGCAAACGTGCGAATCTTGGCACAAATCCGGCGCATGCCTCCTCCTAGCACCTAGGGTTGTCTCTTGTATGTGAGTTCCAATGGCAGATATGCCCTAGGTAGGGAGATTTGCGAACGCCAAATCTGGCTTGTCTCCCTGTCCACTCCGCGACAAAAGGGATGCCAAAACATGTCAAACGAATTTGGCTCGGTTTCAAACTTTTCCAGTGGGTGCCTTAGGTGGTTTGGCACCTTTTTGGTATTCAGACCAAGTGGTTTTGGAGCCATTTACTAAGTGAACACATTTGATCTTTAGATTAGGGTTAAATTTTTGACTTAGAAAAGATTAGAGAGCTCCAGTGTGCTCTCAACTTAAGGGGTGAATTTGGGGTCTTTAAGGGGTCTTTTTGTAATGTTTCCCCTCTGCATTTTGTAGGTTATAATGTTACTTAAACTTTGGTTAAGGATTAGAATCAAGGTTTGGCAATTTGATTAACTTATCCACTGATCCCTTGCTTGGAAGTCTAGTGCCCTTAGGCGTCTTTAGGGTTTAACCTCCTTGGCTCAAGATGACAATTGATCAAAATGTGTGGGTGAAGCTTTTGTAATTAACCTTTCTTAGCTAACCCATGCTTCCAAGGTTTTAGGTGCTTCTTCTCCTCCACTTAACCACATGATAACAATTCATCAGTGCCTATATGAAGCCAGTGCCTTGGTAACACCTAAGGTGTTACAATAATCGCAAAGATTTGGAGCCAATCCGCGCTTGAACATGACCTCTCTCTCCGCTGCCTCGTGCTCGACGTTGTGCCCAGGCGCTAGAGCGCGCATTGGCGCTCGCCCGCACACGCCCTGAGCGCACGTCAGAGCCACCCCTCGGTCGTGCTCGCTCGCACATTTAAGACCCCCCAAACGCGCCTCACCTCACTCCGCACTCACCCTCGCTGGCCAGACACCACCCTTAGCTCCGGCAAGCTGTGCGCCACCCGCCCGAGCCACCGGTCACCGTGGTCAGCCGTTTCCAGAGACCTTCAGCCACAACCGAGCCCTTGGACAGCTTCCCTTAAGAGCCGTGAAGCTTCTCCAAGCAAGAATAGAAGCCCTGTCTCACCGGAACAGCAAGATCATCGTCGCCGGACTTCGGTTGCCCGCAGCCGCGCGTAGACCGAGCAATCCGGCGAGCCATTCTTCAATTCCTCGCACCCATGTCTTCCTTGACCTCTAGTGGAACTCACTGAACAATTCAATTGAACTTTACCACCCTGGTTAAGCCGGAGCCCTCGCCGCTGACGAGCTCCCCCGTCTGCGCACGTGGACCGGCCTACTCCGACCATCCCCGGAGACGATCCGCACATCGGCGTGACCGTCACGACCTCCCCTACACCCTCGGCCACTTCACCGGACCAACCACGCCGCCAGTAAGCCCCTTCGCCCTTTCCTCCGTCGCGGCTACTGTTTCATTAGGGAAAGGACCGCGGGTTTGATTTAGTGGAACCCTAGGGAGTTTTCTGCGTAGTAAGAGACTCATGTGAATAGTAACCCGAGGACCCGTCTGCAAGGAAACTTAGAAACTTTCGCTAGGGACCCCGATGCAAAACCTATTTCCTTTAACCATTTCTGTTTATTCTTTTTAAATAAGCAGAGAACTTAGGGAATTCATAACTTGAGAATTACTTATCCAAATTTAGTCAAACCAATTTTGCTGGACTCAAAATAATATAAACTATCAGGAAAAAATAGTAAGCCCCATGTTTTCTGTATTAATTTTTAGAATTTTGAATTAAATAAGGAAACTGACCAAACCTTATTTAAATGAAGAAAAATAGAAATACTCCTGTGCTAGGCTTAAGAAAATTTATAGAAATGCAAACCCATTGTAAGCACTACTTAAAAATACTAACCACCCCAGTATACAAAATTAACTCAAGTTTTGCTATTAAAAACTATATCTGCCCAAAACTTAGGAAATTAAGAAAAGCAATAGAAGTTAATGAACAGAGGATGAACATATTTTTCCTAGTCTACTTAAGTAATGAGGAACCTAGGAAAAATACAAAGAACCCTAATCCAGAGCAAATCCAAGGTTAATTATTTTATTAGGCACTAATAAATCCAAGAAAAGCCATAATTAAAAATATAAGGACCATTTCAAAAATGGTAAGAACAATTTAGTAGACTCCTAACTGCCAGGACACCACTACAAAAATAATAAACACCCCAACCCATCATCATAAGTGGGTTGAACCATTAAAACTTGATTTTTATCCATGTTCTAATTAAATCCTAAGAAAGTCTAAACTTGTGCAACAATAAGAAAATTAATTTTTACCAAATTATTGATAAAGTAGATCACCAGAGAAAAATACAAAAACTATTCAAAAATACAAGATAACACCCATTACCCCCTACCCCAGAAAAGAACCATATAATCCAAAAATTTCTACCCCCTCTTTCCTTAAGCAAAAAGTTGCCACATTCTAGAATGATTGCTCTTGCACAAAGAAGAAGATAGGAAAAATTAGAAATCTGTTGTTTGACATTTTTCATGTATAGTGGTAATAGAAAGCACCCCATTGGCCAGAAACTTTGAAAAATCACAGGAAAATAACTAATAAGTATTAGTGGCTAAAATTTGGTACACAGTCATACTATAGCACCTAAATGCCAGCAAAAATAAGCCTTAGAGAATAACCTACAATTAAAGGAGAGTTGCAGTTCAAAGCACCCCCTCTGCCCTAAAATTTGATAATTTTGTACAGAGAGAACCCTTCACTTTTTAAGCCCCAATTTTTGAGACAGAGAGATATACACCAATGAGAAGCTACTGTAATTTTTACAGAAGTTTTGAATATTTATAAAACTATCTTGTAGTTCAAACCCACCTTAAGGGCATAAAAGAAAAAGGAAAGAAGAGATAAATTAGAAAGAATAATGAATCTCACCCTGATGAATTCAGCTAGGAACCTTGTTAAAATATCACTAAAACATAAAAATGGAGATCAGCGGAACACTAAAATAATCTTACCAAACTTGACCCTAATTGGTTAAATGTACCACCAAAATTTCTAGTAACAAGATTAAGCTTTACCTTATTAATTTGACCATTCACCATCAAATTTAATTTCTAAATTGCATATCATGCAATGCATATATCTTACTGTAACACCACAAAATCCATAAACTACAAATAATAAATTTAGTTATTATGTTAATTATGGTAATAATTTTTTAAGTGTTTAATTATTTATTTGCATTTTGATCATTTTCTTTGTATGCGCTTGATTGATTATCGGATGTTTATCATCAATTCTTTTAAAGAAAAACCTAGTAATTAATATAATAATTAAATAATATAATAGTTATTAGTATAAAAACAAGTATTTTATTTATAAATAGTTTTGGTGAATTTTTTATGAATTTTTGAGCTCTTTAAAAATGTATTTCGGAATTAGAAAAAAAAACCTTCTAACCTAACCGGCCCACTGGGGGCCCAATCCCCTAAACCCTAACCGTGCGCGCGCTCTAGCTCTCCCAGTTCCCAGCCGCCGCCGCCCTGTGCCACTCCTTCTCTCCCCTTTCCCTCTCCCCTCCCTATCTCTATAAAAGGAGCAGTAGAGCTCTCTCCCTTCTCATTCCTACCCGAGCTTGCCTCTCTCTCTAGCTCTCCTCGCTCATCGCTAGTGTCATTCGTCGCCGGAGTTGCCGTTCGTCGCCGGAGTTCACCGGAAGCCGCAGTTCGTCGCCAGAGCCACGCACTCGCCATCCGCCGTTCGTAGTCGAGCTCTGTTCTCCACCCGACCGAACCCCCGTCGAACTCTCTCCGTCGAACCCAAGGTTGATGACGACACAAATTATTTTGTGTATTTTATAAAATACTTTTTGATCCGATTCATGAATTATATATTTAGTTTGTTGTAATATGAACACGTGTGATCCGCAATTTATGTGTATGTGTTTATGGAATTTTCGGTAGAGATATGAGATGGTTAGTACATCGTGATATTTCACGTTAGTCGTGGCGTTGATTTTTGGATTAGAGAAAGATGACGAGAATTTAATAGTCACACATTGGTGATAAAAACAATAGATAGGATTTTTTGTAGTTAAATTTTGTCACAAGGAACTTTAGAAACAATTTGGAGAATTATGGTCATAGGTGCATTTTAATGGATTTAGAAAATGGTATAGAACTCATGTCATATGAATAATATAGGAATTCTAAATGATTTAGCTAATTATTTTATTAATATTTTCTTTTTATAAAGAAAGGAGAAAATATCATTAGTGTTGGGGGCCTTCGGCTTCCGAAGGTCCTCAAAAGCAAGATATAACAGTGTTTCTGGAGTATAATGTGTGAACAGGTATCTTCGGACTCGAGTCGATATCACAGTAGAAGAAGCCCAAATAATACGAAGGTTGATACAGCACCGAAGATGTGAGCAGGAAAGCTTCGGCGTGGTAGCAGAAAAGGAAACCGACTTAAAGATGAAAAGGCTATTCAGACCTCGGTGGATTACTATAGAATTACTACCAAATGTAAAGGGCATGGATGTAATTTTATATGAGCTGTGTCCCGTGCCTATAAATAGGTGAACAGTACCCCCGTACTGTTCACGCTGACTTGGCATGTTACTTTTGCGTCACGCTTGTACTTTCGCCTTTCTTTCAAGCCGAAGGTACATTTGTAATTTGATATTATTTCTACTTTCATATAATAATAATACAGAAATGAGTTGATAATAATGCATAATAGTTTACGCTACTTTTTGTGTCTCATATGATTCTTTCTTCATTATTATATGTTGGATTTATGAAGGTATGTCTTTCATAACCTTCGTCCGAAAATCATTATATCCTAAGGGAAATAATGCTTCGAAGGACGAAGGACTTTACCGTTTAACATTTTCTATGTTGCCTTGTTCTTAACTCATAGCATTTGAGAACAAGTCCCCAACATTGGCGCCCACCTCCGGTGAACTCACTTCCACTCTTTGAGTTTTTGAACACCTTCGGCGATCATAAACCTTCGCTATGGCGCCGAAGAAAGCTTCAGCAACTGGGGCTGCAGCTCTGCAACCGCTGGACCCCAATCAGGAGACTGTCTCCCTTCGGGAGGCCCAAAGCCAGAAAAGGAAGGCTGTCAGCACGACACCGCCAGAGGATGAGATAGACCAAGAAATCAGAGACATGGAGATGCTTCATCAACAGGTGCAGAGGAAGAAGGAAAAGATTGTGGCGGAACCGCCTGAATTATTCCAACTTAAGTGCCTAAACCCCGCCTTAGAGGCTGGACCACACTTAAAGGGGAATAACCCGTCGATCCCTCAGATCTAGTCCGACACGGCCACTGACAGGATCAAGTACCACAATCTCACTCGAAGGTGAGTCACAGAGCAAATACAATAAAGCATAAAACCATACATGTCAGAATATTAAATTATTACATCACCATCATCATCATCATCGGAGTTTTTGCAAAAGTAACCATCATTGTTCGAAGTGCAGCGGAATAAAACTAACGGTAATTAAACAGAGAGATGGGGAAGCCTGTCCCATCACTCCTCATGCTCCTCCTCAGCCGAGGCAGGGTCCCACTCAACAGTCCAACCCGGTGGCAAGGTGGACGGCCAAGTTATCCCAGCAACCATCTCCTCCAGAGAACCTGTAAAAATTATGCCACAAGCAAGGCTGAGTATACTAATACTCAGCTAGACTTACCCGGTGTGAGGAGTCTACTCCTCTACCTCTAGACATGCAGCTGTTTGGCCGTGGGGTTTGGTTGCCAAAAGCACTAGCTGAGTTTCTAAATCAAGATTTTAACTTAATCAAAGTTAAGTGTGACTCTCTTAAGGCTAAAAGTGTACTATCTATTCATACAAAGTAGCAAACATTTTAGCAATCAATATCTTATATCATCTCCGCATCATTCCACTTGTTACTCAATGTAGCAGCATGGATCAAGCAGTCTCATTAGCTGCGAGAAGCAGACGATTCGAATCGAGTTTTTATCCTTGCAAGGTAAACCTAAACACACGACATGTAGGGGCACTCCGTCCCCACACACATCAACCGTCCCCATCGATTCCCTGGCAACAGATCAGGGCTCACCGCCTTGGCGTACAATGCCCCACTGACCCCGACTGGCCGTCGTGCAGTGACCGCACTTGTACCCACCATAACCGGAATGGGAGACCTCGTCTCAGGTCGCGTGAGGGGATATGTCTACGGGCAGGTTCACTCAGGTACTAGGCTTACCGATTTACCATATTTCTCGGTATGTGTTTAGTACGTTCAAACGCTTGACTCACGGTACCACACCTTAATCCTTATTCAAATTTTATCCCGTGGACAACCAATCCCCATGGATTGTTGTCCACAACCAACATCAGTACGATATGAAGGTGGGAACAATCAATGGCCTGACCTCGCGCGAGTGCTAGAAAAATCACTCGTCTTCTACCGAGATCCTACTTAACAAGCATCTACTCGACCTAGCATACTAGTATTCATCTCAATAGGATTCCTGAGATCATGCAACTAGGGTTTCAAACAATTCCTACACTTAAGTGCACAATCAATCCTACAAGCATTAAGTGAAGTAAAATAGCATAATAACAGGTTATGCATAAAACCGGGGCTTGCCTTCCAAAGCAGTGGCTGGCAGGTCCTCTGGTGCAGACTCGGGTGCTGGATCTGGGGCTACCTCCTGAGCAGCTCCTTGCTCCGGCACGAGGATGTACTCTCCGTCAGCAAGATTACAGTCTATCGAAATGCAATGAACATGTATGTCATGATTATGCAAGATTTAAGAACATTAAGCTAAAGAAACTAAGTCGAGAATTAACTTAGGGTTTCCTGGTTCTGTGGGGCTTCTAGTGGTATACATAGATATAGACTTATTACCTTTTAAGCTTAGGTTTTCCTTTAGGATAACACAGTGGATTGGTATTGTCTTTATAGATCTCAGTGGACAATTTGTATAAAGGTTTTAGGTCGACATTAACTTCCATTGTCCATTTTCCTTTCTTTAATTTTTCCTTTAGGGTTTCTAGGGTAGGGTTGAACTACAACAGGGTTTTAATAATTTCCAAAAATTCTATAGAAATTACAGTGGGTTGTCACTTGCTATTCTAGCTTGTCTTAAGAATTTGAGGCTTAAAGTATAAAAGCTAGGCTTTAATCAAAAATAACAACAGTTAGGCAAAATGCGCCACTTTACACTACACCTCTTAGTTAGGGGTAGGTTCTGTCCTAAAGGTTATTTTTGTTGGCATCCTCTGGTAATAATAGGCCTCTGTGCTAAAAATCACAGAAAACTAAGGGGTGGTTATTTAGTTATGATTTTCTTAAGTTTAATGTCAAAAAGGCACTTTCTACTACATTATTATTTGAAAAATGTCAAACAGCAGATTTCATATTTTTCCTAAGTTCTCTCTAATAAAACAATAGTTATCCCAAGGGTGGGGGTGTTTTTACCTTGGGGTTATTTTTGTAGAGTTTTTCTAAGTTTCACTTGTTTTATCAAAACAAAAGGGATCCTACTTATTTTACACTAAAACAGGGTATGATATATTTTTCCAGTGAACTATATTGAATAAGTAACCTAACAAAAATAGAGGTACTCTCTGGTTCATTAATTAAATTACATTTTCTATTTTCCTTATCCTTAAGCATATTATAGAATAAGGGGTAAAACTAACTTAAATGGAGTGGACAGAGAGGTTTAACATTTTTATTTGGTTTAGTAGGTATATATAAACTTCTCAGAATTTTTCTAACCCCAGTCAAATAGTGCAACTAATTTTGGCCTTATTATTAAGCTTTTGGTCAAAACTATAATTAAATCAGAGCTTTAAAGTTTTCTATAGTACATAGGGGTTTTATATTTTTCTTAAATAGGTTTCATTATTTAGAGTCTGACAAAATTGGTTTGACCAAATTTGGATGATTTAAACAGAAGTTATGCATTTTCAAAGTTTCTGTCCAATTTAAAAACAGATTTAATAAAGGTTTTCTGGAAAAACAGTTTACATCGAGGTCCCTGGGTTTAAACTAAATCCACTTTCGCAAATCTACCCCCACGCCACTATTCCCCTGTGTCTCTGACATTTCACAAAACCCCCTGACCTTCTCTCCCTCTCACCCGCAGTCCTTCCCCTAACTGAAACAGTAACCGTGGGAAAGAAAAGGGTGGCGCGGCTTATCGGCGGCGAGGGAGGTCCGGCGAAGGGTGGGGTTGGCTCGGGGAGACTCTGGCGGTCACGTCGAGGTACGGCTTGACGTCGGGGATGGCCGGAATCGCCCGGTCCACGCGTGCAGGCGGGTGTCCTCGTCGGCGGCGAGTATACCGGCCAAACCACGGCGAACTGGTTCAATCCGAGGGCATGGTGAGCTTCACGGGGTCACGCAGCGACTGTGTGCACAAGGAATCGAAGGATGGTGGAGTGGTTTACCCGGTCCACGTACTCCGGCGGGGTCGAGAGCTCCGGCGAGCGTGGACTGGCTTCTCCGGCGAAGTAAACTCCGATTCCTTGCTCGGGGAGCCTCACGGAGGTGTGCACAGTCTTCTCCGAGGGCTGGACGGGCTTGGGAATGGCTCTACTGGCCGGTCTATGGTGACAGAGGGATTGGGCGGCCGCGGACTCGCTGCGCACGGGCAAACGGCGACGAGCTAACTCCGGTGAGGTTTTGAGGGTGCGTGGAAGGGTGTAGTCGAAGCCTGGGAGGGCTTTATAAGCTCGGGCGCGGGCCACGGCGCTGGTTTGGCTCGGGCGCGGCGCTGGGCATGCGGGGACGCGCGCGAGCGTGCTCTGGCGCGGGCAGAAGGCGTCGAACACGTGGAGGTGAGTTTCTTCCAGTGTTCAAACGTCTCCAGAGATCGCAAACGTGCGAATCTCGCCATGAATCCGGCGCAGACCTCCTCCTGGCACCTAGGGCTATCTCACATGTGTGAGTTCCAAGGGATGATACGCCCTAGATCGGGAGATAGACGGGCGCCAAATCTGGCTTGTCTCACTGCCCACTCAGCGACAAAACTGATGTCAAGTGCTGTCAAACGTCTGAGTCTTGGTCTCCAATTTTTCCAGGGGGTGCCTTAAGTGGTATACCACATTTTTGGTATAGAACCCAAGTGGTTTTGGCGCCATCTTCAAAGTGAACACGGCTGGTCTTTGGATTAGGGCTAAAATTTGACTTAGAGGGAAATAGAGAGCTCTAGCTCTCTCTCCACTTGGAGATTTGAGTTGGGGTTTCTCCAGGGGTCTTTTTGCAATATTTCCCTCCCCTAATTGATGGTTATAATGTTGCTTAGGGTTTGGGCAAAAGTTACACACACTTTGCACACTTGTTCACTCTCTTTCCCCTCTTACCTAGGGTTTTGGAAGATAGGGTTTAGGAGAGGGCCTAGGGGTCTTCTCCCCTCTTATCCAAGGTGGTGAGTGAGTAAGGATTAGGGTAATGCTTCTCATGCCATTGGCAACTTTATTAGCATTTGATCTCCAAGTTCTTATGTGGTGCCCTAAGTCTTTACCCCTTGTGAACACAGCTTCTAGTGCCAAAGTGGGTTTTAGCCAGGGTAACACCTGGGGTGTTACAAAGATGGCCAGGCTAGCTGAACTACAAAGGCAAATAGACGAAGCCTCTGAAGAAGTTCGTCATCTTACTCAGGATGAGCAAAACCGAAGGCCTCAGCACCAAGACCTTCATCAGGAGGGTTTCCTCAACGAAGATGACTGGTATGACAATTTCCATCATGGAAATTTTGTTTTGATGATACTTCTCCTCTGTCCGCTGAGCTGCAGGCTACACCTTGGCCTCCGTCCTACAAGCCGCCTCAGCTTCCTATATTCGACGGCCATTCAGACCCGAAGCAGTTTTTGATGAGCTACGAAGCAACAATATCTTCGTATGGTGGCAATACTGCAGTCATGGCAAAATCTTTTGTCATGGCTGTCAGGAGTGTTGCTCAAACCTGGTATTCCTCCCTTCGACCAGGAACGATCACTTCATGGCAAAAGCTGAAGGACTTGTTTTTAACCAGCTTCCAAGGGTTTTAGACGAAGCCGGTCACTGCTCAAGCTCTATTCCAGTGCACCCAGGATCACGAAGAATACCTTCAGGCGTATGTCCGGAGGTTCTTGCGTTTGAGGGCACAGGCACCAACAGTGCCCAACGAAATTGTCATTGAGGCCATGATCAAGGGGCTTCGGCCAGGACCTTCAGCTCAGTACTTCGCTAGGAAGCCTCCTCAAACTTTGGAGAAGCTGCTCTAGAAGATAGACGAGTATATTCGGGCCGATAATGATTTTCGTCAAAGAAGGGAGGAGGCTTTCAGGTTTTCTGAAATGACCAGGGGCTTCGGAGGAAGATTCTATCCGAGGCACGTTAGGTCAATTCACAACTCTACTCAAAATGATGATAGGGGGAGCCAGCAGCAAAGGCCATAGTGCTCCTCACAGGCTTCGGGGCAACAGCAAAGCTCCTTCCGACCGCCAGCTCCAAGAGGCAGAGGCGCCAGGGGCTTCGGCGGAAGATTTGGAGATCAACCAAGAAGAATTTTTTGCTTGTTCTGTGGTGAGAACAAGGGCCATACCACCAGGATGTGCCATGTTACCATCTAGAAGCAAAAGGAAATAGCCGAAGCTGCAGCACAACAGGCTCAGCCGAAGCAGATCATGCACACTGCTTCGTATCATTCGCCTTACATCCCAGAGTATGTAGGCAACCACCCTGCAGTTTCTGTTGCTTCGGCAAGTCAACCTCAAGCTTCCTGGCAACAGCCTCCGCCTCCACCACCGCTGCAACAAGGCCAACAGCCAGAAGGGAGTCAATATGCTCCACACCAAAGGGACCTCAGAGAACAATCTGAAGCTCGCACAGTCAATAGCACTGTGCCGGAGTCGAAGCACATCTATTGACAAATATCCTATTTTGATAGCAGTTTTCTTCATTTTAGTTTTATTTTCTGTATAATAAAGGACACTTTTAAAATTTCAAGTAATAGTTTTGTTGTCTGCCATAAGGAAAATATATCTTCTCCACAGGTTTAAGTTGTCGGAGCTTGAAGATTTGCAATAGCAAGAAGGACCTTCGAATTATCAAAAAATTATTCGAAGCAACAAAAAGTCGTTCTAAGGAACGCAGAGTAAGTTTGCTGAAGCTACAAAAAGCCGTTCCAAAGGGAGCGCAGTGTAAGTTTTCTGCTCCAAAGTCGTTCCAAAGGGAATGCAGAGCTTACAGCGAAAAATAAACGCTGATACCGCCTAAGTAAAAGGCGAAGCGCGAAAAGTCAACGCGAATACCGCTGAAAGTAAAAGGCGAAGAAGCTCCTAAGGGAGGCTTACAGCGAAAAATAAATGCTAATTCCGCTGAAGTAAAAGGCGAAGAAGCTCCTAAGGGAGGCTTACAGCGAAAAGTCAACACTGATATAAAAAGATTATGTGTTTTATTACAGGGATGTGCGTGTATCTTCGAAATAAATACCATCTCACATAGCATAACATCATCACATCATTTCGCATGGCATAAGCATCATACATCATGCTGCATATGACACAAGAAGGGGACACAATATCGATCTTCAGAAGAATGTTTTGAAAAAGGGGAAAATCATCGGAAAGTGAATACCCTTTTCGCATAAGTCACAAGGAGATACACTATTGATCTCCGGAAGTGTAGCTTCGGAAAATATCTTCACGAAGCTTGGATATTCTTCAGAACACTACGGATATTGTTTGTGATAAATGAAAACTCTTCTTCACGAAGCATGAAAAGAAGGGAAGGTGTTTTTTTTCGTCAAAGACTCAAAAACGGTACGTATGTAAAATTTCATGCATCGTAAAGAATTGAACCATAAAAGCAAGTGTATTACATTCAGGGTTACAAGATGTTACACATATTACATTTCAGAAGTTTTTACAAAAGCACTTAATCTTCTCTAAGTACAACTTCCGCAGCTTCGTTCAGGAGCCGATTAACAACTTCATCCATGATAGCTTCAGCCATCTTTTTAATTTCGTCGTCTCCTTTCGGGTGAGGGCCCGGAGACGCTTTAGTAGGATCTGAAGGAGAACAGGATACGGCTACATTGCTATTACAAATTGCGAACGAAGTTTAAAACCAAAAATTACAACACAATAAAAACCATTAGTTAATACCTATTTGCCCTTCGGGCTCTGCGCTTTTCTCAGCAGCCTCTGCTACTTTTCTAGCATCGTGAATACCCTTTTCGCTTTTTTGAATAATCTCTCGGGCCATTTCTCGACCACCATTATCCCAGACATCGGTGAAAAATTTTCCACCAACCATGCTAGCTTCGGCTGAAGGATCTTTTGCATCTTCGAAGGGCAACGTAGCTTCGGATTGCGCTAAAATCTTTACATGCTCGCAGCCCTTTTTCTCCAAAATGGTGGCAATCCCCCTGGCACCCGAGAAAGCACATATGTCTCCGCGGCTATTTAAAATTTCCTCGAAGGCCTCAACTTCGTGATTAATCCATTCGATGGGACCTTCGGGGTTGCCTCTTTTAAAGTTTTCTTCGCTCGAGAATGCGCCGACGCTGGCGAAGCTAGCTTTCATCTTCTTAACACACTCCATAGATTTATCATAGCATATTTTCTTGGACGAACGAAGCTCTTCAACAGTCCCTTCTAAATGATTTGCCCACTGGTCGCTAAGTTCTCGCTTCATTTCTTCAAGTATGCATTCCTCTTTAGCTCTGGCCAGTTGTTTTCGAAGATCTTCAATTTCACGCTTCTGGGCCTCAGCTTGACCTTTAAAAGTAGCTTCGTCTTCTTTTATTCTATTTATCAATGAATGTAATATTTTATCTTTTTCGAGACCTTCGTTCCTTAGTTCAATTACTTCGGAACGAAGGTTGCTCAGGGCTATAGCGCATCCTTCGTCTTCGGCATCTTTTTGGGCCCTGAGGGCATTGCTAAGTATAAGGCCCTGCAAAGAAAAATGTGTGTGCATCAATAAATTTAAGCAAACGAAAAATTTTGGTCTCAATAAAAAATACAAAGATCTCATTTTTTGCACCTTTAAGCTATTGTATGCCAGGCTGTCGGCCAGTTCGTTTTTCGACAGCACCGAGAGCCCGTCTTCTAGTGTTGGGAAACCGAAGCTCTTGCTCATCTCCCGACAGACAGAAATCTCCTTGCTGTCAGGGAGACAATACAAAAAGTCTTCTTCTCCACTGCCGTTGAATATTAACGCCCCCTTTGGATACTTCAGTTTTTGGGCGTAAAGCTGGGCCTCTTGCTCTTCTTTTTCTGATAATTTTTTCCCCGAAGCATGTCGAACAATATAATCAAGGACTTTGGGGGATGCTTCGGGGGCAACAGCACTGATTTCTTCAACAAGAACTGGCTCCGTCATTTTTTCTTCCTCGGTTTCCAAGGATTTTACCTTCGTGGGCTCTGAGGGCCCAGCTTCAGCTTCAGTTTCTTGCTCTGGAGCCTTAGTATCAAAAACCTCAGTTTTCGCTTCGGAAGTTTCAACAGTCTTCTTCGGAGTTGTGCTTGAGGACTTAATTGTTTCCAGAACATCTAGCACGTTGACCATTCTTTTTCTTTTCGGAGTCACCGCTGGCCCCTTTTGGATTTTTGTTGTCTCAACATTTGCTGAAGGACTTAAAACTTCTGATATTTTTGATCCCTCAGCTGATCCTTTTGCTTCTTCCATTTTTTCTATCGATGGCGCTTCGGCCATCTCTTTGGTTTCTGATAACAAAATCTTTGGTTCTTCTAATTCTGTTCTTGTTGGCGCTTCGGCCATTTCTGTGGTTTCTGGCAGCAAGGTTGGCTGTTCAGCCTCGGTGGCCGAAGAGGTCTCTCCGGTGAACTCAGGCACCGAGGCTGGTTCAATGTAGCGTGGCCGATGTGTGAGGACCTTTATCCTTTTTCTTTTCGGTGCTGGCTCACTAGGAGCAGCTGCAGCTTCTTCTTTCGCAGAGGTCGTGCCTTTTCTTTTCTGCCCTCGAATGGGATAACGATAGTCAGGGTAGACGAACCCGATTGCGTCAAACACTCGGTTCAATCTTTTCTTTTTCCGGCCTCCGAAGGCTGCTGACAATGCAGTATCTTCGGCCTTCGAGTAAGCCCCAAGTAGTTCATCACTTAAATTTTCAATGCTTTTTAGCCAGTCATCATCTGGCTCAACGAATTTATCTCCGAATTTGAAAGTATACTTTAGCCTGATAAGTCCACCTTCGTCAGCCTCCTTTATGGTCTCTTGCGGCATTTCCCATTTTTCCGCGAGCGGCCACACTCTAAAGGCAATATGCTCTTGGACCAAATCTCTTGTTCCAATAAAAGAACAAATAACTACGAAGGCTCTCTGGCATTCTTCGGCAGCTTCATTCATTTCAACCTTCGGCCTCCGCAGGCCGAAGCTTTGCCAAATAGGGCGCATAACTATACCTTTAATATCTTCCCATGTTTTCAGGTCATTCTTCACATAAAACCATTCTGACATCCAGTCGCCGGGCCATCTCTTCCGAAAGGTTGGCACGGGACAGCTTGACCCAGACCGAGAAACGAAATTGTAGCAGCCAAAATTATTGTGATACTGTTCCTTACCCCAGGGTTTTGTCTCGTATGATAATTCGTGTATGTTGCAGAAACTTTTTGCATCAGGTTCCAGACCTTGGCTTCTCACGGCCCACACGAAGATATTCAGCCTTATGATTGCTTCGGGGGTAAGTTGATGAAGATAGACTTCAAACATTTTCAGCACCTCTACGACAAAGCTGCTCAAGGGAAATCGTAGTCCAGCTTTCAAAAAGCTTCGGAACACCACGACTTCATTTTCCTCGGGGGTCGGGCAAGTTTTCTCTCCTTCGTCGACCCTCACAATGGATAAGTCCCGGAAGTATATTCCCCTCATGCTGACAAGATGATTTTCTTTGATACCCGATTTGCCAAAAACCGAATGGCTTGGTCGCCAGGGGCGATCTTCGGAGTCTTCACCACCACTATCCACATCATAACTGTCGCTGTCATCAGTATCTTCAGACAAACCTTCTAAAATCTCTTTGGTGATTTTTTCTGTATTGGTCTTCGACATTGCTATAAGAAACCCCAGGTTCTTCTCTTCAGAAAGACTCAGCTTCATCTCGGGAGCAGCCTTTTTATCTTCAGACATCTTCGGAAACACTAAAAAATTGTTTTCAACGCCGAAGCTTAAAAACTTAAAAAGCTAAGCGAATCTTGGTGCGCAAGAGCTAAAAATTGAGTAAGCGAGAGCAGATGGCAAGAGAGCGTACCAAATGAGCTCGCGGTATGCTCTTATTTATACGCCCAGTGCGTTAAAAATTGAAAGACCCCGCTTGTCAGTGAATGTTGCTATTCTAGCAAAGGGAAGGTGTTTTTTCGGACCTTCGGCTTAAGGCCTTCGTCCATGTCGCAATCTAAATTTATTATTCTAACAAATTAATATTGCGAGGGGCTACTGTTGGGGGCCTTCGGCTTCCGAAGGTCCTCAAAAGCAAGATTTAACAGTGTTTCTAGAGTATAATGTGTGAACATGTATCTTCGGACTCGAGTCGATATCACAGTAGGACAAGCCCAAATAATACGAAGGTTGATACAGCACCGAAGATGTGAGCAGGAAAGCTTCGGCGTGGTAGCAGAAAAGGAAACCGACTTAAAGATGAAAAGGCTATTCAGACCTCGGTGGATTACTATAGAATTACTACCAAATGTAAAGGGCATGGATGTAATTTTATATGAGCTGTGTCCCGTGCCTATAAATAGGTGAACAGTACCCTCGTACTGTTCACGCTGACTTGGCATGTTACTTTTGCGTCACGCTTGTACTTTCGCCTTTCTTTCAAGCCAAAAGGTACATTTGTAATTTGATATTATTTCTACTTTCATATAATAATAATACAGAAATGAGTTGATAATAATGCATAATAGTTTACGCTACTTTTTGTGTCTCATATGATTCTTTCTTCATTATTATATGTTGGATTTATGAAGGTATGTCCTTCATAACCTTCGTCCGAAAATCATTATATCCTAAGGGAAATAATGCTTCGAAGGACGAGTCCCCAACAATTAGTAGGATGGAAAATAGATTTTTGCTAGTCAAATAAACATGTTCGCAAATTGAGCACTTAAATTTTTAGAGTAAGCAAAATACTAGTTTATGTCAAAATAACCTCACTTGTGTTATAAAAAGTTCAATTAGTATTTATAGGGATTTTTAGAATGTTAAATTCATTTTTGGCTATACTCAATAATTTAAGTTAGAAATAAAAAGGATAAAATGTATTAATTTATTAGTATTAAAGACGATAATTATCATTTATTTTCATTGATGATGTTAAAATATATTAATACTAGTTAAAACTGTGTTTATTGCACCCACTCATAAATTCATCATTTATGACTCACAATAATAGCTATAATTGAATTCATAAGTATTTATGCGATTAGGACGTATTTAAGATGTGATAAGTGCGATGCGTTAATGTGTATGTAATGGTGTATGATTATGAAATGGTGCATGTTTATTTATTGGTATATGCTTTCTTTTTGTATGGCGACGTGCGACGTTATTAGAAGCTGATTGTGTGGTAGAGGATCCGAATTCGTTCGAGGACGATCCGCATGACACTTTTGAGCAAGGCAAGTGGATTCTCTCTCTGCATATTCTTTTTGTACCCAATCATTGCATAAAATAATGTTTACTTTTGATATACTGCATAATTTGATGGATTTTACCTAATTAAGGATTTCCTAGATTTATCAACTGTATTCCTTGTTTACCCTGGGGAAATTATTAAGCTGTGCTAATTTGTGCTACCGCTCAACTTAATGGTTTTAACGTCACTCATTAATTGTTATTAATGTTCCAAAATTGAAATTGGCAATTATGACATTAACCCGATGGTTAACGCAACATTATTTCAAATTAATTGGAACATGGAGTGACCACCCAAGATAACAGTGCAACCATGAGTGCTATCATGGCTCTGGCTTTGGTAATTAGCTTTATGTGCTTAGTGCCTGGCAACCTTACCTAAAATATGGGCAAGAGGGGGAGCGGTAGGTGCTGGCAGCCCACGTTAACATGGAGACGTATTCTTGTCTAAGGTACCTCACCCAGGGGGGCCACCATCATCATCTTTAGAAACCTTAGCGGGTTGCTTCGTATTAAGTGTATTTTGTGAAAGCCTCATAATGGATCCCTAGCCATTCACCTCGGCAGTGTTTAAGTGTCCGATCAACCCGGGCTAGATGGGATACATGGCTTGTGGGTAAAGTTGTACCACCTCTGCAGAGTGTAAAACTGATATATCAGTCGTGCTCCCGGTTAAGAGCGACCTGGACTCCTCACATGATAATTGAACTTGAATATGGAATTAAATTGAGATCCGATGATCTGCCAATGAATTGCTTAAGTGGTTTCACTTAAATGTTTTTGTATATTCATATTCCTTTGTTTAAATGGGATACTTGGGATTCACACTTATTAGTAAGATAGGTGTTGTTAATAAAATGTTGACCAACTAAAATGCTTACTGCTCAACCTCATCCTCATCTTGTTATACCTGCATTAATTTTTCCCCCACTTGCTGAGCCTCGACCATAAGTGAGCTCACCCTTGCTAATATTTTGATCAGAGGGTGATGCTGGAGACTTTGATGGAGATTTTATCGACGACGAATTCTAAGTCTAACGATGCGCCGGTCATCTTCCTGTGGGAGATTGCCCCTGTTATTTAAATCCCGCTTTACTTTGATGTGATACTTGTTAAAGATACAATGTTTCAGATGATGTAATAAAGTATTCTACTCTCTTTACGCCTTTATTGCATTGTCTTTTGATATATTATACTTGTGACGTCAACATATGTGTGGAAATGGATCCTGGCACACATATGGTATGCGCTCGGTTCTACCCCCTAGAACCGGGTGTGACAGAAGTGGTATCAAAGCCTATGCTGACCCTAGGTCGTTAGACTAGTTAGAAATGGAAAGCCTAGTTAGTCTTTCAAAAACTTAATTTATCTCAAAACTCAACTCCTTTATATTCAACTCTTCTAGTCTGATTTTCTCTCGTCTATCGGAAGGTTGCTATCAGAAGAACTGCTTACAAAAGTATCGCTTATGTTGCTCAAGATCGGCCAGCACCCTCTACCCCACCTTTGGATGATGAAGAAGAAACGTCTTTCTCTGCCTTATCCTCATTCTTTTTGGAAGGCTTTGTTATGGAACCCCTGAGTCTATCACCATACTCCTTTAGGTTGATAGGATAGTTTATTGAAATAAGCTAGACGCAGTAGACGATAAAACAATGTTATACTATAATAATAACAACAGTGTGATGGTGATGTTTGATATGTTTGAGTTGGATTTTTGTTTGAGTGCAATGGTCTGATGGCCATAAGAGCATATGAAAACATAAACTTAAGAAATTCCCCTCTAGAATCTTTTCTACTCCTCACTCTTCTAAGGATTTCACTATCTAACCAATCAGATGGTGAATGCCCGTTCAGGACCGAACAGGAACCAGCGTGGTCAACAGATACCACCGCCACCACCAAACCCCAACATGGAGCAGTTCATCGCTGCCCAGATGCAGATTCTGCAAGGAATCACTGCGGCTGTTCAACAAATTCAGCAGAACCAGCAGAATCAGCAACATCAGCAGCAACAGCAGTATGCACCCCCGGCCAGAGATAAGCACCGGGACTTCATGAGTCATCACCCGCCAACATTTTCTCATGTGGTTGATCCTCTGGATGCCGATGACTGGCTCAAGGTCATTGGAAAGAAGCTTGACATCACCCAGTGCAACGACCGGGAGAAGGTCTTGTACGCCTCGGGAAGACTCGAGGGAGCCGCGTCCGACTAGTGGGATGCCTTCACAACGGCACACCCCAACGCGGATACTATAACTTGGCAGGAGTTCCAAGCGAACTTCCGCGCTCACCATATTCCCTCAGGAATTATGAAGCTGAAGAAGAAGGAGTTCCTTTCCCTTACTCAAGGGAATATGTCTGTTAGTGAGTATCGTGATCGCTTTACTCAGCTTTCACGCTACGCACCAGAAGAAGTGGACACGGATGAGAAGCACCAAGAGCGTTTCCTGGAAGGACTGATTGGACCTCTGAATTATCAACTTCAGAGTCATACTTTTCCCAATTTCCAGACACTGCTGATCAAGGCAATTGGCCTTGAAAATAAAAGAAAGGAGCTATCTGACCACAAAAGAAAAATTCAAGGTCAGTCTAGCAGGAACACCCGTCCGAACAACGCTCAAGGTTCTCAGTACCGCTCTGGAAATCAAGGTGGAAACAATTATCAAGTGCAACGCTCTGGACAACAAAGCCAGAGAAATAATCAGAGTCAGAACCAACAAAGGAGCAACTCTCAGACCAACCAGAGGTCTGGTGGGAGTTCATAGAACCGTCAAGGTGGCGCCAGTAACACGCAGGCCAGAAGCAACGCACCAGTCCAACCCAATGGCTGTTTCAAGTGCGGTGAGCTAGGCCACTATGCTAGCAACTGCCCAAAGCGCAACCAGCAGACACCTCAGAAAAGCAATAACCAGAGGAATGACCAGAACACCCCCGCTCGCGGATCTGCTTAGAACAAGACTCCGCAGAACCAGAGTAGAGGAAGGGTCAATCACGTCACTGCAGAATCAGTGCCTGAGGATGCCGACATAGTGTATGGTATGTTTCTTGTTAACTCCATACCTGCATTAGTTTTATTTGACTCTGGAGCATCGCATTCCTTTATAACCGAGTCATTTGTGGAAAAACACAACATACCTAAGTACCCCCTTAAGAAGATGTTACATATTAGTTCACCGGGAGGTGACATGAAGGCCACACACTCATGCCCCCATGTTAATCTCAAGATTCAAGGAATAGATTTCTCAGTCAACCCAGTGGTCCTAGGATCCAACGGTATTGATGTGATTCTTGGATGCAACTGGTTGAAAAGTTGTGATGGTGTGATACAGTGTGCCAACGGAACAATTATGTTGACAAGTCCTCAAGGTGAAAGAATCCAAGTTAGCATGGATAAGTCAACAGATGCAGAAGGAAAGACAGTGATAAATCACTTGGAAGAAAAACCCTTGGAAAATATCAAGGTAGTGTGTGAGTATCCATACGTATTTCCGGAGGAATTACCAGGTATGCCACCTGACCGAGATATAGAGTTTTCTATTGAATTATTACCCGGAACCGCACCCATCTCGAAAAGACCATATAGAATGGATGTCAAAGATTTAGTAGAACTGAAGAAACAAATAGAAGAATTACTAGAAAAAGGTTTCATTCGCCCAAGTTCATCCCCTTGGGGAGCCCCAGTTCTATTTGTGAACAAGAAGGATGGTTCGAGGAGAATGTGCGTTGATTATAGAAGTTTGAATGAAGTAACCATCAAGAATAAATACCCATTACCTCGGATTGACGATTTATTTGACCAGATGAAGGGAGCTAAGATATTCTCGAAGATAGATCTGAGATCGGGATATCACCAGTTAAAGATTCGAGCAGAAGATGTACCGAAGACAGCCTTCACGACAAGATATGGATTATATGAGTTTTTGGTCATGTCGTTTGGACTGATTAATGCACCAGCCTACTTTATGAACTTGATGAATAAAGTATTCATGGAATATCTGGATCAGTTTGTGGTCGTATTCATTGACGACATACTGGTATATTCTCCGAATGAAGAAACACATGAAGATCATCTAAGGCTAGCCTACAAAAACTTCGTGACAACCAACTGTATGAAAAATTCTCGAAGTGTGATTTTTGGTTGAAGGAAGTTGCTTTCTTAGGGCATATCGTTACCGACGGTGGAATTAAAGTGGACCCAGGAAAGATAAGTGAGATACTGGATTGGAAGCAACCAAAGGATGCGTCCAAGATCAGAAGTTTTCTTAGATTGGCTGGATACTATAGAATATTTATTGAAGGTTTTTCCAAGTTAGTGAAACCTCTTACCTCTCTACTGGAGAAAGGTAAAGAGTTCAAGTGGGATGAAGCTTGCCAGAATTGTTTTGAAGAACTCAAGAAAAGGCTAACTACTGTACCAATATTGGTAATGCTAGACATCCACAAGGGATTTGATGTGTATTGCGATGCATCACACCTTGGACTTGGATGTGTGCTAATGCAAGAAGGAAAAGTGATAGCTTATGCCTCAAGGCAGTTGAGGAAACATGAGAAGAATTATCCTACGCATGATTTGGAACTAGCTGTCGTAGTGCATGCTTTGAAGATTTGGAGGCACTATATGATTGGAAACAAGTGCAGAATCTTCATGGATCACAAAAGCCTGAAAAACATATTCACTCAGAAAGAACTCAACCTCAGACAGAGAAGATGGCTTGAGTTGATTAAGGACTATGATTTGGAAATACAATATCACCCCGGAAAGGCAAATGTAGTAGCTGATGCTTTGAGCCGTAAGGGTCAAGTGAACAACATCACTACTCATTTGATGTCACAAGAATTGTGCTGGGAGATGGAACAACTCAACCTTGGTATGCTCAATAATGTAGAAGCAACAGTTATGGAAGTTGAATCTACTTTGGAAGAAGAGATTCGTAAAGGACAAGAGTCTGATGAGAAAATCAAAGAAATTAAGACGCAAATTAGTTTGGGAAAAGCCCAAGATTTCACAGAAGATGATCAAGGCATAGTATGGTTTAAGAAGAGAATCTGTGTACCCGAAATCGAGCACTTGCGCCAACTTATTTTGAGAGAAGCTCATGATTCAGCTTACTCTATTCACCCTGGAAGTACAAAGATGTACCAGGATCTTAAGGAAAAGTATTGGTGGTACGGATTGAAAAGAGATGTTGCTACTCATGTTGCATTATGTGACGTGTGTCAGCGAGTTAAAGCCGAACACCAAAGACCAGCAGGATTGCTACAACCTCTCAAGGTACCAGAATGGAAATGGGAAGAAATCGGTACGGATTCAATAGTTGGACTACCCCGTACTCGGGATAGCTATGATTCAATATGGGTCATAGTAGACAGGTTGACTAAAGTGGCACACTTTATACCTGTGAAGACAACATACTCGGGAGCCCAGTTAGCAGAGTTATACATGTCGAGGATTGTTTGTCTGCATAGAGTACCGAAGAAGATCGTATCAGATCGAGGAACTCAGTTTACCTCGTGCTTTTGGAAAAGACTACATGAGTCCATGGATACCAAGCTAAATTTTAGTTCAGCTTATCATCCGCAAACGGATGGGTAAACAGAAAGAACAAACCAAGTGTTGGAGAATATGCTAAGAGCTTGCGCTCTAAAGCATGGTAGAAGTTGGGATAAGAGTTTGCCTTATGCAGAATTTTCGTATAACAACAATTATCAGGCAAGTCTAAAAATGGCACCATTTGAACCACTTTATGGACGAAAGTGTAGAACACCGCTTTATTGGAATCAGACTGGAGAAAGTCAAGTATTTGGTCCAAAAATTCTCCAAGAAGCGGAAAAGCAAGTGCAGATTATTAGAGAAAATTTGAAGACAGCACAGTCAAGACAGAAAAGCTATGCTGATAATAGAAGAAGAGAATTGAAGTTTGAAGTAGGAGACTTCGTATACCTTAAAGTTTCACCGATGGGAGGAATGAAAAGGTTTAAGGTTAAAGGAAAATTATCTCCTCGCTATATCGGCCCATTCAAGATTTTGGAAAGAAAAGGTGAAGTAGCCTACCAGTTAGAGCTACCCGATAGATTATTGGATGTGCATGACGTATTTCACGTATCACAACTCAAGAAGTGCTTAAGAGTACCAGAAGAACAGTTACCCATGGCAGAACTGAATATTAATGAGGATTTGACTTATTCGGAGTACCCTGTCAGAATTCTAGAAACATCTCGCAGAATTACACGAAGTAAAGTTATTAACATGTGCAAAGTTCAGTGGAGTCATCATTCGGAAGATGAGGCCACTTGGGAAAGAGAAGATGAACTCAGAACAGAATTTCCCCAGTTATTCTCGGAAGTTTCTTAATCTCGAGGACGAGATTCTTTTTAAGAGGGGTAGGTTTGTAACACCACAAAAGCCATCAACTACAAATAATAAATTTAGTTATTATGTTAATTATGGTAATAATTTTTTAAGCGTTTAATTATTTATTTGCATTTTGATCATTTTCTTTGTATGCGCTTGATTGATTATTGGATGTTTATCATCAATTCTTTTAAAGAAAAACCTAGTAATTAATATAATAATTAAATAATATAATAGTTATTAGTATAAAAACAAGTATTTTATTTATAAATAGTTTTGGTGAATTTTTTATGAATTTTTGAGCTCTTTAAAAATGTATTTCGGAATTAGAAAAAAAAACCTTCTAACCTAACCGGCCCACTAGGGGCTCAATCCCCTAAACCCTAACCATGCGCGCGCTCTGGCTCTCCCAGTTCCCAGCCGCCGCCGCCCTGTGCCACTCCTTCTCTCCCCTTTCCCTCTCCCCTCCCTCTCTCTATAAAAGGAGCAGCAGAGCTCTCTCCCTTCTCCTTCCTACCCGAGCTCGCCTCTCTCTCTCTAGCTCTCCTCGCTCATCGCTAGTGTCGTTCGTCGCCGGAGTTCACCGGAAGCCGCAGTTCATCGTCGGAGCCACGCACTCGCCATCCGCCGTCCGTAGTCGAGCTCTGTTCTCCACCCGGCCGAACCCCCGTCGAACTCTCTCCATCGCACACACGAACCCAAGGTTGATGACGACCCAAATTATTTTGTGTATTTTATAAAATACTTTTTGATCCGATTCATGAATTGTATATTTAGTTTGTTGTAATATGAACACGTGTGATCCACAATTTATGTGTATGTGCGTTATTGAATTTTTGGTAAAGATATGCGATGGTTAGTACACCGTGATATTTCACGTTAGTCGTGGCGTTGATTTTTGGATTAGAGAAAGATGACGAGAATTTAATAGTCACACGTTGGTGATAAAAACAATAGATAGGAATTTTTGTAGTTAAATTTGGTCACAAGGAACTTTAGAAACTATTTGGAGAATTATGGTCATAGGTGCATTTTAATGGATTTAGAAAATGGTATAGAACTCATGTCATATGAATAATATAGAAATTCTAAATGATTTAGCTAATTATTTTATTAATATTTTCTTTTTATAAAGAAAGGAGAAAATATCATTAGTAGGATGGAAAATAGATTTTTGCTAGTCAAATAAACATGTTCGCAAATTGAGCACTTAAATTTTTAGAGTAAGCAAAATACTAGTTTATGTCAAAATAACCTCACTTGTGTTATAAAAAGTTCAATTAGTATTTATAGGTATTTTTAGAATGTTAAATTCATTTTTGGCTATACTCAATAATTTAAGTTAGAAATAAAAAAGGATAAAAGGTATTAATTTATTAGTATTAAAGACGATAATTATCATTTAATTTCATTGATGATGTTAAAATATATTAATACTAGTTAAAACTGTGTTTATTGCACCCACTCATAAATTCATCATTTATGACTCACAATAATAGCTATAATTGAATTCATAAGTATTTACGCGATTAGGACGTATTTAAGATGTGATAAGTGCGATGCGTTAATGTGTATGTAATGGTGTATGATTATGAAATGATGCATGTTTATTTATTGGTATATGCTTTCTTTTTGTATGGCGACGTGCGACGTTATTAGAAGTTGATTGTGTGGTAGAGGATCCGAATTCGTTCGAGGACGATCCGCATGACACTTTTGAGCAAGGCAAGTGGATTCTCCCTCTGCATATTCTTTTTGTACCCAATCATTGCATAAAATAATGTTTACTTTTGATATACTGCATAATTTGATGGGTTTTACCTAATTAAGGATTTCCTAGATTTATCAATTGTATTCCTTGTTTACCCTGGGGAAATTATTAAGCTGTGCTAATTTGTGCTACCGCTCAACTTAATGGTTTTAACGTCACTCATTAATTGTTATTAATGTTCCAAAATTGAAATTGGCAATTATGACATTAACCCGATGGTTAACGCAACATTATTTCAAATTAATTGGAACATGGAGTGACCACCCAGGATAACAGTGCAACCACGAGTGCTATCGTGGCTCTGGCTTTGGTAATTAGCTTTATGTGCTTAGTGCCTGGCAACCTTACCTGAAATATGGGCAAGAGGGGGAGCGGTAGGTGCTGGCAGCCCACGTTAACATGGGGACGTATTCTTGTCTATGGTACCTCACCAAGGGGGCCACCACCATCGTCTTTAGAAACCTTAGCGGGTTGCTTCGTATTAAGTGTATTTTGTGAAAGCCTCATAATGGATCCCTAGCCATTCACCTCGGTAGTGTTTAAGGGTCCGATCAACCCGGGCTAGATGGGATACATGGCTTGTGGGTAAAGTTGTACCACCTCTGCAGAGTGTAAAACTGATATATCAGCCGTGCTCCCAGTTAAGAGCGACCTGGACTCCTCACATGATAATTGAACTTAAAGATGGAATTAAATTGAGATCTGATGATCTGCCAATGAATTGCTTAAATGGTTTCACTTAAGTGTTTTTGTATATTCATATTACTTTGTTTAAATGGGATACTTGGGATTCACACTTATTAGTAAGATAGGTGTTGTTAATAAAATGTTGACCAACTAAAATGCTTACTGCTCAACCTCAGCCTCATCTTGTTATACCTGCATTAATTTTTTCCCCACTTGCTGAGCCCCGACCATAAGTGAGCTCACCCTTGCTAATATTTTGATCAGAGGGTGATGCTGGAGACTTTGATGGAGATTTTATCGACGACGAATTCTAAGTCTAACAATGCGCCGGTCATCTTCCTATGGGAGATTGCCCCTGTTATTTAAATCTCGCTTTACTTTGATGTGATACTTGTTAAAGATACAATGTTTCAGATGATGTAATAAAGTATTCTACTCTCTTTACGCCTTTATTGCATTGTCTTTTGATATATTATACTTGTGACGTCAACATATGTGTGGAAATGGATCCTGGCACACATATGGTATGCGCTCGGTTCTACCCCCTAGAACCGGGTGTGACACTTACTCATTGCATTCATTATATTGCAACCTCACTGACGGAGAATACGTGCTCATTCCTGAGCAAGGAGCTGTCCACGAGGAAGATCAGGAACCAGCTCCCGGACTTGCCATCGAGGATCTTCTCGCAGCCCTAGCAATTGAAGGTAAGCCCCGATTTTATGCATAACCAGTGATATATATGCTACTTTACTTCACTTAATGTTTATAGGCTTGCAATGTGCACTTAAGTGTAGGAGTTGCTTCAAACCCTTAGTCGCGTGAATTCAGGATTCCTTGTATGCCAAGGCGGTGAGCCTTGGCCGCGAACGGGGAATCGATGGGGACGGTTGACGTGTGTGGGGACGGAGTGCCCCTACATGTCGTGTATTTAGGTTTACCTTGCAAGGTTTAAAAAATCGATTCGAATAGTCTGCTTCTCGCAGCTAATGATACTGCTTGACCCCTTGTACTACATTGAGTAAGAAGTGAAATGAGGTTTACTTGAGATAACATGTTGATTGTATTAAATGATTGCTACCATGTATGCTTAGAAGGAGCAAATTTAGCTAAAAGTAATGATACTAGAATTGGAAAAGCTAAAATTGATTTTAGACCCAGCTAGTGCTTTTGGCTAACCAAACCCCTCAACCAAACAGCTGCATGGTCTAGAGGTAGAGTAGATTCCTCACGCCGGGTAACTCTAGTTGAGTATGAGTATACTCAGCCTTGCTTGTGGTGTAATTTTTATAGGTACGCTTCAGGATATGGTTGATGGTGTGACTTGGCCTACCACCCTGCCACCGGGTTGGACGGTCGAGTGGGATGCTGCTCCAGCAGGAGAGGAGCAGGAGTAGTGGGCTAGGCCTTGCCCTGTTCCTCATCTTTCGACGATATCGACTATCCGCTGCAATTTACCTTATGAACTTATTTTAGTTTACTTGAAAACTCCGATTCATGTAATAACTCCAGCACTTTAATTGAGGTTTCCTGTTTTATTGTATTCCTCTGTGACTCACCATCGAGTGGGTTAGTGGTATTTGATCCTGGATGAGTGGCTTTATCCGACTAGATCTGAGGGACTGACGGGTTATTCCGATTTAACTGTGTCGCGACCTCTAAGGCGTGACTTGGGCACTTAAGCTGGAATAATTCGGGCGGTTCTGCCACAATGATCATGAGGTAGACAAAGTATTACACTTGTTGATCAAATTCATTTGAATGCATATGATTTGATTGAATAAGATATATATGCATGTGTTGCTTGCTATAAGATGATTGAATGGACAATTTGCTAAGTAATCAAGTTTGGATTGACTTTTGTTAAATAAATTCATGAGACTTTCATTTAGTCAGTGGTTTGAATGGATATATGTCTTTTGAAAGTAGTTCATTTCAAGTTTGATTCAATTTAAAGAAGAATAACTCAATATGCTGAAATCTGACCAATATTGAAAATTGACCAAGTTGTGATCATAGCCATGTTTGAGCGATCAAATCTAATTGCATTGGCTTGAAATTCATATTACATGATCTACACATATGATAGCAAAGTCTGTGCAAATTTCATGATCATTGGATAAGTGAAACTTCTTGGTGAAGTCAATCTTATCAACACAAACTCAGCAGTTTTCAGCATGTACCTACTGTGTTATACGTTGTTGCTGGCAGCACACATGAAGTCAAATGAGTTTCAACTTTTTACAGCTGTTAGTGGACTTATAAAAACACATCTCCACCAATTTTTGTGGTCATAGGATCTGTACATCAAGATTTATGGATGTTTCTTTAAAGTAAACAAAATCTGTCATCAAGTGACAATTATTTGAAATATTGAAAGTCACCTTGATTGGAAGGCTCTCATAAAGGATAAATTATTTCAAGTATTTGAGAGACCTAAATTTGGTTTTGAATTGATCTATAATCATGGAAAGTGAAGGGGTACAAGGATATTGGTCGAGAAATATTTTGCACTTATTTTGGTATTCCAAGTTGAAGATCAAAACCAAAGATGATCAAAATTGAGTTTATCATATAACATATTGCATAATCTTATTTTTAAAAATATGGCAATCTAAATGCTTAAATTGGTTGTAAGTATTTCTTGGCACATTTCAATTTGATTACACTATTATTGCCATGATCAAGGCATAAAGAGAAATCCCGAATTCTTAAATGAATAAGGTGCTAAGTAAGAAATTTGAATTCTTAAATCACTTATCAAAAGGGGAATTCTCTATATAACTAGAGTTGTGAAACTAATGCTTTTTGTCTATGTGATTTACGTAGTTTCGCAACATGAGAATGAGTTTCTCAAATGGACTATGTGAAAGGGAAATAGGGTCAAACCTTTTCCTAAATGATTTTGGTGGTTAAATTGCCCTACACAAATAATTGGACTAACTAGTTTGCTCTAGATTATAAGTTCTAAAGGTGCCAAAGGTTCAACACAAACCAATAAAAAGTCCAAGATAGAGTTCAAAAAGAAAGAAGCAAAACCATCCGAAGACTGCCCTGGTCTGGCGCACCGGACAATCCGGTGTGCCACTGGACAGTGTCCGGTGCACCAGGGAGATCAACTCTGAACTGCTCAGCTTCGGGTTTTTGGAGAGCCACTCCGCTATAATTCACCGGACTGTCCGGTGTAGCACCGGACTGTCCGGTGTTCCAAGCGGAGCAACGGTCGCCAGCGCAACGGTCGAGTTCAACGGTCGGCTGACACAGCTACAGTGCCCGGACAGTTCGCGCAGAGTCAAAGCAGGTGCCAGAAGGCGCACCGGACAGTGAAAAGTGACTGTCCGGTGCACCACCGGACTGTCCAGTGGTCCCAGTTGTCAGAGCTCCAACGGTCGAACCCTAACGGTTGGGTGACGTGGCTGGCTATAATGCCCCGAATTTTGGAGTTGAATTTTTTCTTTTCTTCACTCGCCAAATTCGGGCGTTACCCTTTCCTTTTTCCTTTTCTCCTCGCTAAACCTTCATCTTTTCCAAAGTTATAGCGAGGATTAGCTCGACAACTGGTGTAAGTAAACCCTAGAAATATTATCTTTGGGTGTGCATCATGCCGAACCACGCATCTCTTCCTTGTGATACTTGCTTGGTTTCCATAAAGAATGCGCTTAGTATAAGGTTAGGGGGGAAAATAGGGAAATAAATAAAAAGGGAATTCCCCTTCCCCCCCTCTTGGGCCGGCGTCCCGTGGCCCAGCTCGGCCGCGCCCCCCTCCCTCCCCCTCAGCCCAGCCGAGCCCCCCTCTCCCTTTAGCCGGCTCCCAGCCGCGGCTCGCCCCGCCTTCCCCCGCCTTGGGCCGAATCGGCGCGCGCGGTGGCCCAACCGCCCCACCCCGCGTCCTGAGCGCGCGTGGGCACAACCGCCGCCGCAGCTATCCTGGGTGGGCCCCGCCCGTCAGCCGCGCCCTCCCCCAAAACCGCCTCCCCCTTTCTCTCTCCCCTCCCCTCTACCACCTAACGCACGACTCCCTCTCCCCCTCTGCCTCGTCGCCGATCGGACCCGCCCCCGACGCCGTCCGCCCACACCGCCATCTCCCCTTCCGTGGTGAGCCCTGGCTCCCCTTCTTATTCCCCCCGCCCCTTCTCCCCTTCCCATGCTCGCGCGACCCGGCGCGGCGCGCGGCCATGGCGCCCCCGGCGCGTCCGCTCGGCCCCACGCGTTCTCCCCCTCGCGCCCTTCCCCTGAGCGCAGTTGCGGCCGCTCCGGCGCGCACGGCCCCGTCCGGCCAGGGCGCGGCCTGCCCGTGGCGCGGCCCTCTCTCCTTCCCCCGCTCCGGCGCGCGGCTTCCCCCGCCCTAACGTGCTCGGTCGTCGTCCCTGGCGCACCCGCTCGGCCTCGCCGCCCCTGCCCATGGCGCGGTTCCTCGCCCTGTGGCCTCGCCTCGGCGCGGCCCGGGCTCGCTCCCCCGGCCGCAGCGCGGTTCCCCGCCCCGGCGTGCGCGGTCTCCGGCCCCCTCCCTACGCAGCCCCACCGTGGCGGCCCCGGCGCGCTCGCCTGGCGCGGCCCAGCTCGCCTGCCCTGCGCGCGCGGCCCCTCCCCGCGCAGCAGCCCGAAGCGTGGCACGCCCGACGTGCGCGTGCCTGGCTCGGCGTGCTCCGTCCCTCCCCTGTCTCGGCGCGGCCTTGAGCTCGGCCCGGCGCGTCTATGGCGCGTGGCCTAGAGCTCGGCCAGCACGCGGCCCCGACATGTGCGTGGCTCGTTCACGTTGCCACTCGCGGCGCGCAATGCAGCGCGTGCGCAGCTCGACCCCGACGTGTGCGTGGCTCGTTCGCGGCACGTTAGTGTGGCTTTGCGCGCGCACGTGCTCGTGTGGTGCGCACGGTGCTTTGGCATGGCTTGTCGTGCACTTGGCGCGCTTGTCTACCCCTATACGTGCCCGTCTACCCTCCCCTTGTATTTTATGCGCGGCACGTTATTCATATCAATAAATAGAAACCCAATTTAGAAATTGGTTACGTTAGTTATTTCATGTAGCTAATCTTGGACCTCGTTTAATGTTGATCAATTGAAAATAGTTATAATTTTATTAGTGCATGTGGCTAATACTTGTTAGTGTAACTCGATGGAATTAGATCACGCAATGATTAGTTATGCATCTACCCGTAATACGCTTCGACTATAGATTTAACCACTGCGATACCTTCTTTCTTCTCTTCCTAGCCATGGCAAATGCAATATCGTATGTCATATCTTATGCATATTTGACTTATCTGCTCTCTTGTATGGTGTACTGTTTATTTCCTAATTCGAATGGATGGATGTATGTATGTTTGCGATTGCTTAGAGAACGATCTGGTTGAGGAGCCTAAAGAACTCACAGGAGAAGCCCCTGAGTAGCAGCTGGTTGGTGGAGGCAAGTGTCCCTTGACCTATCTCTGTCCTATACATTCTTTAATTCACCTCCCGCATTTCACAGTTATACCTAAGGATTGACTAGCTTTTGTTATCCATGTCCTTGTTTACCTATTTGGGTTGGATTATTATTGTTTAGCTTTATGCTATTGCTCAACTCTAATCAATGAACATGATGAGATTTATCAATGATACGATGTTTCCCTTCTTTATTATGATGTTATACTTGTGTCATTCAAGGGGGCTCGAGCGGTTTCTCGAGTGTCTCTCCGTAAGGACTTGTTCGTTGGATGACCGCTCGGGAAAACAGTGCAACCATGAGAGTGGAATGAGATGCCCTTAGCTGAATAATTAGAGGAACCGGGGTGTAGTTCGCTTCGCCGTCGTGCCGTTAATGGGGCTCGGTGTATGCGGCTCGCTCTGCCAAGTTTGAGTTCGCCCCCTTGGGGAGGAGTGCGGTGCATTTAGGAAACCTAACGGGCGGCTACAGCCCTGGGGAATCTTTGTAAAGGCTACGTAGTGATGCCCTGCTGGGTCACCTTGGTAGTGATCAATGGAGAGTCATGATCTCTGGGCAGAAAGGGAATCACGGCTCATGGGTAAAGTGTGCAACCTCTACAGAGTGTATGAAAACTGATATATCAGTTGTGCTTGCGGTTATGAGCAGCCAAGGGAGCTCCAGTGATTAGTGGTACTTGATCAGAGATGTTCGGATTACAGGTGGTGATGAGAATGATGGTTTTGGTATTTGCTCTGGTAATGATAAGTGGTACTCTTTTCGTTTGGAAAGGAGTACATTTGGGTTAATAACGTGGGTTAACTCTAAAACTTGGCTTTCTCTACTAGTAATAATAATCTGACCAACTAAAAGCAACTGCTTGACTTACCCCCACATAAAGCTAGTCCACTACAGCCAAACATGATACTTGCTGAGTATGTTGATGTGTACTCACCCTTGCTCTACACACCAAACCCCCCCCCATCCCGAGGTTGTCAGCATTGCAACCACTGCTCAGGAGAAGATGAAGCCATGGAAGGAGACTTCCAGGAGTTCCAAGACTACGACGAGTTCTAGGTGTGGGTTAGCGGCAACCCCGAGTCGGCTGCCTGTGAAGGCCGCGTTTATCTACGTTTCGTTTTCGCACTTTGATTATTGTAAAGACTATGTGGATGTCTCAGACATATGATGTAATCGACTATTATTCCTCTTTTTAATACTATTTGAGCACTGTGTGATGATGTCCATGTTATGTAACTGCTGTGTACGTGAATTGCTGATCCTGGCACGTACATGGTTCGCATTCGGTTTGCCTTCTAAAACCGGGTGTGACATAAGTGGTATCAGAGGCATGCTGACTGTAGGACCGCTAACCTAGAGTAGAATGGTCGTTCTAAGGATTATAGACCTCTGTCCCTGCCTTGACTTTGGTATCCCTTCAAAAGTTGGTCATATCGACCAAACCTATGTTCTACTATATATTATACCTTGCTGAAAATTGTGTTTTATTCTAATCCTTCATTTATTTATGGTTCATTACTTGCTGGTCATACTAGTTCTATTCTCACTCTTATGCTTGTGGTGTCTTTTGTAGATGGCTCATCTTAGACACACTGCACGGAAGTCTGTCATCCCCTTCTTACCTTCCCGTCTCGCGGAGCGTCCGCTTCGCCGTCCAGTGACCGGTCAGTCCAGCCACTTGGACAGGCTGCACCACCGCCTGCATGAGGAGCAGGAGCGTCGACGACAGGAGCAGTGGGGCTCTTCTTTCTCGCTCCAGCAAGAGATAGAGTCTGTGAGGAGCTGCTCCCCCGTGTTTCCCCTAGAGGCGCCCCCTGCACCACCACTGGGCGCCCCAGCCCCTGGAGTAGCTGTTGGAGGAGACCCAGATGACAGAGGTGGCGACAGTAGCTCGAGCCACGACATCGACTTTTCTGCTGACCAGGAGCCGGAGGGATGGGTTGCTCGACCCATCACTCGCGACGCTGCTCGCGGGTGTCACTTTCACGATGCGCTCGACACCCTGCTACGTCGGGCACTTGACCGACGTACCTGGTCTATCGAGTATCACTGTGTGGTCTTCCAGCACTGTCGCGGGGTCTACCTGGACCGCTAGGAGGCGACCTGCTTGGTGCGTCGTCCGGAGAACAGTCTCCGGGGTGCAGAGGTCTGCTCAGAGCACTATTCCATCTCTGAGCGGGACTCAGCTAAGGCAGCCATGCAAGATGTCGCACGGCGTGTGCTTTCGCACTACTGCTCGGTGCTCGGTGGGGTAGCTGACGGTCTCAACCTGAAGTATTACCCCCGCCGTCCATCTGGCAGCACAGGAGGCGTGATTGTATCACTTGTTGGTGAGGACAATCCTAGGTTGAGCAGCACAGTCAACCTAGCTGTCGTGCTAAACACGGAGCTGGACCATGCTCTAGACGAGCTGAGTAGGGCTCATGCTGAGATCGCCCAGCTGCGGGCTGAGCGCGCGGAACGTCGTCACCTGGATGATGGCTCCCCCGCTCCCATCGGGACTCAGCACCCGTATCGCTCACCTCGGCATGGACACCAGCCTTATGGCAATCCCGACTGCAAGACCAAGATAAACTTAGAACCATAGATCGTCAGTGTTGAGTCTTGTAATAAATGCTTAATATAGAAGTTTTAGTCTTAGTCTCAGTCTCCGTCTTAGCGTTAGTCTCGCTCTTAATTAGTCTTAGTTAGACAGGGTAGTTTGCTTATCCTGTGCATTTATGTTTGTCATGATGAACTATGTTTGATTTGGATCTTTGTAATGACTGTCAACAGAGTTTGGGTATCCCCTGCATTTTGGTTTACCTGTTATATGTTAATGAAGTTAGTTATCTAGTTGGGAAGCCTTTTATTCCACTTTCCTTTTTATCTGAGAAGATGTGTTGGTCTGTGTTGGAGATCAGTGAAGATGCTCATCTGTGCAGTGTTGTTGAAAAATTCTATACTCTTTTTTTATGCTGCAAGATTTGCTAGATCAGTTCTAATGTGTGGTTGCATTCTGCAGATGTCAGAAAACAGGCGCAGAGGAGGAAGGCGTGCTCAGCAGGAGCAGGCAGCTCAGCAAGATGAGGTACCCCAGCAACAGCAGCTGCCGCCCCCGCCCCCGATGTCCATCGAGCAGATGTTCCTGATGCAGACCCAGGCAGTTCAAGCCATCGGTCAGACTCTGGCCGCCATTCAGTAGTAGCAGCAACAGCCACCACCTCAGCCTCAGATGCCTTAGATGCCCAGGGACAAGCGAGCTGAATTCATGAGAGGTCATCCCCCAACGTTTGCTCATTCTTCTGACCCCATGGATGCTGAAGACTGGCTGCGTACTGTGGAGCGAGAGTTGCATACCGCTCAGTGCGATGACAGGGAGAAGGTCCTGTATGGTCCTCGTCTGTTGAGAGGAGCAGCTCAATCTTGGTGGGAGTCTTATCTCGCCACCCATGCCAACCCCGACACCATCACCTGGGAAGAGTTCAGAGGTAGCTTTCGTCAGTACCATGTTCCTGCAGGTCTGATGACAGTGAAGAAGGAGGAGTTTCTGGCCCTCAAGCAAGGGTCATTGTCTGTCAGTGAGTACCGGGACAGGTTTCTGCAATTGTCTCGCTGTGCTCCTGAAGATGTCAACACCGACGCCAAGAGACAGTACCGTGTCCTGAGAGGCTTGGTTGACCCTCTGCAGTATCAGCTGATGAATCATACCTTTCCGACATTCCAGCACCTGATTGACAGAGCAATCATGACAGAGAGGAAGCGTAAGGAGATGGAGGATCGCAAGCGCAAGATCAGTGGACCCCAGCCTGGAAGCAGCAATCGTCCTCGTTTCTCAGGCAATCAACCTCAGCAGTTCAGGTAGAACCAGCGTCCACCTCAGCAACATCAGTTCCAAAGGCAGTATCCTCAGCATCAGCATCAGAATCGCCAGAGCAATCAGTCAGGAGGAGGTCAGTTCCAGAGGCAGAATCAGCAGGCACCTCGTCTTCCTGCCCCAGCAAACCAGCAGAACAATCAAGCAGCACCAGCTTAGGTTGGAAACAGAGCATGTTTCCACTGTGGAGAGCAAGGCCATTGGGTGATGCAATGTCCGAAGAAGGCAGCCCAGCAGCAGTCAGGCCCCAATGCCCCAGCAAAGCAGAATGTGTCTCAGCCTGGAGCAGGCAACCGGTCTCAGCCGCGCTATAATCATGGGAGACTGAACCACTTGGAGGCTGAAGCAGTTCAGGAGACCCCCGGCATGATAGTAGGTATGTTCCCAGTCGACTCCCATATTGTAGAAGTGTTATTTGATACTGGAGCAACACATTCATTCATTACCGCATCATGGGTAAAAGCACATAATCTTCCAATAACTGCCATGTCAACCCCCATTCAAATTGACTCAGCCGGTGGTAGAATTCAAGCCGATAGCATTTGTTTGAATGTAGGTGTGGAAATAAGGGGGATAGCGTTTCCCGCTAACCTCATAGTAATGGGTACTCAGGGAATAGATGTCATCCTAGGGATGAATTGGCTAGATAAATATCAGGCAGTGATCAGTTGTGATAAGAGGACAATCAAGTTGGTATCCCCACTAGGAGAGGAAGTGGTGACCGAGTTAGTCCCGCCTGAGCCGAAGAAAGGAAGTTGTTATCAGATGGCTGTCGATAGCAGTGAAGCAGACCCAAATGAGAGTATCAAGGTTGTGTCCGAGTTCCCAGATGTGTTTCCGAAGGACCTACCATGCATGCCACCAGAGCGGAAAGTTGAATTTGCTATAGAGCTTCTTCCTGGCACCGCCCCCATCTTTAAGAGAGCTTACAAAATATCTGGACCTAAGTTGGTTGAACTCAAGAAGCAAATTGATGAGCTGTCAGAGAAAGGATACATCCGTCCAAGCACCTCGCCTTGGGCCGCCCCTGTCTTATTTGTGGAAAAGAAAGATGGCACCAAAAGGATCTGTATCGACTATCGAGCTCTGAATGAGGTCACCATCAAGAACAAATACCCCTTGCCCAGAATAGAAGATCTGTTCGACCAGTTGAGAGGAGCCAGCGTGTTCTCCAAGATAGATCTGAGGTCAGGTTATCATCAGCTCAGGATTCGACCTTTAGACATACCGAAGACGACATTCATTACCAAGTATGGGTTGTATGAGTTCACAGTGATGTCTTTCGGCCTAACAAATGCACCAGCCTTCTTCATGAACTTGATGAATAGTGTATTCATGGATTATCTTGATAAGTTTGTGGTGGTATTTATTGATGACATTCTGATTTATTCTCAAAGCGAAGAAGAGCATGCAGATCATTTGAGGATGGTATTGCAGAGATTGCGAGAGCACCAACTGTATGCAAAGTTGAGCAAGTGCGAGTTCTGGATTAGTGAAGTCCTGTTCTTGGGTCACATAATCAACAAAGAAGGATTGGCTGTGGATCCGAAGAAAGTGGCAGACATTCTGAACTGGAAAGCGCCAACGGATGCTCGAGGAATCAAGAGCTTCATTGGAATGGCCGGATACTATTGGCGATTCATCGAAGGGTTCTCGAAGATTGCGAAACCAATGACATCTTTGCTAGGCAACAAGGTTGAGTTCAAGTGGACCCAGAAATGTCAAGAGGCCTTTGAAGCGCTGAAAGAGAAGTTGACTACAGCGCCTGTCTTAGTCTTGCCTGATGTGCACAAGCCCTTCTCAGTGTATTGCGATGCTTGTTACACTGGTTTGGGATGCGTGTTGATGCAGGAGGGAAAAGTTGTGGCTTACTCGTCCCGACAGCTGAAAGTTCATGAGAAGAATTACCCAATCCATGACCTAGAATTGGCAGCGGTGGTTCACGCATTGAAGACCTGGAGGCACTATCTGTATGGGCAGAAATTTGATGTTTACACAGACCACAAGAGTCTGAAGTACATATTCACTCAGTCAGAGCTGAATATGAGGCAATGAAGATGGTTAGAGTTGATCAAGGACTATGAATTGGAGATTCATTAGCATCCAGGCAAAGCGAACGTAGTGGCAGATGCTTTGAGCAGGAAGAGTCAAGTCAATCTGATGGTCGCTCGTCCGATGCCTTATGAGTTGGCCAAAGAGTTTGACAGGTTGAGTCTCGGATTTCTAAATAATACGCGAGGACACAATTGAGTTGGAACCTACCCTGGAGCGAGAAATCCAAGAAGCGCATAAGAATGATGAGAAGATCAGTGAGATCCTGCGACTGATTCTAGATGGCAGAGGCAAAGATTTTCGGGAAGATGCAGAAGGTGTGATATGGTTCAAAGACCGTTTGTGTGTTCCCAATGTCCAGTTTATTCGGGAGTTGATCCTCAAGGAAGCTCATGAGACAGCCTATTCGATTCACCCTGGAAGTGAGAAGATGTATCAGGATCTGAAGAAGAAATTCTGGTGGTACAGAATAAAGAGGGAAATCGCAGAGCATGTGGCTATGTGTGATAGTTGTCGGCGGATCAAGGCAGAGCACCAGAGACCAGCTGGATTGTTGCAACCGTTGCAAATTCCTCAGTGGATGTGGGATGAAATCGGTATGGACTTCATAGTCGGATTGCCTCGCACTCGAGCCGGCTACGATTCCATTTGGGTAGTTGTGGACCGCTTAACCAAGTCAGGCCACTTCATACCTGTCAAGACCAACTACAGTAGTGTAGTATTGGCAGAGTTGTACATGTCTCGGATCGTTTGTCTTCATGGTGTGCCAAAGAAGATAGTGTCAGACAGAGGAACGCAACTCACCTCTCATTTTTGGCAGCAGTTGCATGAAGCATTGGGTACACATCTGAATTTCAGTTCCGCCTATCATCCGCAGACAGATGGTCAGACCGAAAGGACCAATCAAATCCTTGAAGACATGTTGAGAGCCTATGCGTTGCAAGATCAGTCCGGATGGGACAAGAGGTTGCCATATGCAGAGTTCTCCTATAACAACAGTTACCAGGCCAGCTTGAAGATGTCACCATTTCAGACGCTCTATGGAAGGAGTTGTAGAACTCCACTGCAATGGGATCAGCCTGGAGAAAAGCAAGTGTTCGGGCCGGACATTCTGCTTGAAGCTGAAGAGAACATCAAGATGGTTCGAGAGAATCTGAAGATAGCGCAATCAAGGCAGCGAAGCTATGCAGACACAAGAAGAAGAGATCTAAGTTTCGAGGTTGGAGATTTTGTCTATCTAAAAGTGTCACCGATCAGAGGAGTCAGGAGATTCGGAGTCAAAGGCAAGCTAGCACCCCGCTACATTGGTCTGTATCAGATTCTCGCAAGGCGTGGAGAAGTGGCCTATCAGCTCTTTCTGCCAGAGAACTTGTCTGCAGTGCATGATGTCTTCCATGTGTCTCAATTGAAGAAGTGTCTGCGAGTGCCAGAAGAGCAGTTGCTAGTGGAAGGCCTTGAAGTCCAGGAGGACTTGACCCACATTGAGAAGCCAACACAAATCCTTGAGACTGCAGATAGAGTCACCCGAAGGAAGACCATCAGAATGTGTAAAGTCAGATGGAATCATCACTCTGAGGAAGAGGCAACCTGGGAGCGTGAAGATGATCTGATGGCTAAATACCCTGAGCTCTTTGCTAGCCAACCCTGAATCTCGAGGGCGAGATTCTTTTAAGGGGGATAGGTTTGTAATGCCCTGAATTTTGGAGTTGAATTTTTTCTTTTCTTCGCTCGCCAAATTCGGGCATTACCCTTTCCTTTTTCCTTTTCTCCTCGCTAAACCTTGATATTTTCCAAAGTTATAGCGAGGATTAGCTCGACAACTGGTGTAAGTAAACCCTAGAAATATTTTCTTTAGTTGTGCATCATGCCGAACCACGCATCTCTTCCTTGTGATACTTGCTTGGTTTCCATAAAGAATGCGCTTAGTATAAGGTTAGGGGGGAAATAGGGAAATAAATAGAAAGGGAATTCCCCTTCCGCCCTCTTGGGCCAGCGTCCCGCGGCCTAGCTCGACCGCGCCCCCTCCCTCCCCCTCAGCCCAGCCGAGCCCCCCCCCTCTCCCTTGGGCTAGCTCCCAGCCGCGGCCCGCCCCGCCTTGGGCCGAATCGGCGCGCGCGACAGCCCAACCGCCACACCCCGCGTCCTACGCGCGCGCCGCGCGCGTGGGCGCAACCGCCGCCGCCGCCATCCCGGGTGGGCCCCGCCCGTCAGCCGTGCCCTCCCCTAAAACTGCCTCCCCCTTTCTCTCTCCCCTCCCCTCTACCCCCTAGCGCACGACTCCCTCTCCCCCTCCGCCTCGTCGCCGATCGGACCCGCCCCCGACGCCGTCCGCCCGCGCCACCATCGCCCCTTCCATGGTGAGCCCCAGCTCCCCTTCTTCTTCCCCCCGCCCTTTCTCCCCCTTCCCCTGCTCGCGCGACCCAGCGCGGCCCGCGTCGCGGCCATGGCGCGGCCCAGCGCGGCGCGCGACTCAGCACGTCGGCGCGTGGCCATGGCGCCCCCTCAGCGCGTCCGCTCGGCCCGCGCGTTCTCCTTCTCGCGCCCTTCCCCTGCGCGCGGCCGCTCCGGCGCGTGCGGCCCCGTCCAGCCAGGGCGCGGCCCTCTCTCCTTCCCCCGCTCCGGCGCGCGGCTTCCCCCCGCCACGACGTGCTCGGCCGCCGTCCCTGGCGCGCCCACTCGGCCTCGCCGCCCCTGCCCGTGGCGCGGTTCCTCGCCCCGGCGTGGCCTCGCCTCGGTGCGGCCCGGCCTCGCTCCCCCGGCCGTAGCGCGGTTCCCCGCCCCGGCGCACGCGGTCTCCGGCCCCCTCCCTACGTAGCCCCGCCGTGGCGGCCCCGACGCGCTCGCCTGGCGCAGCCCAGCTCGCCCACCCTACGCACGTGGCCCCTCCCCACGCAGCAGCCCGCGGCGTGGCACGCCCGGCGTGCTCTGTCCCTCCCCTGTCCCGGCGTGGCCTTGAGCTCGGCCAGCGCGTGGCCCCACGCGTTTGGCCCCGGCGTGGTCCCGTTGCCACTCGCGGCGCGCAACGCAGCGCGTGCGCAGCTCGGCCCCGACGTGTGCGTGGCTCGTTCGCGGCACGTTAGTGTGGCTTTGCGCGCGCACGTGCTCGCGTGGTGCGCACGGTGCTTTGGCACGGCTTGCCGTGCCCTCGCCGCGCTCGTCTACCCCTAGACGTGCCCGTCTACCCTCCCCGTGTACTTTATGCGCGCTAAGCACGTTATTCATATCAATAAATAGAAACTCAATTTATAAATTGGTTACGTTAGTTATTTCATGTAGCTAATCTTGGACCTCGTTTAATGTTGATCAATTGAAAATAGTTATAATTTTATTAGTGCATGTGGCTAATACTTGTTAGTGTAACTCGATGGAATTAGATCACACAATGATTAGTTATGCATCTACCCGTAATATGCTTCGACTATAGATTTAACCATTGCGATACCTTCTTTCTTCTCTTTCTAGCCATGGCAAATGAAATATCGTATGTCATATCTTATGCATATTTGACTTATCTGCTCTCTTGTATGGTGTACTGTTTATTTCCTAATTCGAATGGATGGATGTATGTATGTTTGCACTCGCTTAGAGAACGATCTGGTTGAGGAGCCCGAAGAACTCACAGGAGAAGCCTCTGAGTAGCAGCTGGTTGGTGGAGGCAAGTGTCCCTTGACCTATCTCTGTCCTATACATTCTTTAATTCACCTCCCGCATTTCACAGTTATACCTAAGGATTGACTAGCTTTTGTTATCCATGTCCTTGTTTACCTATTTGGGTTGGATTATTATTGTTTAGCTTTATGCTATTGCTCAACTCTAATCAATGAACATGATGAGATTTATCAATGATACACTGTTTCCCTTCTTTATTATGATGTTATACTTGTGTCATTCAAGGAGGCTCGAGCGGTTTCTCGAGTGCCTCTCCGTAAGGACCTATTCGTTAGATGACCGCCTAGGAAAACAGTGCAACCATGAGGGTGGAATGGGATGCCCTTAGCTGAATAATTAGAGGAACCGGGGTGTAGTTCGCTTCGCCGTCGTGCCGTTAATGGGGCTCGGTGTATGCGGCTCGCTCTGCCAAGTTTGGGTTCGCCCCCTTGGGGAGGAGTGCGGTGCATTTAGGAAACCTAACGGGCGACTACAGCCCCGGGGAATCTTTGTAAAGGCTATGTAGTGATGCCCTGCTGGGTCACCTTGGTAGTGATCAATGGAGAGTCATGATGTCTGGGCAGAAAGGGAATCACGGCTCATGGGTAAAGTGTGCAACCTCTGCAGAGTGTATGAAAACTGATATATCAGCCGTGCTCGTGGTTATGAGCGGCCATGGGAGCTCCAGTGATTAGTGGTACTTGATCAGAGATGTTCGGATTACAGGTGGTGATGAGAATGATGGTTTTGGTATTGGCTCTGGTAATGGTAAGTGGTACTCTTTCCATTTGGAAAGGAGTACGTTTGGGTTAATAACGTGGGTTAACTCTAAAACTTGGCTTTCTCTACTAGTAATAATAATCTGACCAACTAAAAGCAACTGTTTGACTTACCCCCACATAAAGCTAGTCCACTAGAGCCAAACAGGATACTTGCTGAGTATGTTGATGTGTACTCACCCTTGCTCTACACACCAAACCCCCCCCCCATCCCCAGGTTGTCAGCATTGCAACCACTGCTCAGGAGAAGATGAAGCCGTGGAAGGAGACTTCCTGGAGTTCCAAGACTACGACGAGTTCTAGGCGTGGGTTAGCAGCAACCCCCAGTCGACTGCCTGTGAAGGCCGCGTTTATCTACGTTTCTTTTTTGCACTTTGATTATTGTAAAGACTATGTGGATGTCTTAGACATATGATGTAACCAACTATTATTCCCCTTTTTAATACTATTTGAGCACTGTGTGATGATGTCCATGTTATATAATTGTTGTGTACGTGAATTGCTGATCCTGGTACGTACATGGTTTGCATTCGGTTTGCCTTCTAAAACCGGTTGGGACACTGGCGCACCGGACAGTGTCCGGTGGCGCACCGGACTGTCTGGTGCGCCCATCGACAGACAGCCTCTCCAACAGCCATTTTGGTGGTTGGGGCTATAAATACCCCCCAACCACCACACTTCAAGGCATCCAAGTTTTCATCCATTGCATTCAATACAAGAGCTCAAGACTTCACTCCAAGGCACAAACAAGAGATCAAATCCTCTCCCAAGTCTGAAATCACTCCAAACAATTAGTGACTAGTGAGAGTGAAATATTTGTGTTCATTTGAGTTCTTGTCGCTTAGATCGCTTTTCTTCTTCCTCCATTCTTGTTCTCAAGCAACTTGTAATCAAACAAGAGACACCAAGTTGTGGTGGTCCTTGTAAGGGGTCTAAGTGACCCAATTGATTGAGGAGAAAAGCTCACTCGGTCTAGGTGACCGTTTGAGAGAGGGAAAGGGCTGAAAGAGACCCGGTCTTTGTGACCACCTCAGCGGGGAGTAGGTTTGCAAGAACCGAACCTCGGTAAAACAAATCACCGTGTCGTCCGCTTTCATTTGCTTGTGATTTGTTTTCACCCTCTATTTTGGACTCGCTTTTATTTCTAACGCTAACCCGGCTTGTAGATTGTGCTTAAAGTTTATAAATTTCAGATTTGCCTATTCACCCCCCCTCTAGGCGACTTTCACTATGCAATTAAACGTATAAAGAAGAAAAATACAAAACTATGTGATGTATTCTCTCATGTACATTTGGATTTATATCTTCTACATTAGATACTCACAATGATATGATTTAAAATTTGCGTTTGAACTTAATCAATTTATCGTGCTTATTTAGTTTGTTAAAACTAAGCTTTGAAGATTAAGGGAAATTTAGTTCATATCATAAGGTTTTCTTGTTTTATTAACTGTCGGCGTTTCGAGACCGGGGGGTCCCTAAGCCGACGAGTGAGTGTGCCGCGTGCCCCAGCCCAGATGGGTCGAGCGCGTGGGCGAGCGCGAAGGGGGGAAAGCGAGGTGGCCGGAGACGGGCGAGAGAGAGGTGGGAATCCCGCGGCCTTCGTGTTCGTCTCGCGCCAGGTCGGGTGCGCTTGTAGTAGGGGGGTACAAGCGTCCACGCGGGTGAGGGAAGCGAGCGGCCCCAAGAGAGCGCCTGTCTTGTCCTCGTCCCCGCGCGGCCAACCTTCTCTAGGAAGGCCCTGGTCCTTCCTTTTATAGGCGTAAGGAGAGGATCCAGGTGTACAATGGGGGTGTAGCAGAGTGCTACGTGTCTAGCGGGGGGAGAGCTAGCGCCCTAAGTACATGCCGATGTGGCAGCCGGAGAGATCTTGGCACCCAGTCGGTGTGATGTCGTGGCCGTCGGAGGAGTGGCGGAGCCTGGCGGAGGGACAACTGTCGGAGTGGTCGAGTCCTTGCTGACGTCCTCCTGCTTCCGTAAGAGAGCTGAGAGCCGCCGTCGTCACAGGGCACGCGGGGCGCCATCATTGCCTATCTGGCGGAGCTAGCCAGATGGGACACCGGTCTTGTTCTCTGCGGCCCGAGTCAGCTCGGGGTAGGGTGATGATGACGCTTCCTGTTGACGTGGCGGGCCTGCGCCCGAGGTCGGACGACGTGGGGGCTCCTCCGAAGCTGGGGTCAAGTCTGTCTTCCGTGGCTGAGGCCGAGCCCGAGCCCCTGGGTCGGGCGAGGCGAAGGTCGTTCGGCAGAGGCCAGGGCGGAGTCCGAGCCCTGGGGTCGGGCGAAGCGGAGTTCGTCGTCTTCTGGGGCTGAGCCCGAGTCCGAGCCCTGGGTCGGGCGGAGCGGAGTTCGCCGTCTTCCGGGGCCTAGCCCGAGTCCGAGCCCTGGGTCAGGCGGAGCGGAGATCGCCGTCTTCCGGGGCTTAGCCCGAGTCCGAGCCCTGGGTCGGGCGGAGCGGAGTTCGCCGTCTTCCGGGGCTTAGCCCGAGTCCGAGCCCTGGGTCGGGCGGAGCGGAGTTCGCCGTCTTCCGGGGCTTAGCCCGAGTCCGAGCCCTAGGTCGGGCGGAGCGGAGTTCGCCGTCTTCCGGGGCTTAGCCCGAGTCCGAGCCCTGGGTCGGGCGGGGCGGAGTTTCCTATGGCGCCTTTGGCAAGGCCTGACTGCCTGTCAGTCTCACTCTGTCAAGTGGCACCGCAGTCGGAGTGGCGCAGGCGGCGCTGTCCTTCTGTCAGACCGGTCAGTGGAGCGGCGAAGTGACGGCGGTCACTTCGGCTCTGCCGGGGGGCGCGCGCCAGGATAAAGGTGTCAGGCCACCTTTGCGTTAAATGCTCCTGCGACTCGGTCGGTCGGTGCGGCGATTTAGTCAGGGTTGCTTCTTAGCGAAGGCAAGGCCTTGGGTGAGCCGAAGGTGTGTCCGCCGTTAAAAGGGGGGCCTCGGGCGAGACGGAAATCCCTTGGGGTCGGCTGCCCTTGCCTGAGGCTAGGCTTGGGCGAGGCGTGATTGAGTCGCTCGTATGGACTGATCCCTGACTTAATCGCACCCATCAGGCCTCTGCAGCTTTATGCTGAAGGGGGTTACCAGCTGAGAATTAGGCGTCTTGAGGGTACCCTTAATTATGGTCCCCGATAGTAGCCCCCGAGCCTCGAAGGGAGTGTTAGCACTCGCTTGGAGGCTTTCGTCGCACTTTTTTGCAAGGGGACCAGCCTTTCTCGGTTGCATTTTGTTCCGGTGGGTGCGCGCGAGCGCACCCGCCGGGTGTAGCCCCCGAGGCCTCGGAGGAGTGGTTTCACTCCCCCGAGGTCTTAATGCCTTGCGTAATGCTTCGGCTGGTCTGGTTGTTCCCTCATGCGAACTGGCCGTAGCCCGGGTGCACGGTCGGGGCCCAAGTTCTCGGGCTGGTATGTTGACGCTGTCAACGGTTCGGCCGGAGCCGGGTTTGCGAGAGCAGCCCCCGAGCCTCCGCACAGGGCGAGAGGGCGATCAGGGACAGACTCAGCTTTTTTACATACGCCCCTACGTCGCCTTTCCGCAAGGAGGAGGGGGGAGAGCGCCATGTTACCCTCGATGGGCACCGAACATGGTGTCTCCGGTGAGCTGCAAGCGGGTAATCCGAGTGGACGTCCGTGCCCCGTTCGTTGGCGGTCGGCTAGGGGCCCAGAGGCACGCCCAAAAGTACCTGCGGGTGATCTGCCGGACCCGGTCCCCTGGCGACGGGGTCCGAGGGCTCGATGCCTCCCTCCGATGGGATTTCGTTACAAGATCGCTCCCGCTGGTCTTGGAAATGTCCTAGGGTACCTCGGGAGCGCAGCCCGAGCCTTGGTTATGTATCGAACGTACCCCTGGTCATCCCTTGCTCGGCGTCTGAGGCGACTGTGAACCCTTCGGGGGCCAGCCTTCGAACCCCTGATCAGTAATGGGCGCGGAGCCTGAGTAGCCTGAGGCGGCCGTGGAGCCCTTCGGGGGGCCGGCCTTCAAACCTCTGACCAGTAGTGGGTGTAGGGCCCACGCGATCTGAGGCGACTGTTGAACCCCTCGGAGGGCCAGCCTTCGAACCTCTGATCAGTAGGGGGGGCTCGGAGCCCGGTTCCTTCACAGGGAAGGATCCTTTTCGGGGTATCCCCCTTTCCCGGTCCCTGTTGCAAGAGATAGAGAAAGAGGAAAAAAGGAAAAGGATACGAAATCGAACGACGTGGCGTACCTTTTTTGGCACGGTTATTACGGTGAAGGCGAAGCGTCGCCCGCTTCTCCTGCCAGGAGCGCCGCCTGTCCCGCCGCGGAGTTAATGCGACGGGGCGAGTGGTTGGCGGAGCGGCCGTTGCGCGTGCGCGAGCCGTTCGAGGAACGGATCACGGGCGTGCCGTCTTCACGCCGTGAGAGGAGGCTCTTTCGCTGCCCCTGGATGGGACGTGAGCCTGGCTGACGACGTGACTGCTGCTCCCGCCCGCCTGCCACCGTCATTACTGCCGGCCCACTTTCGGCCGCATTGACCGTCGCGCCAGGCTGGCGCCGCTGGGTCGTGCGCTGGGTCGCCTCGAGTCGCGGTATTGGTTCCGCAACCGAAGGGGCGCGATGGTGGCACAAGTGGTGGTGCAGTTGCTTGCATGCAGCATTTGGCGCGCCGGTTGCGTGACGCGTGGGCCTGGGCCTCCATGCTGGCGCGTTGGGAGTCGGAGAAGCGCGTCCACCTGGCGCGATTGCATGCCGCCTGCATGGCTGCCTGCCCCTTTCGCCCGTTGGTCTGGGCAAAAGTGGGGGTCACTTGTAACCGCTGGGCGGTTGTGTGCACCACGCGCAGCGGTTTGGCTTCTTCTGCTCTGAGCCGGTTTGCATGACATGCGGGACCCAGCCCCCGCGCCGCAGGGGAGGGCCTTGGAGCGTGTTGGAGAAGACTCAGCCCGTGGCGTTTGGGGGCGCACGTAGGGAGAGTTGCCTTTAAAAGGAGGGCGACCCCTTTCGGAAGGCGACCATGTATTCTCCCTCCCTTATGCCTCACGTCTTTCCACCTTCCAAGCCCCCGGATGGGGGGAATCCGCCGTCTTTTCGCCTCATCGTTGGAGGAACGCAACTCCGTGGGAGTTGGTACCTTTCAGCCATCGTTCGGCTTCAAGGATTTTCATCACGCAGCCCGGTTGCTCCTCCCCGCTGGGGGTCACCCAAGACGGTGACCGCCAGTTCCTGGGTGGGGAGAAGCAAGCCGGGCTGCGATCTTGGTCCCCCCTCAGCTTCAAGGATGTTCATCATCCTCGCTGGGGTGGGGGCCGGGCTGAGCCGGCGCTCTACCTCCCACACGGGTTCACGGGTCACCCTTTCCCGCGGCGTTCGAGGGAGAGGGCGCTCACTGGCCCTGCGGGCGGCCCGGACTTCGACAACGCGGGGCTGGTCGACGGCGGGCGTCGTCACCTCCAGCGTGTCGGGCCCGTCGGCTTGGCTCCCGGCGGCCCCTCCTGCCGGAGGGCGGCTGCCGCGCCGTGTGCACGGGAGGACCACCCAAGATGTCGCGCGCTGCTAGGGCGGCGTTCGTGTTCTGGGGTGGTCCTGCCTTTGCACCGGGATGGCGCCCTCACGCGGAGGTCGGTGCCCCACTCGCCCGGGAGGATTTGAGTGGGGATCTGCCGGGGAGCCGATGGGCCCTGCCGTCGGTGCCGAGGCGGAGGCGGCTCGAGAAGTCCCCGTCACCGACGGGATCACCGCCACCATCCGCGCCTCTGGCCTCCGGTTCTTCGCACTTGTCCTCGCCCCTCGAGCGTCGGTGTGGGCGAGGGCAAGATTGCAGCAGCGCCCACCCTGAGGCCTGCGCTGCTGCAGCTCGACCATCCGGAGCGGGGGTCGTTGTCGTCGTAGTCAGAGCGGGCGGCGGCGAGCCGCTCGTCAGCCTTCTGTTGCTCCGCAGGCCTTCCCCCTCGGAGTGGGGTTGTTCGTACCTGCGGAGGGGGAACCGGAGTTCCATTTGTAATGGCACTTTGAATGCCAGTGTTTTTGTTTATTGTGGCTGTCGAGGCCTGAACATGTATGTAATTTTGGCACGGAGCCGTGTTTTTTCCTCATTTTTGAGCACTAAGTCTCGCCTGTTGATTATCTGAACCGCTTCACCAAGCATGAGTCGCCCCGTGTCAAGGTGACGAGTGAGGTATCCGTATCCCGGAGGCGTTGGAGTCCCTCGGCTCGATCGGCCTTGTTGTCTGAGGCTCCTCTAGCTTGGTTAAAGAGACCCCTTGGCCGCTCTTCGACGAGCCGAGGCCAGGGGTAGCGATATCAGCACGAACAGAGGCGGAGTCGGCTCGAAAATGAAAACCTGGTTGGCCGGAGCCTAGCCGGGTTGTCCGTCAGCAGGACCGATGCCGGAGTTGATCAGCCGAGGCCTCGGACCGGGCTGGCGCCCTTGGAAGATGGTTGGTCGAGGCCCCAGGGGTAACCGGCCGAGCCGCCTGCTCGGGCCGGATTCCCGGAGAAGTCCCTGGACCGCGTCGCCGTCCGAGGCTGGGTCGGACCTCACTGGAGGTGTCGTCGATGCCGAGGGTGCCACAGCCCCCTTCCAGCGTGAAGACCCGAGCCTGCAGGATCAGATTGTCTTGTAGCGTGTGCCTTCTGCGGCCGCCGAGGCCAGAAAACACACCATCGCTGCGTTGTAAAGCTGCGTCTCCTTTCCTCTTATTTTGAGCATCTGGACTTTTTGTCGGTAACAGGGATGTTTGTGCGGGCGAGAGTTGCTTCTCGCGGAAGGTGATGAGTGAGGTATCCGTATCCCGGAGGCGTGGGAGTCCCTCGGCTCGGTCGGCCTTGCCGCTTACGCGTACATTCACCCGTCCATGAGGCCCTGTCACCGATTCAGTCGAGAAGGCTTGAAGGACCGCTTCGGCAGAAGAGCTTCCGAACGTAAAGACTTGTTCGGTCCGCGGAATCACTTTATCCGAACACGAGTTACTTATCGCAGAAGGTGATGAGTGAGGTATCCGTATCCCAGAGGCGTAGGAGTCCCTCGGCTCGGTCAGCCTTGGCTGCTTACGTGTACTCCGTCGTTTTCAGGATCCGCTTTTCGAAGTAGTCAAAAAGCACGAAAGATATTCTGGTAAAAAGGGATCTTTTTTCGAGGAAAATTTCGACGCAGAGGGGGTTCCCCCCTTTTAGCCCCCGAGGGAGGGTCGGGCTTTGCCGAGGCGAGGCCGACCCTTCCTTGATGACTAAACTTTGCGTGGGTGCGAGGTATATGAACAACTTGAAAACATCTTAAGGGTAGAAGCGACGTAGTTGTTTGATGTTCCAAGCGTTGCCGTAGATCTCGCCTTGATTGTTGGCCAGCTTGTATGTTCCGGGCTTCAGAACTTTGGCGATGACGAATGGCCCCTCCCAGGGGGGCGTGAGCTTGTGCCTCCCTCGGGCGTCTTGCCGCAGCCGAAGCACCAGGTCGCCCACCTGGAGGTCTCGGGGCCGGACCCCTCGGGCGTGGTAGCATCACAGGGACTGCTGGTACCGCGCCGAGTGTAGTAAGGCCTTGTCCCGAGCCTCTTCCAGCTGATCCAGCGATTCCTCTCGGCTAGCTTGGTTGCTTTGATCGTTGTAGGCCCTCGTCCTCGGGGAGCCGTATTCCAGGTCAGTGGGCAAGATGGCCTCGGCTCCGTAGACCAGGAAGAACGGCGTGAAACCCGTGGCTCGGCTCGGTGTTGTCCTCAGGCTCCAGACCACCGAGGGGAGTTCCTTCATCCATCGCTTGCCGAACTTGTTGAGGTCGTTGTAAATCCGGGGCTTGAGCCCTTGTAGAATCATGTCGTTGGCACGCTCTACTTGCCCATTCGACATTGGATGAGCCACGGCGGCCCAGTCCACCCGGATGTGATGATCCTCGCAAAAATCCAAGAATTTTTTGCCGGTGAACTGGGTACCGTTGTCGGTGATGATGGAGTTTGGGACCCCGAAGCGATGGATGATGTTGGTGAAGAACGCCACCGCCTGCTCGGACCTGATGCTGTTCAGGGGTCGGACCTCGATCCACTTAGAGAATTTGTCGATGGCGACCAGCAGGTGCGTGTAGCCCCCGGGCGCCTTCTGCAAGGGATCGACGAGGTCCAGACCCCATACAGCAAAGGGCCAGGTGATGGGTATCGTCTGCAGAGCCTGAGCGGGCAGGTGGGTCTGCTTCGCATAGAATTGGCACCCTTCGCAGGTGCGAACAATTCTAGTGGCGTCAGCCATCGCCGTTGGCCAGTAGAAGCCTTGCCGGAAAGCATTCCCGACAAGGGCTCGAGGCGCTGCATGATGGCCGCAAGCCCCCGAGTGTATTTCTTGCAGGAGTTCCTGACCTTCGGCGATGGAGATGCATCGCTGGAGGATGCCCGAGGGGTTGCGGTGGTAGAGCTCCTCCTCATCGACCAGCAAGACGAACGACTTGGCGCGTCGCGCTACCCGCCGAGCCTCGGCTTGGTCGAGGGGTAGCTCTCCTTGGCGGAGATATTGCAGGTACGGGGTCTGCCAATTTCGATCAGGCGTGGCCCCGTTCTGCTTCTCCTCGACGTGCAGTGCCTCGGCCTCGGGGGCCGAGGGTACCTCGGGCCGAACCGAGGGCGCCTCGGGCTGAGCCGAGGGTGCCTCGGGCTGAGCCGAGGGTGCCTCGGGCTCGGGCGTGTCGTCGATCTTGACGGAGGGCTGATGCAGATCCCGGGAGAAGACGTCCGGGGGAACCGTCGTTCGCCCCGAGGCTATTTTTGCCAGCTCGTCCGCAGTCTCGTTGAAGCGCCGAGCGATGTGGTTAAGCTCGAGCCCGTAAGCCGAGGCATTCGCCGCATGCCCACCGTAGATCATGAAGCAGTCGCGGACCTCGAGGAACTCTCCTGCTTGGTGATCTTCCTTTTTGTCGTCGTCGTGGGCCCTGCCACCCTCTGCGGGTGGCCCGGCCCTGTGGAAGTGGCGCCGAAGCATGACGCACTCCTCGAGGGTGTGCTTGATGGGCCCCTGATGATAGGGGCACGGCTCCTTGAGCATCTTGTCGAAGAGGTTAGCACCTCCGGGGGGCTTCCGAGGGTTCTTGTACTCGGCGGCGGCGACAAGGTCCGCGTCGGCGGCGTCGCGTTTCGCTTGCGACTTCTTCTTGCCTTTCTTCTTGGCGCCGCGCGGAGTAGACGCCTCGGGAGCGTCTTCCGATGGGCGGCCCAGGGGCTGCTTGTCCTTTCGGAAGATAGCTTCGACCGCCTCCTGGCCAGAGGCGAACTTGGTGGCGATGTCCATCAGCTCGCTCGCCCTGGTGGGGGTCTTGCGACCCAACTTACTCACCAGGTCGCGGAAGGTGGTGCCGGCAAGGAACGCGCCGATGACATCCGAGTCGGTGATGTTGGGCAGCTCGGTGCGCTGCTTCGAGAATCGCCGGATGTATTCCCGAAGAGACTCTCCCGGCTGCTGCCGGTAGCTTCGGAGGTCCCAGGAATTCCCGGGGCGCACGTACGTCCCCAGGAAGTTGCCGGCGAAGGCTTGGACCAAATCATCCCAGTTGGAGATCTGCCCCGGAGGCAGGTGCTCCAACCAGGCGCGAGCAGTGTCGGAGAGGAACAGGGGGAGGTTACGGATGATGAGGTTGTCATCATACGTTCCACCCAGTTGGCAGGCCATGCGGTAGTCCGCGAGCCACAGTTCTGGTCTCGTTTCCCCCGAGTACTTTGTGGTAGTAGTCGGGGGTCGGAACCGGGTTGGGAACGGCGACCGTCGGATGGCCCGACTGAAGGCCTGCGGACCGGGTGGTTCGGGCGAGGGACTCCGATCCTCCCCGCTGTCGTAGCGTCCCCCACGCCTGGGGTGGTAGCCTCGGCGCACCCTTTCGTCGAGGTGGGCCCGACGGTCGCGACGATGCTGCTCGTTGCCGAGGTGGCCCGGGGCCGCAGGCGCAGTGTTGCGCGTGCGCCCGGTGTAGACCGAGGCTTCCCGCATGAATCGGGAAGTCGCGGCATGAGGTTTCGAGGGGTATCCCTGCCTTCGGGAAGCAGAGCTCTCGGCCGGTCGGGCCGCAGCGCCTTCCAGGAGATTCTTGAGCTCTCCCTGGATTCGCCGACCCTCGGTGGTTGATGGCTCTGGCATCGCGCGGAGGAGCATCGCTGCGGCTGCCAGGTTCTGACCGACCCCGCTGGATGCGGGCGGCGGCCTGACCCTAACGTCGTTGGCGACGCGGTGCTGGAAACCCTGGGGCAGGTGACGTATTTCTCCGGCCGGGGGTTGGCCCGCCCATACCTGCCCGACGTCCCGGCGGATCGGCTCAAGCGCTCCTGCTCCCTCGTCGAGCCTGGCCTGCGCCCCGCGGACTTGCTCGAGCTGTGGGTCGTGACCCCCCGCCGGAACGGGGACCACAGCTAGCTCCCGCGGGATGTCAGCGCGACGCACCGGCCTAGGGAGATCTCCGTCCTCCGGCATGCCGAGATGGTTGCCTTCGGAGGGATCCCCTAGCTCGATGTGGAAACATTCGCGGCTCGGGCCGCAGTCCTCGTCGTCAAGGCTGCGGCTATCGTCGGAACAGTCGGAGAGGCAGTAGTCGCATGCGGTCATAAAGTCCCGCATGGCACTGGGGTTGCCAAATCCGGAGAAATCCCAACAGATGCTGGGATCGTCATCTTCCTCGGACCCAGAGGGCCCATAGGTCGAGACGTCCGTCAGCTGGTCCCAAGGCGACCGCATACGAAACCCCAGTGGGGTTGCACTCGCCTCAACGAGAGCGCCCGCCAAAGCAAGGTCGCTAGGCGGGTTGAGGCCGAGTCGAAATGACGTAAAATGGGAATCAGTCAGTACCTTTTGGTCGACGAGGAGCGGCATAGTCACGTCGGGGACTGGTTGCACCGTCGTCTCAGGTACGAGGGCGACGCCCTGCAAGCTCTCCGCGAGCGCGCTGGCGTCGTCCACTTGCTCGGGATTGGTGTGTCGCGGGGGACGGCGCTTGCCTTCGTCTCGAACGCGAGGTCGACGCCCGGCGTGCCTTCTGTTGGGGCGCTGGGGACATCGATTCGCTCGACAGCCGACGAAGCGCGGCCTCCCGCTTGGCCTAGGTTGCCCCGCCTCCTCCTCCGTTGGCGGGGGAGAGGACGGGGCGAGCTCGAATGTTGTTCTTCCACCACGCGGGGAAGATGTCGTCGATTCCGCCGCCGGCGGGCGGGTTGTCGGCCGCCATTGTCGTTGTCGCGCGGCGGTGGAAGGAGTATCATGTCGTAGCCGCCGTCGAAGGACATGAACTCAAGACTCCCGAAACGGAGCACCGTCCCGGGCCGGAGAGGTTGCTGGAGACTGCCCATCTGGAGCTTGATGGGAAGCTGTTCGTCAACACGCAGTAGGCCCCTACCTAGCGCGCCAACTGTCGGCATTTCGAGACCGGGGGGTCCCTAAGCCGACGAGTGAGTGTACCGCGTGCCCTAGCCCAGATGGGTCGAGCGCGTGGGCGAGCGCGAAGGGGGGAAAGCGAGGTGGCCGGAGACGGGCGAGAGAGAGGTGGGAATCCCGCGGCCTTCGTGTTCGTCCCGCGCCCAGGTCGGGTGCGCTTGCAGTAGGGGGTTACAAGCGTCCACGCGGGTGAGGGAAGCGAGTGGCCCCAAGAGAGCGCCTGTCTCGTCCTCGTCCTCGCGCGGCCAACCTTCTCTAGGAAGGCCCTGGTCCTTCCTTTTATAGGCGTAAGGAGAGGATCCAGGTGTACAATGGGGGTGTAGCAGAGTGCTATGTGTCTAGCGGGGGGAGAGCTAGCGCCCTAAGTACATGCCGATGTGGCAGCCGGAGAGATCTTGGCACCCAGTCGGTGTGATGTCGTGGCCGTCGGAGGAGTGGCGGAGCCTGGCGGAGGGACAGCTGTCGGAGTGGTCGAGTCCTTGCTGACGTCCTCCTGCTTCCGTAAGAGAGCTGAGAGCCGCCGTCGTCACAGGGCACGCGGGGCGCCATCATTGCCTATCTGGCGGAGCTAGCCAGATGGGACACCGGTCTTGTTCTCTGCGGCCCGAGTCGGCTCGGGGTAGGGTGATGATGACGCTTCCTGTTGACGTGGCGGGCCTGCGCCCGAGGTCGAACGATGTGGGGGCTCCTCCGAAGCTGGGGTCGAGTCTGTCTTCCGTGGCCGAGGCCGAGCCCGAGCCCCTGGGTCGGGCGAGGCGGAGGTCGTTCGGCAGAGGCCAGGGCGGAGTCCGAGCCCTGGGGTCGGGCGAAGCGGAGTTCGTCGTCTTCTGGGGCTGAGCCCGAGTCCGAGCCCTAGGTCGGGCGGAGCGGAGTTCGCCGTCTTCCGGGGCCTAGCCCGAGTCCGAGCCCTGGGTCGGGCGGAGCGGAGATCGCCGTCTTCCGGGGCTTAGCCCGAGTCCGAGCCCTGGGTCGGGCGGAGCGGAGTTCGACGTCTTCCGGGGCTTAGCCCGAGTCTGAGCCCTGGGTCGGGCGGAGCGGAGTTCGCCGTCTTCCGGGGCTTAGTCCGAGTCCGAGCCCTGGGTCGGGCGGAGCGGAGTTCGCCGTCTTCCGGGGCTTAGCCTGAGTCCGAGCCCTGGGTCGGGCGGGGCAGAGTTTCCTATGGCGCCTTTGGCAAGGCCTGACTGCCTGTCAGTCTCACTCTGTCAAGTGGCACCGCAGTCGGAGTGGCGCAGGCGGCGCTGTCCTTCTGTCAGACCGGTCAGTGGAGCGGCGAAGTGACGGCGGTCACTTCGGCTCTGCCGGGGGGCGCGCGCCAGGATAAAGGTGTCAGGCCACCTTTGCGTTAAATGCTCCTACGACTCAGTCGGTCGGTGCGGCGATTTAGTCAGGGTTGCTTCTTAGCGAAGGCAAGGCCTCGGGCGAGCCGAAGGTGTGTCCGCCGTTAAAAGGGGGGCCTCGGGCGAGACGGAAATCCCTTGGGGTCGGCTGCCCTTGCCCGAGGCTAGGCTCGGGCGAGGCGTGATCGAGTCGCTCGTATGGACTGATCCCTGACTTAATCGCACCCATCAGGCCTCTGCAGCTTTATTCTGATGGGGGTTACCAGCTGAGAATTAGGCGTCTTGAGGGTACCCCTAATTATGGTCCTCGACATTAACCTACCTTCTTTATATATTCAAAGGGTTACAAAAAGGGAATAGGTGCTTATGTTACTAACGACATCTCCTTTTCGAGCGTATTCATGAAAATCGGTGAAAAGAGATTATACTTGTTCAAATTGGTTACTCTTCACTGAAAAGTACGAAAAGGATCGCTAGAGGCAGAGTGGTACTTGATTTAAATAATCAAAAGGTTGATCAAGAAAGAGAGAAAGCAACACATCCAAAACAAACAAAGCAATCATGATTGATTTCTCAAAAGTGGCTCAAAGTTGGGTATTCACTTAATGAAGTATCTATTAGGTCCTTCTTACACACTTCATAACCATTTATTTGGGTATTTTTAATCCAATTTGAGTTTGGTCTCATTTCATGCTCATTTTATATAACTTATGTACATTCATGCAAATTATATATCTATGGTTGCATACTAATGTTTGGTGCAATCATAAAGTTCATAAATGAGCAATGATCCTATTTTGAAATTCAACTATTGAGAAATTAACAGTCAGCTCAAGGGAGTGCAAGTTCCAGGTTTCGGACCATCTGGTCCCAGGTCACGGACAGTCCAAGAGATCAGGCCACGGACCATCCGAGCTCCACTGCGGACCATCCATGAATAGCAATCTTGCATAAACAAAAGAATTTTCTGGACCAACATCTCAACAAGTGGTATCATCCTTACAAGTGATATTCCAATATTTGGTGTAAATTCATAATTCTCTCACATACAAGTGGTATTGCAAGAACAAATGCATGCGAACTACAACATTCAAATTATGCACTTGATCTTAAATGGGTTCTCAACTTCATACTGATGAAGAATGGATTTATTTTTTATAATTGGTCTTCACCAAGCTATTCAATTGAACTTCACATTGCTATTGGAGAGCTAAATCGAAAGATTCTTGAATATCCTCTACTCCAACATAGCAAAGGTATCATTGTGATGTGCATCATCATATCATCCCCTACTAGTATGTGGTTAGTGCATATAGTACATACTTAATAGTACTATGCATATTAAATGAAAGATTTAAATTCATGTTCTACCACTATTGGTTATTTTGGTTGATTGAAACTAGTGTAGCATATGAGTTTGTTCATGAGCTAAGTGAACCCATGTACTTAATCTATTTTGGATTGCAACATGCTACAAGAACAACCTCGATAAGATAACCGCTTAATGTGCGTGAAGAAGCTTAAAGAGGGTTTAAACTGGACTTGGAAGCTTAAGAAAATCTATTTGGTTTAAGTCACATATTGAGCTGCTCATGAGGATGACTTATGAAGAAGATACCAATACTAATGAATATCAAAACCTACAAGTGGCATCAATATCTACAGAGAAATATATAGGCCAATATTATTCCTTCAAATGGTATTCACTATGTGGTGTCTAGATCAATCATACAATTGATATCCTATGAGTGGTTCAAGACTTCAAGTGATCCACAACCTTAAGTGATCATCAACTCAAGAGAGCAACTCTCACCTTCAACAAGTTCATGCAAGTGGAGTCAAGGATTTTATCATATATATGGTGTCCATAAAAAATGATTGAGAACTTTCAAGTGATATAATGTTTACAAGTATGTTTCAACTTTCCTAGAGTTTTGGAACAACCCTTTTTGGTAATTAATGACAAAGGGGAGATGTTGGAACAAAGATATGAAAATATGCACAAGAGAAAATTGGAGATGAACTTAGGGGGAGCTATTGATCAATTGAGTTAGAATGAATACAAATGGATCAAGAGCAAAGTAAAATGGGATGAGATTTTCTTGAACAAGAGATGCACACAAGTAGGGGGGCAAGCTCATGAATATATGTTTGATGCATTTGATTGTTCATTATATTGCTTACTTGCATCACATTTGTGTTATACATTCCTACATACTTGTGTGCAAGTGTTTGCTAGAACTAAGACTTGAATGATAATTGTTTTAGTAATATTCACAAGCCTAGTCTTAGCATGGCAAGGAGTAACTAGAACCTTATTTGTTATGTTGATCTCATGTGGTATCTAGTTTCACTTGTTTCTAGCAAGATGATGCTAAGGATGCGATGAAAAGTGGTACACACGCTACAAAGGTACGTTTCTATCTTTTATACTTTAGCATCATATAGTAGTGATAATTTCCCCACAAATTTTGTATCTTTGCATGTGTGTAAGCTTGAAACCAAACCATCCAAGCACACGTGTAGGGGAGGATGTCACTACCAAACCATTTTTATGGTGCCTATCCAAATCTTAACAAATGAGCTTAAAGTTGGATAAGGAACATAAAAACATTGCCAAACTAGCAATTTACACTTGTGTGAAAAGCTAGCTTGGAAAAAGAACGAAAACGACAAATCTTTATAGACTTGTCATTAAATACCAAAATTTGTGAGACCCTGTTTGGTTTTGGTAATTGATTGACAACTTAGGTGGACTAATAAGTGTTTATGTTGAGATACACAGGTGATTAGTCCACAGGTACACTAGTGTGAGCTATTTAAGCCATGGTGGTGATGTGGCTTGGTGATATTGAGATGCTCAACTAGTGTGATAAAGGAGCTCATTGCATATGAAGACATTACATGGTGTCATGTGACTATATGGAGAAGATCAAGAGATTTGTCTTGGCCTCGATGGACCGAGTGGCTAGTGTGAAGGGCAAGTCAGAGGCTCATGTGTGAGGGGCCGTGTGGCGGTGAAGCAAGAGCAAGGACTTGGCACCGATGGATATAAAGCAACAGTGAAGAGCAAACTATGTTGAGATTTATGAACCAAGAAGGCCATGTGATAACATGGAGTGGATCATATCAGTATAGTGTTATCAAGCCATGTGTTGATCTAGGCTATTGATCAAGTGGCTTGATGATGATGATGGAGGAACTTAATGCTATGGACAAATGGTAAAAGGTAGCATGGTGTTGGAACTTGCTAATCCAGGGACAGCAAAATCCAATGGTGGGAGAGTGGAGAACAGTTTGATGCTCCTAAACACAAAGCGTTAGGGCACAGTGTTTTTTCTGTCCCCCGCATTGGCACAATGCAGGGGTATTGATAGGTAACTAAGGGACCGCCCCGCCCTACCAAGGACAATTAGACCCTCAGTTACCTAGTTTATCCCCAGAATATTCTCTCTCTGGAGGTTACAGAGTGTCATTACAACATACTTTATTACAGACGTGGCCCAACCCGCTCTGCCCACACGGCGACCTGCGGGCGGGGCCCTACAATATGGGCCGAATTGTACACGAGCCCCTTTTTACACCGAGGGAGACTAAGTCGTGGGGTCTTCGCAGTCTCAGTCATCCATGCCCCGAAGGCTTCGATGGTCTTCGCTTCGGCTCGCCGGAGAGAAGGGAGCGCATGAGCCTTCGCATGGGCGTCATCCTCGAGCCCAGCTTGTGGGGCCTACTAACGGGGCCTTCGATCTGTGATACGTTGATGTGGGAATCTTTAAGTGAGGGGGCGTGTTCACCTTTGCCCCAACATTTGCCCTCTGAGGGGCCAGTTCGACGAAGTCAGCTGGTGCCGAAGACTTTCGTGAGATGGTGAAGACGTTGCCCTTGCTCGAATTGGTCCCGCGAAGGTTTTTGAAATGTGACCGTTGATGGGATGTGTTACTGTGGGACTGTTGGTTTCCCGAGGCGTTGCTCCGCGCCTATAAAAAGCCAGGCTCGATCGAGGCTTTTTACCTACTCGAGCTCACACTGAAAAACCCTAGTTTTGCATCTGCTCACCTGCCCTCTTTGCTCCTTCTCTGTCGGTGATCTGGCTCGTATCAAGCAAACCACGCGTCGCCACCGATGGTACGTGACAATGCCATCCTCTTCTTCGTCCGCTGAGAGCGCGTCGTCGGCCACGCCGTCGTATGAGAAGACGCTGAGCGATTCGGCAGTGGTAGAACTACATCCCGGCCACACCGTCGAGTTCGGGACCTCGAGGATATTTTCGGGCCGCGTGCTGGAGATGCAGCGGTTAGGTTATTTTGGGAATGGCGTCGGGTGGGCTCTAGGGGCAGAAGAGGTCCCTGAGCCAGAGGGTGAATTGGTTGTGTTTGAAGCTTTTTTCGCTGTTGGTCTTCGCATGCCGAAGCATCGGTTTGTAGTCGAGGTTTTGCGAATGTTCGAGGTACAAGTTCATCAGTTGACACCAAATGCTGTGGCGGTGCTCGCGAAGTATGTGTGGGTTGTTTCCTCATACGACGGTCAACCATCTGTGGAGGTCTTCACGAAGAATTACTATCTACACTAGTAGAAAAGAAAAATAGGTGATAAGATAGCTCAATTTGGATCATGCACTTTCACGCCGAGGGTTTGGGAAGACCTCGGATGAAGTTGTTGAGATTGTTCCCTGTGCTAGAAATAAATGGGGCAATTGGTGGAACTTTTGGTTTTATGTGGCTCCCGGGGATGTCGAAGGGTTGCCGAGTTTGCCCCCTACCATCCTGTGCTCACATTGCTATGTGGCTTTTCCACACTTTGAGGTGGCAGAAGAAAATAAAGACGAGGGGGCCCTTCGGTATGCGGCCCGCCTGAGTAGCGGACGTGACTTGGTCGAGGAGTTTATTGCCTGCATGGTGTGGCCCCTAGCACATGGTTGGGCACTGGGTGAGATTACCCCCCACCGGATCCCGACACTGGGGGTCGGCTAGTGTGAAGTCCTGCCTTCACTGTGGATCTGCGCGACCGAGATGCGGCTGCATTTGTGCGTGAGGTCGAGGCCGAATCCATCAAGATTGTCGGCAAATACGCGCCGAAGACAGAGCAGTTGAGGAGCTGGGATATCAGCGGTTCCAATGTTAGGTTGAACCGTGTGTTTGAGCTGAATCTTTTGCTGTACGGTTCTTACCCGGAGGGAGACTCCGCCGACACCGCTGATCGCCGAGGGAAGCAAGCGAGGCCCTCGGCCGATGAAGGCCCCTCAAGGGATAAGGCTCCGGGTGCGGCCGTCAGAAAGAGAAAATTAGGTACGGTGACTGAGAAGTCGGGGCTCAGGGCATCTGGTCATTTTGCTGGGGAATTGCTGGAGACGTGCGCGGCTCCCGGGGAATTGATGTTTTCGCCCTAGCTTCGGGAAACCTCTGTGTGACACCCTAGTGTCACCTAGGGCTTTTCTCAGTGCTAACTCAAGTGTCATCATTTCATGTAAGCCAAATTGAGCATGAAGCACCAAATCAAATTAAGAATAAAAGATCCACTAAGTTTATATCTAAAGAATCATGTTCAAAACAAATGAGGTTTTCAAAAGAGGGAAAAATGTTGAAACCCTAATACCAACCCTAATTAAGCTATTTAAGTAGAAAAGAAGAAAAGGGGTGAAAGACCATGAAAAACATGAAATCATGGCTTAGGCCAATTATAAAAATTGAAATACACTAAATAAGCTACAATAAAGATTATGAAAGCTTGGCCAAAATAGTTTATTAAAACTCCAAACAAGCCATTCAAGTGGAGGTTCAATGGGGAAATCTGAAATTCAGATTTCTGAATTTTTAGCCTTTGAACCAAAACCGAGCGCGTTCACCTTGATCCTTAGCTCTAATCCTAATGCTCCCATTGACAAAAATGCCTCATACCAGAAGATGGCATCGGGACACGTGCCTTGGACACGTCAAACCCGGGATCTTCTCTTTGTGCTCGGCAGTGAGACAAACCCAACTTCTCCCCTCCATATCTCTTGATCCAGTCAGCAAAACCTGCTAGCCTCCACACACAAACGATAAAGGAATGTCAGGAGAAGAGATCTCTCAATGGGATCATGGCCATAATCTCAAAGATTTGGAGCCAATCAAAACTTGAACACGACCTCTCTCTACGCTGCCTCGTGCTCGACGCTGTTCCAGACGCCAGAGCGCACACTTGTGCTCGCCCTCGCACACCCCGAGCGCTTGTCAGAGCCCCCCCCCCCTCGGCCGCACTCGCCCGCGCCATTAAAACCTCCCCCGAGCGCGCCTCACCTCACCCCGTGCTCACCCTCGCTGGCCAGACGCCCCTCCTTAGCTCAGGCGAGCTTTCCTCCGCCCGCCATCATCGCCCGAGCCTCGGCCATCGTGGCCAGCTCACTCCAGCCACGTCCAAGTTGCGCATGTCCCTCGATTAGCTTCGCCAGTGGCCCGTGGAGCTTTCCAAGCTCTCGGACCCAACAGAACCTCACCGGAGACCCGAGATCATCTTCGCCGGACTTTGGTCGCCCGCGACCGCGCGTGGACCGAGAAATCCGGTGAGCCATTCTCCGATTCCTTGCCCACACACCTTATTTGATCTCTGGTGAAGCTTCCTGACCCATTTAATTGAACTGTATCACCCTAGTTAGGTCGGAATCCTCGCCACCGACGAGCTTCCCCGCCTGCACACGTGGACCGGCCGACTCCGACCATCCCCGACGGCGACCCACACATCGCCGTGACCCAAAGGACCTCCCCCTACATCCCCAACCACCTCACCGGAGCAGTCTCGTCGCCGGTAAGCCCCTCCGCCCCTTTCTTCCTCCGCGGTCACTGTTCCATTAGGGAAGGACTGCGGGTTCGATTTTGCAAAACCCTAGGGGGTTTTCTGCAAAGCCATAGACTCAAGTGAATAGTGTACCGAGTACCTGTCTGTAATTCACCTAAAATCTTTCGCTAGGGACTCCAGCGCAAAACTGTCTTTCCTTTATCCATTTCAATTTAACCTTTTTAAATTCAGCAGAGAACTTAGAGAATTTATATCTTGAGTTATATTCAACCAAATTTGACCAAACTAATTTTGCTGGATTTAAAATATTATGGACTATCAATTAAAAATATTGAACCCTATGCTTTATGTTTTAAATTTTAGAGTTTGAAATTAATTAAGGAAACTGACCAAACTTTATTAAAATAAGAAAAAATTAGTTATGCTTCTGTGTTGAACCTAATAAAATTTGTAGAAGTGTAAACCCCACTTAGGCACTGTTTAAAAATAGTGAGCACCCCAGTATTGAAAATTTAAGTAGGATTGTCTATGAAAAGCCACTTTTGCCCAAAACTTAGGAAAATCAGAAAGGCATTAGAAAATGATGAACAATGAATGCAATTATTTTTCCTAGTCCACTTAAGTAATAAAGAACCTAGGAAAAATAAAGGGACCCCTAGTCCAGAATAAATTCTAGGAGAAATATTTTATTAGGCACTAATCAAACTAGAAAAACAATTATTAGAATTATGAAAACAATTTCAAAATTGTTAATAAAAATCCAGTGGACTTGTAACCACTAGAACACCACTACAAAAATGATAAACACCCCAACCCATCATTTTAAGTAGGGTAAACAAATAGAACTTGATATTGGGCCATATTTCAATTAAATCATGAGCAAACCAAAAGAAGTGCAATAATGGGCAAATAATTTTTTATCATATAGGTAAAGAAATAGGCCACCAGAGAAAATTGTAAAACCCAATTGAAAGCTGCAAAATACTACCCATTGCCAATACTTCATGAAAAAGACCATTTAATCCAAAAAAATCCTACCACCCTTCCCTTAAGCAAAAAGTTGCCAAACTTCAGAATGATTGGTCTTGCGCAAAGGAGAAGATAGGAAAAATTAGAAATCTGTTGTTCGATATTTTTCAAATATAGTGGTAGTAGAAAGCACCCCTTTGGCTAGAAACTTTGGAAAATCATAATAAAATAACTAATGAGTATTAGTGGCTAACAATTTGTACAAGGTCATGTTATAACATCTAGATGCCTTAAAAATAAGTCTTGGAAAATAACCCTCTGTTAAAAGGTAGTTGTAGTTCAAACCCCCCCCCCTCTTCCCTAATATTTGATAATTTTATACAGAGAGAACCACTCACTTTTTGAACCCCAAATTTTGAGACAGAGAATTATACACCAGTAAGAAGCCACTGTAATTTTTGCAGAATTTGTGGGAATTTATTAAGCTAGCTTGTAGTTCAAATCCACCTTAAAAGCATAAGAGAAATAAAAGAGAAAAAGGGGAATAATAAATCTCACTCTAATGATTCAGCTAGAAACCTTAATAAACTCTCACTAAGACATTAAAGGGAAATTAGTAAGGCACCAAAATAAACTTACCAATCAGCTTAATCAAGTTTGACCCTAATTTTGCCAAGTATACCACAAGAATCTTCAGTAGCAAGAATAAAGCTCTACCTTATTAATTTGATCATTCACCATCAAAGTTTAAATTACTAAATTGCATATCATGCCATGCATATATCTTACTCATTGCATTCATTAGATTGCAATCTCGCTGACGGAGAGTACGTGCTCATCCCCGAGCAAGGAGCTATCCACGAGGAAGACCAGGAGCAAGCTCCCTAGACTGCCATCGAGGATCTCCCCACAGCCCCTGCAATTGAAGGCAAGCCCCGGTTTTATGCATAACCAAGTTATATATATATGCTACTTTACTACACTTAATGTTTGTAGGATTGTAATGTGCACTTAAGTGTAGGAGTTGCTTGAAACCCTTAGTTGCATGAATTCGGGATTACTTTTGAGATGGATACTAGTATGCTAGGTCGAGTAGCTGCTTTGCTAATCAGGATCTCGATAGAAGTCGAGTGATTTTTCCAGCACTCACGCAAGGTCAGGAATTGATTGTATTCATCTTGATAACGGGATCTATGATGGTCTATGGACTTGGATCCAGGGAGGATGCCTTGTCCATGAGACGGGAAAAAGGAATTAAGGATTAATGTGTGGATACCTGAGTCAATCGTTTGAATGTACTAAGCACATGTCGGGAAATATGGTAACCGGTAAACCTAGTAACTGAGTGAAGCCGGGTGCGGACTTTACTCCTCACGCGACCTGAGGCTGGGTCTCCCATGCTAGCTATGGTGGGTACAAGTGCGGTCACTGCACGGCGGCAGCCGGGTCAGTGGAGCATTGTACGCCAAGGCGGTGAGGCCTGGCCGCGAACGAGGAATCGATGGGGACGGTTGACATGTGTGGGGACGGAGTGCCCTGACATGTCGTGTGTTTAGGTTTACCTTGCAAGGATAAAACTCTATTCGAATCATCTGCTTCTCGCAACTAATGAGACTGCTTGACCCCTTGTACTACATTGAGTAAGAAGTGAAATGAGGTTTACTTGAGACAACTTGTTGATTGTACTAAATGCTTGCTACCATGTCTGCTTAGAAGGAGCAAACTTAGCTAAGATAATGAAGCTAGAAATTGTAAGTCTAAAATTGATTTTAGACTCAGTTAGTGCTTTTTGGCAAACCAAACCCCTCAGCCAAACAGTTGTATGGTCTAGAGGTAGAGGAGTAGTTTCCTCGCACTGGGTAAGTCTAGGTGAGTATTAGTATACTCAGCCTTGCTTGTGGCACAATTTTTGCAGGTACGCTTCAGGATATGGTTGATGGTGTGACTTGGCCTACCACCCTGCCACCGGGGTTGGACGGTCGAGTGGGATGCTGCTCCGGCAGGAGAGGAGCCAGAGGAGTAGTGGGCTAGGCCTTGCCCATTTCCTCGCTACTGACGATATCGATTATCCGCTGCATCTTAATTTGTGAACTTTTTACCAGCTACTTGAAAAACTCCGATCTATGTAATAATTCAGTACTTTAATTTGAGGTTTTCCTGTTTTATTGTATTTCTTCTGTGACTCACCTTCGAGTGAGATTGTGGTATTTGATCCTAGTTAAGTGGCTTTATCAGACTAGATCTGAGGGACTGACGGGTTATTCCGATTTAAGTGTGTTACGGCCCTGAGGCGTGACTTAGGCACTTAAGCTGGAATAATTCGGGCGGTTCTGCCACAGCTGGTATCGAAGCAAATACCACCACAGAGAAGGACAATAAACCATGAATACCAATTTTCAAAATCTAAAACTTGCTTAGAAACTAGTGTGAATCGTCAGGACTAGAACGCTAGACCTAGGACGAAAGGCCTTAGGAATAAAGGGAAAAATATGTGGCTAATTAAGTAGGCCCTGTGGGCCAGTCCTTAGCTTTTTAAAGGATGCCCTAGAAGCACCCTTTTATTCGGAGAGGAGACGTTATTTTCAGCATGCATGCATTATAAAAATTAAAAGGGAATGGAATCTAAAGAAGTAAAATTTGAGCTAACCTGCTTCCTTTTAAACCACTCAGGCTCTTTTATTTTCTTCCTTCTACCATAATCTTTACCTCTGATACCCTTCCGCAGATGACTTCACCCACCCCCGCCAGTGGAGGAGACACTCGTTTTAGCTCTGACTTCTTTTCTCATGATGGCTTTCCTTCTATCTTGTGGGAAGTGCTTAACTCCACCGGTTACCCTACGCCCCCTTTGTACACGGTGCAGTTGTACGAGGAGCATCGGGTACCACGTTGCCGAGTCTGGCTGACTTTGGAGGCTCATCCCCTTTAGCCGGGATGGCGTTCTCTTGACTCCGAGACGATTGGATTCAGGACGGACGACACCACTGAAGCAGCAACCATGAAGACTCTGACGACTTTCTGTGGCTACCATCCCCTGGAGATGGTGATGCACCCCTTGGGACTCTTCCCTGCTGAGAAGAAGGATGACCCCATATGGTGTAACCGTGTGAGCCATGTGAAGGATGTGTGGGCAATGTATCCTGACTTGGTTGGGAGGGTCACTGTTCAGTGCATGAGTGCGTTGTACCGCCTTCAATCCCTGTAGAGCGACACTATGGCACATCTTGCTAACATCGCTCAAACCACCAAGCTCACCCTTGACAGCCAAGAAGACTTTGTGGTCGACTTGTCTTCCGAGTTGGTGGAGAAGGACCTATAGGTGGAAAGGCTGAGCCAGCACATTACCACCTTGGAGCAGCAGGTGGAGATCCGAGACAACACCATTGATGTCTTGGAGAACCAGCTCCATGATGTGCAGTGAGAACTTGAAGAAGCTAATGACCACCTGGACATGCACCACTTAGAGATGGAGGCCAATGAGGCCGGAAGTGAGGGAGAAGAGGCTCCTAAGGAGTTAGGACCAGCCCCTGGTGCCAATGGGACTACCTCTGCAATGCCCCCTTCACCCGCATCTAGTGTCGCTTCCACTACTCAGGGTTGACGAGTCGTTTTGACATCTTAGGAGGATAGAAACCTACGCGAGCTTAGTTAATGGCAGATTTTGGACTAGGCTTACGAGTACTTTCCCCTAATTGATGTAACCCTTGAGGACTTTTGAGATCTGTGGGATGTTGTAACCATGTTATCTTCATTCAAACTTAATGTTATGATTATGGCAATTTTCTGTCCATATGAGATAATAGCATGTTGTTCGAAATTGTGAATTGGGATAACAATGGCAACGATCTCTGTTTTCAGATGGCAGCTAGGCAGCGTCGCAGGCTTAATGAGCAAGTTCCCCCGCCACCTCCTCCAGCTCCCACAGTGCAAGAGCTAATGGCCCAGCAATGAAGGATGTGTGGGAAATGTATCCTAACTTGGTTGGGAGGGTCACTGTTCAGTGCATGAGTGCGTTGTACCGCCTTCAGGCCTTGCAGAGCGACACTATGGCACATCTTGCTAACATCGCTCAAACCACCAAGCTCACCCTTGACAGCCAAGAAGACTTTGTGGTTGACTTGTCTTCCGAGTTGGTGGAGAAGGACCTACAGGTGGAAAGGCTGAGCCAGCGCATTACCACCTTGGAGCAGCAGGTGGAGATCCGAGACAACACCATTGATGTCTTGGAGAACCAGCTCCATGATGTGCAGTGAGAACTTGAAGAAGCTAATGACCACCTAGACATGCACCACTTAGAGGTGGAGGCCAATGAGGCCGGAAGTGAGGGAGAAGAGGCTCCTGAGGAGTTAGGACCAGCCCCTGGTGCCAATGGGACTACCTCTGCGATGCCCCCTTCACCCGCATCCAGTGTCGCTTCCACTACTCAGGGTTGACAAGTCGTTTTGACGTCTTAGGAGGATAGAAACCTACACGAGCTTAGTTAATGGCAGATTTTGGACTAGGCTTACGGGTACTTTCCCCTAATTGATGTAACCCTTGAGGACTTTTGAGATATGTGGGATGTTGTAACCATGTTATCTTCATTCAAACTTAATGTTATGATTATGGCAATTTTCTTTCCATATAAGATAATAGCATGTTGTTCAAAATTGTGAATTGGGATAACAATGTCGATGATCTTTGTTTTCAGATGGCAGATAGGCAGCATCGCGGGCATAACAAGCAAGTTCCCCCGCCACCTCCTCCAGCTCCCACAATGCAGGAGCTGATGGCCCAGCAGTGAAGGATGTGTGGGCAATGTATCCTGACTTGGTTGGGAGGGTCACTGTTCAGTGCATGAGTGTGTTGTACCGCCTTCAGGCCCTGCAGAGCGACACTATGGCACATCTTGCTAACATCGCTAAACCACCAAGCTCACCCTTGACAGCCAAGAAAACTTTGTGGTCGACTTGTCTTCAAAGTTGGTGGAGAAGGACCTACAGGTGGAAAGGCTGAGCCAGCGCATTACCACCTTGGAGCAGTAGGTGGAGATCCGAGTCAACACCATTGATGTCTTGGAGAACCAGCTCCATGATGTGCAGTGAGAACTTGAAGAAGCTAATGACCACCTGGACATGCACCACTTAGAGATGGAGGCCAATGAGGCCGGAAGTGAGGGAGAAGAGGCTCCTGAGGAGTTAGGACCAGCCTCTGGTGCCAATGGGACTACCTCCGCGATGCCCCCTTCACCCGCATCCAGTGTCGCTTCCACTACTCAGGGTTGACGAGTCGTTTTGACGTCTTAGGAGGATAGAAACCTACGCGAGCTTAGTTAATGGCAGATTTTGGACTAGGCTTACAGGTCCTTTCCCCTAATTGATGTAACCCTTGAGGACTTTTGAGATCTGTGGGATGTTGTAACCATGTTATCTTCATTCAAACTTAATGTTATGATTATGGCAATTTTCTTTCCATATGAGATAATAGCATGTTGTTCGAAATTGTGAATTGGGATAACAATGGCGACGATCTCTGTTTTCAGATGGCAGCTAGGCAGCATCGCGGGCATAACGAGCAAGTTCCCCCGCCACCTCCTCCAGCTCCCATAGTGCAGGAGCTGATGGCCCAGTAGAATGAGATTCTGTGACGGCTCTTGCAGCGCCAGCCCCACCCTCAGCAGTATGGTGGAGGCCAGCCGCAGTGACCTCTGCAGCAGCCACCTACCAGGAATTCCTGAGCATGCAGCCGCCCTTGTTCACCAAGGCAGAGGATCTGTTGGATGCCGACGTATGGCTACGCGTCGTTGAGTCAAAGTTTCCCCTCCTCACGGGAGACTGCCCTGATTATATTAAGGCTCGCTTCGCCGCACAGCAGCTTCGCGGCCCTGCTCGGACTTGGTGGGACCACTTCCGTGCTATGCTACCTGCTGGTCATGAAGTGTCTTGGGAGGAATTCAAGACTGCTTTCAGAGGGCACCACATCCCAGCTGGAATTCTTGATCGCAAGCTAAATGAGTTTCTGGCACTCAATCAAGGAACCCGCACGGTATTGCAGTACGCTCAGGCCTTCAACGACCTGTGCCAGTACGCAGGTTATCATGCTAATTCCGATGAGAAGAAGAGAGACCGCTTCCGCAGGGGTCTCAACACCAAGCTCTGGGAACGTCTCAACACTGTTCGGGCTGATAGCTTCAATGAGTTTGTCAACCTGGCCATCTCCTAGGAAGACTGTATTGTAGCTCACCGGGCAGAGAAGAAGAGAAAGGCACCAATGGCAGCACCATCCGCCAGGCCCAGAGGTTCAGGATTGTTTCTCACAATCAGAGCAGGGGATTTCAGCAGCAGGCAGGCAGATAGGTGATCAGGCCACCTCAGCAGCAGCAGCCGGCACCCACTCGTTTCCCAGCTCCTGCTCCAAGGAACAATCAGCCTCCGCAGCAGCAGCAGTTCCGCCAGGGCAATGGGAACAAGTGCTTCACTTGTGGCAACGTGGGCCACTATGCCAAGAATTGCCCAAGAAATCAGCAGAGGCAAATTCCAGCACCAAATCAAGACAAGGGAAGAAAGCAGAAGGTACAAGTCAGGCAAGGGAAGCTCAACTTCACTACTCTGGAGGAGTTACCTAAGGGAGCCCCCATCATGACTGGTATCTTTTCAGTTTTTAATCAACCTGCTTTAATTTTGTTTGATTCTGGTGCATCTCATAGTTTCATTAGCCAAAAGTTCAGTGCTAAATGTCAACTGCTTTTCTATCACACAAAAGAGTCATTCATGATAGCCACACCTGGGGGTAAAATTGCAACTAACCAATTAAACCAAAGTGTGCCTATTCAACTGGGAAGCCACATTATCAAAACCACCCTTCTTGTTTTGGGTTTGGAGAATGTGGATATTATTCTGGGAGCTAATTGGATGACCAGACACCAAGTAGTGCTTGATGTAGCCCGCCGCATCGTGGAAATCAATTCCCCAATCTGTGGGAGTTTCACCTTGTTTCTGCCCAGTCAAGATTCTACTCAGTCATGTGCTTTTGCTATGACGGAGTCACCTCTAAAGAAGATTCATGTGGTCTGTGAGTATGCAGATGTATTTCCTGATGAATTGCCAGGAATGCCACCAGATCGGGATATTGAATTCGCCATCGAGTTGCAATCGGGAACGACACCTATTTCCAAGAGGCCTTACCGGATGCCACCTGCTGAGTTGGCAGAATTGAAGAAGCAATTGCAAGAGTTGCTGGACAAAGGTTTTATTCGCCCAAGTACTTCGCCTTGGGGATGTCCAGCCTTGTTTGTAAAGAAGAAAGATGAAAGCTTGAGGCCATGCATAGATTATCGCGCACTTAATGCGGTGACTATCAAGAACAAGTATCCTTTGCCTCATATTGATGTTCTTTTCGATCAGTTGGTCGGAGCCAAAGTGTTTTCCAAGATAGACCTTCGCTCCGACTACCATCAGATCAAGATACGGGCAAGTGATATTCTGAAGACCGCTTTCTCAACCAGATATGGGCTATATGAATTCTTGGTGATGTCTTTTGGGTTGACTAATGCACTAGCATATTTCATGTATCTGATGAATTTCGTTTTCATGCCTGAATTGGACAAGTTCGTAGTGGTTTTCATCGATGATATCTTGGTGTACTCGAAGAACGAAGAAGAACATGTCGGACATTTGCATGTAGTGCTTCAACGTCTACGAGAGCACCATCTTTATGCCAAATTGTCAAAATGTGATTTTTGGCTAAAGGAGATCAAATTCTTGGGTCACACTATCTCTCAGGCAGGTATAGTTGTTGATCCTAATAAGGTGCAAGAGGTGATGACCTGGAAGCCGCCAACGACTGTCCGTCAGATTCGGAGTTTTCTGGGATTAGCTGGTTATTACCGAAGATTCATTCCGGATTTCACTCGAATTGCGAAGCCCATAACTAAGCTATTGAAGAAAGAAGTCAAGTTTGTTTGGGGTCAGAAGTGCGAAGATGCCTTTCATGCATTGAGGCAACATCTGACCACAACACCGGTGTTAGCGCAACCCGACAGTAGCAAGCCATTTGATGTGTACTGTGATGCATCTGGCACTGGACTGGGTTGTGTCTTAATGCAAGACAACCGAGTCATTGCTTATGCATCAAGAGCACTCAGGCCTCATGAGCAAAATTATCCCACTCATGACTTGGAGTTAGCAGTTGTGGTTCATGCATTGAAAATATGGAGACACTATTTGATGGGAACCCACTGCAACATCTTCACTGATCATAAGAGCCTTAAGTATATTTTTACCCAGGCTGATCTCAACATGAGGCAGAGAAGATGGCTAGATCTGATCAAGGACTATGACCTGGAGGTACATTATCAACCAGAAAAAGCCAATGTGGTAGCAGATGCCTTGAGTCGGAAATTGCAATGCAACTGTGTCAGGATGGATTCTCGCATTAACACCATGTGTGATGAGCTGAGCAAAATGAAGATTGAAGTGATTCCTTCTAGTGCTTTGTCTCACATTTCCGTTGAGCCAGCTTTGCAAGACCAGATCATCATGGCACAGCTTAGTGCCAAAGGAGTGCAAATTATTAAGGAGAACCTCCATCAGAAGACCGAGAAGTATAAATGTTTCCGCCAAGATGGAAAGGGTATATTGTGGTTTGAAAGCATATTGGTGGTTCCTAAAAACGAGGATCTCAAGAAGAAGATCTTGGATGAGGCCCATCTCTCTAAATTCTCCATGCATCCAGGGAGCACCAAAATGTACCATGATCTGGAGCCCTTGTATTGGTGGACCAGAATGAAGAGGGAGATAGCCCAATATGTATCAGAATGTGACACCTGTCAGAGGATAAAGGCAAGCAACTTAAAATCAGCCGGAGCCTTGCAACCCCTATCCATACCTTCGTGGAAATGGGATGACATCAGCATGGATTTCATTGTGGGTCTGCCCAACACCTCTCATCATCATGATTCGATTTGGGTTATTGTGGACCGACTGACGAAAGTGGCACATTTTCTCCCAGTGCACACCACTAATAAGGCTCAGAAGTATGCGGAGTTGTACACTGACCAAATCGTGTGTTTGCACAGATTGCCCCGGACCATTGTTTCTGACCGAGGATCCCAATTTGTTGCCAGATTTTGGGAACAATTCCAAGAGTCTTTGGGAACCAAGCTAATCATAAGTTCAGCTTACCACCCATAGACTGATGGTTAGACCGAGAGGGTAAATCAAATTCTTAAAGATATGCTGAGGGCTTGTGCAATCGATTGTGGCAAGAACTGGGATAAGCACCTCTCCTTGGCAGAGTTTGCTTATAACAACAGTTATCAATCCAGCCTAAGGATGGCACCATTCGAAGCTCTCTATGGAAGAAGGTGTAGAACACCCCTCAATTGGTCTCAGCCTGGAGAAAGAGAAGTTTTCGGACCTGACTTAGTGATTGAAGCCGAAAGGAAGGTCAAACTAATCAGGAAGAATCTAGAAGCTTCTCAGGCCAGGCAAAAGAGTTACCATGATAAGAGAAGGAAACCTCTCCAGTTCGAGGTGGGAGACTTCGTGTATTTGAAGGTATCACCCACCAAGGGAGTGCAGAGATTCGGGATCAAAGGCAAGTTAGCCTCTCGTTACATTGGACCTTATGAGATCATAGAAGCATGTGGACCCGTGGCATACAAGATAAAGTTACCTCCAAAAATGTCTGCCATCCACAATGTATTCCATGTATCCCAACTGAAGAAGTGTGTTCGATTGCCGACCGAGATCATAGCAGAGCCGGAATTGGAGATAGAGTCAGATCTATCGTACCAAGAGTACCCTTCCAAGGTTCTGGATTGCAAAGAAAGATCAACTCGGGCTAAATCGATCAAAATGTATAAGATCCAATGGAGTAATCACTCAGAGGAAGAGGCTACATGGGAGACTGAGGAATTCCTGCGTTCCAACTTCCTCGATTGCCTACCTAAGGAAATTGGTACGTAATCATGCCCAATCCCTCCTCCTGCCCTTCAAATCTAAATTTTAGAAAAATGATCTCAAACTAAAATGAGTTAATTATAGAACTAAAGTTAAAAGGACTTCCTTCTGAAGTTGCAAAGAGAATGACATTCGAAGAGCAGTTTGCCCTAAGAAATAAAACACCCACTTCAAGTAAGTCTCACCCTTCGCTTCACCCCGAGAGGACTCCGACCCGAATCTCGGGAAATGATTCCTTTAAGGGGGGAAGGCTGTGACACCCCAGTGTCACCTAGGGCTTTTCACAGTGCTAACTCAAGTGTCATCATTTCATGTAAGCCAAATTGAGCATGAAGCACCAAATCAAATTAAGAATAAAAGATCCACTAAGTTTATATCTAAAGAATCATGTTCAAAACAAATGAGGTTTTCAAAAGAGGGAAAAATGTTGAAACCCTAATACCAACCCTAATTAAGCTATTTAAGTAGAAAAGAAGAAAAGGGGTGAAAGGCCATGAAAAACATGAAATCATGGCTTAGGCCAATTATAAAAATTGAAATACACTAAATAAGCTACAATAAAGATTATGAAAGCTTGGCCAAAATAGTTTATTAAAAACTCCAAACAAGCCATTCAAGTGGAGGTTCAATGGGGAAATCTGCAATTCAGATTTCTGAATTTTCAGCCTTTGAACCAAAACCGAGCGCGTTCACCTTGATCCTTAGCTCTAATCCTAATGCTCCCATTGACAAAAATGTGCCTAACTAACCTCTCTACCTCATACCAGAAGATGGCATCGGGACGCGTGCCTTGGACAGGTCAAACCCGGGATCTTCTCGCTGTGCTCGGCAGTGAGACAAACCCAACTTCTCCCCTCCATATCTCTTGATCCAGTCAGCGAAACCTGCAAGCCTCCACACACAAACGACAAAGGAATGTTAGGAGAAGAGATCTCTCAACGGGATCATGGCCATAATCTCAAAGTTTGGAGCCAATCCGCGCTTGAACACGTCCTCTCTCTGCGCTGCCTCGTGCTCGATGTTGTGCCAGACGCCAGAGCGCGCACTGGCGCTCGCCCGCGCACGCTCAGAGCGCTTGTCAGAGCCCCCCCCCTCAGCCATGCTCGCCTGTGCCTTTAAAACCTCCCCCGGGCGTGCCTCACCTCACCGCGTGCTCACCCTCGCTGGCAAGACGCACCTCCTTAGCTCCGGCGAGCTTTCCTCTGCCCGCCATCAGCGCCCGAGCCTCGGCCATCGTGGCCAGCTCACTCCAGCCACGTCCAAGCTGCGCCTGTCCCTCGGTTAGCTTCGCCAGTGGCCCGTGGAGCTTTCCAAGCTCTTGGACCCGACAGAACCTCACGGAGACCCGAGATCATCTTCATCGGACTTCAGTCGCCCGCAGCCACGCATGGACCGAGCAATCCGGTGAGCCATTCTTCGATTCCTTGCACACACACCTTCTTTGATCTCTGGTGAAGCTTCATGACCCATTTAATTGAACTGTATCGCCCTGGTTAGGCCGAACTCCTCGCCGCCGACGAGCTCCCCCGCCTGCGCACGTGGACCAGCTGACTCCAACCATCCCCAACAGCGACCCGCACATCGCCGTGATCCTCAGGACCTCCCCTACATCCCCGACCACTTCACCGGAGCAGTCTCACCGCCGGTAAGCCCCTCCGCCCCTTTCTTCCTCCACGGTCACTGTTCCATTAGGGAAGGACTGCGGGTTCGATTTTGCAAAACCCTAGGGGGTTTTCTGCAAAGCCGTAGACTCAAGTGAATAGTGTACCGAGGACTGTCTGTAATTCACCTAAAATCTTTCGCCAGGGACCCCAGCGCAAAACTGTGTTTCCTTTATCCATTTCTATTTAACCTTTTTAAATTCAGCAGAGAACTTAGAGAATTTATATCTTGAGTTATATTCAACCAAATTTGACCAAACTAATTTTGCTGGATTCAAAATATTATGGACTATCAATTAAAAATATTGAACCCTATGCTTTCTGTTTTAAATTTTAGAGTTTGAAATTAATTAAGGAAACTGACCAAACTTTATTAAAATAAGAAAAAATTAGTTATTCTTATGTGTTGAACCTAATAAAATTTGTAGAAGTGCAAACCCCACTTAGGCACTGTTTAAAAATAGTGAGCACCCCAGTATTGAAAATTTAAGTAGGATTATCTATGAAAAGCCACTTTTACCCAAAACTTAGGAAAATCAGAAAGGCATTAGAAAATAATGAACAGTGAATGCAATTATTTTTCCTAGTCCACTTAAGTAATAAAGAACCTAGGAAAAATAAAGGGACCCCTAGTCCAGAACAAATTCTAGGAGAAATGTTTTATTAGGCACTAATCAAACTAGAAAAACAATTATTAGAATTATGAAAACAATTTCAAAATTGTTAATAAAAATACAGTGGACTTGTAGACTTTAGAACACCACTACAAAATGATAAACACCCTAGCCCATCATTTTAAGTAGGGTAAACAAATAGAACTTGATATTGGGCCATATTTCAATTAAATCATGAGCAAACCAAAAGGAGTGCAATAATGGGCAAATAAATTTTACCAGATAGGTAATGATGTAGGCCACCAGAGAAAATTATAAAACCCAATTGAAAGCTGCAAAATACTACCCATTGCCAATACTTCATGAAAAATTCCATTTAATCCAAATAAATCCTACCACCCTCCCCTTAAGCAAAAAGTTGCCAAACTTTAGAATGATTGCTCTTGTGCAAAGGAAAAGATAGAAAAAATTAGAAATCGGTTGTTTGATATTTTTCAAATATAGTGGTAGTAGAAAGCACCCCTTTGGCTAGAAACTTTGGAAAATCATAATAAAATAACTAATGGGTATTAGTGGCTAAAAATTTGTACAAGGTCATGTTATAACATCTAGATGCCAGCAAAAATAAGTCTTGGAAATTAACGCTATGTTAAAAGGTAGTTGTATTTTAAAACACCCACCCTCTGCCCTAATATTTGATAATTTTATACAGAGAGAACCACTCACTTTTTAAACCCCAAATTTTGAGACAGAGAATTATACATCAGTAAGAAGCCACTGTAATTCTTTCAAAAATTTTGGGAATTTATTAAGCTAGCTTGTAGTTCAAACCCACCTTAAAAGCATAAGAGAAATAAAAGAGAAAAAGGGGGAATAATAAATCTCACTCTAATGATTCAGCTAGAAACCTTAATAAACTCTCACTAAGACATTAAAGGGAAATCAGTAAGGCACCAAAATAAACTTACCAATCAGCTTAACCAAGTTTGACCCTAATTTGCCAAGTATACCACAAGAATCTTCAGTAGCAAGAATAAAACTCTACCTTATTAATTTGATCATTCACCGTCAAAGTTTAAATTGCTAAATTTCATATCATGCCATGCATATATCTTACTCATTGCATTCATTAGATTGCAATCTCGCTGACGGAGAGTATGTGCTCATCCCCGAGCAAGGAGCTGTCCACGAGGAAGACCAGGAGCAAGCTCCCGAGACTGCCATCGAGGATCTCCCCGCAGCCCCAGCAATTGAATGCAAGCCTCGATTTTATGCATAACCAAGTTATATATATATGCTACTTTACTACACTTAATGTTTGTAGGATTGTAATGTGCACTTAAGTGTAGGAGTTGCTTGAAACCCTTAGTTGCATGAATTCAGGATTCCTTTTGAGATGGATACTAGTATGCTAGGTCGAGTAGCTGCTTTGCTAATCAGGATCTCAGTAGAAGTCGAGTGATTTTTCCAGCACTCGCGCGAGGTCAGGAATTGATTGTATTCATCTTGATAACGGGATCTATGATGGTCTATGGACTTGGATCCAGGGAGGATGCCTTGTCCATGAGACGGGAAAAAGGAATTAAGGATTAATGTGTGGATGCCTGAGTCAAGCGTTTGAATGTACTAAGCACATGTCGGGAAATATGGTAACCGGTAAACCTAGTACCTGAGTGAAGCCGGGCGCGGACTTTACCCCTCATGCGACCTGAGACTGGGTCTCTCATGCTAGCTATGGTGGGTACAAGTGTGGTCACTGCACGGCGGCAGCCGGGGTCAGTGGAGCATTGTACGCCAAGGCGGTGACGCCTGTTCGTGAACGAGGAATCGATGGGGACGGTTGACATGTGTGGGGACGGAGTGCCCTGATATGTCGTGTGTTTAGGTTTACCTTGCAAGGATAAAACTCGATTTGAATCGTCTGTTTCTCGCAGCTAATGAGACTGCTTGACCCCTTGTACTACATTGAGTAAGAAGTGAAATGAGGTTTACTTGAGACAACTTGTTGATTGTACTAAATGCTTGCTACCATGTCTGCTTAGAAGGAGCAAACTTAGCTAAGATAATGAAGCTAGAAATTGTAAGTCTAAAAATTGATTTTAGACTCATCTAGTGCTTTTTGGCAAACCAAACCCCTCAGCCAAATAGCTGCATGGTCTAGAGGTAGAGGAGTAGTTTCCTCACACCGGGTAAGTCTAGCTGAGTATTAGTATACTCAGCTTTGCTTATGGCACAATTTTTGCAGGTACGCTTCAGGATATGGTTGATGGTGTGACTTGGCCTACCACCCTGCCACCAGGGTTGGACGGTCGAGTGGGATGCTGCTCCGGCAAGAGAGGAGCCAGAGGAGTAGTGGGCTAGGCCTTTCCCATTTCCACGCTACCGACGATATCGATTATCCGTTGCATCTTAATTTGTGAACTTTTTACCAGCTACTTGAAAAACTCCGATCTATGTAATAATTCAGTACTTTAATTTGGGGTCTTCCTGTTTTATTGTATTTCTTCTGTGACTCACCTTCGAGTGAGATTGTGGTATTTGATCCTGGTTAAGTGGCTTTATTAGACTAGATCTGAGGGACTGACGGGTTATTCCGATTTAAGTGTGTTACGGCCCCTGAGGCATGACTTAGGCACTTAAGCTGGAATAATTCGGGCGGTTCTGCCACACTCTGCGCGAATGCTGAGGGTTAACGGGGGTCGATGGCCTAGGAATGATCCGATACCCTGGGCGGCTGGCGAAGTTTTTTTTGCATCTTGATTAGCTCGTACCCTAAAGATTTTCCCTTACGGAAGGAATATTGGTGTTGTTGTGTCACCAGTGATAAAGAAAGATCGTCAGGATGCGCAATGGAAGAAGCGTTGGGCCCCCGTCAGGTTGGTGGACCCGCGTCGGGAAGTGAAGCTGGCATGACCCAGTGCGAAGGCCGCCGCGCCAGGCGACGTGATGCCTTCGCCTGTTGTGCCTGCTGTGGGACAAAGACCGCCCTCGCCATCGCACGTTGCTGAGACGATGGTGGCAGGGTCCGGTGGAGTCTCCACGGAGTTGTCCGTGGACGACTACTTGGAGGGCGGGGTCACTATGTTCGACGCCCAGACATGGCTACCGCCTTCTGGTGAGTTGACTTGTTTTTTCGTGGGTTGAAATGGGGTCCATGTTTTCTGACTTTAATGTGATGTAGGGGCGGAGTCTGGCCAGCTGGCGGTCATGCCGCCAGCGTTGTCTGTCGGCCCGGTGGTCGCGGCGACGGAACATGCAGCGAAGGGTGACACGGGGGCCCCGGAGAACCCGTGGACTAGGTTCTGCGCTGGGGGTGAGATCGCCTCCACTACCGCTGCTGCAGGCGTGGCTGCTTCTGTCGTGCAGCAGGTGAAATATGTGAGTGTGATTAGGGCTTGTAGGTGCATCATTTTCCTTGCTCTGCTCTTTAATGTTGTGTTTTTTTGTGTCAGGCAACCGCCTTCGCTGAGCGGGTTGCTTCGGGGGCGTTGACCTTGGAGTTTGCTTCCGACAGGCGGCGGCTTGAGGGAAGGATTGAATGCCTCCGCACGCTACATACGGAGGCGGTAAGGGACAAGTCGGTGACAGAGAACAAAAGCTGCAATCTCCTGGAGAAGCTCTCGGTGGCAAAGAAAGAGAGGGAAGACCTCGGTCACCGACTTGCTGAGGAAAGGGAGGGCGCTGAAAAAGCCCATGCGGAGGTCCAGGCCGCCCGCACAGAATTTGAGGCCATGCGCGTGGAGGCCGACCTTGCTCGCAAGCGCGCCACCGACAAGGAGTCAGAGCTGAAGGGCATCCACAGCTATTGCAAGAAAACGGAGGCCTCCAGCCATGCCGGGGTTGAGCGGGTGCACACACTTTTTGTGGAAGTGTACCATGAGCTCGGCGCACAGACTAATCCCTTTGATAAATCTAGGGAGGAGGTGGGTCTCTTCTTCCTTGGGTGGCTGCATGAGGAGCTAGAGTCACTCTCGTCCATCACGACGGGCCTCATATCCTACGCATCTCTCGTTACCTGCGAGGGGGCGGCGAATGCCTTGTCCCGAGAAGGATGTAGGCACTTCGAAGTCTTCAACCGGGCGAACGAGGACTTTGATCGCGGAATTTTCCAGGTTGAAGATGATGTGCTAACGCGGTCCGCTGGGGCGCTTTATGACAGGATGTGGGGTCCACATGGTCATGGCATCGTCCGGGAGAAGGCCGGTCGAGCGCTGGCACATGTATTTTTTACCTGTGAAATGTTGTGTTGCCTTTGCAGATGATGAATGAAGAAGAAGTTGATGACCTCGCCAGTCTTGAAAGCTCGATGACCCAGATGGATGGCACGGTGGAAGCGAGAGTTGAAGGGCTCTCAGCGCCTCCGGGCGGCTCCAGCGAAGACCCTGCGACGGCGTCTGCTCCGGCGCAGGTTGAAGAGATGCATTAGGGGTTTAGGGTTGGTGGTTTTAATTTTTTGTGATACTGAAGGTCAGTTGCTGCACAAGTTTCGATGTCCGGGCCTACGCAAGCAAACAGTGATGATGTTGATATTAATGATGTTTCGAAGGATGCAAATGCAACGTTTATTAGTGGCAATGTGTCTGAGGGGTCTGAGTTTGGGTCGTGGTATTCGGATGAAGGGGAATTTGGGAGCCCTTTCTCGTGGGTTGACGAATCTTTTGTGGACTACCTAGATTATTTTGCTGCGTTGGATTTGGCTGCTTCGGAGTCTCCGTTGTGATCTGTCCCTCGCAAGGTGTTGGCGACCTCGACTGATGCGAGAGTTGAAGACTTGCAAAGGCAATGAATGGGTGTGTCAAAACAGAGCACTGGTGAGTCGTCACGAAGTGGAAGAAGACGTCGTCGAATGGGTATGGAAAGGTCCCGTCTTCGGGGTGGTCCGCGATTGGATCGGGGTACTCAGCGCGTGCATTGGAGAAGGGGACATGCGGGACCTGTTTGAGGGGGAAGAGCTGAGGTTGATGTTGTTCTTTTTTAAGGGGGGCGGGTCTTATTCCGAAGGAGGAGCCTATGTGACATTTTTGTTGCCCTCGCTGCTCTGTTGTGATATGAGTGAAAACGCGTCCCATTCCACACTTGTGGTGGCATAGGTTTCTCAAGTTAAGCTCGATGTTCCATTTAACATAGTTGTCTTATCATGAACAGAAATAGAACAGTAATAAAGAATAATCATGTGTAACAGTTATCTCAAGACCCAAAACCATGTATAGCAATAGCAGTGACTATCCAAAAATTAAGGGGTAAACAAGGTGAAGAGATAACCAGACTAGGGTGGCCTATTGGGTTCCATCAAAATTAAGCTTATGCATGATAAAATGATTATATAGAACATTATTGGGTAAATAAAAGTGGTTAAGGGCACAACTTGCCTTCAATGAGCTCCAGCTCAGCAACTTCTACCTGCTGAACACTTGTATCCTCTGTGGCTTGCTCGTCTACTCGCAACAGTACAAACAAACATGGTATAGTAGAAATCAACATCACACCAAACATGAATACAAAATACATAATAATAATCTACGCATCGTAACGAGATCGTTGGAACAAGAACCACTAAATTCAGAATTACGGATTTTAAGTTATGATTTTCCGAAGTATTTTTATGCTTGGTACAAAATTAATTAAGTGATCAAATTTAATATGGGTTTCATGTTAAAACAATGTTACCAAATGATAAACAATATTAATACAAAATTATAGGAACTGGAATGAAATAAAAAAGGAGCTAAAATGAATTTTCTAGGAATTAAACAAGTTCTTGGAATTAATTTTGCACTAAAAATTATTTTCTAAACGATTTTATCTATTTTTCCAGTTCCCTGTACTGCACGCATGAATAACTGAAAGCACAGGGGCTTCTACGTGAATTATTCAAAGACACAGAGCACCACATCATGGACTGCGGGTTAAATCCTGTTTCGCCCAGGGTTTCTTTTGCAAATAGCGCTGGCTGAAAGGGTATCTGGCGATCTAGGCCATCGGATCTAGAACTTGTGCGCCAGATTAAACCTAGGCTAGATTTTACCTGTACTCGCCCCTGGTCGTCGGATCCAAGATCCATGGTGCACATCGCACGGCTCCCCGCTCGCTCTCAACCGTAGGATCATTGATCCATGGCACGGATAAAACCCCGAATCACTACACCCGTTGCGTGATCATAGCCCTACGATCTTCATCTAACGGCCATCAATCATCTTCCACCCTTGACACTAATACTCCACCGCCGGTGCGCGAGTGAGCCGCGACAACGCCATTACCGCCTATCGGGAGCTCGCCCAACGACCACAACCACCCGCCCGCCGACACAAGTATCAGCGGAATTCACACTTGTTACCAGAGAGACGCAACATACCGCCACCGAGACGAAGGCGAGGCCGGCGCGCACGGCCCAAAGTTCGCCCCGTGATGGGAGCTCCGGGAAACCCTGACGCCGAGACACCAAGATGCTCCCGCCGCCGCACTAGAAGATCACGCCGCGCCCGGACTCCTTATCGGCCTCCCGAACCGAAGCGGGTTGATGGCTACGGCGATTTGCGCGCTCGATCTCTCTCCTCCCAACTTCTCAGCTAACAGGTGGCCACGTTTGCCGCCCTAGCCTGGAGTTGGTCGCAAGCGGAGGAAATAGCACGGTACGCCCAGCTTTTAACCAAGGAGTCAAGGACTCCTGAGTCGAACGTCGAGGAATCTGTGGTAGTGGTTGAATTCATCTGCCCACGGAGCCCGCGATGACTGCGGCCAACTACGGTGGGAAGGCAGTTTCCTGCCTCTGGTAACTTGGGCCCACTGGTCATACCCACCCACGTGCACATCCGGGGAAAGCATCGGTGGTCCACCCGTCAGAGAAGGTGGGAGATCCTCTGGCGCGCGGGTAATCCGCCACCTGGGCCGCGCAGAAGCTACCAGGATGGGCCAGCCGAAGGGGAAATGCGGCCCAAGCGAGGGGGTTTCTCTCTTTACCTTTTTCTTCTCTATTTTTAGATTTCGGATTTAAATTCAAATTTGACTGTGATCTTGTACTCATATTAATTGTACAAATTTGAACATACTATTGTGAAAGGATTATACCTATTTATATATTTATTTCCTTTGCTTTGCATAGCATTATCCTTCTCTTTCCCCAAATTCTAAAATTCAACGTAGTTCTTAAATTCAATTTCGGGTACTAATGTACTTCTATTAATATTATTTTTTTAATGTTATCAAATGCACACACAAATAACTCCAACATGATGCAATAGTTATGTAGGTGTCATTAGCTAGTTAATACCTTTAAATATGGTTGCTCATATGCTATAATAAATAAAGAACAAAACTTTCAAGGAGATCAACTCTATTATCATGATTTACACTTTTGGGTATTACAGTCCGACTGCACCCTTAGGCGACTTTTTGCTCGGACATTGTCTTCGTGGAAGATTTCGCACCCTGTGGGTGGTGTCGCACACTTATTGTGCTTTTGTCCAGCTTCACCCTTAGGCGACTTTTGCTCGGACGTGTCGCACGCAAAGGCAATCTAGGCTGCCTGTTGTGGTGACTGTCTATGCATCGAATGTCGAAGACCAGTGTCACAATCTTTTTCGACACCCGTACTCGTGGTGCTAGTTTGACTTTGCTTTTCTTTGGGGGGCTTTTGTGGTAGTATATTACACGACTCCGCCTAGTTAAAAACCTCACCTCTAGGAGGAAAAGAGTGTGGGTCTGATTGACATTGTTTGAGAGTTACAAAGGCGTTCAGGCCTTGGGACTAGACAAAGAATTTGTGCAGGTTGTCTATGTTCCACGAATGCTCTAAGTCTTCGCCGGATGGTGAGGTGAGCCTGTAAGCATTCAGTGATGTTTTGGTCTTGACGATGTAGGGCCCCTCCCACTTGGGTTCAAGCTTGCCCCGAGACTCTGGTCTGATGGTTCTGGTGAGTACTAAGTCTCCTTCTTTGAACTCTCTTGGGATGACGGTGTTGTCACGCCATGCCTTAGTCTGTGCTTGGTATTTGTCCAGTGCTTCCAAAGCGAGGACACGGTCTCCGTTGATAAGGTCTTTTGGAGGTTGGTTCGTCGACATCAGGGGTGGTTGTTGGGCTTGTTGGTGGGGATCCGTGCTTTAGCTCTTGCGGCATCATTACTTTGGATCCGTACATCAAGCGGAAGGGTGTGAACCTAGGTGCTCTAGATTCTGTTGTGTTTAATGCCCATATGACTTCGGGTAGTTGGTCCACCCATTTGCCCTTTTTGTAATCAAGTAGCCTTTTCTTGATTGCGCTGAAGATCTTGTTGCTGGCGCGCTCGACTACACCGTTGGATTGTGGGTGCTAGACGGAGGCGAACACTGCCTTCGTACCGATGGAGTTGCAGAATTTCCGACAGTCTTGGTTGTTGAACTACTTGTTGTTATCGTCTGTTAATTCGGATGGGACTCCGAACCAACATTCGATAATCTGCGAGAAATTTTTTTGTGTCGTCTTAGATGTTATTGTGAATACGGCCCTAGCCTCGATCCACTTGGTGAAGTATTCGACAGCGACGAAGGTGAATTTGAGGTTGCCTTGGGCTGTGGGCAGTGGCCCGACAATATCGAGCCCCCACCGTTGAAGCGGACAGGTGTGGGCAATGAGCTTGATGAATTGCGAAGGGGCGCCTGTTTGGGGCGAGAATTTCTAGCATGCTTCGCACGATCGGGTTACTCGATTGGCCGTGCATATGACTGTGGGCCAATAGAATCCCTAACGAATGACCTTAGCTGCAAGGGCCCTTGGTCCTGAGTGTGATCCGCAAGTACCGCTGTGGACCTCACGGAGAAGCTCTAAGCCTTCGGTTTTAGTTATGCATTTCAACATAGGCTGGCTGGTTCCTTTCTTGTATAGCTGGTCGTTGACGATTGCGAAGTCTCTGCTTCTGTGTTTGAGCCTTTTGGCGTTGTTGTGATCGGATGGATGGTAGTGGCCTTGGAGGTACAGGGTTATTAGAGTCCGCCAGCCTTCGTCCATTATAAGGTTGACGATCCGGTGCTCGGCGGCATCTTACATTATTTGCAGACCTTCAGGATTCCTGACGGCTGATGTACCAACTACGTGATAAAATACGCCTGAGGGCAGGGCTTCGCCCTTCGCTGCTGCTTTAGCTAATGTATCAGCCTCTTCGTTCTTGTTTCTCTCGATGTGTTGTAGAGTGAAACCCTTGAATTGTTTCTCGAGGCTTCGAATAGCGGCGAGATATTGCATTAGCACAGGCTCTTTGGCTGAGTATTCCTTTTCGATTTGGCCGACGACGACCTTGGAGTCTGTTTTAATGATGCATGTGGTCTGTAATGCCCAAAATTGGTATAAGAGAAAGATAATAGGATAAATAAATAAATATACTTCTATGCTAGAATTTTGAGGATTTCTTGATCTTCTTTTCTTTGTACATATTCAACTAAAGGAATTAAAGTAGTCAAATGACAAATAAATAAATACGTGAATGAGCATTTCATGCTGGAGTTCTTGTATGATTGCATGTGTACTCAAATTTTTGACACAAGTTAAGTTTGAAAGGTAGAATTTGTAACACCAAAAAATCTTGATTTTAAAGATTTGTAAGAATTCGCCCAAGATGTTGATAACCATGCTTTCTAATGATAGATTTGAAGCCAAAGCCCCATATAACGGTTATCTTGCTTCCTCTAAATATTTAACTTAAAATATAGATTATATTAATGTGCATTTATGGGAATTGACAAGGCATTAGATTTGTTTAAAATTTAGGAAGGAGGACACTATTAATTTGACCAAACACCGGGGTTGAACTTTGACAATGAAGTATAAACCCTGAAAAAGAAAGGTCTTCAAATTTTTTTAGAATAAGATTTATGTTCTTTTATGTGCATACAAGACTAAAATCAAGTCAATAGAACTATAAAATAATTAATAAAATACTACTCTGCATACATATTTGATTTTTGTTTGTATTGAATTGAAGTTGGTGGAGTTCGAATTTGAATCTAAATTGAAATTTGAGAAATAAAATAAGAAAAGGAAAGGGAGTGAGATCAGATCAACTTATGGGCCAAAACTCATGTTCCTGACCCAGTCGCATTAACCACTGGCCCATCTGGTGCCCTGCACATCGCGGTCTGCGCGCCGCTGACATTGTGGGCCCGCTGGCCAAGAAATCTGACCGCGCTTGCACATGACACGTTGAATCGCTGTCATGTGGACCCCAGTGGTCAGGTCGGGTCTTCCTCGGGTGGTTGCGCCTGAAGCCGATTTTCTCGCCGCGGAAGCCGCCTGGGTGCTCGTCGTGGCCGTTGGCTGGACTCGCGTCTTGCCCTGGGGCCAAGGGTATAAGCTGGAGGTCCTCGTGACTCTCCCCCTCGGCCTTAGTCAGCGTCCGTGCCTCCACCAGATAGGGAGAAACAACAGAGAGGGAGAAAAGGGAATATGCCGCCATCGACCACCCGCTGCAATGCCGCCGCGTCCTCGGAGAGCTACCCTGGAGTGTCGCCCATGCGTGCCGCCTGTATGGAACCACCTCTGGAGAGCGGGACTGAGCCATGTAACCCTAAATTGCTCGTCGGGGGCACTCGGCACCTCGCTGCCACGCTACGCCGTGGGGGTCCTCGCACTGCGATTGCTGGTAAGGGGGTGTTTGGTTTCTAGGGACTAATGTTTAGTCCCTTCATTTTATTCCTTTTTAGTATATAAATTGTTAAATATAGAAAATAAAATAAAGTTTAAATTTCTATATTTGGTAACTTTAGAACTAAAATGGAATAAAATGTAGGGACTAAACATTAGTCCCTACAAACCAAACACCCCCTAAGTCTGGCTTGCCAAGATCGACACCTCCCCGTCTTCACATAGCATCAACCGTATTCGATTTGGGGCACCCGGGCCTCAGTTCACCGAACTCGCCGGTGCCCTCCGTCGTGGTGAGTGACCGACACCACCTTGGTTCGGTGTTGGGGAGGAAGACTGTGCCATGACAGTGGATCTGTGTGTGGACGACGCGGATTAAATGTGAGATATCCCTTCGCTCGGAGTTAATTCTGGCCGCTAGATGAGATACGGATGGGCGAGATTAGATCAAGTATACTCCTTTCACTTCATAAAACACGGGCGGTCGGAACAGGGTCGGGTGATTGTGGTTAGATAGGGTGGATTACGGGTTTACGTAACACCTGGGTTCTAATCTGGACCGATGGGCCAAGATCGGACGCTCAGATGGCCTCGTACCCCTTCGGCCAGCGTGTCTTTCAAAAGAGACCCTGGGGTTTGGATAAATCAACCTGCCGTGCACCATTACTGTTCCCTGAGTCTGAGTACATTTGCGTGTTAGCCCCTGAACTCCCTGGAAATTGGCGCCCAGTTCAAAGCTCAGGGAAATTAGTTAATTAAATGTAGAAATTTATTTTTAATACAAAAATAAATCCAGAAACTTGTATAATTCATATTTAATTCATTTTAGCTCCAAATTGATCCATTCCATTTGCAATAATTTTGTTTTAATATTGTTCATCATCTAGTACCTTTGTTTAGCCATGAAACTTGATTTAAAATTATTCACTTGTATTACTCTATTCTAGGTACCAAATAACTTCTGAAAATCATAATTAATTCATTTTAACACTGTTTCGATTCGTTCAAGTTGCGTTAGCTTCGTATAAATATTTACTACATAGTAACAACATTAGTTATACGATATCACATACTTCTATAATTAAGTAACTAATTGGATTAATCTATGTTCATTGTGATTAGCTTTGTTAATATAGTATTATGAGCTTATGGTTATAATTTGACTAAAAGATTATTTTTAATCAAATAATGACTTAGATTAAAGTTGAGTTAATTATTTATAAAGTATTCTCTCATATGATTTACACTAACCAATTTATAATATGATTTAAACCACATAGATCTTCCATAAATCACAACTCCTTAACCCTAACTCCAATTTTAGTGATTCGCGAAACCACGATCTCGTAGCAACGCGTAGATTATTATTACGCAACTTATTCTTATGTTTGGTGTGATGTTAATTTTGTCTATACCATGTTTGTCGGTATTGCTACGACTAGCAGTGAGGTCACGAGTCATCTGAATATCATCCTGGTACGTGGAATCTCAAGCCCCAAGCAAGTTGTGCCCTTGATCACGTTTATTTACCTAATAATGTTTTTTATAATCATTTTATCATGCATAGGCTTAATTTTGATGGGACCCAATAGGTCACCCTAGTCTGGTTATCCTTATACCTTGTTTACCCCTAAACTATTTGGGTAGTTTTTGCTATTGCTCTATATGGTTTTGGGTTTAATATTACATTATGTTCATGTTCCAATTATACTATTATTTTATTTATTGTTCATGACAAGATCATTATTTTAATTGGAACATGGAGCTTAACTTGAGAAACACGTGCCACCACAAGGGTGGAATGAGATGCCCTTGGATGACTAACTAGGAAAGCTAGTGGAGGACTACCTTACCCAATAGGGGCAAGTGCAGTAGGGGAGTAGGCATGTAGGGAGGTTCCCGGGTTGATTTTGCTGCGATGGCAGTCAGACGGGGGATTCCTGCATTGCTCTTCCTAGAAACTGTAGCGGGTTTTCTGAAGCTAGTGGAACTTTGTAAAGGCCTCGTAGTGGATCCCTAGTCATTCACCTCGGTAGTGTCTAAGGGTCTAGCTAACCCTAGCGACATGGGATACACGACTTGTGGGTACAGGGTATAACCTCTGTAGAGTGTACAACTGGTATACTAGCCGTGCTCGCGGTTATGAGCAGCTCAAGACTCTCGCATGATTAAATTATAAAACTAAATTCATTTTGTCATTTGCATTGCATGAGATTTATTATTAATTTTGTTCTATTATTATTATGGTTTGGTGTTTACTTACATCTAGTAACTGCTTATACAAATTTGACCAACTTATTAAAAGCAATGCTCAGCTTTAACCCCTATTATTGATCAGCCTTACACATCACATGAACTCCCACCTTTGGTGAGTTCATGCACATTATTCCCCAAAACTTGTTCAGCGATGAACATATGTGAGCTCACCCTTACTGCCTCACACCCCCCACATGTCAAGAACAGGTACCATGGGATGAGGCACATGGAGGATGTTGCGATGTGTTCGTGAGAGGTCTAGGTCGTCGTCTCACAGTCAACTTTGGGTTGCTGGATCGTTGTCTTCATATGATGTAATTAATTATTTATTTATTTTGTACAGAACTCCTATTATATAGTAAAGATGTGACATTCGTTTCTGTACCATGAGTCATCATATGTATAAGACTTGGTCCTAGCACACCTGGTGATTATGCCATGCTCGGGTCCCTAAAACCCGGGTGTGACATGGTCACACCGAGGGCTCGCAACTTGCGAAGTCCTAGGATTACCGCTTCGTACTCGTGATGTTGTTTGTGCATTTGTCGGACTCGAGTGCGAAGCTGAGGCGCGTAGCGTATCTGTATTTGACTCCGATGGGTGATGTAATGATCATCGTGGCACCTGCTCCTATGTGACACCATGTGCCGTCGCAGTGGATGGTCTAGACCCTTTCTGCATGTTCTTGTTGCGGCTCCACAGGTCCTGTCCAGTCTACGATGAAATCAGCTAGGACTTGTGATTTGATTGTTGTTCTAGGCAAGAAAGTGATGTTGTACCCTAATAGTTCCACCGCCCACTTTGCTATTCTAGCGGATGCCTCCGAATTTCTGAGCAGCTCCCTAAGGCCCCTATCGGAAGTGACTCATACTTTGTATGCCTCAAAGTAATGTCTTAGCTTGCGCGAAGCCATGATGACTACGTATGATATTTTCTCAAGTTCAGTCATGTTGCATTTTGAACATGTGAGGACTTCGGAAACAAAGTACACTGGGCATTGTTGAGCTTTGTCGTCCTTTTCCTTTTCTTGGACCAGCGCCACGCTGACTGCGCTGTGCGAGGCCGCGGTGTATAGGAGGAGGGGGAGTGCTGGGTCTGGACTTGCTAAGGTCGCCAGGTCGGATATATGTTGTTTGAGAGACTCGAAAGCCTCTGCTTGCTCTAGGCCCCAGACGAAGTCTTTCACACCTCGTAATGTTTTCAGGAATGGGAGGCTTCGCTCGGCGGATCTAGAGATGAATCTGTTCAGTGTCGCTAGTCTGCCTATTAGTCTTCGGATGTCCTTGGTGGATTGCGGCGGTGCCATGTCCATGATTGCTTGAATTTTATTTGAATTGGCTTCGATTCCTCGGTGTGATACTAGATAGCCGAGGATCTTTCCTTAACATACCCCGAAGATGCACTTCTTTGGGTTCAATCGGAGTCTTGCTTCGTGCATGTTGGTGAATGTTTCTGCGAGGTCAGAGAGGTGATCCTCCTTGATTTTACTCGCAACGACAATATCGTCGACATAAGTGAAGACGTTGCGGCCCATTTGGCTTTCGAGGACCTTCTTGGTGAGGCAGGAAAAAGTCGAGCCGGCGTTCTTGAGTCTCTCGGGCATCCGTGCGAAGCAGTACGTGCCAAAGGGGGTGATGAAGCTGGTACTCTCCTTGTCTTCCTCTTTCATATGAATCTGGTGGTAACCCGAGAAGCAGTCTAACAGGGACATGCCTTCGCAGCCTGCTGCACAATCGACAATCTTGTTGATTCGCGATAGGGGGAAGTTATCCTTGAGGCATGCTTTGTTAAGGCTTGTGAAATCAATGCACATGCGTCATTTTCCACTCTTCTTTTGTACCATCACGATGTTGGCGAGCCATGTTGGGTAAGCTATTGGCCCCATGAATTTGGCTTCCAATAGGCGAAGTACCTCGGCCTTGGCTGCTTCTGTTTTTTCATCAGACATTTTTCTTAGCCGCTGCTTTTTTGGGCGCACCGAGGGGTCTATGCCCAAGTTGTGTTTGATGATTGCGCGACTAACCACCACTAGGTCAAGGGTGGACCAGGCGAAGACATCCTTGTTGCGGCTAAGACAAGAAAGAAGTCTTTCCTCATCGTGTGGTGTCAGGTCTTCGCTGATCATGACTATTTGCTTTGGGGTTGCGGGGTCGAGGGGTACTATCTTCGTCCCATCATTACTCCGCAACTGGGCGTTGATCTTTTTGCTTTTTGCTGAGCGATGACTATCGCTGTCTTTGTGCTCTGTTGTTAAGTAGTGAACATTGCGCTGCCCTGGAACGAAATCTCTCTCGATGTTTCGTGCTGCCTACTGGTCTCTATAGACTGTGATCACACCCTGTGGGCCTGAGATCTTCATGCAGAGATAAATCCCATGTATGGCTGCCTCAAACTTGTTGATTAATCCGCGCCTCATTATGGCGTTATACGGGTAGACAATGTCGACTATATCAAAGGTGACTTGTTCGCTTCGCGTGCTGGGCACCGTGCCGAATGCCAATAGTAGCTCTATTTTGCCAACAGGGAAGGTGTGTTTACCTCCAAAATCGTATAAAGGGTTGTCTGCGGGCTTAAGGAGGTTGTGGATAATGCCCATGCGATCAAAGGCGTTTAGGAAAATGATGTCGGCCTGGCTGCCATTGTCGACCAATACTTTGTGTAAATCCTAGCCTGCTACCCTGCAATTGATTACCATGGCATCTGCGTGTGGTGCGCTGCGCAAATCAACGTCCCTGGCATCGAAAGTGAGCGAGACATGGGACCACTTTGTTTGTACCACTGGGCCGGTGAGAGCGATGTGGTTGACGCTGCGGTAGTGGTCCTTTTTCTGCCGCTTGGTGTCGAAGTCTACGCTGGATCCCCTAGTGATCATGTGAATGACCCGCGGTAAGGTTGCTCGGCGAAGTCTTCTTGCTTGGATGCTGGCGATGAGGGGTTTTGATGTGGAGGATTTGGATGATGTGGTGGTGGTGGGGGAGGACTTGGACCTATTGATGATGATGATACACGTGGTTGGGTTGGTGATGGATTTGCTTGTTGTGGTATGGTTGCTGGTGGTATTGCTGGTGGTGATAGGTGTGTGTGATGACTCGTTGGTTGTCAGCTGGCTAGGTTCTGGCCATTCTATCCTTGGTGGCCTTGGTCTTCAGGTAGTCCCTGGTGGGGTGTGCGCAGTCTTCACCATGAAACAGGCAGTAAAATCTTCAAAGGCCTCCTGAAGGGTTTTATCCGCAAGAGCCTTGCCTTTCTTCTCCGCCAGGAGCACTGCCTTCGTCGCGTCGTCGATGAAGGCGGCAGCATTCGAGCTTGCTCTCTTGGGAGCCATCGCGGGGATGCTTTGTCGTAGCATGAATGGTGGGCGCCAAATGTTGGAACTTGCTAATCCAGGGACAAAAAAATCCAATGGTGGGAGAGTGGAGAACAGTTTGATGCTGCTAAACACAAAGCGTTAGGGCAACAGTGTTTTTTCTGTCCCCCGCATTGGCACAGTGCTTGGTATTTATAGGTAACTAAGGGACCACCTGACCCTACAAAGGACAATTAGACCCTCAGTTACCTAGTTTATCCCCGGAATATTCTCTCTCGGGAGATTACAGAGTGTCATTACATCATACTTTATTACAGATGTGGCCTAACCCGCTCTGCCCACACAACGACTTGCGGGCGAGGCCCTACAATATGGGCCGGATTGTACACGGGCCCCTTTTTATACCGAGGGAGACTAAGAGTGGGGTCTTTGCAGTCTCGGTCATCCAGGCCCCGAAGCCTTCGATGGTCTTCGCTTCGGCTCGTCGGAGCGAACGAAGCGCTTGAGCCTTCGCATGGGCATCATCCTTGGGCCTGGCTTGTAGGGCCTACTGATGGGGCCTTTGATCTGTGATACGTTGATGTGGGAATCTTCAAGCGAGGGGGACGTGTTTGCCTTCGCCCCAATACATGGTTGGCTACACTTATGGATGACCATTGTTCATCATTTAAGGAGATGGAATTGAATACTCAAGGCAAAGGTGAAAGATAGGTTTTTGCTTTTGCTGGTAAAAAGGTATTTAGAGAAGAAATTGACCGGATTAGTAGGCTAGATAGTCGTACTATCAAGAGGGGTCAATTATGTCTTCTTGATGAGATTCTTAGTGCCTCATAAAATATATAGTTGATGCATGTGCATGACGGCTAACAATGCTTTGATTTTTGAAATAAAAACTTATTCAAAAGCGATTTTAAATATGGGTTGGATTGAGCTACCATGGACCGTCCAGGCCAGCATGGCGGACCGTCCGCTGGTCTAACTTGAGGTGATGGATACAAACCTAGAGTTTCTATGTTTTGCGAAGTTTTTGTACTACGGACCGTCTGGTCCTAGGTGGCGGACCGTCTGCAGTTGATGGACTAGTGTTTGGACAAAACTTGGGAAGTTCTATTTTGGTTTTCATTTTTGAGCTGGGGACCATCCGGGGTCTGAGTGTGGACCGTCCTCAGTACAAATATTTTGTATTGTGGACCGTCCAGGGTCCAAGTGTGGACTGTCCGTAGTACAAATTTTAGCAAACACGTAGAGTCAGCAGAACTTCGATTTGGCTTGGCTTTTTTGAATGCTCTGAGGGGCAGACCGTCCGCAAGTCTTTTTTGAATGCTCTGACATTTTTATAGTCGTTGGGATTCTTCTGCGGACAATCTGGGCTTGAATTGCAGACTGTCCGCGTGTGCGCAGAAAAGGGGCAATTAGCCCATAACGACTAGTTTTGGAGAGGGGGCTATTTGTACTTGTGTTGCCCAGGTTGAAAAGGTCAAGGAGGCCATTTGGAACACTTTCGAACATATTGGAGCCTTTCCTCTCCCTCTCTCTCACTCATATTGGTTGGGATTGCATTCTAGTGAGATTGAGAGCCATCTAGTGCATTGCATCAAGTTGTTGATCTTTGAGGCACTCAGGAGATCATCAAGCGAGGTCATTGGCTTGTTACTCTTGGAGGTTGCCACCTCCTAGACGGCTTGGTGGTGGATCCTCGTGAGCTCTTCAATGGAGATTTTGAAGAGGCCGCGGTGGTGATTGTGAGAGGCGTTGTGCTTGCCTCGCTGAAGCGGTGAAAAGCAACTCTAGTGGAATCGAGGTTTGAGGGTTCATTGACCAATCTGGCTCTTGAGATCAAGTGGAGACTTGATAGAGGAGTGGTTCGGTGTTTTAAATCTACCTCAACGTGGACTAGGGGTGACCGGCAAGTCATTGACACCACGGGAAAAAATCATTGTGTCAAGTGTCATCATCTCCCCGTTGGTTTGCAACTTTCCTCACTAGCTTGTATTTACTTGTTCATAACTTATTCTAGTGAGTATTTATTGCTCTTGTATGCTCTTTTATATCTAGTCATACTTGTTATAAAATAGTTGCTCACTTGTTCTTAGGTTGTGTAGCTAATAGTTGTTTCTCTCTCGATGTGCTTGTGTAGTTCAACTTGTGAGTTTTGCTAGTAGTGCTTGTGCTTTGTGCACTTTGCTTAATAGTATGTTTAGGAGCTCTCGGTGTGCTTAGAATTATAGTTGCATAAGTTTGTATGACCTTGCTAACTAGATTTGTGTGGGAGAGCTCTTTCTCTAACTTGGCCTCATGACTCTTTTTGACATTGACTCCCTTATGGAAGCCAAGACCATCCTTAATGGAGGTGATAGTAGATGCGGCCTAATCTTCCGTGAGATACGATAAATTGATTGAGTGGAGATCTCGACGTTGATGATCCAAGGCTCCGAGCGAACAGTTCCTCGCAATCACTACACCACGGCTCCGTTGGTTATCACCCGTGACACACGAATGACCTCGCCATGGGGTCTCACAAACCGATGACGACGATACTGTTCGATGACAGAATTGATCTAAGCAAAACCCAAAACCTAATGTGGCGGTGGCTGCTGAATAAATAGAGTATTAGGGCATGCGTGACCCCTGGACTCGCCCCTAATGGACTTCGACACGATACACGGCCCAGCGGCCCAACAGACGGTGTCGCAGCACCAAAACATAATCTGAACGCTTAATAGTTTCGACGATTCCCGTTGACTCCGGATGAATTTTAAGGTGGAACCAGTTGGATTGGTTAGATAATCTCCTTATCTTTCCAACCATATCAAGTCCGTAGCAATTGGAGTCTGGATGCATCCTGGGCGTCCATTTTAGTGCAGACTGGTCCTGGAACCCGAGATGGAGTCGCAGCCGAGTCGGACTTGATCTCCTTCTCGTTGTGGCCGCCCTTGCTGCTCCTCCTCAACACCTTGGCCTTTCCCAAGTCCTTTCTAGTCCTCTCCAAGGTACCTAATCATCAAAACATCCATGGCCCCAAGCGTAAGCTCTAAAACACAATTGACTAGAGTAGAACGTACCTGGAGATTTAGCTGTTGTGCATGAAATCGTGTTATCGGTCCATTCATTGTATGTATAGAAGTGATGTCCTCATCATCCTCCTCCTCTTGAATTGGAGTCGTCCTCGACTCGACTCATCTTCGTCACCCATATATGACTTCAAATCTGAAATGTTAAAGGTGGAACTAACCCGAAAATCTGAAGGCAACTCAGGTGGTAATCCAGGGGGTATCTCAGAGGGAAACACATTCATATACTCTTGCAAAAAGGTTAGCAATAGCCGGTGTCAAAGCAATAGACGTATCATTAATAGAATAGAAAACATTTTTGCACATTAAGGCATAGCAAAGTCCAACAGAGGCATGTAACTCATCAAGATCAGATTTAGTGGCTAGCAAAGTAGGAGTTTTTAACTTAATAGGTTGCTGATTTTCAAAGTTCAAAACACCTTTTTGCTTAGCATTAGTCTTTTTCTCATGTTCAAAGTGGACCATTTCAGTGGGAATCATAGGAAGCAACACAATTTTCTTTCCCTTATGCATGAAAATATATTTATTAGATCTACCATGGTGAATAGCATCAGTATCAAACTCCCAAGGACGTCCCAGTAATAGAGAGCAAGCATCCATAGTCACCACATCAAAATCAGCAAAGTCATGGTAAGAGCCAATAGAAAAATGCACCCTTGCTGTTTTTGTTACCTTGAACTTACCGCTGTTGTTAAACCATTGCATGTGATAAGGGTGGGGATGCTCTCGTGTGGTCAAGCCAAGCTTCTTGACCACTCAACATTCACCAAGTTGTTGCAGCTACCACCATCAATGATGGTATGTACACGGCAGTCCTTGACGATGAGGAACATGTTGAAGAGGTTGTGGTGCTGTCTGTTGTCGTTGTCACTAGCCGTGGTACTCAAAGCTCGTTGCACAATCAAGGCCTTATAGGTCTCGGTCGCTGTTGTACCAAGAACCTCTTCATCACCATCATAAGTCTCTGCAATGTTAGCTCCAATAGTATCTTCATCTTCAACATCAGAAGCACTAACATACCCACCATCACCAGTAGCAATGTATGCCCGTTTGCTGGGGCAATCTCGCAGAATATGGCCAAGTCCTTGGCAGCGGTGGCACTTGATGTCGGAGGAGCGGCCTGTGGAAGAGGTGGTCGTAGCAGGTTTTGCTGCAACACCCGAAGGCACAACGGAAGATGTGGACGTCCGTACGCCCGAAGATGATGATGCCTTGGCTGGCGCCGGTGGCTGGCATGGAGCGAAAGTGCTGCTCCTCCGCTGTTGACGACCCTGCAATTCTTTTTCTGCCAACATAGAAAGATGGAATAAGTGTTGTATAGAATGATATTCTTTATAATCAACAATATCATGAATCTCCCGCCTCAATCCCCCATAAAACCTAACCATTTGATCCTTCGGATCCTCAACTACCCCACATCGTAGCATACCTTTCTGAAGCTCTTGGTAGTATTCCTGTACTGACATGTCTCCATGATCTAAGTGTTGCAATTTTTTCGAAGATCACGTCTATAAGAAGGGGGAACAAAGCGAGCTCGCATCTCCTCTTTTAGCGCATTCCATGTTTGTGGTGCAGCACGTGTGTTAACAAGTTCATTCCACCAAATGATAGCAAAATCTCTAAATCCACTAGTGGCTTGTCTAACCCTATGCTGCTCAGGAACAAGATGGGAATTAAATTTTTGTTCTACTGTCATCTCCCAGTCTAAGTAAGCTTCAGCATCATAAGAACCCATGAACGGTAGAATAGAGAACTTAATCTTAGCAAATGGATCATGGTCTGGTTCAGGATTATGATGACGACATCTACCATTACCTCCCATACCTTATCAATTACGTGTGAGGCGTTGTCGCAGTGGTGCATAAACATCGTCGTCATCGTCGTCGTCCACAGGAGAGTGAGCTGGGGCTGGAGTTGGTGGTGGAGGACAAGCCTCCAGTACGTCCATGCGTGTAACAAGTTCAGCAACTCGTCGATCAAGCTGCTCATAGGATGTCGTGCAGAGTCCTGGTATTTTTTAAAAGCTTCAGTCATCGCGCGCATCATCTCCTTCAATTCCATCTGAGAGACACACCCATCGTCGTTAAGCTTAGGCCCATTGTCCTTGTCCATTTTATTCTTTGGTCCTGTCATTGTTAGCACAAAATAGAGACAAAAAGGCAACAAACAATGTGAACCCTACAACTATCTCTCAGTGTGGTGGTGGAATACAAATTATGAAGCGTCTCACCCCGCTCTTACAACGTTCTTACCAGCACTGCAGGTGGCAAACGGTGACCGGTGTGACTGTCCAACGAGCGTGGGTGTTATTGCAAAGGATTACCTGTTCTGCTCGAGGGAAAGTTGGAGTTCTGGGAAGGCTGACTAAATATATATGTGGCACACAAGTCAGTAATAGATAGCAATGCTGAATAAGTGTTCCAAGTACTCGTCCTAGTTGCTGGCCTAGAAAATGTAATAGAACAGTTGGACCAAGGCACAAGAAAGGAGGTACAAGTATATGGGTGCAGCAAGAAAACAGGCTTGGGGCAAAATAATCACAGAGGTGCAAAGAACACTTGCGTTTCTGGTTATGTGCTACACTTCTTTTTTTGCGATTTTTTTTTCAAATATTTTTTTATATTTTTCTATTTTGCAGCAGCACATAAGAAGATAACACACCAAGTTTCAGATTTTTTATGCAATGACACGTCCTCTGGAATTTCTGCAAGTTTGCCCTAAAATCAGAATAAATGTTTGGAAAATGAGAAGTTCTATTTCCAAGCCGAATTTGGGAATTTTAAAAACAGCGAATCCGGCGAAGATGGAAAGAATCGGATGCAAAATTTAATTCTGTGCGATTTGAAAAAAATGGGCCCGATTCGAGTTCTGAGGCGAAAGTTATGGACATTTTAAGTTTGGACTCCGAATAAGTGTTTCTCGCGAGGTGTTGGAAGGGTGGGGGTTCGGTTTTTTTGAATAGGGTCGGTTTTAGAGATAGGATCTATTTTGTGGATAGGGTCGGTTGTAGAGATAGGATCTATTTTGTGGATAGGGTCGGTTTTAGAGATAAGATTTGTTTTGTGGATATGGTCGGTTTAGATACAGGATCTGTTTTGTGGATAGGGTCGGTTTTAGAGATAGGATCTGTCTTGTGGATAGGGTCGGTTTTAGAGATAGGATGTGTTTTGTAGATATGGTATGTTTTGTAGGATGGAAGCGAATGGACACAATCAAACTGAACCTAAACAAATCTAAACCAGCAACCAAACTCAACCTAGAACACGAACTCAGAACCGCGGACTCTAAAACTGAATTGTGCAATGGCTAAGGCGATGGTTTTAGGTCGCAATAAACTGATCGTAATTATTTTTTGGCTTATTGTGGACTATGGGACGAAACAAAACTAATCTAAAGGTAGAATTATACCTCACGGGCAACCTGGAAATCTGATACCAATTGATAGTAGACGCGACCCGATCTTCCGTGAGATACAATAACTTGATTGAGTGGAGATCTCGACGTTGATGATCCAAGGCTCCGAGCGAACGGTTCCTCGCAATCACTACACCACGGCTCCATTTGTTATCACCCGTGACACACGAATGACCTCGCCATGAAGGCTTATCCCTGCAAGCGCAATCAAGAACACAAGCAAGAACAGGAAAGAAATGCAACCAAAATTGTATTGATTACGGGATGGGGTCTCACAAACCGATGACGACGATACTGTTCGATGATAGAATTGATCTAAGCAAAACCCAAAACCTAATATGGCGGCGGCTGCTGAATAAATAGAGTATTAGGGCGGGCGTGACCCCTGGACTCGCCCCTAATGAACTTCGACGCGATACACGGCCCAACGGCCTAACAGACGGTGTCGCAGCACTAAAATAGAATCTAAATGCTGAATTGTTTTAACGATTCCCGTTGACTTCGGATGAATTTTAAGGTGGAACCAGTTGGGTTGGTTAGATAATTTTCTTATCTTTCCAACCATATCAAGTTTGTCACAATCGGAGTCCGAATGCATCCTGGGCGTCCATTTTAGTGCAGACTGGTCCTGGAACCCGAGATGGAGTCGCAGCCGAGTCGGACTTGATCTCCTTCCTGTTGTGGCCGCCCTTGCTGCTCCTCCTCAACACCTTAGCCTTTCCCAAGTCCTTGTTGGTCCTCTCCAAGGTACCTAATCATCAAAACATCCATGGCCCCAAGCATAAGCTCTAAAACACAATTGACTAGGGTAGAACGTACCTAGAGATTTTGCTGTCGTGCACGAGATCGTGTTATCGGTCCATTCATTGTATGTATAGAAGTGATGTCCTCATCAGGAGGGATGCCTACCAATGATGTAGGCATCCCTAACAAATTTAGTTTTATCTTATTTATCTCTGTAAGATTTCAATTGAGCATTTTGTTGCGCAATCTCATCATTCAACTTAACAATTGTAGAAGCATGATCATTGCAAGCATTTATGTCCAAATCCTTACACCTAGTGCAAATTGAAACATTCTCAAGATGAACTAGCAACATTCAATTTTGCTATCCTAGCATTCAAATCATCATTATCATTATTAAAGCTAGAGATAGATGAATGACAGAAAGATAACTCAGTGGAAAGCAAGTCGTTCTTCTTTAATTCTATAGCAAGGGATTTCGCTACTTCTACAACCTTATCATGCTCCTAAAAAAGTAAATCCACTTGCTTTTCAAATAATCTATTATTTTCATACAAAGCATCAACTAATTCATTGATTTTAGCAATTTTTGTTCCACCTAATCCCTTGAACAAATCACTATAATCTACATCATCATCATCAGATTCCTCATTGCTAGAAGAAGTATACTTATGTGTGCCTCAAGTAAATACCTTCTTCTCCTTAGCCATGAGACAGGTGTGACGCTAGTTGGGGAAGTCAGTTGATTTTTCAAAGGTGGAGGCAACAAGTCCCTCGTCATCGGAGTCAAATAAAGAGCAGTCTGAGTCCCATTCCTTGCCGTTGTGTGCCTCACCCTTCTTGTTATAGAACTTCTCCTCCTTCCCCTTGGCATTCTTGATTTGATCGTAGTCATTAGGACATTTGGCTATGAAATGACTAGTCTTACCACATTTGAAGCAGGTGTGCTTCCCCTTGATTTTCTATTGTTGGAGAAGTCCTTGTGCCCATTGAGTGTGATCTTGAAGAGCTTGATCACAAGTGCCATCATCTCCTCATTGAGGCTATCCGCCTCAACTTGTGACACCTTGTTTGGGAGCACCTCCTTGTCGTTCGTCGCTTTGAGGGCGATGGGTTGCGGTTCGTTGTAGTGGGGACTCCCATTGGCGGCGTCATCGGTGTATCTTCCCTCCTTGGACACCATTCATTGACTCACGAACTTGCCAAGGACTTCCTCGGGCATAATTTTTGGTACTTGGGGTTCTCATGGATTAAGTTTACAAGTTTAGGATCTAAAACGGTAAATGACCTTAGCATTAGTTGAACAACGTCATGATCAGTCCAAATTGTGCTTCCGTAGTTCTACACTTGGTTCACAATGACTTGAGCCTGTTGTATGTCTCTTGTGGCTCCTCTCCTCTCTTCATGGTGAACCTCCCTATTCTCCTTCGATAAGTTCCATCTTGGTGATTATGGTCATGTCATTGCCCTCATGAGCGATCTTCAATGTATCCCAAATTTATTTTGCATTATACAAGCCACTTACTTTGTTATATCCCCCCTGCATAAAGACGCTAACAACATAGTAGTAGCTAGGGCATTTTTATGAACTGGTTCTTGGGCATCAATAACATTATAATTTTCATCATCGCTATCTAGCAATTGCATTCCATTTTGTACGACATCCCAAATGCTAAGTGAAAGGGAATTAGGCTTACACCTATTTTCCTAATTGATTTTGGTGGTTGAATTGCCCAACACAAATAATTGGACTAAGTATTTTGCTCTAGTCTATAAGTTATACAGGTGCCAAAGGTTCACACTTAGCCAATAAAAAGACCAAGAATTGGGTTCAACAAAGAGAGCAAGGGATAACCGAAGGCAGCCCTGGTCTGGCGCACCGGACTGTCCGGTGTGCCACCGGACAGTGTCCGGTGCACCAGGGAACTCCAAACCAAACTCTCCACCTTCGGGAAAACTCAGAGGCGCTCCGCTATAATTCACCGGACTGTCCGGTGCACACCGGACAGTGTCCGGTGCTCCAGAGGAGAGCGACTCTGAACTCGCCAGCTTCGGGAATCCGCTCCGCTATAATTCACCGGACATGTCCGGTGTACACCGGACTGTCCGGTGAGCCAGCGGAGCAACGACTACTTCGCGCCAACGGTCACCTGCAGAAGCAATTAATGCGCGCCAGAGCGCGCAGGAGTCAGGCACGCGCGAAGTGGCGCACCAGACACTCTACAGTACATGTCCGGTGTGCCACCGAACATCCAGGCGGGCCCAGCAGTCAGAGCTCCAACGGTCGGAACCCAACGGCCTGGTGACATGGCTGGCGCACCGGACACTGTCCGGTGGCGCACCGGACTGTCCGGTGTGCCATGCGACAGCAGCCTCCACCAAACGGCTAGTTTGGTGGTTGGGGCTATAAATACCCCCAACCACCCCACATTCAAGACATCCAAGTTTTCCACCTTCCAACTACTTACAAGAGCTAGGCATTCAATTCAAGACACACTCAAGTGATCAAATCCTCTCCCAATTCCACAAAAGCTTTAGTGTTAAGTGAGAGAGATTTGTTGTGTTCTTTTGAGGTCTTGCGCTTGGATTGCTTTCTTCTTTCTCATTCTTTCTTGAGATCAATACTCTCTTGTAACCGAGGCAAGAGACACCAATTGTGTGGTGGTCCTTGCGGGGAAGTTTTGTTCCCGGTTGATTTGAGAAGAGAAAGCTCACTCGGTCCGAGGGACCATTTGAGAGAGGGAAGGGGTTGAAAAAGACCCGACCTTTGTGGCCTCCTCAACGGGGAGTAGGTTTGCGAGAACCGAACCTCGGTAAAACAAATTCGCGTGTCACACACTCTTTATTCGCTTGCGATTTGTTTTGCACCCTCTCTCGCGGACTCGATTATATTTCTAACGCTAACCCGGCTTGTAGTTGTGATTAACTTTGTAAATTTCAGTTTCGCCCTATTCACCCCCCTCTAGGCGACTTTCAATTGGTATCAGAGCCGGGTGCTTCATTAGAGCCTAACCGCTCGAAGTGATGTCGGGAGATCACGCCAAGAAGGAGATGGAAACCAGCGAAAAGCCCACTACAAGCCACGGGAAGGCTACATCGGAAGAGTCCCGCAACAAGGGAAAAGGGAAGGAGAAGAAAGCCTCTTCCCACAAGTCGCATCGGAGTGGCGACAAGAAAAAGAAGATGAGGAAGGTGGTCTACTACGAGACCGATACTTCATCACCTTCCACCTCCGGCTCCGACGCGCCCTCCATAACTTCTAAGCGCCATGAGCGCAAGAAGTTTAGTAAGATCCCCCTACGCTACCCTCGCATTCCTAAACATACTCCATTACTTTCTGTTCCATTAGGCAAACCGCCAACCTTTGACGGTGAAGATTATGCTAGGTGGAGTGATTTGATGAAATTTCACCTAACCTCACTCCACAAAAGTATATGGAATGTTGTTGAGTTTGGAGCACAGGTACCATCCATAGGGGATGAGGATTATGATGAGGACGAGGTGGCCCAAATCGAGCACTTCAACTCCCAAGCCAGAACTATACTCCTCGCCTCTCTAAGTCGAGAGGAGTATAACAAGGTGCAAGGATTAAAGAGCGCTAAGGAAGTTTGGGACGTGCTCAAGACCGCGCACGAGGGGGGGGTGAGCTAACCAAGATCACCAAGCGGGAAACGATCGAGGGGGAGCTCGGTCGCTTCCGGCTTCGCAAAGGGGAAGAGCCACAAGACATGTACAACCGGCTCAAAACCTTGGTGAACCAAGTGCGCAACCTCGGGAGCAAAAAATGGGATGACCACGAAATGGTTAAGGTTATTCTTAGATCGCTTATTTTCCTTAACCCTACTCAAGTTCAATTAATTCGTGGAAATCCTAGATATACACTAATGACTCCCGAGGAAGTAATCGGGAATTTTGTGAGCTTTGAGTACATGATCAAGGGCTCAAATAAAATCAATGAGCTAGATGATCCCTCCACATTCGAAGCACAACCGATCGCATTTAAGGCGACGGAGGAGAAGAAGGAGGAGTCTACACCGAGTAGACAACCAATTGACGCCTCAAAGCTCGACAATGAGGAAATGGCGCTCGTCATCAAGAGCTTCCGCCAAATCCTCAAACAAAGGAGGGGGAAGGACTATAAACCCCGCTCCAAGAAAGTGTGCTACAAATGTGGTAAGCCCGGTCATTTTATTGCAAAATGTCCACTATCTAGTGACAGTGACAGGGGCGACGACAAGAAGAGGAGAAGAAAGGAGAAGAATAGGTACTACAAGAAGAAGGGCGGCGATGCCCATGTTTGTCGCGAGTGGGACTTCGACGAAAGCTCTAGCGACTCCTCCTACGACGAGGACGCCGCCAACATCGCCGTCACCAAGGGACTTCTCTTCCCCAACATCGGCCACAAGTGCCTCATGGCAAAGGACGGCAAAAAGAAGAAGGTTAAATCCAAATCCTCCACTAGATATGAGTCTTCTAGCGATGATAATGCTAGTGATGAGGAAGATAATTTGCGTACTCTTTTTGCCAACTTAAACATGCAACAAAAAGAGAAATTAAATGAATTGATTAGTGCTATCCATGAGAAGGATGATCTCTTGGACACCCAAGAGGACTTCCTTATTAAAGAAAACAAGAAGCATGTTAAAGTTAAAAATGCTTACGCTCTAGAAGTAGAAAAATGTGAAAAACTATCTAGTGAGCTAAGCACTTGCCATGAGACTATAGACAACCTTAGAAATGAGAATGCTAATTTGTTAGCTAAGGTTGATTCAAATGTTTGTGATGTTTCAATTCACAATCTTAGAAATGATAATGATGATTTTCTTGCTAAGATTGAAGAATTAAACATTTCTCTTACTAGCCTTAGGATTGAAAATGAAAAATTGCTTGCTAAGGCTAAAGAACTAGATGTTTGCAATGTTACAATTTCCGATCTTAGAGATAAAAATGATATATTGCGTGCTAAGATTGTTGAAATTAATTCTTGCAAACCCTCTACATCTACCACTGAGCATGTCACTATTTGCACTAGATGTAGAGATGTTGATATTGATGCTATTCATGATCATATGGTATTAATTAAGCAACAAAATGATCATATAGCAAAATTAGATGCTAAAATTGCCGAGCATGAACTTGAAAATAAAAAATTTAAATTTGCTCGTAGTATGCTTTATAGTGGGAGACGCCCTGGCATTAAGGATCACATTGGTTTCTAAAAGGGGGACAATGTCAAACTTAATGCCCCTCCTAAGAAATTTTCCAACTTTGTTAAGGGCAAGGCTCCCATGCCTCAAGATAACGAGGGTTACATTTTGTACCCTGTCGGTTATCCTGAGAGCAAAATTAGGAGAATTCATTCTAGGAAGTCTCACTCTGGCCCTAACCATGCTTTTATGTATAAGGGTGAGACATCTAGCTCTAGGCAACCAACCCGTGCTAAGTTGTCTAAGAAGAAAACTCCTAGTGCATCAAATGATCATGACATTTCATTTAAAACTTTTGATGCATCTTATGTTTTAACTAACAAATCCGGCAAAGTAGTTGCCAAGTATGTTGGGGGCAAACACAAGGGATCAAAAACTTGTGTTTGGGTACCCAAAGTTCTTATATCTAATGCCAAAGGACCCAAAACTATTTGGGTACCTAAAGTCAAGAACTAAACTTGTTTTGTAGGTTTATGCATCCGGGGGCTCAAGTTGGATTATCGACAGCGGGTGCACAAACCACATGACAGGGGAGAAGAAGATGTTCTCCTCCTATGAGAAAAACCAAGATCCCCAACGAGCTATCACATTCGGGGATGGAAATCAAGGTTTGGTCAAAGGATTGGGTAAAATTGCTATATCTCCTGACCATTCTATTTCCAATGTTTTTCTTGTAGATTCTTTAGATTACAATTTGCTTTCCGTTTCTCAATTATGCAAAATGGGCTACAACTGTCTATTCACTGATGTAGGTGTCACTGTCTTTAGAAGAAGCGATGATTCAGTAGCATTTAAGGGAGTGTTAGAGGGTCAGCTATACTTGGTAGACTTTGATAGAGCCGAACTCGACACTTGCTTAATTGCTAAGACTAACATGGGTTGGCTCTGGCACCGCTGACTAGCCCATGTTGGGATGAAGAATCTTCACAAGCTTCTAAAGGGAGAGCACATTTTAGGATTAACAAATGTTCATTTTGAGAAAGACAGGATTTGTAGCGCATGCCAAGCAGGGAAGCAAGTTGGTGCTCACCATCCACACAAGAACATCATGACGACCGACAGGCCACTGGAGCTCCTACACATGGATCTATTTGGCCCGATTGCTTACATAAGCATCGGCGGGAGTAAGTACTGTCTAGTTATTGTGGATGATTATTCTCGCTTCACTTGGGTATTCTTTTTGCAGGAAAAGTCTCATACCCAAGAGACCTTAAAGGGATTCTTGAGACGGGCTCAAAATGAGTTCGGCCTGAGGATAAAAAAGATTAGAAGCGACAATGGGACAGAGTTCAAGAACTCACAAATCGAAGGCTTCCTTGAGGAGGAAGGCATCAAGCATGAGTTCTCTTCTCCCTACACGCCTCAACAAAATGGTGTAGTGGAGAGGAAGAATAGAACTCTATTGGATATGGCAAGAACCATGCTTGATGAGTACAAGACATCGGATCGGTTTTGGGCCGAGGCGGTCAACACCGCCTGCTATGCCATCAACCGGTTGTATCTCCACCGAATCCTCAAGAAGACATCATACGAACTCCTAACCGGTAAAAAGCCCAATATTTCATATTTTAGAGTCTTTGGTAGCAAATGCTTTATACTTGTTAAAAGAGGTAGAAAATCCAAATTTGCTCCTAAGACTGTAGAAGGCTTTTTACTAGGATATGATTCAAACACAAGGGCATATAGAGTCTTCAACAAGTCCTCTGGACAAGTTGAAGTTTCTTGTGACGTTGTGTTTGATGAGACTAACTGCTCTCAAGTAGAGCAAGTTGATCTTGATGAGATAGGTGATGAAGAGGCTCCGTGCATCGCGCTAAGGAACATGTCCATTGGGGATGTGTGTCCTAAGGAATCCGAAGGGCCTCCAAATGCACAAGATCAACCATCCTCCTCCACGCAAGCATCTCCGCCAACTCAAAATGAGGATGAGACTCAAGTTGATGAAGGAGAAGATCAAAGAGATGAGCCACCTCAAGATGACGACAATAATCAAGGGGGAGATACAAATAAGCAAGACAAGGAGGATGAAGAACCAAGGCCGCCACACCCAAGAGTCCACCAAGCAATCCAACAAGATCACCCCGTCGACACCATCCTCGGCGACATTCATAAGGGGGTAACTACTAGATCTCGTGTTGCACATTTTTGTGAGCATTACTCTTTTGTTTCCTCTATTGAGCCACACAGGGTAGAGGAAGCACTACAAGATTCGGATTGGGTGGTGGCAATGCAAGAGGAGCTCAACAACTTCACTAGGAATGAGGTATGGCATTTGGTTCCACGTCCTAATCAAAATGTTGTAGGAACCAAGTGGGTTTTCCGCAACAAGCAAGACGAGCATGGTGTGGTGACAAGGAACAAAGCCCGACTTGTGGCCAAAGGATACTCCCAAGTCGAAGGTTTGGATTTCGGTGAAACCTATTCACCCGTAGCTAGGCTTGAGTCAATTCGTATATTATTGGCCTATGCTACTTACCATGGCTTCAAGCTTTACCAAATGGACGTGAAGAGTGCCTTCCTCAATGGACCAATCAAGGAAGAGGTCTATGTTGAGCAACCTCCTGGCTTTGAAGATAGTGAGTACCCTAACCATGTTTACAAACTCTCTAAGGCGCTTTATGGGCTCAAGCAAGCCCCAAGAGCATGGTATGAATGCCTTAGGGATTTCCTTATCACTAATGGATTCAAAGTTGGAAAGGCCGATCCTACACTCTTTACCAAAACACTTGAAAATGATTTGTTTGTATGCCAAATTTATGTTGATGATATTATATTTGGGTCTACTAACGAATCTACATGTGAAGAGTTTAGTAGGATCATGACACAGAAATTCAGAAATTCGAGATGTCAATGATGGGGGAGTTGAAGTATTTCTTAGGATTTCAAGTAAAGCAACTCCAAGAAGGCACCTTCCTAAGCCAAACGAAGTATACTCAAGATATTCTAAGCAAGTTTGGGATGAAGGATGCCAAACCCATCAAGACACCCATGGGAACCAATGGGCATCTCGACCTCGACGAAGGAGGTAAAATCCGTCGATCAAAAGGTATACCGGTCGATGATAGGCTCTTTACTATATTTATGTGCATCTCGACCGGATATTATGCTTTCCGTATGCATGTGTGCAAGATTCCAAGACGACCCTAAGGAATCTCACCTTACGGCCGTAAAACGAATCTTGAGATATTTAGTTTATACTCCTAAGTTTGGGCTTTGGTATCCTAGGGGATCCACTTTTGATTTAATTGGTTATTCGGATGCCGATTGGGTGGGGTGTAAGATTAATAGAAAGAGCACATCGAGGACTTGCCAGTTCTTGGGAAGATCCTTGGTGTCTTGGGCTTCAAAGAAGCAAAATTCCATAGCTCTTTCTACCATCGAAGCCGAGTACATTGCCGCAGGCCATTGTTGCGCGCAACTACTTTGGATGAGGCAAACCCTTAGGGACTACGGTTACAAATTAACCAAAGTTCCTCTTCTATGTGATAATGAGAGTGCAATCCGCATGTCGGATAATCCCGTTGAGCATAGTCGCACTAAACACATAGCCATTCGGTATCACTTTTTAAGGGATCACCAACAAAAGGGAGATATCGAAATTTCATATATTAACACTAAAGATCAATTAGCCGATATCTTTACCAAGCCTCTTGATGAACAAACCTTTAACAAACTTAGGCATGAGCTAAATATTCTTGATTCTAGGAACTTCTTTTGTTGAATTGCATACATAGCTCATTAATATACCTTTGATCATGTCTCTTTCATATGCTATGACTAATGTGTTTCCAAGTAAATTTCAAACCAAGTCATAGGTATATTGAAAGGGAATTGGAGTCTTCGGCGAAGACAAAGGCTTCCACTCCGTAACTCATCCTTCGCCGTCGCTCCGAGCATCTCTCTGTCTTTGGTATAATCTTCACTCATATGTTTTATTTGCCAAAAGGGGAGAAAGTAGTTATTTAAGGGCTTATATTTTACTCAAAGTATCCGTTTTTGGCAATTCATGCCAAAGGGGGAGAAAGTATTAGCCCAAAGCAAAAGGACCGCACCACCACCTAATTCTAAAAAACTAGTGATTTTCAATTGGTAAATTTCAAATTGGTATCTTATTGTGTTCAAAAGGGAGAGAAAGTAGTATTTCAAATCGATATCTTAAAACCCTCTTGAACACTAAGAGGAGGACTTCATTTAGGGGGAGTTTTGTTTAAGTCAAAGGAAAAGCATTTGAAACAGGGGGAGAAAATTTCAAATCTGGAAAATGCTCTGCAAAATCTAATTCATTTACCTTTGACTATTTGCAAAAAGAACTTTGAAAAGGATTTACAAAAGAATTTGCAAAAACAAAACATGTGGTGCAAGCGTGGTCCAAAATGTTAAAAATGAAGAAACAATCCATGCATATCTTATAAGTATTTATATTGGCTCAATTCCAAGCAACCTTTGCACTTACATTATGCAAACTAGTTCAATTATGCACTTCCATATTTGCTTTGGTTTGTGTTGGCATCAATCACCAAAAAGGGGGAGATTGAAAGGGAATTAGGCTTACCCCTATTTTCCTAATTGATTTTGGTGGTTGAATTGCCCAACACAAATAATTAGACTAACTAGTTTGCTCTAGTCTATAAGTTATACAGGTGCCAAAGGTTCACACTTAGCCAATAAAAGACCAAGAATTGGGTTCAACAAAGAGAGCAAGGGATAACCGAAGGCAGCCCTGGTCTGGCGCACCGGACTGTCCGATGTGCCACCGGACAGTGTCCGGTGCACCAGGGAACTCCAAGCCAAACTCTCCACCTTTGGGAAAACTCAGAGGCGCTCCGCTATAATTCACCGGACTGTCCGGTGCTCCAGAGGAGAGCGACTCTGAACTTGCCAGCTTCGGGAATCCGCTCCGCTATAATTCACCGGACATGTCCGGTGTACACCGGACTGTCCGGTGAGCCAGCGGAGCAACGACTACTTCGCGCCAACGGTCACCTGCAGAAGCAATTAATGCGCGCCAGAGCGCGCAGGAGTCAGGCACGCGCGAAGTGGCGCACCGGACACTCTACAGTACATGTCCGGTGTGCCACCGGACATCCAGGCGGGCCCAGCAGTCAGAGCTCCAACGGTCGGAACCCAACGGCCTGGTGACGTGGCTAGCGCACCGGACACTGTCCGGTGGCGCACCGGACTGTCCGGTGTGCCATGCGACAGCAGCCTCCACCAAACGGCTAGTTTGGTGGTTGGGGCTATAAATACCCCCAACCACCCCACATTCAAGACATCCAAGTTTTCCACCTTCCAACTACTTACAAGAGCTAGGCATTCAATTCAAGACACACTCAAGTGATCAAATTCTCTCCCAATTCCACAAAAGCTTTAGTGTTAAGTGAGAGAGATTTGTTGTGTTCTTTTGAGCTCTTGCGCTTGGATGGCTTTCTTCTTTCTCATTCTTTCTTGAGATCAATACTCACTTGTAACCGAGGCAAGAGACACCAATTGTGTGGTGGTCCTTGTGGGGAAGTTTTGTTCCCGGTTGATTTGAGAAGAGAAAGCTCACTCGGTCCGAGGGACCGTTTGAGAGAGGGAAGGGGTTGAAAAAGACCCGTCCTTTGTGGCCTCCTCAACGGGGAGTAGGTTTGCGAGAACCGAACCTCGGTAAAACAAATTCGCGTGTCACACACTCTTTATTCGCTTGCGATTTGTTTTGCACCCTCTCGCATGGACTCGATTATATTTCTAACGCTAACCCGGCTTGTAGTTGTGATTAACTTTGTAAATTTCAGTTTCGCCCTATTCACCCCCCTCTAGGCGACTTTCACTAAGGTGGAGAGAAAAAAAGATGACTACGCATTTTATGACTCCACCATGATTAGTCCTTCCCCATCAAAGTGAGGAGGCTTGCCAAGAGAAATAGAAAGTAAATGGGCATTTGAATTATTGTAAAGAATGCAAGAATAACTAAAAGGCGTTTTAGAGTATTTTTGTTTAACCATCTTTTTCTTCTAGAAGGAAGAGTCAATGTCCTTTTGCGAAGAGGAAGAAGCATCGCTCTCGTAGTTGATGATCTTCTTGATGCGCTTCTTGTTCCCCTCCTTCTTGTGTGATTCTAACTCGACTATCTTGTCTCCCTTGGGCTCGTCGTCGAGGGGGATCTTCTCCTTCTCGTCGGTCACCTTTCCCTTGCCTATGGAGTCCATCTCTTCGGGCGGTTAGACCTATGACACAGGTGTTTATTCGTGTTATGCCATGAAATTTGACCTTAGCACGGATCATTATTGGAAATAATGATTTCTCGATCGCGTCTATCTCTGTTTATCAAGACTATCATAAATTTTGTTTCGAATTCGGAGTTATTCGATCTCAAGAAATACTGAATTTGGAGCCTATTAAAACTTTTATTCTTGAAGCGAATGCAAATTTGAAAGTCAATTTCGTCTTGCAAATCTCATCCAAACTCATTTATTCGAACCCTTGGCAGTTGTTATCCAATCTATGTCCGAAATCCGATTTCTCATTTTTTTATCGATGTCCAAATATTTTATCCAAATCCGTATTCACAAGCGGGATCTCTGTTGTCTCAACCTCTAATTAATTCTTATGCAAACCGATATCCCTATATCCTATTCATCTCCATCTTTCAAGAGTATTTTCAAGATTTCACGAAGATTTGAACCTAATAATCGCATGAAATAGCTAAATCCTACGCTTGCTTAAAATTACTCGATTAAGTAAAAGCCAATTTAGAAATTCAACCAAGTAGTGCCATCTTTCCCAAAACACTCTATATGAACTCTACAATAAAAGTTATTAAGGGTCCCTGTTGAGAAAATACAAAGAAAATGCCTCTTTTGGCCTAAAACACCTATTTTGGACTTTATAACAATACTACTTTGACCAAAGAGCGATTTCAATTTATTATAAAGATATGAGGTTTGACATTAAGTAAATATTTAGAACATGTGATATACAACAAATGATATAATTAAATCAAGTCTTGATTCCATCTCTATGTGTCCCAAACAGTGCCCTTAAGTTGGATTAAAAATATGTTTTTAGAACTTGTGATATACAACAAATGATATAATTCTGAGATTGATGTAGATCGGGTTGACGTCTCGTGTTCCTAAATTTTTGCTAAACAACTCGAGTTTCCCCAAATATAAAAGTTGTTAATACCTAATAGAGGCACAACATATCAAAGGATGGCGTTCATCTGACTTCATTTGACAAGGTTTTGGCAGTAGTTTCTAATCCCCATCAACACCTTGACACTAGTAATCTTGAGCTTAATTACCTGCTAACCCTTTCACCAAATGGTTGAGCACCCTCAATCAAACGTGTAGAGCATTGCACAGGAAACATCTTTGCTATAGTGTCCAAGATCTGGATCCAAGGGAAAAAACCAAAAATTGTCGCCCAATGTCTCTATAGTGACGCCCGCCACTTGTTCGTCGCTTTGTCCCAAAGGAAAGCAAGCTCTGCAGGCACAACCCTTGTCCGCCTATGGTGGAGACCTCTACGGCCTTTAAAGCCCCGCACGCCAGCCCCTGCTCCTCCCTTGCGCAAGCCTCTCCCTCCCCAAGTAGAGCCCTCTGTTCTTTTCCTTCTTGGCGCCTGGTACAACAGCATGCCGCCACTGCCATTAACGAGCTCACAGAGCTCCGCGGCCGTGCCATTCCGCTCCTCCTCCGCTCAAATTGACGTTGTCATTGTCTTCCCCGTCGCACGTAGTGTCTCCAGCGCCTCTTCCCCGTACCAAACTGTCACCAGCGAAGCCTGGACGCCGACGCAGAGCGGCATCGCTGCCTATGCGTGTGGCCCACCCACCACAGGACGCCGCGAGCCCAGCTGCGGCCACCCATGGGTGCACGCGGAGCCCCTCGTGCACCCCCACCACTTCCCCTTGCCGACGAGCTGTTAGATCTACTGGAATGGGGAGAGGATGCATGGGGAGGAAGAAGGTGAGCACGAGAGGAGGTAGGCAGATAAGTGTTTTCTTCTTTTCTATTATCCTTTTCTCCCACGTCTGAGCAGTACAAGTAGCTTAATTATTACATGGGCCAATACATCAATTCACCCATTCTAGGCCTGCCAGCTTGACATTGGGCTTTAGCATACTCTTGGGCCTTTTGTCCTGGTTCTTTTCTGCGTTCCCGCTGGGTGGAGACTCATGTTGTATTGGGTCATCTGTCTTGCCTTTGGTGTTACTGGCATCGCCCCCTCCATGAGCACCAGCTTGTCCAAGCAGGTGCTAAGGGAAATTGTTGGTGCAAAGCTTCCATGTTCTCCCAAGTGGCCAGTGAAGATGGTAAGGAAGACCACCTAATGGGCCCTTCTTGGATAGCACGGACTCCCCGCGAGGCAACCCTGCGTTGGAGTACAGCCACTGGCACTGGAAATGGATCAGACAGGTCAGGCACAGTAGGTATTACCTAAGTTGGAGGATGAACCACTTTTTTAAGCTGTGAGACATGGAAAACTAGGTGGATTGCTGAAGAGGCTGGCAAGTCCAACTTGTAGACTACTGCCCCGATCTTAGCTAAGACACAGTAAGGACCAAAATAATGGAAACAAAGCTTCTGGTTAACCCGGCGGGCAATAGACATCTGCACATAAGGTTGTAGTCGGACAAACACCATATTATTCACTTGGAAGACACGTTCGGACCTGTGCTTATCAGCCTGATGCTTCATTCGCTGCTTGGCACGAAGTAAATGTTGCTGCAATAATTGGTTCATGAGGTGTTTGTCTCGGAGAAAATAATCTAAGTCACCTGGAGCATTGTCAAAATTCTGGAGACCAAAATGCTTGGGCGGGTATCCATACAGGGCTTCAAATGGGGATCTGCCAATAGAGGAGTGGGGGCTGGTATTATACCATAATTCAGCTGAAGCAAGCCAGGTGGACCACTTGGAAGGGCATGCATGAACAAAACAACGCAAGTAAGTCTCAAGACATTGGTTAACCCGTTCGATTTGCCCGTCTGTTTGTGGGTGGTATGCACTGCTCATAAGAAGGCTGACACCAGCAAGTTTAAACAACTCTTTCCAAAAATGTCTTGTGAAGATTTTATCCCTGTTAGATACTATAGCAGTAGGGAGACCATGTAACTTGTATATGTTCTGGAAAAAGGAATGAGCCACTGAAACAGCTGAAAATGGATGAGATAGTGGGGTAAAGTGTGCATACTTGGTAAACAAATCCACCACCACCAGAATGAAGTCAAATATGTGGGACTTAGGTAAACCTTCTATGAAATCCATCAAGATAGTGTGCCAAGATGTAGGGGGGACTGGAAGCGGTTGAAGCAGGCCTAGTTGGCGTGACCGGTCCGGCTTGGCTTGCTGACAAGTCACACAAGAGGACACCCAAGAATGGACGAATGATCTCATACCCCGCCAAGCAAACGCTTGTTTGAGCTTCCTATAGGTGACTGTTATGCCAGAGTGTCCCCCAATGGGGCTATGGTGGAAGGCTTCAACCAACTTGTGTTTGACGTTGTCATCATCACCGACCCAAATACGATTCTTGTAACGAAGTAACCCGTGGCTCAGTGTGAAATGAGGAACAGAGGAACTATTCACTGAAAGTTTAGTAATAATCTCCTTAGCTAGAGGGTCCTGCTGGTACGAATCCACAACTGAATCAGCCCACTGAGGAGAGGCGGCTGACAGCGCAACACAGCTGGCATCATGTGTTACTTTGCGGGAGAGAGCATCGGCAACCCTATTATCTGTACCTTTCTTGTACACAACCGAATATTGAAGCCCCAATAATTTGGAAAATATCTTCCATTGCCAAAATGTGTGTAAGCGTTGTTCATTCAAGTGTATCAAACTGCGCTGATCAGTGCGGATGACAAATGGGGTGTGTTGCAAATAGGACCTCCAGTGATCGACTGCCATGAGGATGGCCAAGTACTCCTTCTCGTAGGTAGAGAGACCCCGAGTCCTAGGACCGAGCGCCTTACTGACATAAGCTATTGGATGACCACTTTGCATTAGGACTGCCCCACACCTTGATCACAGGCATCGGTCTCCAACACGAATGGTTTGGAAAAATCAAGTAACGCCAATACAGGTGCCTGGCTCAGCCGAGATTTGAGACAACAGAATGCAGTGTCATGCTCTGATGTCCAACAGAAAATTGTATGCTTCTTCAGTAGAGAGATCAAAGGTTTGGATATAATGCCAAAATGGGGCACAAATTTACGGTAGTAACCTGCTAGACTGAGGAAGCTTTGTAGTTCCTTAATGTTTGATGGGACTGGCCAATTTACCACAGCTGTGACCTTACTAGGATCTGTTTGCACCCCAGTTGCACTGATTACATGGCCTAGATATGCAATGGAACGGGTGGCAAATATGCACTTTGAAAATTTGACTTGCCATGCATCCTTGTGTAACAAAGACAATACTGCAGACAGGTGCTCCACATGTTTTTCTAGGGTTGAACTGTAAATCAAGATGTCATCGAAAAATACAAGAGCAAACTTGCGGAGCACTGGTTGCAATGTAGTGTTCATAGCACCTTGAAAGGTGGCAGGAGCTCTGGTCAGACCGAATGCCATCACCTTGAACTCATAGTGGCCACTATGTGTCTGAAATGTTGTTTTGAATTCTTCACCATTTTGGAGCAGTATTTGATGAAACCTAGAACGCAGATCCAAACTAGAAAACCAACTGGCACCTTGCAGTTCGTCCAAGAATTCCTAAATAATGGGCATTGGGTATTTCCTCTTCACCGTGAGAGCGTTTAGGTGTCTAAAATCGACACAAAAGCGCCAAGACTGATCCTTCTTGCGAACCAATAGCACTGGGATGGAAAAGGGGCTTGAACTATGTTGAATGATGCCGGAAGCCAGCATTTCTGAAACCTGACGCTCTATCTCATCTTTAACAGCTGGTGCATATCTATATGGCCGAATAAAAACAGGTTGGGCGCTCAGAACCAGTGGAATGATGTGGTCATAAGATCTGGAAGGAGGCAACATTGTAGGTTCATCAAAGACTGATTTGAACTGTTGCAAAACTGTGGCTATGCGGGGATCCAACTGAGGTACAGTACTGGTCTCGCCGGCTAAATGTAACAAGTATACCACATGCAGCAAATGTTTGTTGTCCATAGAAGAAGTGTTACCCTGCAACACAACTGTTTGGCCCTGGTAAGGGATCGATAACCACTTCTTTGACCAATGGATTTTCATCGGGCTAAACTGCTCGAGCCAGTCCATACCAAGCACTATGTCATATGTTTTGAGTGGGAATACTCTAAAGTCCGAAATGAACACGAAACCTTGGACTGACCACTGGGTTGCTCTGAAAACCTAGGTGCAGGTCACAATTCCACCATCAGCTACATGAACCGAGACTTGCGTAGGCAAGGAAGAGACGCCTGATAGTGTGTGCGGCCTGGAGGTGCTCACAAAGAAATGGGAGCTACCAGAGTCGAGCAGAATAAGGATCAGTTGTCCCTGGCATTCACCTGGAAGCTGAAGAGTACGTTGACCAGACTGCTTGGACATCGCTGACAGAGAAATGGTGAGCAATTCTTCTGGAGGTGTGGTGTCAGGCTCTACTGGGGGTGATTCAGAAGCATTGTCGAAGAGTTGCCATATCTCTTCCAGCACATGTAATTGCACCACTGTAGGTGAACAGCGATGCCCGGGAGCCCATTTCTCCGCGCACTTGTCACACAATCCACGAGCATGCCAATAAGCCTTGAGAGAATTCAGCTTGTCATTCCCATGCCGTGGACGAGCCTCCTCTGCTGGAGGGGAACGAGGCAATGGCAGGGGTGATGGCAGTGGCATCGGTGTAGTAGTGGAGGAAAACTTGTGAGGTTCCCATCTTGCCGGTTCCGAGACCTCCTCCTGCAATTGAGCAAGCGCACAAGCAGTATCGAGATTGGAGGGACGCTGAAACAGTAAAGATGATTTAATGTGATCCTTCAATCCATCGATGAATCTCATGGTATAAAATAAGGGATCAGTTGTGGTTTGATATGCGTGCAGTTGGTCTACTAAGCCAGAGAACTGCTCAATGTAAGCAGCAATTGTAGTGGTCTGTTTAATGCAGAACAGTTGCCTAATCAAATGCTCATGTTGATCGCGTCCAAAGCGCTCAAGCAGCATCTGACTGAACTCGGACCAGCTACAAAACTTAAGACGAGTGACTATGGACTGTAACCATCGAGCTGCTGAACCTGTGAAGTTCATTCTAGCAACATGAATCCACATGTGGGGATCGACATTATATAAATCAAAATAATCTTCACTTTGGGTTAGCCATAAACGTGGGTTTTCTCCATCGAATGGTGGAAAGGGCATCTTGGGCAAGGAACATAACTGTGGTAACTGAGCTCCGCTTAGTGAGTGTCTATCATCATGGTGATGTGGGGACCCGAGGAGATGTGAGAAGGAAGTAGTGTCAAACTAGAGCGTACCATTGTGCGGGAGGTGGGAATGGGTGAAAACTCGACCAAATATAGCCTCCCGGTGGTGATTGTCGAAGCCGTGCCCATCTGGGTCGTCGGTCTGATGTCCGGCAGGTGGGCACGCGGAGACCGACCCATAGCGCACAGGATGCCCGGTTGAGGGTACGGAGGATCCCGGGGAGCAGACTCCCATGGTTGGGCCAGCTTGGCAACGACCGCCTGCACCGACTTGACGCTCTTCTTGACCTCGTCAACGGCCGATTCCAGACCCGAACGCCAAGCTTCGAAGGCGACTGTGGCTGATTCCAGCGCTGCGACGCGTGTAGCTGTGGCTGTTGCGACTTGTTCCGCCCGAGCTGACGACGACGCGATGAAGAAGTCCAGTTGATTGGCCACATCCGTGTGGATGTCGGACTTGAGGTCGTAGAACTGATCCACTGCCGACGCAGTAGACCTTTCGAGATCGTCGATCCGTGACTCCCACTTGGTGTCATGAGCCGCGAATTTCTTGTCGATCTCCGCCAAGAACGCCTTGGTCTGTGATTCCAGCGCGATCTTCAACTGTGGATCGATGGTGCCAGAGATCTTCGCACGACGAGTGTAGTAGTGAGCCTCCAGATCCGAGAATCGAAGTCTCTGATACCAATTCTGTTAGATCTACTGGAATGGGGAGAGGATGCGTGGGGAGGAAGAAGGTGAGCACGAGAGGAGGTAGGCAGATAAGTCTTTTCTTCTTTTCTGTTATCCTTTTCTCCCACGTCTGAGCAGTACAAGTGCTTAATTATTACATGGGCTAATACATCAATTCACCCATTCTGGGCCTGCCAGCTTGACATTGGGCTTTAGCATCCTCTTGGGCCTTTTTGTCCTAGTTCTTTTCTGCGTTCTCGCTGGGTGGAGACTCTTGTTGTATTGGGTCATCTGTTGGTGTTACTGACACAAGCCTCCCCGGGCCAGAATTTGGAAGCTACAGTCGCCTCCTGCGTTCTAACTCGCGCTAAGGGCCTCGGGCAACAATTGGACGAAGTCCAAGGTGTTTCCTGTGAAGACTAGACTCAAGTGAATAGTGCTACCAAGGGCATATGTGGTGAAATTTTTTCTTTTTTGGATTTAATTTCGCATGTTTGGTGCTGAACTTTAGAAAATCATAGTAAATCGTAGAAATGAGTAAAATAACAAATAAGAACTTTTTGAAATCCTTGTGAAATTGTCTGTGCAGGGATTATAAGTTGTCATGTTTTAGTACAAATGTTCTGCTGTAGAAATTTATATTTAAAACTGGTTTGGAAAACTCATGAACATGCTTATTTCAATAATTTGAGTTTTAGGGGCCCAAAAGTGACGAGACTTATTTTGTTAGTTGGATGGTGTCATGCTGTAGCTAATAAAATATAAAAACCCACATATTATTTGTTGTTTTCTTAGTGTATTAGTTAAAACATGTTAAATAGGAAAAAGATAATTATTTTGCTTTTTATTTTTGGACCTATGGCTCCATTACTCAAAATGGATTGAAATTTTTACAGTAGACTCTATATATATTTCTTGGCGACTTGTAAAAATTTCATGATTTTTTGTGCATGTATCACTAAGTTAGTGATTTAACTTGTTTGATGCATATTAAGTAGTTTTAACTGGTTTATAGACAATATATGGATGTAAAAATGAAAAATGGCGTTTCACTATCTTTGAGTGATGTTATAGTAGTCTATGGAAGCTTAATATGGTCATGCATCCATAAGAAATAATTATTTTTAGATTTAGCTTGCTAAGTGTCTAATCATGTTGAAATGATAATACCAAAGTTAGAGCACTTCTTAAGCTTTCCAGAAAGTTTTTGCTCACTATTTTTGGATGAATATCTTTTGAGTTATGGTTGAAACAAGTAACTGTTGTGCTGCTGTCCTAACCATGTTAGTTGTGGTTGATTGCCCTACTCTCTTGTCTTGCTTTAGTATGATTGACCGTGTTACTTTATAGTGTTCATGGTAATAGATTCATGTGGTTGATGACATGTTACCACTGTCTTCTACTTGTGCTGCTAATATTAAATATTACCGGATAACCAACCTCATTAAAATAGTATAATATGTAATTGTGATTAGACTATTTCCTCATGTGTGTTCTCCTTGGTGTGTGCTTGCACTAGATTATTGTGAATGATTGAAGGACCCGATTAAGTGATTATTACTTTTTAACTAAGTCTGTCTATATAGAAGTCATAGCGAATTTATGTGTACTTAACTAGTATAATAATAAAGTAACCAATGAATGATTGAAGTGAATGTGGTGAATGCTTGTACTTGCGATGTCGTGATTGAGTTGGTTAAGTATAGGAAGTGTTTGTCGTCTTTCCAGTGGTATTGATTACGTGTGCCCAATGACGTGTAGATAGCTAGCGATAGTGTGTGGTTGTTCACGGTGTCTCGCTATTTATTAGTGTCCGTTCGCTATTGTGTGCTTTAGAGTGTCTTGTGCTATTTTCCATCATATTCATGCATATGTATCATGCATCTCATTTAGGACCAAGAGATGATGATCGTGCAAAATGAAGGACGTGGAGCAGAGCTGACTACAAGATGAAGTTGGTGGACAGCCCGAAGATGGACGGATGAAATAAAAGCCAAGATAAGGGATGCTTGTGAAGCGAGTACCCTCTAGCAAACACTAACTAGTGTTGTACTCTAGACAAGCCCAGATTTTATATATAACCGTTATAAATGCTATTTTACTACAATTATGTTTGTAGGCTTGTATTGTGCATTAAGTGTAGGAGTTGTTTGAAACCCTAGATGCATGAACTCAAGTTCCTTTATGAGATGGACACTAGTATGCTAGGTCGAGTAGTTGCTTTGCTAATTAAGGATCTCGATAGAAGTCGAGTGATTTTTCTAGCACTCGCACAAGGTCAGGAATTGGTTGTGTTCATCTTAAAAGGGGGAGTTATGATTGTCTGTGGACTCGGGTCCCTAGGGGATGCCTTGTCTATGAGACAATATTGGAATAAGGATTAATGTGCGATACCATGTGTCAAGCATTTGAATGTACTAAACACATACCGAGAAATATGATAATCGGTAAGCCTAGTACCTGATTTAATCCAGGCGTTGACTTCTCTCCTCACTTGTCCTGAGACGTGGTCACCTATTCCAGATACGGTGGGTGCAAGGGTAGCCACTGCATGGTGGTAGGTGGGGTCAATGGGGCATTGCATGCCAAGGCGGTGGGCCCTGACCACGAACGGAGGATCAATGGGAACAGTTGATGTGTGTGAGGATGGAGTGCCCCTACACGTCGTGTGTTTAGGTTTACCATGCAAGGTTAAAAACTCGATTCGAATCATCTGCTTCTTGTAGCTAATGAGACTGTTTGATCCATTGTACTGCATTCAGTAAGAAGTATAATGAGGTTTCATGATATAAAGTGTTGCTTGCACTAAGGAACATTATAGAACTTGAAAAGCTAAAACTTGTTTTAGACTCAACTAGTCCTTTTAGCAAAGCAAACCTCTCAACCAAACATCTTCATAATCTAGAGGTAGAGGAGTCACTACAAGTAACTGATAAATGTTCGTGGGTAAAATTAAGAACATGGGTACCGACGTTCTTACTTGAGTTAAGTTCATGGGTTATGTTATGAACGTGGGTACCGACGTTCTTAATTTAAATTCGTGTGCCCTGGCTAAAACCGTCGAACTTAACGAGTTAGAAACGTGGGTACCCACGTTCTTAAGTTAAGTTCGTGGGCCATATGGACACCGTCGAACTTAATAAAAAAAACCTAAATCCCCTAACCCACCCACGCGTGACTCTCTCTCTCACCTGCTGCCTCATTCCCGCCCACCATGCCGCCGCAACAAAAAAAGCGTCGCCGCCCCTCCCCTATCGTCGCGCTCGCCGCCTCTCCTTGCGCCTCCCAGGTTGCCGCCGCGCGTGAAGACGGCTCACTCGAGCTCTGGCTCGTCTCCCCGGGCTCCGTCGGCTGGCACAACCAGCTCGTATGCTTCCCATAGCCCTGCTGTGTCCTGCGAGGAGTCTAAGGATTGTCTCTGGCCTGATCGGGTGTTTGCTTGGGTGCAGACTATACAGGGGAACGACGAGTCGAGGGTCACATCACTGGTGTGGGGGCGGAGAGGAGGTGAAGCGACCGGCCGGCTGCTCTCGTCCAGCGTTGATGGGTCGGTTTTTGAATGGGATCTATTCTACCTGCAGCAAAAGGTGTCTCTATTCTCATGCTTACACTCGATTTTCTCGTGGAATTGTCAATTCTGAACTCTTAGATGCTGGGATATGCATAAAGCTGGTAATTGGTGTATGAACATGTTGTAATTATGTTTGTATAGTGCAATAATAGTCCATAACCTATCGAGTGTATTTAATCACTAGTGATGGCACTTAGATTTCATATTAGGTTTCACCATTTGATCTTCATCGGTCTCCTTATATCTTTTCTCGTTTCGTTGCAATGTGATATCAATTTTAGGTTCATGGATATAATTATAGTTAGTTTGTTGTTCTCTTTTGTAGATTGTTCTAGATACTGTTGGAATTCCAATCTGGCAAATGGCAATGGAACCTTCAGTTGATGCTAAAAATACTGAAAATAATAGCTCAGAGTTTGCTGTCAATGGCCATCTAGACCAAAATGACTCTAGCGATTCTGCCTTAAGTAACATTGATGATGGTGACAACTCTGAGGATGAAGATGGTTCTACCAACACAATATCTTCATATCATGTGAATGATTTCCAACGACTGGTTCTTGCGTGTGATGATGGTTCTGTACGATTGTATAATGTGCCTGAATCAGGTGCATTGACTTACTATAGGTCTCTTCCAAGAGTGAGCGGTATGTGTTATATAAATTCTTTTTTCTGTTATTTTGACAATAAATTCAACACAGATAGTTACGTTTGTGTGTTCTGTACAATTACGTTTGTGTGTTCTCACTGGGCAGACTCTAGTTATGATTTTGGTGTATTTTACCTAATTCTTGTTTGGGCAGTGACTTGTTTGGGCATATGGCTGCTCGTTAGCTCTTCATATTTCTCTGCACGCCAATTCTACTGTAACTGGATGTTGCTATTGCCATTTCATTTTATAGGAGATGGTGCCACATTGGAATCAGTTCCAGACCTTGTGAAGGCAATGTACCTAAACGTTGAAAGCTTCCCTTGTGTGAGGCTGTTGAATCTTTCTGGTGAAATTGGCTGTTCTAGTGAGTCTGCACTCTACATGTATCTAGTCTTCCATCTTCTGCCATTACTAAAGCTAACCTCCCCATGCCATTAAGAATAACCGGTTATTAAAATGACTTTTATGTTGTTACATCCTGGAAGTGAGAAGGTCATTGCACCAATTGTAAGACTTAGAAAAGGCAGTGATCAATTGGTTCAACCATCTACTATTCTCCTTTCTTTAGATCAGATGTCAGATTTCTTTCTGAGGTACATGGTAGCACAACTGCAATTATTCACATATTTTTGAGTTTATATGTGCTTGTGAAATGTGAGGTGTTGAAGTTTGCCCTTTTGCCTTGGTACTAACCGAAGGAAGTTAAGCTTTTTTCCTTGAAAAGTCATAAAACCTTTGGGGTGTTAAGAGATGTTAATAATAATATTTGGTGCTATTATCCAGGGTATCCAATGATCCAGAACTTCACCAGGGTGGCTGGTGCATTGGTTGAGTCAAATGGTGTCAACAATGACTTACAAGGTCACTATTCTGAACCAGCATCTCTGTTTTCTTATGTTATTTACATTTTTTTGCATGATGATCCCTAAGGATGTACTGCATTTTTCATGTATATAGAGCTGTCTCCTGATAGAAAATTTACACAAGATGATTTTGCACCCTACTCAAATCACAACCATGATTGGAATCCTGCTGTAAGTAAAACAGGCTTGGTTACACTGATGCCACCCTCTCAAGAGTCAAACTTGCTGCTTCTTTGCAATGTAAAAGTTAAATTTTGTGTTGAATGTGCCTCAGTTACTCTATTATCATGTAGGGATCAGGTATCATGTGGAACAAATATAATTTTCCTGTATTTCTACTTTCAGAAGAGAGTACAAACACTCTTCAAAAGGTAGTTTTCCTTCATTTTTGTTGCATACCTTTTTATTTTCAAAGTTCTGTTTGTCTAATCTCTTGTACCACATTTATATATTGATGATGACTATCAATAAAATATTTTAGAAAAAAATGAGAAGACTGGCAATGGATATAAATCAATTGTTGCAGAATTCGACCTTGTTATGCAGGTTTGGATTCCTTTTTAGTCCTTATTATGTCGCATACTCTTATTGACAACAGAAGCATGACCTTTGATCAATTGGGACTACTCTTTTTCTAATCGACATGAACTTCAGACAACCAAAGCTCAAACACATGATTCAGCATCCTGCCTCAAAGGACAATCATGCTTGCCCTTAGGTTGACACAGGTGTGTTTTTTCTCCTTAGAGATAGTTTGCAAGTTGCATAATCATGTACACTATACGCTAATACAGTAAAGTTCAAAATTGTCTGTCTGAAGCTACTATATGCACCTACAAAGTGTCATACCTCTATATTTAGTTTTTATATGTTATATCATTGTTTGAATACTCATACTTGAAGGGCAGTGTATGGACTTCATTACCGCCACTTAAAAACGGATCTACAGAGCATCTGAAACCTTTAATATTGGCTATTGCGTCTCAAGACTCTGCATCATTTTTTTGGGACCGTAGTCTTGGTTCAGATTCTCCCATATCTGTAAGTTGCTAGTTTGCTAACTGTATGTGATTGTCCTATTTATATTATTTATTTGCCAGGGATAATTTTGAGTTTCACAGGGATTGATTGCTTTGCTCACTGCTGTTGATGCTCTTTCTCACATTCATGGTCTAAGCAAGCTTAAGAAACAGGTATGATATGACTACTAAAATTTTGTTTGTTAGTCGCTTCCATAATATTATGCTGGATATTCTTTTCTATCTTACTTAGAGCAGGTATGCAGCAGATCATGTCCACCATTTTATCTTTACCTCTTTTATATTTGTTGTAAGGTTCAAGCTACTGGTATCTTTGTTAATGTTCTCATTATCTTATACCCTAGCTTACACATGGAGTGGTACATTTAATATGGTTCTTCATATCACTCTCTGAATTTACGTGTGATTGGTTTCTGAAGAAACATCTTCCTGACATTTTCCCTAATTCTTATACAGCTTGTGTTCGCTGTTTTTAATGGTGAGGCCTGGGGTTATCTTGGTAGTCGAAAATTCTTACAGGAATTAGATGAAGGCGCTGCTTCTGTGAATGGAATTAGTAGCTTAATGATTGACCAGGTGAGTGCCAGAAAAATTAATACAGGCAGAGACAGCCTCAAACTACAGTTAATCATTTTTAATTTTTCAAACATATATAAATCCTGTTTTCGTCACTTTTTTGGGTATTGTGTCATGATATTTGCTTTCTGCAGAGTTTGTCTGCCAATTCTAATGAATTCTCTTTTCGAAATTTTACTGACAGCTTTGAATCACAAGCGATATACATATCTGTTTGAATACCATTCCCATCCTCACTTGTTATTTGATCTCTCTTTGGACATATTTAGGCACTGGAGATTGGTTCTATTGGCAAGGCTATACTTGAGGAATATCCATCATTTTATGTGCATGTTGAAGGGGTAAGGATTTTTGGAAGTGCACTGTAACTGTAAGAGCTGAAATGGCTGATTGCCACATGGTGCAGTTAGAATGTTGCATTCAAATATTATTTTTTGTGTGGTGCAGTGGTGCTATGTCAAAACAACTGTACCATTTTCTTTTAGTGTGATATTTGAGCTAGCCAATTTTTACCATGGAGATTTTATTCGTTCTAAATTGTACATAGTTTTGGCTTTTTTCTAGATACATTTTTTACTATCTTGTATTTTCTGGCAGCAGCGATGGGTATGTTTATATTTTCTTACTGGTGTAAGCGGGCTTCTGTTATTTATTGCATATTCTTTCCTACGTATGCAAATAGTTTTTTTTGCATCTGTCTTGTTTCTGTAATTATTTATCATAATTTCTAGTGGTGTGAGCTGGCATTGCCATTATTTCAAATTTTGGTATCTTTTCCCACTATTGGCAGTTTAATCAGATGCTGGGATTCAACATCTTTCCATGAAATGTATCGTATCACTGTTGGATTGGGAGGGGCTAGTACCACACCTGAACTTATGTATTTAGACTTGTGTGAACTTATGTATTTGAACTTATATATCTATGTGTTTGAAATCTGTATTGTATGTGATATTCTATGTGTCTAATTTTTCATTTCTGTATTTTTTATTTTTTCCTGGAAAAGCGTTAAGAACGTGAGTACCCACGTTCTTAACGTTAAGAACGTGGGTACCGTCGAACTTAATGGGCAGCCCTCGCCGACCCACGTAGGACCCATAAGTTCGACGACCACCTGTCCCCGTCGAACTTAAATGTAACAACGTGGGTGCCGTCAAACTTACGGGAAAAAATTCGACGGCCCCCGTCGAACTTAAAAACCCACGTTCTTAATGTTAAGTTCGACGGTACCCACGTTTTTTATGTTAAGTTCGACGGTACCCACGTTCTTAATGTTAAGTTCGTCGGGGCCGTCGAACTTAATTCTCTAAGTTCGTCCAAAAATCGTCGCCGGCTATATTCGTCGGTAAACCCACGTTCTTATGGTAAGTTCAACGGCCTATTACATTAAGTTCGACAGTTTTTCACCCACGTTCTTTAACCAGTTTCCTGTAGTGAGTAGACTCTCACACTGGGTAAGTCTAGCTGAGATTAGTATACTCACCATTTGCTTGTGGCATAATTTTACAGGTACTTCCTTGGATAAAATGGTTACTGGTGTGACTTGGCCTTCCTCCCTGCCACAGGGATGGATGGTCGAGTGGGCTCCCACCTCTGCAGGAGAGGACCAGGAGAAGTGACTTGGCCAGACTTCGTCGTGTTACTCAGTATCTTCGTTAGTTATTTCTGCTGCATAAAAAACTATGGTTTACTTCTTCTGAAACTCCGATAATGTATTAACTATTGGTAGTTCCTTAATCTGTGGTATTGTGCTTTATTGTATTTCTTTATGTTTCATCTTCGCGTGAGCAAGTGGTACTTGATCCTTGTTGAGTGGTTTTATCAAACTAAATCTGACGGACTAACAGTTTATTCTGATTTAAGTGCATCGTTGCCTCTAAGACGAGTCTTAGGCACTTATGCTAGAATAATCTGGGCGGTTCTGCCACAAGACCCAACGGAAGAGACTAGCTAGAGGGGGTGAATAGGTGATCTTGCAAAAGTCACAAGTGAATAGGTGATCCTGCAAAAATCAAAAATCAACACGAAAACACAAACATGGTCTAGAATATTAGAGTTAGCACAATTTGTTCCCTTCACTTGATTGCTTTTCCAAGATGTAAATTAAACTAAGAGCACTATCACAAGTGAATAGAGAGAATTAGGAAGAGAGAAAATCGCAAGAAAGTAAATGAACACAAGACACAGACGATTTTTCCTATGGTTTGGTCAAGCCTGAAATACTTGCCTACTCTACGTTGTGGTGTGCCAATAGACAAGGGTTGCACTCAACCACTCTCAAGTGATCTAAAGATCAAACTTGAGTGCTACGGTCTTTCTTATCACTTTTATCCCCATTTGCAAGGAATCTCCACAAGTTGGAGTCTCTTACAACCTTACAAAAGATCAGAGTTACAAATCAGAGTAAGGGAGGGAGAGAGTACAAGCACACGAGAATAACGAGATCAAAACATCAATTCAACATAAAAGAGAGAAACGCAAGTGCACAATACACAAAGTATAAAGAATAGCACTAAGATGGCGCTCGAATCTCGCTAGAATCACACGATTGAGTTGTGGAAGAATGTTAGAGTGTTCAGAGGATCTTGGGATGCTTGTGTACTGAATGGAGGCACCAAGGGGATGCTTATATAGGCCAAAGAGGCCTAGGATCCATTGCCCCTTCCTTATAAAATCAGCAGATCGGGGCAATCTTTGGGCACACCAGATCGGTCTGGTGCACCACCAGATCGGGTCCACGTGATTCGAGCCCAGGATCTCATTAGGCGCCTTCCTGATCTAATGGGCATCAAACTAGTACGGTGCACCTCGGTACCAGGTGCCACGTGAGCTAATCGTTGGCCAACATGCGTCTGTTGAAGAGTAGCCGTTGGAGGCGGTTCGACGTGCCACTGGACTGTGATCAATAAAGGACCGGTGAATTTAATAATTAAATTCTCCAGAGCTCAGTGTTCACATATGGAGACAGTCTGGTGCACCCTAGACCGGTCCGATGCGCCAGGTTGCCAGACGCCTAAGTCCATGCCCCCATGGACCTAGTCCGGTCCACCACCGGACCAGTCCGGTGACGCCCAGACCAGCACAACTTAGGCTCTTTTGAGCCTAAGTCCTCCAATCTTTTTAGGTTATTCTTGGGAGCTTCCCTATGACTTAGACAAACATAATTAGCATAAAATACAATTGACAAGTGTGATAAACGTACCTATTTGCCATAGTTTCTCCAGGATTTGCAATATGGCCAAAACCATGTCCAAAATGCACTTTTTTGCTACACAAAGAGTTAGAACCTAAAAGCAAGTACTAGAAACCTTGTAATGGACATATGCAACATGTCTAAGGGTACAAACCTCATAGATTTACCATTTCATTCCAAATTGCAGTTTATGGCCTCCTGTTTAGCTCAACCTTAGTCTAATATGCACTTTTGTCATAGAATACAGCTAGAGCTCAAAGTAAAGTGCTAGAAACATAGTATCAGGCATATGCAACTAACTCAAACACTCAAACATCATGTTCTTACTATTTTACAACAAGTTGCACTTTCTAGCCTCCAATTAAGGTCATATGGACATAGTGCCTACAATTGAACATGTGCTCATACTTGTATCAAAGCTGTAACACCCCAGGTGTTAGTAGGTTTTTGCTTGGCACCTTCACCAATCTTGTTATCACATGTAATTAAAGTAAAGCAAGTTATGTCATACTTAGAAAGCAAAGCTCTAAGTAAATACCAAGTTAGCATAAGACATTACCCTAATTACCTCAGGGTCATCAAGGGAAGGAAGCGACCAAAACCCCCAAAAATGCCCCTACCATAAGCAAGAGAAATCAAATGAGAAAACTAATTGAACCATACTATTATAAAATTGGGCCAGTAACATAAAAAGGTAACACACCAACTTTTATACCAAGATTAGTCAGCAAAACACCACAAAAAATGTGGCTAAAGTTTCCCCAAACAAGCTACAAAAGAGAGGGAAGTAAGTAAAAATCAGAACTTCAAAATTCTGAAAATCAGCCCCTCTAACTAAACCTCCAACGTTCATTAGGTTTCAGACCCTAAAACAAATAGTTCCAATGGACAAAGTTGTGACTAATTAGCCGCCCTAACTCATGTCAGAAGGTGGCATTGAAACTCGAAGCATGACATGACCAAACCATGGTGTTTGCCTCGGTAATGGTCTGTTGGACAGATCACACTTGAGTGTAACAAATCTTCTCAGCCAGTGAGTAAAACCTGATGACCCCCATACAATATCTCTAGATTAGGGTATAAGCAACAAATCATAGATGAAGATTTTGCTAAGATCAGGTTTGGACAAGCGACAATACACATGGGAAGGTGGCCAGACGAACATGTGCCAAGTGTTCGATGTCGGTTGATAGAAGTCGAACGGGCTCTATCCGTCAACCACGTGCCAACCCACACGCGTGTTCATGCTCTACGCCGTGGCCAGAGAAACACAGCCTCACACGCGCCCATGCCTATAAGTAGCAGCGCGCCCTTGGCCTCTCCTTCCCCGACCACTACCAAGCCCTTCCTCGCCGGAGTTCACAGTAGTCGAGCACACCATCGCCCGCACTGCTAGCCGAGCACCAGCCACCATGGCTCGACCGGTGCAGCCACCTTACAACCAAGCAACCGCCACCAAGAGCTTCTCTAAACCTAAGTGAACCTCCCCGGTCGGCCCAATTTGTCTCTATGCCTCGCCAGTGTAGCGCCACCGCTCGTCGGACCTCACCCGAGCGCCGGTGAATGCTGCCATCCCCCACCCGTGCACCTCCACCAAATTCCTCGCGCCGATAGCACCCTCGTCCTCCTGTGAAGCTTCCTCACCAGTGGAATCGAGCACTACCATCGCCGTTGAACGAGAATTGAAGTCACCGACGATCACCGCCGCCTACACACGTGGGCCGAGCAACTCCGACCACCAATGGCTACGTTCCGACCATCAACATGTTCGCTAGAGCCTCCCCGACCCCACCGACTACCTCGTCGGAGCTCTACCACCGTCGGTAAGCCCACCGCCCCTTTTTCCGCCTCTATCACTTTTCCGGTGAAGTAGGGAGTGTGGGTTAGATAGTTCTTAAACCTAGGGGTTTTGCAATGTCAGTGACTCATTTGAATAGTGCATCGAGGGCTTATGTGTGAGAGAATAGAAAAGAAGTAGCTAGGGACCCTAGTGCAAACTGGTTTTCCCTGTTTTCTTTAAACTAAATCTTTATTTAATTCAGGAGATAATTCCAAAATTCATAACTTGTAAGTTAAGCATCCAAATTTGGTCAACCAATTTTTGTTGGACTTTGGCTGAATTAAACTATAGAATAAAAATATGAAAACCCCTAGTACAACTATTTTTGGAATTTATTATTTAATTTAGATTTTGAATAATCAAGTGAAGATGATGGTAAAAATAGAAGGACACCTGCACTAAGGCTAAGAAAATTATGCTAGCTACTTATCTAGTAGTAGACCACAACAAAAATATTATACACATCAGAGCACCAAGTTAAGTAGGGTGTACAAATAAATTTAAGATTATGCAATTTTCTTTAGAAAATAAAAATGGGAACCAAAAAGGGGAAACAATGAGCAACTCTATTTTTACTAGAACATGTAAGTAATGTACTATTAGAAAAAATATAAAAATGATATAGTTCTACACTAGATTATGGTTCCCCCTACCCATGAGAATTTAATAGAAAATTTAAGGAATTTTTAGAAACCTTTCCTAATAGAGAAAAATTCCCAACTTTAGGAATTATTGCTCTTGTGCAAAGAAAAATCTAGAAAAATTGAGAAATTTGTTTTTTGACTTTTTTCATAAATAAAGCTAGTTATAAGCACCTTCTAGCCCCTAAACTTTAGAAAATCACCATTTAATATCTACTAGGTTTTCTTAAGTAAAACTTGGCACATAGGCATGATATTGCACATAGACATCAGCAAAAATAAGCCTTAGGGCAAAAGCCACTTCTACACAAGGGATGTAGTTGAAAGTGCCCTCTCTGCCCTAGCCCTTGTCATTTTTGTACAGGGCATACCACACCTCCTCTGCCCCCAAATTTTTAGGACAACTTAATTAAGTCATTAAGAAGACACTGTAATGTTTGTAGAATTTTTGAAAAATTCTAGAGCAGAGGTGTAGTTCAACTCACTCTTAAAAGCCTAATTAAGATAGGGAAAAGAATGCATGGAAGAGATAATCCTTAAGCTGGAAAGAAACCAATAGCAACCTAAAAGCATGATTAACACCCTTGCTGCACCTAACCAAGGTATGCAACCATTCTTAATTTAACCTTCGTTAAGAACCTTTTTCCACAAGCTAACAAGGAAGGAGCTAAAACCCCAACAAGAAGAACTTAATGTACTAGCTATCAAAATAAAGACTTCATATCATAGCATGCATACAAGTACATGTTTGTATATATATATCCTATGCAGTACATTTGTTAGATTGCAATCTCATGGACGGAGAGTACGTGTTGATTTAGGAGCAAGGAACTGAGCAAGGAGAAGCCTAGGAGCCAGCTCCCGAGCCTGTCACTAAGGAACTCCCCGCTGCACCAGCATCTGAAGGCAAGCCCCGGTTTTATGCATAACCATTATATATGTTATTTTACTGGAATTATGTTTGTAGACTTGTGATGTGCACTTAAGTGTAGGAATTGTTTGAAACCCTATATGCATAAACTTAGGTTCCTTTTTGAGATGGATACTAATATGCTAGGTCGAGTAGTTGCCATGATAATTCAGGATCTCGGTAGAAGTCGAGTGATTTTTCTAGCACTCGCGCGAGGTCAAGAATTGATTGTATTCATCTTGATAACGAGAAGTATGATGGTCTATGGACACGGATCCTAGGTGGATGCCTTGTCTATAAGATGGAAATGGAATTAAGGATTAATGTGTGGTACCGTGAGTCAAGCGTTTGAACGTACTAAACACATGTCGGAAAATATGGTAACTGATAAGCCTAGTATCTAATTCAACCTGTCCATAGACCTTCCTCCTCATTGGACCTGAGACGGAGTCTCCCATGCTAGCTATGGTGGGTACAAGTGCAGTCATGCACAACAGCGACCAGGGTCAGTGGAGCATTGTACGCCAAGGCCGTGAGCCCTGTTCTGTTGCCAGGGAATCGATGGGGACGATTGACGTGTGTGGGGATGGAGTGCCCCTACATGTTGTGTGTTTAGGTTTACCTTTCAAGGTTAAAACTCCATTTGAATCGTCTGCTTCTCGCAGCTAATGAGACTGCTTGATCCATGCCGCTACATCGAGTAAGAAGTGAAAGGAGGTTTCTTGAGATAAAATGTTGATTGCACTAATTGCTTAGAAGGAAGCAAACTTAGCAATAGAATGCTATAGAACTTGAAAATGTAAAATTTGTTTAGACTCAGCTAGTACTTTTGGTAAACCAATCCCCTCAGCCAAACAACTTCATGGTCTAGAGGTAGAGGAGTAATCTCCTCGCACTGGGTAAGTCTAGCTGAGTATTAGTATACTCATCCTTGCTTGTGGCATCATTTTCTTTTCAGGTTTGTTGCAAGATATGGTTGATGGTGTGACTTGGCCAGCCACCCTGCCACCGGATTGGACAGTCGAGTGGGATGTCGCTTTGGCAGGAGAGGACCAGGAGGAGTAGTGGACCAGGCCTTGCCCTACTCCCCACTTATCGATGATAGTTATTATCCACTGCAACGTTGAGAACAATGTTTCCTTTCTCAAAACTCCGATTGATGTAATAACTTAAGTACTTTAATTTGTGGTTTTATGTTTTATTGGCATTCTTTGTCTCACCTTCGCATGGGAAAGTGGTACTCGATCCTTGTAGGTGGCTTTATCGGACTAGATCCGAGGGATTGACAGTTTATTCTGATTTAGGTGTGTGTCGTTGCCCTCAAGGCAAGACCGAGGCACTTAGCTAGAATAATCTAGGCGATTCTGCCACAGCTGGTATCAGAGCGACTACCATTACAGAGAAGACAATAAGTCATGTATTCCAACCTTTTCTAAAAATAAAACTTGGTTAGAAACCAGTGGTGGTTAGATCGTTAGGACTATACCGCTAGACCTAGGACGAAAGGCCTTAGGAATAGTTGGCTAGCTAGGTGGCTATATAAGTAAGTCGTTCATGCTGTTACTATAATAGGAGGGATGCCCTAGGAGCACCCATATGCTTGATGAGAGGAAGTCCATACGAGCATGCATGCATATTTAATCATGATTAAAAAGATGTATTAATTAGTAAAAGAGGGAGATTGCATTAACTTAAGCCCCCCTAAAATTTTGGATAAGGACTGCTAACATGGAAGTGAACTAAGTAAATACAAGTCAATCCATGCAACCATTCCCATTTACACCCAAGCACACCTTTCTCTTTTCTATTGTTCCCCTGCACTCACACTTACCCTTCTTACACAGATGGCTTCACCTACCCCCGTCGATGGTGGAGACACCCGCTTCATCTTTGACTACCTTTCTCCAGAGGGTTTTCCCTCTATTCTGGGGGAGGTACTGGGCACAACTGGGTACCCCGCACCACCTCTGTACACGGTGCAACTATACGAGGAGCATCGGGTGCCATGCTGCGGGGTCTGGCTAACCCTGGAGCCCCACCCTCTGCAGCCTGTGTGGTGTTCGGTAGACTCCGAGATCGTCAGATTCAAGGCGGATGACACCACTGAGGCCGCATCATTGAAGGCTCTGACAACCTTCTGCGGATACCACCCACTGGAGATGATGATGCATCCGCTTGGACTCTTCCCCGCTGAAAAGAGGGATGATCTGATGTGGTGCGACTGAGTGCGCCATTCCAAGGATGTGTGGGCCATGTATCCCGACCAAGTTGGGAGGATCACTGACCAGTGCATGAGTGTGTTGTATCACCTGCAAGCCCTGCAAAGCGATGCCAAGACACATTTGACTGGGCTAGCTCAGACTACCAAGACGACCCTTGATGATAGGGATGTCTTCGTGGTTGATCTGTCCTCTGAGTTGGTGGACAAAGATCTCCAAATTGAGCAGATGGGCAATCACACTCGAGAGTTGGAGCAACAGGTGGAAATCCGGGACAACACTATTGAGGTCCTGAAGAATCAACTCCATGATGTGCAAGTGGAATTGGATGAGGCGAATGCTCATCTGGAAATGCACCATCAGGAGATGTAGCAAGAGATGGAGGCAGATGAAGACAACGAGGAGGAGGAGGACCTCGAGGAGATCGAGCTAGCTTCTAGCCTGGTCACGACTCACTCTAGAGGATCCCCTTCACCTGTGGCCAGTGCTGCTTCTGCTACTCAGGGTTAGATGGGTTACGAAGAAGTACATTAGGAAGATGTAACCTGCATAGGTTAGTGAGAGCACCTAGAGGGGGGGGGGTGAATAGGTGATCCTGTAAAAGTTCAAAACTTAAGCCACAAAAACTTGTTAAGGGTTAACACAAGTATGACCAAGTGGCTAGAGAGAACTCAAAACAAGATAACCACAAGAAAGCAATCACAGAGTTGACACGGTGGTTATCCCGTGGTTCGGCCAAGTACAAAACTTGCCTACTCCACGTTGTGGCGTCCCAACGGACGAGAGTTGCACTCAACTCCTCTCAAGTGATCCAATGATCAACTTGAATACCACGGTGTTTTTCTTTCCTTTGATCTTTTCCCGTTTGCGAGGAATCTCCACAACTTGGAGTCTCTCGCCCTTACAATTGAGTTCACAAAGAAATACGGAGTAAGGTGGGAATGAGCAACGCACACAAGACTCGAAAATCAGAGCAACAACACGCACACAAGTCGCAACAAGAGCTCGCAACGCAACACAAGGAGTTCACAACTCCACAAGAGCTCTATATGCTATCACAATGAAACGAATGCGTGAGATTGATGTCTTGGTGCTTAGAAGAGTTGTAGGAATGCTTGGTGTACTCCTCCATGCGCCAAGGGGTCCCTTTTATAGCCCCAAGGCAGCTAGGAGCCGTTGGGAACAAATCTGGAAGGCCATCTTTGCCTTCTGTCTCGTGGCGCACCGGACAGTCCGGTGCACACCGGACACTGTCCGGTGCCCGATTTGTTTCCATAAAAAGCGAAGCCGACCGTTGCCGATCGTTGCAGATCTGGCGCACCGGACAGTCCGGTGCACACCGGACAGTCCGGTGCTTCCTTCCGACCGTTGGCTCGGCCACGTGTCGCGCGCCGATCGCGCGGCCGACCGTTGGCCCGGCCGACCGTTAGCTCACCGGACAGTCCGGTGCACACCGGACAGTCCGGTGAATTTTAGCCGAAGTAGCCGGTGAAAAACCCGAGAGCGGCTGGTTTGCTCCGCGCTGGTCTGGCGCACCGGACACTGTCCGGTGCACACCGGACAGTCCGGTGCCCCAGCCCGAAACAGCCTTTGGCTGTACACAGCCACTCTCCACTTCTCTTCTTCTTCCTGTTTCTAACACTTAGACAAGAATATTAGTACACAAAACCAATGTACTAAGGCTTAGAAACATACCTTAACTTGTGATTTGCACTTTGTTCATCCATGGGCATATTTTCACATTTAAGCACTTGTGTTTGCACTCAATCACCAAAATACTTAGAAATGGCCCAAAGGCACATTTCCCTTTCAATCTCCCCCTTTTTGGTGATTTATGCCAACACAACATAAAGCAACTAGAACAAGTGCAAAATCACTTCAAATAGAATTCAAATCTATTTTGATTCATTTTTGGCATATATGGATCATCCTTTGCCACCACTTGGTTTGTTTTTGCAAATCAAACTCAAATCTATATCTCTATGTCAAACACACATGTTGAGGCATAAAGAGAGTCATTCCAAAAGAGATTGATCAAGGATTTCAAAAACTCCCCCTTTTTCCCATAATTACTACTTCTCCCCACAAGAAGCCAACTTTTGACAAGAGAGACAATAAAAGCATTTGACAAAACAAAAACTCTACTCTATTATTTTCAAAATCTCTCAAGTGGTAGCTGATCCATTTATCGCTTTGGCCTTTATTTTCTCCCCCTTTGGCATCAAGCACCAAAACGGGATCAATCTTGGCCCTTTTTAACCCCATTGCCTCACTAAAGTCTTCAATTAAGATCAAATGGCAATAAGATTTCATGAGATGAACTTGGAATTAGTTACCCTCTCATCGGAGTGCAGTGGAAGTCTTGCATGGTCCAAGTTCACCTTTCCCTTTCAATTCACCTTCGAGACTAAGTCAAGCAAACTCAAGCAAATGGTTAGTCTCAAAGGGTCAAGTTGTAACACATCTCCCCCTAAACATGTGCATCACTTTGCAACGGACTTGTGAGGTCCAGGGAGTGTTTGTACAACTTGAGCACCATAATAAGCAACAAAATGCAAAAAAGGAACATGATCAAAAGCATAAACACATGTATGCTACAATTCAATCCAAGTTCCGCGAATCTAAGACATTTAGCTCACTACGCAGCCTGCAAAAGGTCTTCTCATCTAGAGGCTTAGTGAAGATATCGGCTAGCTGGTTCTCGGTGCTAACATGAAACACTTCGATATCTCCCTTTTGCTGGTGATCTCTCAAAAAGTGATGCCGGATGTCTATGTGCTTTGTGCGGCTGTGCTCAACAGGATTCTCCGCCATGCGGATAGCACTCTCATTGTCACATAGGAGTGGGACTTTGCTCAGATTGTAGCCAAAGTCCCGGAGGGTTTGCCTCATCCAAAGTAGTTGCGCGCAACACTGACCTGCGGCAACGTACTCGGCCTCAGCGGTGGATAGGGCAACGGATGTTTGTTTCTTAGAGTTCCATGACACCAGGGACCTTCCTAAGAATTGGCACGTCCCCGATGTACTCTTCCTATCGACCTTACATCCAGCATAGTCGGAGTCTGAGTATCCAACTAAGTCAAAGGTAGACCCCTTTGGATACCAGAGCCCGAAGCAAGGCGTAGCAACCAAATATCTAAGAATTCGCTTCACCGCCACTAAGTGACACTCCTTAGGATCGGATTGAAATCTAGCACACATGCATACGCTAAGCATAATATCCGGTCTACTAGCACATAAATAAAGCAAAGAACCTATCATTGACCGGTATGCTTTTTGATCAACGGACTTACCTCCTTTGTTGGGGTCGGTGTGTCCGTCGGTCCCCATCGGAGTCTTTGCGGGCTTGGCGTCCTTCATCCCAAACCGCTTTAGCAGATCTTGCGTGTACTTCGTTTGGGAGATGAAGGTGCCGTCCTTGAGTTGCTTCACTTGGAACCCAAGGAAGTAGTTCAACTCGCCCATCATCGACATCTCGAATTTCTGCGTCATCACCCTGCTAAACTCTTCACAAGACTTTTGGTTAGTAGAACCAAATATTATGTCATCGACATAAATTTGGCACACAAACAAATCACCATCACATGTCTTTGTAAAAAGAGTTGGATCGGCTTTCCCAACCTTGAAAGCATTAGCAATTAAAAAGTCTCTAAGGCATTCATACCATGCTCTTGGGGCTTGCTTAAGTCCATAGAGCGCCTTAGAGAGCTTACACACATGGTCGGGGTACCGTTCATCCTCGAAGCCAGGGGGTTGCTCCACGTACACCTCCTCCTTGATTGGCCCGTTGAGGAAAGCGCTCTTCACATCCATTTGAAACAACCTGAAAGAATGGTGAGCGGCATATGCTAGCAAGATTCGAATTGACTCTAGCCTAGCCACAGGAGCAAAGGTCTCCTCGAAATCCAAACCTGCGACTTGGGCATAACCTTTTGCCACAAGTCGAGCCTTGTTCCTCGTCACCACCCCGTGCTCGTCCTGTTTGTTGCGGAACACCCACTTGGTTCCCACAACATTTTGCTTCGGACGAGGCACCAGTGTCCAAACTTCATTGCGCTTGAAGTTGTTTAACTCCTCTTGCATGGCCAACACCCAGTCTGGATCTAGCAAGGCCTCTTCTACCCTGAAAGGCTCAATAGAAGAGACAAAGGAGTAATGCTCACAAAAATTAACTAATCGAGATCGAGTAGTTACTCCCTTGCTAATGTCACCCAGAATTTGGTCGACGGGATGATCCCTTTGAATCATCGCTCGAACTTGGGTTGGAGGTGCCGGTTGCGCTTCTTCCTCCATTACGTTATCATCTTGTGCTCCCCCTTGATCACACGCCTCCTTATGATGAACCTGTTCATCGTCTTGAGTCGGGGAATGCACCATAGTTGAGGAAGAGGGTTGATCTTGCTCATCTTGTTCCTGTGGCCGCACTTCTCCAATCGCCATGGTTCGTATAGCGGCTGTCGGAACATCTTCTTCATCTACATCATCACAATCAACAACTTGCTCTCTTGAAGAGCCATTAGTCTCATCAAATACAACGTCGCTAGAGACTTCAACCAAACCCGATGATTTGTTGAAGACTCTATACGCCTTTGTATTTGAGTCATAACCTAACAGAAACCCTTCTACAGCTTTGGGAGCAAACTTAGAATTTCTACCTTTCTTCACTAGAATGTAGCACTTGCTCCCAAATACACGAAAGTAAGATACATTGGGTTTGTTACCGGTTAGAAGCTCATACGACGTCTTCTTGAGGAGGCGATGAAGGTAGACCCTGTTGATGGCATGGCAAGCAGTGTTCACGGCTTCCGTCCAAAAGCACTCGGGGGTCTTGAACTCTCCTAGCATCGTCCTCGCCATGTCAATGAGCGTCCTGTTCTTCCTCTCTACCACACCATTTTGCTGTGGTGTGTAGGGAGCGGAGAACTCGTGCTTGATCCCTTCTTCTTCAAGGAACTCCTCCACTTGAAGGTTCTTGAATTCGGACCCGTTGTCGCTCCTTATCTTCTTCACTTTGAGCTCAAACTCATTTTGAGCCCTCCTGAGGAAGCGCTTGAGGGTCCCTTGGGTTTCAGACTTATCCTGCAAAAAGAACACCCAAGTGAAGCGGGAAAAGTCATCAACAATAACTAGACCATACTTACTTCCCCCTATGCTTAGATAGGCGACGGGTCCGAAGAGGTCCATATGCAGCAGCTCCAGGGGTCTTGAAGTGGTCATCACATTCTTGCTGTGATGCGCTCCTCCCACCTGTTTCCCTTCTTGACAAGCTGCACAAGGTCTATCTTTTTCGAATTGAACATTGGTTAGACCTATCACGTGTTCTCCCTTTAGAAGCTTGTGAAGGTTCTTCATCCCCACATGTGCTAAGCGGCGATGCCACAGCCAGCCCATGCAAGTCTTAGCCATTAAGCATGCATCTAGACCGGCCTCTTCTTTTGCAAAATCAACTAAATAAAGTTTGCCGTCTAATACACCCTTAAAAGCTAGTGAACCATCACTTCTTCTAAAGACAGACACATCTATATTTGTAAACAGACAGTTATATCCCATATTGCACAATTGACTAACAGATAGTAAATTATATCCTAGTGACTCTACTAAAAACACATTAGAGATAGAGTGCTCATTAGAAATTGCAATTTTACCTAACCCTTTTACCTTGCCTTGATTCCCATCACCGAATATGATTGAATCTTGGGAATCCTTATTCTTGACGTAGGAGGTGAACATCTTCTTCTCCCCCGTCATATGGTTTGTGCATCCGCTATCAATAATCCAGCTTGAACCCCCGGATGCATAAACCTGCAAGGCAAATTTAGGCTTGGGTCTTAGGTACCCAACTCATGTTGGGTCCTACAAGGTTAGTGCAAATATCCTTAGGGACCCAAATGCAAGTTTTGTCTCCCTTGCATTTTGCCCCTAACTTCCTAGCAACAATTTTCTTATCCTTTCTACAAATAGCAAAGGAAGCATTTAAAGCATAATAAATTGTGGAAGGTTCATTCACTACTTTCCTAGGAGCATGAATAGCATTCTTTCTAGACACATGATGAATAGTATTTCTCTTAGGAACAACATTTCTCCTAGTAACATTTCTATCATACACATAAGAGGAACTAGGAGCAAACATGGCATGAGAGTCAAAATCATCAAAAGCATTATAACTCCTATAAGCATTTCTAGTTTGTCTCCTATCATAATACATAAAAGCATGGTTCTTTTGCACATTACTAGCCATAGGGGCCTTCCCTTTCTCCTTGGCGGGAATGGGAGCCTTATGGCTTGTTAAGTCCTTAGCTTCTCTCTTGAAGCCAAGTCCATCCTTAATTGAGGGGTGTCTACCAATTGTATAGGCATCCCTTGCAAATTTTAGCTTATCGAAATCATTCTTGCTAGTCTTAAGTTGAGCATTAAGACTAGCCAGTTCATCATTAAGCTTGGAAATTGAAACTAGGTGTTCACTACAAGCATTAATGTCAAAATCTTTACACCTAGTACAAATTTCAACATGTTCTACACAAGAATTGGATTTATTTGCTACTTCTAATTTAGCATTTAAATCATTGTTGACACCTTTCAAAGTAGAAATGGTTTCATGACAAGTAGATAGTTCAAAAGAAAGCATTTCATTTCTTTTAACTTCTAAAGCATAGGATTTTTGTGCCTCAACAAATTTATCATGCTCTTCATACAACAAATCCTCTTGCTTTTCTAAAAGTATATTCTTTTCATTCAAGGCATCAATTAACTCATTAATTTTGTCTATCTTAGATCTATCTAAGCCCTTGAACAAACATGAATAATCTACTTCATCCTCATCACTAGATTCTTCCTCACTTGAAGAAGCATAGGTAGAGTTGCGAGTACATACCTTCTTCTCCCTTGCCATAAGGCATGTGTGACGCTCGTTGGGGAAGAGGGTTGATTTGTTGAAGGCGGTGGCGGCGAGTCCCTCATTGTCGGAGTCGGACGAGGAGCAATCCGAGTCCCACTCTTTGCCTAGATGCGCCTCGCCCTTTGCCTTCTTATAATGCTTCTTCTTTTCCCTCTTGTTTCCCTTTTCCTGGTCACTTTCATTATCAGGACAGTTAGCAATAAAATGACCAAGCTTACCGCATTTGAAGCATGATCGCTTCCCCTTGGTCTTAGTCTTGCTTGGCTGTCCATTGCGACCCTTTAGCACCGTCTTGAAGCGCTTAATGATGAGAGCCATTTCTTCATCATTAAGCCCGGCCGCCTCAATTTGCACCACCTTGCTTGGTAGTGCCTCCTTGCTCCTCGATGCCTTGAGAGCAATGGGTTGAGGCTCGTGGATTGGACCGTTCAACGCGTCATCGACGTACCTTGCCTCCTTGATCATCATCCGCCCGCTTACAAATTTTCCAAGAATTTCTTCGGGCGACATTTTGGTGTACCTGGGATTCTCACGAATATTATTCACCAAATGAGGATCAAGAACAGTAAAGGACCTTAGCATTAGGCGGACGACGTCGTGGTCCGTCCATCGCGTGCTTCCATAGCTCCTTATCTTGTTGACAAGGGTCTTGAGCCGGTTGTATGTTTGAGTTGGCTCCTCGCCCCTTATCATCGCGAACCGTCCAAGCTCGCCCTCCACCAACTCCATTTTGGTGAGCAAGGTAGCGTCATTTCCCTCATGAGAGATCTTGAGGGTATCCCAGATTTGCTTGGCGTTATCCAAGCCACTCACTTTATTATATTCATCCCTGCACAATGAGGCTAGAAGAACAGTAGTAGCTTGTGCATTCTTATGGATTTGCTCATTAATGAATATAGGACTATCCGAACTATTAAAGTGCATTCCACTATCTACAATCTCCCATATGCTAGGATGGAGAGAGAATAGGTGACTACGCATTTTGTGGCTCCAAAATCCGTAGTCCTCCCCATCAAAGTGTGGGGGCTTGCCGAGTGGAATAGAAAGCAAATGTGAATTTGAACTTTGCGGAATACGAGAGTAGTCAAAAGAAAAGTTAGAATTAACCGGTTTCCTTTGTCTGTCGTGGTCGTCGTCCTTTTGGGAAGAAGAGGACTCATCGCTGTCGTAGTAGACGATCTCCTTGATGCGTCTTGTCTTCTTCTTCTTCCCATCTCTTCGCTTGTGGCCCGAGCCCGAGTCATTGGACTTGTCATCCCTTGGCTCGTTGACGAAGGACTCCTTCTCCTTGTCGTTGATCACAATTCCCTTCCCCTTAGGATCCATCTCTTCGGGCGGTTAGTCCCTTTCTTGAAGAGAACGGCTCTGATACCAATTGAGAGCACCTAGAGGGGGGGGGTGAATAGGTGATCCTGTAAAAGTTCAAAACTTAAGCCACAAAAACTTGTTAAGGGTTAACACAAGTATGACCAAGTGGCTAGAGAGAACTCAAAACAAGATAACCACAAGAAAGCAATCACAGAGTTGACACGGTGGTTATCCCGTGGTTCGGCCAAGTACAAAACTTGCCTACTCCACGTTGTGGCGTCCCAACGGACGAGAGTTGCACTCAACTCCTCTCAAGTGATCCAATGATCAACTTGAATACCACGGTGTTTTTCTTTCCTTTGATCTTTTCCCGTTTGCGAGGAATCTCCACAACTTGGAGTCTCTCGCCCTTACAATTGAGTTCACAAAGAAATACGGAGTAAGGTGGGAATGAGCAACGCACACAAGACTCGAAAATCAGAGCAACAACACGCACACAAGTCGCAACAAGAGCTCGCAACGCAACACAAGGAGTTCACAACTCCACAAGAGCTCTATATGCTATCACAATGAAACGAATGCGTGAGATTGATGTCTTGGTGCTTAGAAGAGTTGTAGGAATGCTTGGTGTACTCCTCCATGCGCCAAGGGGTCCCTTTTATAGCCCCAAGGCAGCTAGGAGCCGTTGGGAACAAATCTGGAAGGCCATCTTTGCCTTCTGTCTCGTGGCGCACCGGACAGTCCGGTGCACACCGGACACTGTCCGGTGCCCGATTTGTTTCCATAAAAAGCGAAGCCGACCGTTGCCGACCGTTGCAGATCTGGCGCACCGGACAGTCCGGTGCACACCGGACAGTCCGGTGCTTCCTTCCGACCGTTGGCTCGGCCACGTGTCGCGCGCCGATCGCGCGGCCGACCGTTGGCCCGGCCGACCGTTAGCTCACCGGACAGTCCGGTGCACACCGGACAGTCCGATGAATTTTAGCCGAAGTAGCCGGTGAAAAACCCGAGAGCGGCTGGTTTGCTCCGCGCTGGTCTGGCGCACCGGACACTGTCCGGTGCACACCGGACAGTCCGGTGCCCCAGCCCGAAACAGCCTTTGGCTGTACACAGCCACTCTCCACTTCTCTTCTTCTTCCTGTTTCTAACACTTAGACAAGAATATTAGTACACAAAACCAATGTACTAAGGCTTAGAAACATACCTTAACTTGTGATTTGCACTTTGTTCATCCATGGGCATATTTTCACATTTAAGCACTTGTGTTTGCACTCAATCACCAAAATACTTAGAAATGGCCCAAAGGCACATTTCCCTTTCAGTTAGATTTTGGCACGAAGTGATGTACCAGGCTACAAGATTGAGTCTTCTGATATGTTGTAACCCAGAAAACATTTATGCTTAATGAAAAGATGAATGTTAATCTTCAATTTGGATCAAGATGGTTTGGTGCGATTTTAAGTCTCAAGCTTGAAACAAAAACTTATGTTCCGTTTTCCTCACAAATGTTAAGACACCATGTAAAACAAGGGCTTGAGTATAACAGTGGCAAACTCCTATTTTTTAGATGGCAGCAAGAGCACGCCGCGGGCAAAATGAGCAAGTTCCCCCGCCACCACCCCAGGCTTCGACAATGCAGGAATTAATGGCTCAGCAGAATGAAATTTTGTGATAGTTGGTGCAGCGCCAGCTCTAGCCCCAGCATTTCGGTGGCGGGCAACAAAAGTGCCCGCAAGCAGCAGCCACATACCAGGAGTTTCTGAGCACTCAACTGACGTTGTTCACAAAGGCTAAGGACCTGCTAGACGCCGATGTGTGGCTCAGGGTTGTGGAGTCTAAGTTTCCCCTTCTCACGGGAGCTTGCCCTGATGATGCCAAGGCTCACTTCGCCGCCCAACAGCTCCGGGGACCTGCAAGGACATGGTGGGATCACTTCCTCACCATGCTTCACGCTGACCATGTGGTGACCTAGGACGAATTCAAGGCTTCCTTCAGAGGACACCACATCCCCACGGGCATCATGGACCGCAAGCTAAATGAGTTCCTAGCACTAACCCAAGGGACCCGCATGGTGCTACAGTATGCTCAGGCCTTGAACGACCTGTGCCAGTATGCTGGGTATCACGCAGACTCAGATGAGAAGAAGAGGGACAAATTCTGGAAAGGGGTGAGCACAAAACTCTAGGAGCGTCTCAACACAGTCTGGACCAATAGCTACAATGAATTGGTCAACCTGGCCATCTCCTAGGAAGACAGTATTCTAGTTCACCAGACGGAGAAGAAAAGGAAGGCACCAATGACAGGATCTTCGTCGCAACCCTAGAGGTTCCAGATTGTTTCCAGCAACCAAAGCAAAGGGTTTCAGCAGCAGTCAGGCAAACGGGTGATCAGGCCACCCGAACAGCATCAACTACCCAACCATCTTCCAGCACCTGCTCCAAGGAATAATCCACCCCAGCAGCAGTCGCAACAGTTCCGGCAGGGAACCGAAAACCAATGCTACACGTGCGGCAACATAGGCCATTATGCCAAGGATTGTCCGCTCAAACAACCAAGACCTGTGCCAACTGTCGCTCCAGGAAAGGGGAAGAAACAGAAAGTGCAAGTCAAGCAAGGGATGTTCAACTTCACCACCCTCGACGAATTGCCCGAGGGAGCACCCGTCATGACCAGTACTTTCTCAGTTTTAAATCAACCAGCAATAATTATATTTGACTCCAGTGCATCACATAGTTTCATTAGTGCAAAATTCAGTGTCAAGTGCCAACTGCCTTTCTATCACACCCAAGGGGCATTTATGATAGCAACGCCAGGGGGCAAGATTGCAACCCATCAACTAAATCGTAATGTGCCTATCTAGTTGGGAAGTAAAACCTTCAAAACCACACTCCTAATTTGGGTTTGGAAAGCGTAGACATCATCTTGGGAACTAATTGGATGACCCAACACCAGGTCCTGCTAGACATAGCTGCTAGGGCTCTAGAAATCCATTCCCCAACCTTTGGAAAGCTTACGTAATTCTTACCTAGCCAAGGAAACACTCGATCATGCGCTTTTTCCATGATAGAGCTACCCTTGAAAAAATCTCAGTGGTCTGTGAGTACACAGATGTCTTTCCGGACGAGTTTGTCACACTCGGTTTTGGGGACAAAACCGAATGCATAACATATGTGTGCCAGGATCTATTTTATACACATATGTTGACGTCACAAGTGTAATATATCAAAACACAATGCAATAAAGGTGTAAAGAGAGTATAATAACTTTATTACATCATCCAGGCATAAGTCTTATATAGTATCATCATCAAAGTACAACAAAAATATCATGGGAAATCTCCCATAGGAAGATGAACGGAGTGTCGCTAGACTCAGTACTTGTCAACATCTTCGTTAAAGTCCTCCTCATCACCTTCTGATCAAAATATTAGCAAGGGGTGAGCTCACTTATGGTGGGGGCTCAGCAAGTGGGAGGAGTTATGCAAGGTTAACAAGGTAGGCTATGGTTAAGCAGTAAGCATTTTAGTTGGTCAATATTTTATTACCAACTCCTAACTTACTAATTGTAAGTGTATCCCAAAATTCCCAAATAAACAAAAGTACATGATTATATCTCAAAAACACTTAAGTGAAACACTTAAGAAAACCAGTTATAAATCATCGGATCACGATTTATTCTCCATCTTTGAGTGTAATTATCATGTGAGGGTCCAGGTTGCTCTTAACTATGAGCACGACTGATATATCGGTTTTACACTCTGCAGAGGTGGTATAACTATTCCCACAAGCCATGTATCCCATCTAGCCTGGGTTGTACGGACCCATACAAAACAAACTTGGACTAATATTGGATTAGTGAAAACCAAGTTCGAGAGAGAAGTGCTAGCGGAGTAAACTTCACTACTACAAATCATGTTATATGAGACGGTTAATTTTCAGTTATTAAGACGCTTATGAAGTGTCCAAATTTGACGGAGTCGCAAAAGATATCCCACATTTAAGATGGTTATAAACCGTCTTAAAAGATATTATATAAGACAGTTTTTAATTTATAACCGTCTGAAAAAGGTATTTGTTTAAGTCATTTTGTCCGATAAACCGTCTGAAAAAGGTATTTGTTTAAGTCATTTCGTCCGATAAACCGTCTTGAATTAGGTTTTTTTAAAGACACTGTTTCTAAAGAACCGTAGAGAATACAAACATTAAAAGTCATAAAGTATTTATCAAACCGTCTCAAATATCCTACAATAATAGACGATTACAATAGAAAAACCATCTTATTTAGGTGACTAATAATGGACGTTTTAGAAACCGTCTTATTTAGGAGACTGATATTAGACATTTTTGTGACCGTCTTATTAAGATGTAAACGAAATGACTTACACGGCAGTACATTCTTCAATTTATAATCATTTTTTCAGATATCATGTTATAATAATTTGAAAGAGAAATATACATACACATATATTGAACAACATTATAATTAATATAATATAAATAAGTACCATTCAATATATCATAAATAAGCATTGTCAAACAACGTATACATAAGTGTACTCTAAATATAAACTAAAATACAACTGTTTGCACTAATGTTAAGCCTAACTTTATATGAATTAAAGTCTCCACACTTTTGCGACCACCAAATTTGAATTCCATTCTATGTTTTCCTGTACAACAAATAGGAGAAAACTAGACATAGCAAAAAGCTCCAAGCAGCACGTGGATGGTCTCAAAGCTGCCCTTGTGCTTCTCCCTGTTCTTGATGACTCCTACACGCCCGGTGTTCCTCCCGCCAGTCACCATGACCACGTTGCCAACGTCAAACTTGATGAAGTCCATGATCTTGTTAGTCTCCAGATCGATCTTGATGGTGTTGTTAGCCTTGATGAGCGGGTCGGGGTAGCGGATGGTGCGGCCGTCGTAGGTGTTCAGGTAGGGGATGCCTTTTTGGCCAAACTGAACAGACCTCACCTTGCAGAGCTTCAACTGCACACAAACCAATAGAAAAACAGTGAGCATTTCACATGACATTTTCAATGTAGCACATGACATTTTCAATGCAAGCAGTGAGCAACATCTATTAATAGTCCTAACGATTGTAGCACATGACATTTTCAATGCAAGACTTTCATGCACACAGCATATATGGACAGTATAGCAAGGATAAGGTACACAGATCTACTAATGAAAAACAGCAACCTCACACAACTACCAAGATCATCATGCTCAACTAGAACAATGAGAGATGATGTGTTAAATTGGCTGGCATTGCAAGCACGTTGTGCTGTTCCAAGACTTGACACAGTTTATCAGGTGATATACTTGGATCCATGACCTCAAAGAATAACTTACAAAGAGTTGATATGTGCATATAAGACCCTAATTACAGTTAATAGTGGAAAAGTACGAGGATCAATTAAATGGTACAGCAGGCTAACCATATTGGTCTCGACCGAAGCTGAGTCCATTGTAATCTGCTCGATTGTCTTCAGTCCCTCTAAGAAAATGAACCCAACAAGACATACAAGCTTCAATACCCAAACTCCACAAACAGAACTAATGTTAAGTTGACAAGCAAGCCAATTTGCAATGGAGCCTAGAGCCTAGATGCAATGGAGCAAATAGCAGTAAAACATTTGGAAATAAAAATAGTAATCCTCTCTCTGGTACTTAGTACTTACCATATTGATCCTTCAACATCTTCTTATGATAATCGTTAAGGTACACTGTTTGATCATAAATAGGATATTTAACCTGCATCAAAAGTATAGTAACATGAAACACCTTTGAGAATTTATTTAAGACTAATTTGACATAGGGAAGAAATGAGTCATTACAGAAGACACTGCTTGACATCTAGCTGCACATTCTTCCCGATGAACAGCTAGATATTCATTAAGCTTTGGAAGATCCTGCCTGCGGAATACATCCCAGACAGCAGCACCAGCCAGGGATCCTTCTGAATTATTAGTGTTTGGCTCCTGGATGTGTGAAATCGAGTGTTTGTGTGATTGCTCTTCAATATCCAGATTCAAATTTTGAACAGGAGTATTTACATGAACACTAGTTCCATTAGCAATCCTTTCAGATACATCAGACTGTACCCTTACGCTCTTGGGACATTGGTAATGCACTTCAGTTGCATGCATTAACATGTGAACCTACAAGAGGAAACAAATAGCATTAGCCATCTGGTGTTTGTAATTTTTGTCATTAAAAATACTCAAGTTACTCAGCCGACCTTCATGAAAAACAAGCGCTCAAATCTAACCAGAACTTTGAAGTGAAAACTGAGTAAGACCAAACTTACCACATCGCACATGTTAATCATTAGATTTGTCATTGAATCACCTTTACCAAGTTCTTGGTGACTTCCATGTGCAATTAGCAGTTTCATCCCTAATTCAGGTTGTAAGGCATCTGAGTAGCCTTTGATAAACTGTTTGAGCTCGATATCTACCTGAGCATATAAAACAAGATAGGATATATAATTTTGAAGATAAGAGGTACAACAAACATTTTCCACATATAGAAGCTTGTAATTCTTTACTTCCACAAATTATTCACTTCTCCAAAATTCCACTTGTAGTACAAGTACTGGATGGCCAAAAACTCAAAATAAGTTAGCACAGGTGGTATCACAATGAATCAATGATCATGCATTCTTTTTAGCAATATATACCTCTAAGATCTAACAGTGGTATGTTAAACTAAATGAGACCAGCAATAGCAGTGTAACTAGTAACATGGCACATGGGAATCCCTAAGCAAATGTCGCAACAATTTCTAACAGACAGAAATGTCTTGTTCAGAAATATAAAGCAATAACTAGCACTGATTTATCACCTCTGATTGGTTCGAGCAGTCCACAGCCTTGACTATGACATCTTCATCCATTTCTTCATCCATGATCTCCTGGATACCTCTCCAAATATAGTGAGTCTTAAGAATAAGGGGGCACAGATGACACAACTACAGTTGACAATATCAATGCTACCTCCAAACAGAAATACAAAGTATCAGGGTAAGTATCCGATTGCGTTGTGACGTAATATGGTCATAAGATCCTGTAGACCCTTACCAATCAAATATCAAAGCATTAAGGTCACATCTAAATTCTGAAGGACCCATTATGGTTATGATATGCGGATAGAAGATGGATCTACATCTAACATAATAGTTTTTCTGTTCATAGCGATGGTGTGGCTTGCAAATGTGGCAAAAAGGCTTGGTATATAGTTATGGATGTGAAAAAATTTTGAAGCTCATTGATATCGTCGACAACAAAAGGGTTCTGTTGCACATCCTTAATCCTAGGATATAGTCTGATCGATTATGGGAAAAGCTACAGCCTTGTCACGATCCATTGACCCATTGATCTAGGATATAAAACTAACACATGTGGAAGACACAATACAACAAATTTAAGGAATAGTGCATGCCTCAGCTGCCTCCTAGAAACTTTCAAGATAATGTTGCAAAGGAACAAGAAGAAAACCATCTAATATGACAGGAAAGATCACTCGATCAACTCCATAGCAATCTTACCTCAAAGGAAGCATGCAGCCTACCAAGGTATATGTAACTGCAGTTTGAATAATATAAATTTACAACTTACAAAGGTAAAACAAACCTTTTGAGCAGAAAACACAACACTTTGTTCACATATGAAGCCAAAATTGGCCCTCTCTGGTCTCAAAAAAAGTTGTCCTTCTCTATTGATAGAACAAGTATTTCTCTGATATCTATCGATTATTCAAATGTAGTGCCTCAATATTATGTCATTAGAGACTGAACCAGACCTTCTCATAATTGAAGAGTTTTCCAAATCCTAAGTAGGGGAAAGCTTGAGCATAGTTTCAAAGTTGATTAAATACGGGATAAACTGTAATGGTTCTAGCAATGTCCAGTTATTGTGTTCATTATCGATCAATACTAAAAACTAAAGTACTAATAATGACCACAAAGTGAAAATGCAACATACCTATCCTAATTTGTACAAATATAGCTAGAATCAAACAACGTTTCATCAATATGAGACCACTCGCGCTCAAGAAAAATGTAATCATATATAAAATGCACGAGCATAAAAACGAACAAAGCTGGTTCCCTCGAGTACCTCGCATGATGCCATTTGTACATAGACTACTCAAACGGATCGATCTATCAAGAGAGGAAGGGTCCATCGCAGGAAGAGTGCCGACAGATTTGGAAACCATATGTTAGATCAGTCCAAGGGGAGAAGAAAAACAAGATCAGGCACCTGGGAGAACTTGGTCTGGAATCAGTGGTTGACATCCTCGAAAGCACGTAATGTGGTCATAAGATCCTGTAAACCCTTACCAATCACATATAAAAGCATTAAGGTCACATCTAAATTTTGAAGGACACGTTATGGTTATGATATGCGGATAGAAGATGGATCTAACATAATAGTTTTTCTGTTCATAGCGATGGTGTGGCTTGCAAATGTGGCAAAAAGGCTTGGTATATAGTTATGGATGTGAAAAAAACTGAAGCTCATTGATATCGTCGACAACAAAAGGGTTCTGTTGCACATCCTTAATCCTAGGATATGGTCTGATCGATTATGGGAAAAGCTACAACCTTGTCACGATCCAGACAAACACTGATCTTAGTTACTTTATGAAATACAAATTTTGGCTTAGCCAATGACTACATTTGGAATCATTCATGTTATTATTCTCATTGTTAGGCTTACAATTTTTAAATATAGTTGAATCATTCATGTTATTATTCATTTCAGTAACCCTAATTGTTTTAGTGACTTTCTGAATATATAGATAGATAGACAGCTCTTGGAATGATCCTAGAGTGCACATGTTATGCATTTTTAGAATTTAACCAGTTTCATTTGATATGTATGAAGATATCCGCAGAAAGGTGGATTTGTGAAATTCTATAAATCAAACTCAATTTATGGTGCCATCTTCGCCTCCACCTATAGGAGAAAATTTTATAAATCAAACTCACCTAATGCTTTAGTAAATCCTAGATCCGCAAGTAGTAATACCGCTAAGCAATTGAGAGTGCAAGGGGAAATCAGAAGGGCATAAGGATGCCAGTCACCTGAGCATGCACCACGCTGCTAGTCGTGCCGGCGAGATCTGCCATCAGCGTCTCGGTGGTGGTCGTCCACAGCAACTATGCTGCCGCCACCCTTCTAGGTTGTAGTGTTGTCGCCGCCGGGATTGGGTGTGTAGCCGGCCTGAGCATCGCCACCGCCACTCTTCTAGGTTGTAGTGAAGGAGCAACACGAGCACCAGAACTTCACCGGTGAGGTCGGCCGGCGGCTGGGCGTACGCAGCTAGGGCAGGGAAGAACGTCGAGGAGGAAGCCTAGGCGCTGAGCGTGGATGGTGACCGACGCAGGGGAGATCTGGACGCAGTCCGGCGAGCTCCGTGGCGGTGGGATAGATGTGAAGCAGAACAGCTGGCGAGCACCAGAGAGCCATGGCCTGGGTGCGACGGACGCCGGAGTTGGGGAAGGAGATGGAGCAGGGAGTGAGCTCGGCACAGGACGGAGGAGATCTACGTAGGGGCGCAGCAGGGAAGAGGAAGCCGCGCAGGGAGGGATCAGGGGGAGCCGCCATGGGAGGGGCAGGGAGCTGAGCGCCCAGTGTTGGCTGCGCCCACGAGCAGAGAAGGAACGATGGGAATTGGGATGAGAACGACCTGGAAGTTGCAGCTTCGAGAGGCAAAAAGAAAATATCTGATTGGATAAGAGGAAAGAAAAGCGGTGGAGAATAAAGAAAAAATGGATTTTCTCACTTAATTTCATTTCATTCTCGAAAATGCCAATACAAATATACATATAAATACAGTTTCAGAAACTAGGATTTTGAAGATAAAAAATGGTTCGGATCAAGCTGAGACTGAAGACAATATTAGGGTCGTGTTCAATTTGTTAGACGCTCCTAGAAACAAATAAATTTTACCAACTATCTACACTCGAATGTTTGAATCAGAAGAAAGGGCACTCGGATCGAACTACGACATCAGCTTCTATGTTCAAAATCTGTGTTCTCGTGAAACCCTATGGTGCTTGCAAATTTTTCATGGAACGAGGGTGTGTCTAGACATAGGATTTGGTGTGCAAAGGCCGGAGGCATGTGTCGAAGAGAAAAAACGTCTGTGTTCTCGTGAAACCATATGGTGCTTGCAAATTGGGTGCTCTTCTAATAAAAAAAGATTAGAAGGAATCATTTTAATGTTGCGATTCCTTTTTTGAGTCTAAATTTATGAAGCGACCAAGTTTTTGCAGTTTGACGATGTAAATGTAAAAGTATTGATATAATCAACATAGGATGGGTATATCTTTCTAAACCTCTTGGTACGTAAATGATATGAATTAAAGTAAAATGATGATTTGGCTTTGTTGTGTGACACATTAATGATCGGGTCGCATGTGGGTCCATTTTACATTTTATGTCATATATATTATAAAACTAAGCCGAATTCACTATTTACTATGTTTTTTCACAAACATCATACCAAGATGGCTTCATATTTAAAAGTGTCTAGTATACTCACATATTTAAGCCAATCCTTATAGTCTAGACGACTCTAACAATATCTTTAATTGAGATGGTTTCATGTATAGAAGTGTCTAATATACTAACCAAAATCTAAGACAATTCTTGCATTCGTAATGACTCAAAAGGAATATTCATTTGAGACGGTTTTCAATAACAATCCATCTTAAATCAATATAAGACATTTATTACTATGTAATTGTCTCAAAACACTTCTTTATTAAAGACGGATCTCTAACAAACCGTCTTACCTTACTCATCACCATATGATAAAAGGCGCTTCTATAAAATGCACTGATATCTGTCTTAAAATGTGTGTCTCAAAAAAGCATATCTCTAGTAGTGCTTCTTCACTTAATTGCTCTTCACAAAGTGAGTATTAAACTTAGAGCAATTATGTCAGTGAAGTGAATAGAGGTAGAGAGAACCGCACCAGAATGAAGACTAGTGACACAGTAATTTTATCCCGTGGTTCGGCCAAGTAGAATACTTGCCTACTTCCATGTTGTGGCGTCCCAACGGATGAGGGTTGCACTCAACCCCTTTCAAGTGATCCAAAGATCAACTTGAATACCACTATTCTCTTTATCTCAAGTATATCCCTTTGAGAGGAATCTCCACACTTTGGAGTCTTTCACACCTTACACAAAATGATCTCGAATGAGTACAAGAGTAAGGAGGGAAAAGCAACACACACAAGAGCGAGAGTTGCAGCACCAACATGCACACAGGACAAGAACAAGTACACGAAAGCAACACAACAGAGTTACAACTCAGAAAAGTGCTCGAATCTCTATCACAGTGAACCAGATGCATGAATGCGAAGTCTCGGCTTCTTAGGATGTTCAAGAGGTGCTTGGTGTACTGTTCCATGCGCCTAGGTGCCCGTTTTATAGCCCTAAGGCAGCTAGAAGCCGTTGGAGCTCCATTTGGAAGGCCATAGTTGCCTTCTGTCCGTGGGCGCACCAGAAAGTCCGGTGCACCACCGGACAGTGATAGTGCACAATTTCCTTCCTTTTTAGCGAAGCCGACCTTTGCAGCCACGGTGCTCGTGGGACACCGGATAGTCCGATGGCACACCGGACAGTCTGGTGCTGCCTGGTGACCGTTGGCGAAGTCCACGCATTGCCCGCTGATTGCGCTGTCGGCCGTTGGCGTGGGCGTGGCTGGCTCATCGGGCAGTCCGGTGAATTATAGTCGCGACGCGCTGAGCTTTTCCCGAGAGCGGCCTATTCGCCGGAGGAGCCAGCCTAAGCACCGGAGACTATCCGATGCACACCAGACAGTTCGGTGCACCTCAGGCTAGTGCAAGTTTGGCTGGACTCTGCCAAACTTCTTCAATCCGATTTCTCTCGATTTGACAAGGTTCCTAGCACTTAGTAGGATAATGTTAGTACCAAAAACAATTTACTTAAGGCTAGAATCATACCTTGATTTTCCATTTGCATCTCTTTGACACTTAGCACAAAACAATATGTGTTGAGCATCTAATCACCAAAACATTTATAGAAATGACCCAAGGGAACATTTCCCTTTTAGTATGTGCATGGATCAGCAAATAAATATAAACAACAAACATATCATCCCTTGCATGGGACTATGATTTGAACGGATGAACCAATATTTGAGCATTTCCATGGGTCTGCGCAAACTCTTATATGACAAAACATGCCAATGACAGTTATGTGTGGACAACATGGTAGATGCGTAGTGAATATGTTACGATTTGAATGGATCCAATGAAACGAATGCATCTGCAGGGCAAGACAAATCAGATCACCACAAAAAGGGGAAAACCAAAATATAGTTGTCAAACTATGGATCCAGAGAGGCAGCGGATGGAATCACCTTGCTCGGTACCGAGTATTCGGCCCACACTTCACAAGCTTGGTCCGCCTGATATCACCGCTGTTGTGCGTGGTGTTGGGCCTTCTCGGGTCTCCCACGATCGTGCCTTTCGTTGCTTGGCTTAAACTCGAACAGCGTCAGAATGCTTGTTGGCTGCTACCTTCGTCCTTGTAGCCGGACGAAGGGGGGTGGCGGCGACCACGTTCTCCAGCTCAAACGTTGCCGCTGGGACTAGGGTTCAGAGTGGGGAAACGAAGAATGGGCTTGAGACGAGGACACCAACAGTTTACACTGTGCGAGCAGGCACGCGGTACTTTATGGGCGCCCCCTGCATTTTAGGTAAACTTTCGATAAACTGTCGGACGCATCTACAATGGCTATCGTTACCTATTTTGGGTATGGGTAAGGGTTTAGGTAAACTGCTGGAGATGGTCTTATAGAGTTAGATAGGTGATCTCTGGTAATACTTATATGATACAATCGTTGCAAGGAGATGAGCTGCCCAAGGCATTAAATGGTTGCATCCAAAAGCGATATCATCCTAGTGTGTGGCAAGATGCTTAAAGAACTGATGGATTCACATGGAGTTGGTTTCAACTTGTACCAGGTGCTTTTGATTCGCTTAAGCTTACCCAAAAGGCAGAGGCCATGTGTTGAGCACCATATTTGGCACCTGGACATGAACGGACGATTCAGCCATGTGGCCTGAACGATCCGTGAGTATGTCCCGGACGGTCCACAATTATATTGACTCCGGCGAAAGTCCTTTTCCTTCACGTGCTTATAAAATTAATCGCGTGGAAATCTATTGGGAAGCGCATAGGAATAGGTCCAGACCACCCCCTATAAATATAAAGTGGTACGGTTGATTGAGGCATCACCCAATCGACAAAATCAATCTATTATCTTAGGAGTAGCAGTAATTTAGCCTAGATTAATCTTCCTCATCCCCAATCTTCACATCTACTCGACTCTACATCGTTTAGAAACGTTTTGGGTGGCTTGTCGACCGCAAGACAACCCTAAGATCTTTTCTCCCTTATGGGCTCCCTTCGGGGGGGCGAGATCTAGGTTCTGCAAGAGATCCACAAAGCCCTCTGTGCGTCTGTGGGTGATTCGCCGCCCATATGTGGATGCCTCTGCACGCCCGCGCTGAAGACTAGAGCCCCTCTGCGCAGTCGCAAACGGTCTGGCCACCCATCGCAGACGGTGCGCGCTCACAAAGAGAGGGCCCCAAGGTCCCGCGTGTCGTGCGTGCTGGCTCTAAGGTTCGTTTGGTGATTGGCCCCAAAAGCGAGCTCACAGGTTCTCTAAGAAGTAGTTTGGAGGCACAATATTTTCTACAAATTTTCCATAAATGATAGCAACAAAATTATAATTTTCTGGACCAATGGTAAAAGCAGAAGGTACTATAAGAAATTTGGATACTGCATAAATTTTGATACAGCAATAACAAGTACAACACGAAATTTGCACCAATTGTTGGCATTACTAGAAATGGGGACAACTATCTATTTGGATGTGCTTTCATTCTATAGAAAATAACAGAAACTTTGAAGTGGCTATTTGAGACGATGCTGATTTATATAGAAGGAAAGCATCCTAAAACTATAATCATTAATCAAGATCTAGCAATGAGGGTTGTCATAAGAAAAATACTACCAAAAATTATTCATTGTAACCGCTTCTTCCATATTGTGAAGAAAGCTAAAAGTTTCTTTGCAATGAACAATGACCACCTGCATGAGAATCTGTTTAACATTCTTAGAAATTCATTGACCGAATCAGAGTTTGAACTCTTGTACAAGCAGTTGCCTGAAAAATATCATGTCAAAGGTTTCAAATACCTCGCATACTTGTGGTTTAATAGGTAAAATTTGCTCTATTTTAGTTCAAGCAACAGGTTTTTATCTTGTCATCAACTCAACGACAAGAACTGAAAAGACTCCATCGTGGCTTCAGCATGCGATGGGTTTAGCTGATCGAGGAAGATGCTGTCGTACGTCTAATAAGAAATCCATTTGGTGTTCTGTACTCCTACGAGTATTATCCATGCAAAGGGGAAAGAGATCGCTGAACTTAGTGCACGATCAGCCAAGACACTGGCCTGCAGATGAGATCGGTGGCGCTTACAACCTTCTAAAGTTTTTTATGCTCCAAATAAGATATGGGGTGCATGATTGGGACAAAGAGAAAGGCGGGTAACCTTGCCCATTAAGCAAGCAACAACAAGCCATGATGGCACATACCTGAACTTTATTAAGCTTTAAGACGGGACCATGCTAGGAAAAGCCTAAAAAAATGGTTAACCCTGATCGGAGATCGGACTCGATATGCTAACAAAATATAGAGGCGAAAAGAAAACACACCTGCTATCCGCTGATGCAGCCAATTGCAATTTTTCGCATGAATAGATGCTTCAGTAGGTATGTCAATAACGCATTGGAGAAGAACATCTTCATCGACCGTAAACAAAATGCCTTTCGAAAACTGTTATTTCGAGAAATCAAACATTGGCATTCGATAGAAGTAGGAGCTCGTTGCTAACACAAACATTGTTGGATTTATGGGCTAAGTGAAATTAAGAAATTCAATTAAATTCTAGAAAAATCTCAAAATCCCATGTAGGGTATGTCTAGTGAATGGTGGAATATTAGTGTCATATTGCTAGTCTTAGTGGGGTAGAACTAGTTTAAATATAGAGGCCACACTCACTCACCAAGTCATGGACGAGAGGAGAGAGTGTGGAGAACCACACGTGCGCACGCGCTTGCCAGGCCGGGCCGGGGCGAAGGGCGTACGACATGCGTGTGAATGGTCCGCTGAAATCCGACCCCCTCGCCTTGCGGGGGCGCGGCTTTCTTTTGCCGTTTTATTTTTTGGTTGCTTGGTTGTTAAGTTAAGAATCCTAACCGATCGCTACAAGGATCTAAACTTAACGCGAGATTTTCGCGTGCAGATCGGATCACGGATAGCTATCGGTTCGCGGACTCAGCCCTATATAAGGCGCCTGGCAACCAGCATCAAACTCATCCCAATTTTCGCCTCTGCTCACAATTGAAATCCGACCCCTCGCCTTGCGGGGGAGCGGCTTCCTTTTACCGTTTTATTTTTTGGTTGCTTGGTTGTTAAGTTAAGAATCCTAACCGATCGCTACAATGATCTAAATTGAACGCGAGATTTTCGCATGCAGATCGGATCACGGATAGCTATCGGTTCGCGGACTCAGCCCTATATAAGGCGTCTGGCAGCCAGCATCAAACTCATCCCAATTTTCGCTTCTGCTCACAATTGTGCCGCCATCTTCATCCCGACCGCCGACGTGCATATGAGATCGGGAGAGCAGGTCTCCGGAACCCTTCGCCTTCGAGATCCTGCACCGGGAGAGGGCGAATAAGGTTTTTGGAAAGCGTCCTCACGCGACTGCTCGCGATCTTGTCGTCGAACCCTGCAGCTTCGACGCCATCGGCCCCGCTGCTTCGACGTCGTCGACCCTGCTGATTTCGGTCCGCGTCATCTATCAGTATGTCTGATCAGTACGCATTATCTGATTTTACTTTATACTTCAGTTCTTCTGATTTGGTCATGATTTATATTCGGAATTTAATCTGAAAAATGTCTAATATTTCAACAAACATAATTAAATCCAGCTTCATCTTCACCCTTTAATATGTTTCTCTCGAAGAGGAAATTGATTAAGGGATGAAGACGTAAAGAATCAATAGAGAACACGTAAAGAATAATAAAGGTAGAAGATGCACAATATAAAGATAAAGCATACAATTCAACATTATCGACATTATGTCCTCCCTTCTTTTATTATTTAACAAAATATTACAAGAATACGTTCGGCTTCTTAGAGTTACAATACGAAGGCAAAGGAAATACAATTTCGTAGGCAGGACGATGAGATTCTCTCTTGCCCAAAAAAAATGTGTCCCAAATATATGGCACTATTAAGGATATATGTTTGAACTAATGAGTAAACTATCTTTTCCTACAGTAGTTTTGCTGAATAAGTCTCGGGGACTTCACATAGCTTCGAGTTGCTCATCTGTCATGCATGCACGTCAATAGTCCAAAGCTGGTAACTTCGTTCCTGTGATGTTTGTGTGATAACTCCAGCCAGGTGTCCTACATCAATCGTACACTTAAAACAAACTTGTTTTAAACTTGAGAGTAACTGTTAAGTTAGTGTTTTGAGGAACATCGAGCAAAGAAGGCTCCCAACAAACAAACATATAGGTATTATTTCGCACTGGGAGCCCAAAATCTGTTTAAATCCTCGAGTCTCATATTTGTTTATTTTCAGTTCTCGATCTTGCAATACGTCATATAAATTCACTCCTAAATATTAATAAACAAGAGGTGAGGTTATTCTCATATGTTTGCATAAGAGGCTCCTTGTAGAAAGGGAGATAATAGTAAAAGTTTCGGACATCGTAATATACTAATATAGGCTCATTAGCTAATATATCACACGTCCTAACATCCTCATCATCCAGTTGTTTACTCCTCTATTAACCAGGCTAAGTCGCAAAACAAGCCAACCCACAACGCATGTGGGACTCAATTTTCAACATGTTCACATTAGTATGTCTATTTAAGCTGATTCAACGAAGAGTCAAAATTTTATATGAAATTAAAAAATATAATACAACATAGCATTTAATAGGTCCTAACAATTAATTTAATTTTAATAAATTAAATATCTCTACTACTATTTAAAACAGTAGTGTAGCTGTCCACACATTGTGGTGCACGGTTCTGCCTCTAGATCTCGCGCTCGCCCACGCGTGAACCCCACCAGCCGCCATCCCCGCCCGCCATCTACGCGCGTCTGGCCGTCAACCGCTTTGAAGCTCCGCTCCGTCATCCGCCGTCATCAACGTCGTCCTCCCCCTCCCAGATCGCGTGCTCATCATCCACTCCCCGCCATCAATGCCCTCCTCCCCACGCTCTGCTCAGCTCCCCCTCGCACTTTCGTCGCCACCGTGATCCGTTGCTGCAAACACTACACCAAAATAAGAAACTTCCGAGAGGCAAATAACTTCCTACGGTTTTTTTTCAAAACCGTAGGAAATAAATAATTTCCGAGTGGCGACTAGTGCCTCTCGGAAGTTAAGTTAACTTCCGACGGCCGGCCAAGAGCCTCTCGGAAGTTAACTTAACTTCCGACGGCCTCTCGGAAGTTCAGTTAACTTCCGACGGCTAGTCCGTGGCCTCTCGGTAGTGAAAAGCCACCAACGCATCTCGTAGATCCCATCAGCCGCTGCACAATCCCCGCTCCGTGACCCGCCGCCATCAACGCCCTGCTTCTCTTCCTCCTCCGTGCCGACCCATCTCACCGCAAGCTTGCCTCCTCCACGCCATGGTCCAGAAGCAAACAAACTCAGACCGAGAGTCGGGCTCTGATCACATCTCCGACACGCTGCACGCTCAACATGAGCACACAGACGGGGTCGAGGTTGGTGGCGGTGCTGAGGAGGGAAAAGATTCGGAGCGAGGACTGGAGCCAGTAAACAGATGGGGATGGCCGGATGAGGCGGCCGGGTCCAAGTCCCAGGTGGGCGGGATAGAAGGGAGCAGAGCACGAGCACAAAGCCGACAAAGCCGATTAGCGAGTAGTGACTAGGCAGTAGGGATCAATCCATCAATCACCGGGTTCAAGTTTTCTCTCCCCCGTCTCCTCCCTGGGAGCTCTGCTCTGCTGCGCGCTCGCGCACGGTGATTTGCCACCCATTTCCGTGATCGGGTGTGAGATTGGGGATGTTGTGGAGTGGCGGCTGCAGCGGAGAGGGGCCAATGGTTGGGGAGGTTTGTGGTTGTTTGGTTTGGGTTTGGGTTTGGGTTTGGCATGGAGTGTTGTATTTTGCTGTTTGCTAGGGTCGGATTTAGACTATATGCACCGCCCACCCATGGTTGTCACCTTGTCGGTTCCCTGTACCAGGCACTTGGTTTTCTCCCACGTTCTTTGCGAAGCTAACGAGGCGCGCGGCGACAAGGACTTCTCCGATGTAGGCAAGGCTGAGTGCAAGGGCAGTGCTCCAGGACGAAGGGGGTGTGGGTGGTGTCACTGCTGTGAAGTCCGTAGCGGAGCGCGGAGCTAGCGTTGGCCACCATCGTCGCCTTGTGTTGTAGGTTCATTCACAGCCGCAGAAGAAGCCTCGCTTCGTGGAAAGGTAGCTCCAGTTCTTCCTTCTCTGCTCAAATTTGGTAGATCTGTGATTTCCTTGCAAAGAGTAGGCGCGATGGCAACAACTTGGCAAATTAGCCGACTGGTAGGGCTTGTTAGGTAAAAAAAGCCATAATAATACATGGTAGTTGTGGTTATAAATGTAACATAATTATATCTGCTAGATTGGCCTATAGATTTAACACTTGACACATGAACTCAGTGAAGAATATATGTCTATTTGCATTATGAGATGATATAGTGACACTTAAGATATTTTTATGGAACTGAAAATCTAACATTATTATTTATTCATCAACTCATATGTTACATGTATTGATAAATGATTTATGCTGCTTGCTGAAATGTTTATTTAGTAACATGTGCACCTTGTTTTTGCCAAGGTCTTTGGTAGGATCCATCTTTTATATATGCATTTTTGCTTGTATGTGCAATCTATTCAAGTGAGCTGCAACAACACACAATAGGTTGATGAATAAATATTTCCATTGTTGCATCAATATTGTCGGCGTTTCGAGACCGGGGGTCCCTAAGCCGACGAGTGAAATGTCGCCGCGTGCCCCAGCCCAGATGGGTCGGCGCGAGGCCGAGCGCGAAGGGGGGAGTGAGGTGGCCGGAGATGGGCGTGAGAGAGGTGGAAATCCCGCGGCCTTCGTGTTTGTCCCGCGCCCAGGTCGGGTGCGCTTGCAGTAGGGGGTTACAAGCGTACACACGGGAGAGGGAGCGAGCGGCCTCACGCGAGAGCATGTCTCGTCCTCGTCCCCGCGCGGCCGACCCTCTCTAAGAGGGCCCTGGTCCTTCCTTTTATAGGCGTAAGGAGAGGATCCAAGTGTACAATGGGGGGGTAGCAGAGTGCTACATGTCTAGCGGGGGAGAGCTAGCGCCCTAAGTACATGCCGTTGTGGCAGCCGGAGAGATTTTGGCACCCAGCTTGGTGTGATGTCGTGGCTGTCGGAGGAGCACTGGAGCCTGGCGGAGGGACAGCTGTCGGAGCTGTTGAGTCCTTGCTGACGTCCTCTTGCTTCCGTAAGGGGGTTGAGAGCCGCCGTCGTCACAGAGTATGTGGGGCGCCATCATCGCCTATCTGGTGGAGGGAGCCAGATGGGACGCCGGTCTTGTTCCCTGTGGCCCGAGTCAGCTTGGGGTAGGGTGATGATGGCGCCTCCTGTTGACGTGGCTGGTCTGCGCCCTAGGTTGGGCGATGTGGAAGCTCCTCCGAAGCCGAGGTTGAGTCTGTCTTCCGTGGCCGAGGTCGAGTCTGAGCCCCTGGGTCGGGCGAGGCGGAGGCCGTCAGCTGAGGCCAGGGCGGAGTCCGAGCCCTGGGGTCGGGCGAAGCGGAGTTCGTCGTCTTCTGGGGCTGAGCCCAAGTCTGAGCCCTGGGTCGGGCGGAGCGGAGTTCGCCGTCTTCTGGGGCTGAGCCCAAGTCCGAGCCCTGAGTCGGGCGGAGCGGAGTTCGTCGTCTTCCGGGACTTAGCCCGAGTCCGAGCCCTGGGTCGGGCGGAGCGGAGTTCGCCGTCTTCCGGGACTTAGCCCGAGTCCGAGCCCTGGGTCGGGCAGAACGGAGTTCGCCGTCTTCCGGGACTTAGCCCGAGTCCGAGCCCTGGGTCGGGCGGAGCGGAGTTCGCCGTCTTCCGGAACTTAGCCCGAGTTCGAGCCCTGGGTCGGGCGGAGCGGAGCTTCCTATGGTGCCTGCGGCTGGGCCTGACTGCCTGTCAGCCTCACTCTATCAAGCGGCACCGCAGTCGGAGCGGCATAGGCGGCGCTGTCTTTCTGTCAGACCGGTCAGTGGAGCGGCGAAGTGACGACAGTCACTTCGGCTCTGTTGGCTGAGGGGCGCGCGTCAGGATAAAGGTGTCAGGCCACCTTTGCATTAAATGCTCCTGCGATTTGGTCGGTCGGTGCGGCGATTTGGTCAGGGTTGCTTCTTGGCGAAGACAGGGCCTCGGGCGAGCCGGAAATATGTTCGCCGCTGGAGGGGGGCCTCGGGCGAGATGGAGATCTTCCGGGGTCGGCTGCCCTTGTCCGAGGCTAGGCTCGGGCGAGACGCGATCAAGCCCCTCGAATGGACTGATCCCTGACTTAATCGCACCCATCAAGCCTTTGCAGCTTTATGTTGATGGGGGTTAACAGCTGAGAATTAGGAGCCTTGAGGGTACCCCTAATTATGGTCCCCAACAGTAGCCCCCGAGCCTCGAAGGGAGTGTTAGCACTCGCTTAGAGGCTTTCGTCACACTTTTTTGCAAGGGGACCAGCCTTTCTCGGTTGCGTTTTGTTCCAGTGGGTGCGCGCGAGCGCACCTGCCGGGTGTAGCCCCCGAGGCCTCGGAGGAGTGATTTGACTCCTCCGAGGTCTTAATGCCTTGCGCAATGCTTCGGCTGGTCTGGTCGTTCCCTCATGCGAGCTGGCCGTAGCCCGGGTGTACGGTCGGGTCCCAAGTTCTCGGGCTGGTATGTTGATGCTGTCAACGGTTTGGGCGGAGCTGGGTTTGCGAGAGCAGCCCCCGAGCCTCTGCACGGGGCGAGAGGGCGATCAGGGACAGACTCGACTTTTTTACATACGCCCCTGCGTCGCCTTTCCGCAAGGAGGAGGGGGGAGAGCGCCATGTTGCCCTCGGTGGGCGCCGAACATGGTGTCTCCGGTGAGCTGCAGGCGGGTGATCCGAGTGGACGTCCGTGCCCCGTTCGTTAAGGGTCGGCTAGGGGCCCAGAGGCGCGCCCAAAAGTACCTGCGGGTGATCTGCCGGACCCAGTCCCCTGGCGACGGGGTCCGACGACTCGATGCCTCCCTCTGATGGGATTCCGTTACAAGATCGTTCCCGCTGGTCTCGGAAATGTCCTAGGGTACCTCGGGAGCGCAGCCCGAGCCTTGGTTATGTATCGAACGTACCCATGGTCATCCCTCGCTCTGTGTCTGAGGCGGCTGTGAACCCTTCGGGGGCCAGCCTTCGAACCCCTGATCAGTAGTGGGCGCGGAGCCCGAGTAGCCTGAGGCGGCCGTTGAACCCTTCCGAGGGGCAGCCTTCGAACCTCTGACCAGTAGTGGGTGTGGAGCCCACGCGCTCTGGGGCGGCTGTTGAACCCTTCCGAGGGGCCAGCCTTCGAACCTCTGATCAGTAGGGAGGCTCGGAGCCTGGTTCCTTCACGGGGAAGGATCCTTTTCGGGGTATCCCCCTTTCCCGGTCCCTGTTGCAAGAGAGAGAAAGAAGAAAAAAGGAAAAGGATACGAAATCGAACGACGCGGCGTACCTTTTCTGACGCGGTCATTATGGCGAAGGCGAAGCGTCGCCCGCTTCTCCTGCCAGAGGCGACGCCTGTCCCGCCGCGAAGTTAATGCGACGGGGCGAGTGGTTCGCGGGGCAACCGTTGCGCGTGCGCGAGCCGTTCGAGGAACGGAACACGGGCGCGTTGTCTTCACGCCGTGAGAGAGGGTTCTCTCGTCGCCCCTGGATGGGACGTAGGCTTGGCCGACGACGTGACCGCTGCTCCTGCCCGCCTGCCACCGCCATTACTGCCGGCCCATTTTTGGCCGCATTGACCGTCGCGCCAGGCTGGCGCTGCTAGGTCGTGCTCTGGGTCGCCTCGAGTCGCGGTATTGGTTCCGCAGTTGAGGAGGCGCGGTGGTGGTGCAAGTGGCGGTGCAGTTGCATGCACGAAGCGTTCGGTGCGCCGGTTGCATGACGCGTGGGCCTGGGCCTCCATGCCGGGCGTGTTGGGAGTCGGAGAAGTGCGCCCACTTGGCGCGGTTGCATGCCGCCTGCATGGCTGCCCGCCCTTTCGCCCGCTGGTCTGGGCAAAAGTGGAGAGTCGATTGTAACCGCTGGGCGGTTGCACGCACCGCGCGCGGCGGTTTGGCTTCTTCTGTTCTGGGCCGGCTTGCATGACGTGTGGGACCCAGCCCCCGCGCCGTAGGGGAGGACCTTGGAGTGTGTTGGAGAAGACTCATCCCACGACGGCTGGGGACGCAAGTAGGGAGAGTCGCCTTTAAAAGGAGGGTGACCCCCTTGGAAGGCGACCATGTCTTCGCGCTCCCTTATGCATCGTGTCTTTCCACCTTCCAAGCCCCCGAATGGGGGATACCCGCCGTCTTTCCGCCTCGTTGTTGGAGGAACGCAACTCCGTGGGAGTTGGTACCTTTCAGCCATTGTTCGGCTTCAAGGATTTTCATCAGCCATCCCGGCTGTACCCCTCCGCCGGCGGTCACCCGAGACGGTGACCACCAGCCCCTGGGTGGGGAGAAGCAAGCCGGGCTGCGATCTTGGTCCCACCCTCAGCTTCAAGGATGTTCATCATCCTCGCTGGGGTGGAGGCCGGGCTGAGCCGGAGCTCTACCTCCCGCGCGGGTTCGTGGGTCGGCCTCTCCTTCGGCGTTCGAGGGAGAGAGCGCTCACTGGCCCTGCGGGCGGGTCGGACTTCGACATCGCGGGGCTGGTCGACGGCGGGCGTCGTCAGCCTCAGCGCGCCGGGCTCGTCGGCTTGGCTCCCGGTGCCCCCTCCTGCCGGAAGGCGGCTGCCGCGCCGTGTGCACAGGAGGACCGCCCAAGATATCGCGCGCTGCCAGGGCGGCGTTCGTGTTATGGGGCGGTCCTGCCTTTGCACCGGTACGGTGCCTCCGCGCAGAGGTCGGTGCCCCACTCGTCCGGGAGGATCTGAGTGGGGATCTGCCGGAGAGCTGACAGTCCCTGTCGTTGGTGCCGAGGTGGAGGCGGCTCGAGAAGTCCCCGTTGCCGACGGGATCACCGCCACCATCCACGCTTCGGGCCTCCGGCTCTTTGTACTTGTCCTCGCCCCTCGAGCGTCGGCGTGGGTGAGGGCAAGATTGCAGCAGCATCCGCCCTGAGGCCCTCGCTGCTGCAGTTCGGCCACCCGGAGCGGGGGTCGCTGTTGTTGCTGTCGGAGCGGGCGACGGCGAGCCGCCCGTCGGTCTTCTGTTGCTCCGCAGGCCCCCCCCATCGAGTGGGGTTGTTCGTACCTGCGGAGGTGGAACCGGAGTTCTGTTTGTAATGGCACTTTGAATGCCAGTGTTTTTGTTCATTGTGGCTGTCGAGGCCTGAACATGTATGTAATTTTGGCACAGAGCCGTGTTTTTTCCTCATTTTCGAGCATTAAGACTCGCCTGTTGGTTGTCTGAACCGCTTCACCAAGCGTGAGTCGCCCCGTGTAAAGGCGACGAGTGAGGTATCCGTATCCCGGAGGCGTAGGAGTCCCTCGGCTCGGTCAGCCTTGTTGTCCGGGGCTTCCCTTGCTTAGTTAAAGGAACCCCTCGGCCGCTCTTCGATGAGCCGAGGCCAGGGGTAGCGGCGTCAGCGTGAACAGAGGCAGAGTTGGCTCAAAAAGAAGACATGGTTGGCCGGAGCCTGGCCGGGTCGTCCGTTAGCAGGACCGATGCCGGAATTAAACTGCCGAGGCCTCGGGCCGGGTTGATGTCCACGGGGGACAGCCGGCCGAGGCCTCGGGGTGACCAGCCGAGCTGCCTGCCCGAGCCGGATTCTCGGAGAAGACCCTGGCGGCGATGGCCCGGGCGTGGCGATGACGTCGTCCTTCAGAGTGGAGATCTTCGGACCACGTCGCCGTCCAAGGCTAGGTCGGACCTCGCCGAAGGTGTTGTCAACGCGGAGGGTGCTGCTGCTCCCTTCAAGCGTCAAGATCCGAGCCTGCAGGGTCAGATTGTCTTGTAGAGTGTGTTTTCTGCGGCCGCCGAGGCCAACACACACCCTCGCCGTGTTGTAAAGTTGCGTCTCTTTTCCTCTTGTTTCGAGTATCTGGACTTTTTTGTCGGTAACAGAAATGTTTGTGCGAGCGAGAGTTGCTTCTCGCAGAAGGTGATGAGTGAGGTATCCGTATCCCGGAGGCGTAGGAGTCCCTCGGCTCGGTCGGCCTTGCCGCTTACGCGCACTCTTACCCATCCATGGGGTTCTGTCACCGACGCAGTCGAGAAGGCTCGAATAATCGCATCGGCAGAAGAGCTTCCGAACGTGAAGACTTGTTCGGTCCGCGGAATCACTTATCTGAACGTGAGTTACTTATTGCAGAAGGTGATGAGTGAGGTATCCATATCCCGGAGGCGTAGGAGACCCTTGGCTCAGTCAGCCTTGGCTGCTTACGTGTACTCCGTCGTTTTCAGGATCCACTTTCAAAGTAGTCAAAAAGCGCGAAAGACATTCTGGCAGAAAGGATCTTTTTTCGAGGAAAAAATTCGACGCAGAGGGGGTTCCCCCCTTTTAGCCCCCGAGGGAGGGTCGGGCTTTGCCGAGGCGAGGCCGACCCTTCCTTGATGACTAAACTTTGCGTGGGAGCGAGGTATATGAACAACTTGAAAACATCTTAAGGGTAGAAGCGACGTAGCTGTTGGATGTTCCAGGCGTTGCCGTAGACCTCGCCTTGGCTGTTGGCCAGCTTGTACGTTCCGGGCTTCAGAACTTTGGCGATGACGAACGGCCCCTCCCAGGGGGGCGTGAGCTTGTGCCGCCCTCGGGCGTCTTGTCGCAGCCGAAGCACCAGGTCGCCCACCTTGAGGTCTCGGGACCGGACCCCTCGGGCGTGGTAGCATTGCAGGGACTGCTGGTATCGCGCCGAGTGTAGTAAGGCCTTGTCCCGAGCCTCCTCCAGCTGGTCCAACGAGTCCTCTCGACTAGCTTGGTTGCTTTGGTCGGTGTAGGCCCTCGTCCTCGGGGAACCGTATTCTAAGTCTGTGGGCAAGATGGCCTCGGCCCCATAGACTAGAAAGAACGGCGTGAAGCCTGTGGCTCGGGTCGGTGTTGTCCTTAGACTCCAGACCACCGAGGGGAGTTCTGTCATCCATCGCTTGCCGAACTTGTTGAGGTCGTTGTAGATCCGAGGCTTGAGCCCTTGCAGAATCATGCCGTTGGCACGCTCTACTTGCCCATTTGACATGGGGTGAGCTACGGCGGCCCAGTCCACCTGGATGTGGTGATCCTCGCAGAAGTCTAGGAACTTTCTGCCGGTGAACTGGGTGCCGTTGTCGGTGATGATGGAGTTTGGGACCCCGAAACGATGGATGATGTTGGTGAAGAACGCCACCGCCTGCTCGGACCTGATGCTATTTAGGGGTCGGACCTCGATCCACTTGGAGAATTTGTCGATGGCGACCAACAGGTGCGTGTAGCCCCCGGGTGCCTTCTGCAAGGGGCCGACGAGGTCCAGACCCCACACAGCAAAAGGCCAGGTGATGGGTATCGTCTGCAGAGCCTGAGCGGGCAGGTGGGTCTGCCTTGCGTAGAACTGACACCCTTCGCAGGTGCGGACAATTCTGGTAGCATCGGCCACCGCCGTGGGCCAGTAGAAGCCTTGTCGGAAAGCATTCCCGACGAGGGCTCGAGGTGCTGCGTGATGGCCGCAAGCCCCCGAGTGTATCTCTCGCAGGAGTTCCTGACCTTCGGCGATGGAGATGCATCGCTGAAGGATGCCAGAGGGGCTGCGGTGGTAGAGATCCTTCTCATCTCCCAGCAAGACGAACGACTTGGCGCGCCGCGCCACCCGCCGAGCTTCGGCTCGGTCAGAGGGTAGCTCTCCTCGGTGGAGATATTGCAGGTACGGGGTCTGCCAGTTTTGATCAGGCGTGACCCCGCTTTGCTCCCTCCCGACGCGCAGCGTCTCGCCCTCGGGGGCCGAGGGTACCTCGGGCCGAGCCGAGGGTGCCTCGGGCTGTGCCGAGGGTACCTCGGGCTGGGCCGAGGGTGCCTCAGGCTCGGGCGTGTCGTCGATCTTGACGGAGGGTTGATGCAGGTCTCGGGAGAAGACATCCGGGGAACCGTTGTTCGCCCCGAGGCTATTTTAGCCAGCTCATTCGCAGTCTCGTTGTGGCGCCGGGCGATGTGGTTGAGCTCGAGCCCGTAGAACTTGTCTTCCAGGCGCCGAACCTCATCGCAGTAGGCCTCCATCTTCGGGTCGCGACAGTGGGAGTTCTTCATGACTTGGTCGATAACGAGCTGCGAGTCACCGCGAACGTCGAGGCGTCGGACCCCTAGCTCGATGGCGATCCGCAATCCGTTGACCAGAGCCTCGTACTCAGCCACATTGTTGGATGCCGGAAAATGGAGACGTAGCACGTAGCGTAGGTGCTTCCCGAGGGGCGAGATGAAGAGTAGGCCTGCGCCGGCTCCTGTCTTCATCAACGACCCGTCGAAGAACATGGTCCAGAGCTCCAGTTGGATCGGAGCCGTTGGTAGCTGGGTGTCGACCCATTCGGCCACGAAGTCTGCCAGGACCTGGGACTTGATGGCCTTCCGAGGGGCGAACGAGATTGCTTCGCCCATGATTTCCACCGCCCACTTTGCGATCCTACCCGAGGCCTCTCGGCACTATCTCCCCCAGGGGGAAGGATGACACCACAGTTACCGGATGAGACTCGAAGTAGTGTCGCAACTTCCGCCGTGTCAGGATCACCGTATACAACAGCTTCTGAACTTGTGGGTAGCGGATCTTGGTTTCGGACAGTACCTCGCTGACGAAGTAGACTGGCCTCTGAACGGGCAATGCATGCCCCTCTTCTTGCCTCTCAACCACAATCGCGGCGCTAACCACCTGAGTGGTCGCGGCGACGTAGACCAAGAGGGCTTCTCCGGCAGCTGGGGGCACCAAGATAGGCGCCTTCGTGAGGAGCGCCTTCAGGTTCCCGAGGGCTTCCTCGGCCTCAGGGGTCCAAGTGAAGCACTCGGCCTTCCTTAAGAGGCGGTATAGAGGTAGACCTCTTTCGCCGAGGCGTGAGATGAAGCGGCTCAGAGCCGCGAGACATCCCATGACCCTCTGTACGCCTTTCAAGTCCTTGATGGGCCCCATGCTGGTGATGGCTGCGATCTTCTCTGGGTTGGCTTCGATACCCCGCTCGGAGACGATGAACCCCAAGAGCATGCCTCGGGGCACCCCGAAGACACACTTCTCGGGATTGAGCTTGACGCCTTTCGCCTTGAGACATCGGAATGTCACTTCAAGGTCGGAAAGGAGGTCGGAGGCTTTCCTCGTCTTGACTACGATGTCATCGACGTAAGCCTCGACCGTGCGGCCAATGTGTTCGCCGAACACATGGTTCATGCACCGCTGGTACGTCGCGCCCGCATTCCTCAAGCCGAACGGCATGGTGACATAGCAGTACATGCCGAAGGGTGTGATGAAAGAAGTCGCGAGCTGGTCGGACTCTTTCATCCTGATTTGGTGATACCCTGAGTAGGCATCGAGGAAAGACAGGGTTTCGCACCCAGCAGTGGAATCCACGATTTGATCGATGCGAGGCAGAGGGTAGGGAACAATCAGACATGCCTTGTTTAGACCAGTGTAGTCTACACACATCCGCCATTTCCCTCCTTTCTTTCTCACAAGCAAAGGGTTGGCAAGCCATTCGGGATCGAATACCTCTTTGATGAACCCTGCCGCCATTAGCTTGTGGATCTCCTCGCCTATGGCTCTGCGCTTCTCCTCGTCGAATCGGCGCAGAGGCTGCTTGACGGGTCGGGCTCCGGCTCGGATGTCCAGCGAGTGCTCGGCGACATCCCTCGGTATGCCGGGCATGTCCGAGGGACTCCACGCGAAGACGTCGGCGTTCGCGCGGAGAAAGTCGACGAGCACTGCTTCCTATTTGGGACCGAGCTCGGAGCCGATCCGGATCTGCTTGGAGGCGTCGCCGCTGAGGTCGAGGGGGGACGGACTTAACCGTCTCCGCTGGCTCAAAGTTGCCGGCATGACGCTTCACGTCTGGCACCTCCTTAGAGAGGATCTCCAGGTCGGCGATGAGGGCCTCGGACTCGGCGAGGGCCTCGGCGTACTCCACGCACTCCACGTCGCATTCGAACGCGTGTTTGTACGTGGGGCCGACGGTGATGACCCCATTGGGGCCCGGCATCTTGAGCTTCAGGTAGGTGTAGTTGGGGACGGCCATGAACTTCGCGTAGCATGGTCTTCCCAGTACCGCGTGGTAGGTTCCTCGGAACCCGACCACCTCGAACGTCAGGGTCTCCCTTCGGAAGTTGGAGGGTCTTCCGAAGCAGACGGGAAGGTCGAGTTGTCCGAGGGGCTGGACGCGCTTCCCGGGAATGATCCCATGGAAGGGCGCAGCGCCTGCCCGGACAGAGGACAGATCGACACGCAGGAGCCCGAGGGTCTCTGCGTAGATGATGTTGAGGCTGCTGCCTCCGTCCATGAGGACCTTGGTGAGCCTGACGTCGCTGATGACGGGGTCGACGACGAGCGGGTATTTCCCCGGGCTCGGCACATGGTCGGGGTGGTCGGCTTGGTCGAAGGTGATGGGCTTGTCGGACCAGTCTAGGTAGACTGGCGCCGCCACCTTCACCGAACAGACCTCCTGGCGCTCTTGCTTGCGGTGCCGAGCCGAGGCGTTCGCCGCTTGCCCACCGTAGATCATGAAGCAGTCGCGGACCTCGGGGAACTCTCCTGCTTGGTGATCTTCCTTCTTGTCGTCGTCGTGGGCCCTGCCACCCTCCGCGGGTGGCCCGGCCCTGTGGAAGTGGCGCCGAAGCATGACGCACTCCTCAAGGGTGTGCTTGACGGGCCCCTGGTGATAGGGGCACGGCTCCTTGAGCATCTTGTCGAAGAGGTTGGCACCTCCGGGGGGTTTCCGAGGGTTCTTGTACTCGGCGGCGGCGACAAGGTCCGCGTCGGCGGCGACAAGGTCCGCGTCGGCGGCGTCGCGTTTCGCTTGCGACTTATTCTTGCCCTTCTTCTTGGCGCCGCGCTGAGTTGACTCCTCGGGGGCATCTTCCGATGGGCGGCCCTGGGGCTGCTTGTCCTTTCGGAAGATAGCCTCGACCGCCTCCTGGCCGGAGGCGAACTTGGTGGCGATGTCCATCAGCTCGCTCGCCCTGGTGGGGGTCTTGCGACCCAGCTTGCTCACCAGGTCGCGGCAGGTGGTGCCAGCGAGGAACGCGCCGATGACATCCGAGTCGGTGATGTTGGGCAGCTCGGTGCGCTGCTTCGAGAATCGTCGGATGTAGTCCCGGAGAGACTCTCCCGGCTGCTGTCGGCAGCTTCGGAGGTCCCAGGAATTCCCGGGGCGCACGTACGTGCCCTGAAAATTGCCGGCGAAAGCTTGGACCAGATCGTCCCAGTTGGAGATCTGCCCCGGAGGCAGGTGCTCCAACCATGCGCGAGCGGTGTCGGAGAGGAACAGGGGGAGGTTGCGGATGATGAGGTTGTCATCGTCCGTTCCACCCAGTTGGCAGGCCAGATGGTAGTCCGCGAGCCACAGTTCCGGTCTCGTCTCCCCCCGAGTACTTTGTGATAGTAGTCGGGGGTCGGAACCGGGTCGAGAACGACGCCCGTCGTATGGCCCGGCTGAAGGCCTGCAGACCGGGTGGTTCGGGCGAGGGACTCCGATCCTCCCCGCTGTCGTAGTGTCCCCCACGCCTGGGGTGGTAGCCTCGGCGCACCCTCTCGTCGAGGTGGACCCGACAGTCGCGGTGATGGTGCTCGTTGCCGAGGCGACCCGGGGCCGCAGGCGCTGTGTTGCGCGTGCGCCCGGTGTAAACCGAGGCTTCCCGCATGAATCGGGAAGTCGCGGCATGAGGTTCCGAGGGGTACCCCTGCCTTCGGGAGGCGGAGCTCTCGGCCCGTCGGACCGCGGCGCCTTCCAGGAGATTCTTGAGCTCTCCCTGGATTCGCCGCCCCTCGGTGGTTGATGGCTCCGGCAACGCGCGAAGAAGCATTGCTGCTGCAGCCAGGTTCTGGCCGACCCCACTAGATGCGGGTGGCGGCCTGGCTCTGACATCATTGGCGATGCGGTGCTGGAAGCCCTGGGGTAGATGACGTATTTCTCCGGCCGGAGGTTGGCCCGCCCATGCCTGCCCGACGTTCCGGCGGATCGGCTCAAGCGCTCCTGCTCCCTCGTCAAGCCTGGCCTGCACCCCGCGGATTTGCTCGAGCTGTGGGTCATGGCCCCCCGCCTGAACGGGGACCACAACTAGCTCCCGTGGGATGTCAACGTGAGGCACCGGCCTAGGGAGATCACCGTCCTCCAGCATGCCGAGATGGTTGCCTTCGGAGGGACCCCCTAAATCGACGTGGAAACATTCGCGGCTTGGGCCGCAGTCCTCGTCGCCGAGGCTACGGCTACCGTCGGAACAGTCGGAAAGGCAGTAGTCGCATGCGGTCATAAAGTCCCGCATGGCACTGGGGTTGCCAAGTCCAGAGAAATCCCAACAGAAGCTGGGCTCGTCGTCTTCCTCGGACCCAGAGGGCCCGTAGGTCGAGACGTCCGTCAGCCGGTCCCAAGGTGACCGCATACGAAACCCCAGAGGGTTTGGGCTCGCCTCTACGAGAGCGCCCGCCAAAGCGAAGCCGCTAGGCGGGTCGAGGCTGAATCCGAATGACGTGGGATGGGAATCGGTCGGTACCTCTTGGTCGACGGGCGGTGATGAAGTCACGTCAGGGGCTGACTGCACCGTCGTCTCAGGTACGAGGGTGACGTCCAGCAAGCCTTTCACGAGAGCGCTGGCGTCGTCCGTTTGCCCGGAATCGGCGCGTTGCGGGGAGACGACGCTCGTCTTCGTCTCAAGCGCGAGGTCGATGCCCGGTGCGCCCCCCGTTGGGGTGCTGGCGCTATCGACTCGCTCGACAGCCGACGAGGCGCTGCCTCCTGCTTGGCCTTGGTTGCCCCGCCTTCCCCTCCGTCGGCGGGGAAGAGGGCGGGGCGAGCTCGAAGGTTGTTCTTCCACCACGCGGGGAAGACGTCGTCGATTCCGCCGCCGGCGGGCAGACTGTCGGCCGCCATTGCCGCTGTCGCCCGGCGGTGGAATGAGTATCATGTCGTAGCTGCCGTCGAGGGACATGAACTCAAGACTCCCGAAACGGAGCACCGTCCCGGGTTGGAGAGGTTGCTGGAGACTGCCCATCTGGAGCTTGACGGGAAGCTGTTCGTCAACACGCAGCAGGCCCCTACCTGGCGCGCCAACTGTCGGCGTTTCGAGACTGGGGGGTCCCTAAGCCGACGAGTGAAATGTCGCCGCGTGCCCCAGCCCAGATGGGTCGGCGCGAGGCCGAGCGCGAAGGGGGGAAGTGAGGTGGCCGGAGATGGGCGTGAGAGAGGTGGAAATCTCGCGGCCTTCGTGTTCGTCCTGCGCCCAGGTCGGGTGCGCTTGCAGTAGGGGGTTACAAGCGTCCACGCGGGAGAGGGAGCGAGCGGCCTCACGCGAGCGCCTGTCTCGTCCTCGTCCCCGCGCGGCCGACCCTCTCTAAGAGGGCCCTGGTCCTTCCTTTTATAGGCGTAAGGAGAGGTTCCAGGTGTACAATGGGGGTGGTAGCAGAGTGCTACGTGTCTAGCGGGGGAGAGCTAGCGCCCTAAGTACATGCCGTTGTGGCAGCCGGAGAGATTTTGGCACCCAGCTTGGTGTGATGTCGTGGCCGTCGGAGGAGCGCTGGAGCCTGGCGGAGGGACAGCTGTCGGAGCTGTTGAGTCCTTGCTGACGTCCTCTTGCTTCCGTAAGGGGGCTGAGAGCCGCCGTCGTCACAGAGTATGCGGGGCGCCATCATCGCCTATCTGGTGGAGCGAGCCAGATGGGACGCCGGTCTTGTTCCCTGTGGCCCGAGTCAGCTTGGGGTAGGGTGATGATGGCGCCTCCTGTTGACGTGGCTGGTATGCGCCCTAGGTTGGGCGATATGGAAGCTCCTCCGAAGCCGAGGTTGAGTCTGTCTTCCGTGGCCGAGGTCGAGTCCGAGCCCCTGGGTCGGGCGAGGCGGAGGCCGTCGGCTGAGGCCAGGGCGGAGTCCGAGCCCTGGGGTCGGGCGAAGCGGAGTTCGTCGTCTTCTGGGGCTGAGCCCAAGTCCGAGCCCTGGGTCGGGCGGAGCGGAGTTCGCCGTCTTCTGGGGCTGAGCCCAAGTCCAAGCCCTGGGTCGGGCGGAGCGGAGTTCGTCGTCTTCCGGGACTTAGCCCGAGTCCGAGCCCTGGGTCGGGCGGAGCGGAGTTCGCCGTCTTCCGGGACTTAGCCCGAGTCCGAGCCCTGGGTCGGGCGGAACGGAGTTCGCCGTCTTCCGGGACTTAGCCCGAGTCCGAGCCCTAGGTCGGGCGGAGCGGAGTTCGCTGTCTTCCGGGACTTAGCCCGAGTCCGAGCCTTGGGTCGGGCGGAGCGGAGCTTCCTATGGTGCCTGCGGCCGGGCCTAACTGCCTGTCAGCCTCACTCTGTCAAGCGGCACCGCAGTCGGAGCGGCGCAGGCGGCGCTGTCTTTCTGTCAGACCGGTCAGTGGAGCGGCGAAGTGACGGCGGTCACTTCGGCTCTGTTGGCTGAGGGGCGCGCGTCAGGATAAAGGTGTCAGGCCACCTTTGCATTAAATGCTCCTGCGATTTGGTCGGTCGGTGCGGCGATTTGGTCAGGGTTGCTTCTTGGCGAAGACAGGGCCTCGGGCGAGCCGGAAATATGTTCGCCGCTGGAGGGGGGCCTCGGGTGAGACAGAGAACTTCCGGGGTCGGCTGCCCTTGTCCGAGGCTAGGCTCGGGCGAGACGCGATCAAGCCCCTCGAATGGACTGATCCCTGACTTAATCGCACCCATCAGGCCTTTGCAGCTTTATGCTGATGGGGGTTACCAGCTGAGAATTAGGAGCCTTGAGGGTACCCCTAATTATGGTCCCCGACAAATATAAAGCATAACATTGTTCAAACACCTAGAGTAGTTATCTCTTTGCTCAATTATTCTCATAGATGTGTGAGTATGCCAGTGCAGGGGCCAAAATCTTTTCGCCGCATAACGACAGTGGCATTCTTGATGTAGGGGATATAGAGTTAATGTCTTTCATTGAAGCATCAGGTCAATTGTAATGGTTTGCACATGGCAGCTCATAAGCACTACTACACTGGTTTGAGGCTGAAAACATGAGGCTAACAAGATTTTTGTTTGCAATTTTACTGACATACTAAATCTGTTATAGTTGATATTAGTACACTGAACTCCCAACCAGGTAGATAAATGTAACATCTGAATTTCCTAATTCCTGCCACCAGTAGTATACTGAACAATTTTCCTTGGTTATTGTTAGAAGTAACATGTCTGTTCACTAACAGTAGCATTTTGTTTCTTCAGTTAGCTTTAGTCTTTTAGTTTCAGATGAAGGCGATAAATGTGAACCATACCATGTTCTACTCTATAGGGGTTATTGGTTAGACACTTACTATTGGCTGCCTACTTTCTCTATCACGAGATTAAGCTTGTGCATCCTTAATGGCTCTTATTGGAACATCGTCAGAACTTAGTTTGTGAATAAATGCAGTATCTAAAATTCTAAATTATATTTCGAAAGTGCTAATATTTACTACATAACATCATTCTTTCTTTACATATACTTAGCTTCGAGTCGTGCAGTATTGAAAATTCTAAAGCATATAATTCCGTTCTGTGGTTACTCTAAAACTTGACCTGTTAGCATGTATTAACCTTTTGGTTGTATTGCAATTTAATTCATACGTTCTTGTAGATGTCTATTCATAGCCATTCATAAGTCATCTGGTTTAGTTGTGCACAGGCAACCTTCGACTGCCCGATGAAGACCTATGGCTTCCTCATGCCTGAATTCTGGAGCCATACTAAGTTTTCCATGACTCCGTTCCAGCAATACACGGACCTGGTAGTGAAGGCTACCAAGGGTCTTGTGCTTTAGGCCTGAACTAAGACAGTAGAGCCTTATGATGGGTTGATGTGTCTAAATGCACTTTCTTATATTTAAGAACTGTGGGAGTCAACTTTGGACCCTGTTTGCTGGTCGCTTCGATGATTTTGCCTTTTGGTAAGCAACATCCACTAGAGAATGACCTTTTTTGGTTTCTTCCCTCTATCTCTTTCCTACAAGAGAATCTTCTATGCTTAGAACTGAATGCAGTGATCAATACATGTATTTGTTTCGAAGCTTGTATTTCCTTCACTATGTAGGGGCTTATACACCAAGTGTACACACCTATTTATATATTGGTTCATGGATCATATGTGATTCATGATATAACATCGACATCATGGTTTAATTATTGTGATATATATTTCCGTTGCAACGCACGGGCACTCAACTAGTAAAGATATTAAATTTGATAATCGTCTCACCAATCGTACCGCCTTTTTTCTCTTATTCTTCTCCGTCCAGTGGTTCTTGGCTTGCCCAGTCATTAGCAGTGTGATTAGTTGGCTGCACATATCCATTCAGACTCTCTAGATGCATTGACCAAGGGATAGCTCATGTTTGCTTGCCTGCGCATGCGATGTTAAGACTGCACCCGCAACTGCAGCGTTTGCCCAAATCAGCTCTCCAGCCTGCATGCGCAGATACGCATGATTGTTACGTTTCCAATGAGCCATGTTCACACCGTTCAGGCCACACTCGGCCACCCAACCAATCACCCTGTAGGAGATCAAACAAGTCGTTCCTTTTTCCTAGATACGCACTAAGACGGTAAGACACCATGTCACCATCCATCTAATAATAACATGAAAGCATGTATGAGATAGCCCAATTGTGCAATATGTATGCTCTCTCTCTTCCTTTCGTTTCCATGCTCGTGCTCACTCGGTCCTTCGACGTTAAAGGTGAGCAACAAAGCCATTCTTAATTTTTCTCCCCTCTTAATTTAGTTTTCTTTCCCTATCCTCTCCTGTCCATCCATACCACCACTATAAATACCAGTATACTAAGATCGTGTTTGAATGCTTTAGAGCTAATAATTACTATAATTAGTTAAAGATATCTAAACACTCTGGTTAGTAGTTTAGCTATTAATTAATTTTAGCAAGTTAGCTAATAGTTAACTAACTATTTATTAGCTAATTAATTATACGAGTAATTTTTAGCTAATTATTAGCTCTAGTATATTTAAACATGTACTAACTAATTAGTACTATCTCTGTTGCCGGTTATCATTTTTAAATTAAACAGTAACAAATAAAAAAGAAGCGGATGGATTACTAAATTGCAAAACATAAAAAGGCAAATGGCACTTTTGCCGCCTCACTGCTCCCCTCATGGGCACGGCATCCGCCGCCCTCCTTCCCCAGCTCAGAGTGCGGCGCACATTCACCACCCACCAACTCTGTCTTCTGTACGTTACGCCCAAGCAACCATGGCGGCCGTCATGCCAGCGACACCAACCACGACGACGGTGCCGCTGCCCAACTACCAGGTGTCCGGCGCGGGCGCAGCTGCAGCAGCGCCGCGGCACGGCGCCTCTGGGTCAGGCTCGGTCGGCGCCTTCTTCGGGGTGCTGGCCGCGGTGCTGGTGCTCACCGTGCTCTCCTGTGTGTTTGGCCGGGTGTGCGCCGCGCAGGCCGAGGGACCCGACGAGTCCTACGACTGCACCAGGCTAGCGCGCTGGCGGAGGAGCGCGCACCGGCGGCGACCGGTGCTGCCAGCCGCGGAGACAAAGCAGCCGGCTGCATCGCAGCCACTGCCGCTGCCGCTGCCGGAGCCGTGAAACGTAAACCTGTCAACCTAACCGGGCGCTCAGCGGCTCAAGTTAGTTGCTTTCTTTGCTTCCCTTAAATCATCTCCAGCAGACTCATACATGTATTCAAGCTATACTCTACAAGCTCTACAAACGGTATAATCTATAGTACAAAACTGTGGTTTTGATGATCATATGGGTAAACCACTGTACATTGCACCCACATGGTCACTAAATATATCTATTTTACACTGTATATTGTACTGTTTGTAGATAGTATTTTGAATATGAGTTTGGATAAGCTACTGGAGACGGTTGTAACTGCAGCAGGTTAGTATGGTATACTAATAATAGAACGGAAAGGAGTAAGACAAATATTGTAAATCCATGTAATGTTGATCCTTGAGTTCTCTCTGTGTCACTATTTGAAGTTTATTTACCTCTTGGTTCATTTATTCATCTTTCATACAGTAAGCCTTGATTTTATCTTAGTTCTATACAATTTTTTTATTTTTTTGCCATGCTGGCTCACCATTAACAGTTGAATCAAATCAGGATATGTTGTTTTCACATAGAAAGTGTTGTTTTCTCCAAAATACCCATTTTCTTCCACTTATTAATCAGTAGTACAGAAGAATAATTTTTTCCTAGGAAAATTGAATAAGAACAAGTGTACGAAATTTTTTGGTGATGGCACAAAGGCACCTTTGTGGCCTCCCCATATTTGAAAAGTCATGGAAACAAATATTAGAGGCCAATCTTACATTCTATATCACTCAATTATGATTCTTTCCAAAATAAAGCATGAAAGCCACTCAAACAAGATGCCTTACATTATTGTTTAAAATACAGTTGAGAGGGGGCAGGCAAGGGGGGTAAAGAGGAATAAAAACAACGAAATTCTACCAATCTGGTTACAAGCATCTATGATGTAAGAGAAGCAGGGGGGGGGGGGGGGGGGGGGAAACACAGCCTTGAACTGCTAAAATTGAACTTTACAACAGGATCTCTTGGCCTCCTTGTGAGTTGTGACCTATCTAAGCAATTTGTAGTCTTGCTCTACCATCAGCTTCCATGACAGCCATCATAGAAGCAGCAATCCAGAAACATTCCGGTTTCCAATCAGTTCAGCTGTCATCCTGCCGGAGACAATATCCTATAAGCTGTACAAAACGCAAAATCTACTGACAATGCTACTCCTGAACTTCTATCTCTGTCTCCCTTGTTATTTGCATAGCCTTGCCGTCCCGACGAGCAGAGATACCGACCATCCTCTGCTGCGACGACGTCCGGTGTCGTGATGACAACTGCCTTGCCACTTCTGGGTCTTCAGCCTTCCCCAAGTACCGCTTCCACTGAATCTTGTTGTGGAACATTGGGAAAAACCGGATCTGGATCGCGGCATACGTGAAGTAGGGGACAAGTGTTGCCAGCACAACAAAAAGTGTCACCAACCAAAATGAGAGGGCTGGGGCCAGCTGTTCGATGAAGACCATGTAGGCTGTAGTTGAGAACCTCGGGTTCATGGAACCATAAACTATGAGGAAGAGGTACCATACTGCAATGCTGCCCCATATGAATATGTGCTGGATTATGGTGAAGTAGTTCACAGAGAGCGCCATTTGACAGTTGACAACCCATACAATACAAGTGTACATGGCGACGCCTAGAGCATCCAAGCCTGCAACTTGACCATCCCGGCGGAACACCTGGTCCTCAAAGGTTGTGATGCAGAAGAAAAATATTAAGACAGCATTCATAACACCGTTAAGCATCCAGCCAAGTATCCGACACCAACTGAATAATATATTCTGCACTCCTTCTTGGTATAGCTGTGGATACTGCAAATGAGCAGAGAGAACAAGAATGCAAGTTAGAAGGTAGGTAACACAAATGCAAAAGGAGTGTGCACAACTCAAGCGCTCTGTGCCTTCAAATAACTTGAAAGATAGTGTTTCCTTGATTCATTCAATATGGCAGAGAAACTGTGACTTAAAAAATCCCCCCAAAATGGTACTTATATTGGAATTTTTCACAGGTTAAAAACCCTTATACTAGTAGAAAGATAGTACTTAAATAAACTGAAAACGTGCATACCATGAAAATTCTTTCCATCAACATATTAGAAGTGAAAGAAATCGTAGATCTAGAGAGGAAAAAAACATAATTATGTAGCTTCCACTACCCCAAGGGTAGAAATCACACATTCTTTAGAAAATATATGATAGAAATATATCTGACAGGGAAGTAGGTACAATATCTAAACTTGTTTACTCCAATCATTTTAGTTACTAAAATTGTTTAATCACTTTCCTTTGTATTTGTACTTGGTATATTTTTGGACCCTTCTTCCTTTCTTAATATAATGATACGCAGCTCCCTGCGTGTTCGAGAAAAAATTTAGCGTACCTGTATGCATAGCCTGGCAGACACATCCTGGTCAAAGACTCCCAAAGCAATGACAGGAAGGGAGGTGAAGAAGACATTATAGAGTGACAAGAACCAATCATTATAAGCTGGCTTCCCAGAGAAAGATGCAAATGCTTCGTAGAGAAAGAGAGTGACACCAAAAGTAACATTCTTGTAGAAGAAATAGCATATCTGTGCATCAACCCCCAAAATATATTATTAAAAGACTTGAAATACAAATCCTGAATAGTAGATCAAAATAAATGTTTGCGGCCAAGAAATGAGAAGCATACAGTCTAAAGACATGTTTGGTTCGCTGTCTAACTTGTCACACTTTACCTAACTTTTCTGCCTAAGGTTAGTTCTTAAATTCGGACGACTAACCTTAGGCAAAGTGTGACACAGTTAGCCACGAACCAAACAGGCCTTATGTCCGAAACCACACGTGGGTCGACTTAGTTTATTTTTATGCTCATCATCTGTGGGAAGCCTTAGTTTCAATTCTGGTTGGAAGTGGGAGCATGTGGACTTAACAGCCTGACCATGGCCATTTTGTGTCTGCTATGTACTTTGAAACTTGCTTTGCTTGTGCCATTTTGGGGTGTGTTCCATTCCAGAGCCTTTATGCTCTCAGGATCACTCTGATTTTTGGAAAGTTTGGTGATGCAAACATTATGTTTGTGGTGCTTTTAAATTTTGTTGCTTTTTTTAATGAAATTTCTGATTTGTCCTGTGTGGAAAAAGATTAACATTCATGTAAATGGCAACTATACCATCACTGAAATACGCCGGTAACACCAATGTCCATGCACCAGAAGTAGCCGTTCCAAAAAGCGGAATTGGGCAACAGCAACATCACTAGCCATGACAGCCTAGAACATCATAAGAGACAAATAATAAGAAAATAAATCACGGGCACAATTAGCGAAAGTTATACAGCGTCGAATCAGTAACCTGCATTCCTTCAGCACCACTGATGCCAACCCCTATGTCAGCTTCTTGAAGCATGCCAACATCATTTGCCCCATCACCTATTGCTAAAGTCACTTTATGTGTTACTTGCTTAACAAATCTTGTGACCTGGAATTGTTGCAAATGATTATGCATGTATGCTCTTGAAGAATACATTCAGAAAATACATAGGAAAGAGACGGGAACTTAAGAATAGAAAGAAATCTGACCAGTGCCTTCTGTTTTGGTGAAGATCGGCAACATATCACTGATGCACAGTTGATAGCAAGATCCAAGAACTTAAACTTGACATCATCTTCCAAAGCATAAGGTATTGATTTACCATCAATGATTAGTGCAAATGATGCAGTGCTAATTTTAGTTGAAGGTGGAATTTGTTTGATTCCATCCTCTATCTGACTCATAACCTTTTTCTTTGATGCCTGGAGAGCCAACAAAACAGATGTAATTAAGATGATGATAATAATTTTGAATGTATGCCTAGTTACTTTTTTTCAAACATCAGAAAGCTATAATTGCAAATATAGGGCACAGTGTATCAGGTCATCCAATTAATTCTGATTAATTGCCTGATAGGTACCCGGCACTCGATTAGGCACTCCGACTAGATCAAAAACCTGGTCATCCGATTAATCATCGACTAGTCGCAATTAATTGTCTGACTAGGTACCCTGACTGACTAGATATCAAATAAGCAGATCGACTGCTTTAGCTTACTGGGATAGCTCTGTTTGGGCCAAGCACATTAGGGTTTCTCTCCTATATCTCTCCCACTCTTTTCCTCACCTCCTCATCCCGTGAAACCTTCAGCCATTGGCTGCAAAATTGCTGTGCGTGTGCAACAGCTGCATCTCTTCCCACCTCCTCCCTCCCTTCCGGTTCCCAGCTGCCTGTCTGTGCAACGTGCATCTTCCCTGCTACTTCCTCCCACCTGCTGTAGGGCAGCAGGGATCAAAGAGAAGGTCGTGGGTACGCAGGACACAAAGAAGCTCGCTGATTCTCTTCCCCATCTGCAGGTCCAAGGGAGCACGAAGATGAGCACACAAGTTGCATCAGCTGCTGCTGGTTCAGCATCCTCAGCTTCTTCAGATGTTGCATCCCTTATAGAAAAGGCTATAGCAGCACAAGAATATGGAGTTCTGGACACTCCAACTAACCATAGATAGTCTTAATGATCGATTTCTACTATATAAGTATATAGTATATTGTATATATACCCTACATATATGTCCTGGTATATACAAGATGATTATATAGACGACTAGTTGTCCTAGTTATCGACTAACCGTCCTGGTCGGTACTAGGGCCTAGCGATGGCTAGCCGATTTAATAACCTTGATAGGGCATTCCAATGTTGACATTGTTATATGTAAAATGACTGCAACATGCCCGATGCTTCAAAAAGGCAGGTAATAAAGTCAATTATTCACCTTAAAAATTTTATATTTGTCACCATCTTTCTCCAACGCGATGATGTCAGGTTGTTCCAGTGTGACAATTATCTGTGTCATGTCTTGCCTAAGCAGGCTACATGCAAACCTGCAGATGGAGAAGCTCATCAATCGGAAAAGGAAATAGTCAGATTGAAATAGAAAAGTTCATATTTTGATGCAGGCATATAAGGCTTACCCAATATTGATAGCTGTCTCCATCTTGTCGCCAGTCAGGACCCATATCTTAATTCCGGCTTGCGCAAGCTTGTCTATGCATTCAGGCACCTGAATTTGTATGTGCACATGAGTACATGAACAGGCATGGTTCCCTTGAAAGCGTACAAATAAGATGCGTAAGTGCTACCCCGCCCGCCTCAACCCATGGGGGTGGGGGTTCTATATTTCTTCTTAGTGAAATGATGTGCAGTTCTCCTACGTGGTTCGAGAGAAAAAAAAGGAAGGTTTTTCAACAAAAAGGTATACCCCTTGCTGGAGCTTATCTTCAACTGCAGTAGCACCAAGAAGAATCAAGTCCTGTTCAATGCTATCAGCAGCCTGCTCAATTTTTACATCTCTATCAGCACTTACAGATGCTTTGGCAGTGTTCAGTTTTTCATTGAATTCCTTGTACTCTTTCTCATCTAAGACACGGTATGCTAGAACCAAGGTTCTTAGACCAGAGTCAGAATACTCATTTATGTGTCTTCTTGTTTCTTCTTCATATTTTCTTCCATTTGGTGCAAGCCTTTTGAACATCACACTGTTCACAGAAACTATGCTTATGAAGATGATCTGCAGCTAAACATTGAAATCTAGTGTAAATAGAGCACTAACCTATCAGCACCCTTGCTGAGAAGTAATATCCTTCCCTCTGGTTCTTTGACTATCACGGACATCCGTCTCCTTGAGCTACTGAACTCCAATATATTTAAGAGTTCATACTTTCTGTACCTGAATGTAAAAGAATCAGTATAGTACTAAGGAAGTGAGAATAACCCATAGAGGCGAAAGGGCACAGAAATTTGACTTACCTTTTCTCAACAACATTCCAACTTGGATCCTGCTCACGAATAATTATAGTTGCCAGTGACCTCTTGTAAAACTCAAACCCTAGTTCTCTTGCCGCAATAACAAATGCAGCTTCATCAGGGGACTCAGCTTCGTATGAAACCTTCTCATTTTCGTCTATTTCAGCAATGCATGTGTGGCAGATGGCTAGGAGCCGGAAAAAATCTCTTATCATATCTTTGTTAGGCTCATGAATCCAATTCCCATCCATTATTCGTGGATCCTTGAAATTGAACCCTTTAACATTGGGACTGTTGTGATTTTTTTTGTCTTTGTAGTCTCCATTTTCAATGTCATCATCTAAACTGTCACCTTTCCTCATAGCCATAGCTCTCTCAACTTCAGTGACGCCCTTACCATAGGCTGTGCCAGCAATTGAACACTTGATGAACTCCATCATGTTGCATGTTAATGTTCCAGTCTTATCGGATAGAATTGTATCAACCATACCTAGTTCTTCATTTAGATTCGAAGTACGAGCATGAGTTGGCTTATCTGATTCTTCATGATACATTTCAATATCCTGGTTGATAAATAGAGCTTGCAAGATCTTGACTATCTCAATGGATATATACAAAGAAATGGGTATGAAGTAGCTGTACAGCATCAAGGCCGTCAACAAATGAAAGAAAGATGCCAGAGCTGCTCTCTTTGGATCATAGAATATAGTAGTAGCATCTGGCCGAAGATACCACCGTTTGAGCCCACCATCTCTTACGTCCTCTTTGGTCCAGATCCCAAAGAAGATGGAACCAAGTAATGCAATCATGAGTAGAGAAGACATCAGAACGTAAATAATTTGATCCATTTTCTTCTCAATCTTACTTCTTTTAGATGGTGGATCTGTTGCATTTTGCATCACTTTTGTATCATGACCTGTGAAGATGACAGCCCCATATATGTAGTCTGTGTTCCGTAGTTTTGAGTCCCGGAGAAGAAGCTGTAGGGGTGACAGGGGATACTGCTGGCCTCTCCATTCCATTGAACCGACAAAGGAGTAGAGGTTCGCATTTGGGTCTTCACATTTTATTGTTTGTCTGACTTCTCTGAACTTTGTGTCCTCCTGTAAATCCAATGTCACCTCGAGAGCTTGTTTAATTTTCAAATTTGTTTCACCATCAAGGTTCATGGTCTCTACATAACATATTCCATCCGGATAGCTAGATGAAAGCAGAATCATATCAGCGGGAAAGAAATTATCCTTCTCCAGTTTTATTACATCTCCAACTTTGATATTCTTCCATTTTGTCTCTTCAAAATGGCCACTTCCCCTATGCACTTTGACTATCCGATTATTGAGCTCATGATCCTGGGTGATGTAGTTGCATAGGTCTATTTAATATACCAATGGCATGCAAAATTTACATAAACATTCAAATTAACTAAATTACAGCAACATAGTCAATTATGTCTAATTCCAGCCAAAGAAAACCATTACATAAACTATATGAGCTTGTAACAAATTTAATTATGCCACACCTTGATTCCTAGATAAGTCCACCAGCATCTATAGAGAGAGAGAAAAACTCGGCCGGGGAGAGAAACACCGCCCTCCGGTATTATATCAAGAAGAGACCGAAACATGATCCCGGGCGAGAAAATCTCCGAACTCAGGCCCTTATCACTAACGGGCTGTCACCGCCCACTCTGTAACAACCCAGCTGGAGGGTGGCGCGCATGACGTAACCCAGGAGCGGGCGGAGCACAGCTGGGGTTTTTTAACCAAGCCCGAAATTCGTCCAGAGAGGGATTGAATCTGGGACCTGGAGGTGCTACTCGAAAACCTTAACCATTACACTAGAAGCCCTTTCGCATCTATATAGAGAGAAGAAAGATGACTTCTTTGGAAGTGCTACAACTAAGACTAAAAACTATTGCTACGGCATGACAGACAGTAGGTCAAGGAGAATAGACAAATGTGTATATAATCAATAATGAATCACATGGTCAAAGAAAAGCATGTAAAATTATCAATTTAAGAATTTAAGTTTCAGACACCAAAATACATGGTAATATAGCTCACGGACCGTTTGGATCTATTCATTTTGGAGAATTGGAATTTACTTAACAAAGTAGTCTATTTAGCTTGGAATTTGACATTCCACCATTTCCAAAGCTCACATATAAGCCTATCTCAAATTCATGGGGTGGAGTATGGAAAATGATTTAAAAATCAATCAATAGAATATATTTCTACTCTACAACTTATAAGATGTTCTTTGGCTCACTTCTCTATAGTAAAAATGTAGCACATAAATATCTCTCACATATTGCTAATAATAGTCTACAAGCATAAAACCATATTAGCTTAATTACTTTTTGCCTAAATTACCATTATCATAATGGAATTCCATTCCAAGGATCCAAATGGGGCATCAGAGAATTGTTCATAACGAGGACTCATTGTTTGTAAATGTCATGAATATATATTATTCCTCCAAACCCAGATATGTATAGAAAATGAACCCGACAATCCAAGCATCAAGAAAGAGGAAGCAAAATCTGTTCCAATTTATATTATGCAGTATATGAAACAATCATTGAATTAACTCAAGCATATGAGGTGATTGAGTTTATTCAATCAAAACACAAGGGTCATGTCATGAACAAAATTCAATAAATATTACAGCTAGGATGTAACAAAAAACCACAAGAATGATACCTGTTGTTTCCTCCGCCAGTCCTCAACCCCTTCTTTTGCCATGGTGGCTACAATCACGACACAGAGCGGTGCAAGCGCGCTCACTGCCGTGTAAGGTGCAAGTGGAGTCAAGGCAAGGATACCAGAGACAAGGAAGTAGAAATTGGCCACCCTCCTGAACTGCTCGAAGAGGGACTTGGGAAGGAAGGTGGCCAGAGTGTACTTTGTCGTCGACACTTCATTCAAGGGGTAGTTGAATCCCTCCTCTTCAAGCATATCAGGCTCGTTGACGTAAACGACTCGGGAGAACCCCACTGTCCCAATCCGTGAGTGGTCATCACTAGAGCCCCTGTGGCAACGCATGAAAGTCAACAATGTGCTGAGCTTGAGCTTCTCCATCCTCTTGGTCGGCGCCATTCCTCCAGACTCAAGTGAATCGCTGAAGCTACTCCCAGATGCCCCCAAGAAGTCGATAAGGCCACAAGCTCAGAGTTTTTGTACGCCCACCGAGAGTGCCAGTTCCTTCCGATCTTGTCCAAATCAATCAGAACGCAATTGACAACTCCCTCCGAAGAAGAGGAACTCAGATTCGAGAAACAATGGTCTCCAAAGAAGCAGCTCGAAATAAATTCCAGGCCCTCTCCCACCCAACAACTCCACACTCCACCTACCTAAAAAAAGCAAATAAACTGCAGAGGGAGAGGGACTGAACCAAGAGACTCCCCAGGCCCTCAGCAGAGAAATCACCTCCTCCCAGGAACGAGAAGGCGTCAACACTCAACAGCGCGGCGCCTCGGAGATCCCGGCGTGCCGCCGCGACCCTGCGCTCCGAAACCCCGTCGTCCTCCTCCGTCCCGCTACGCCAAGACGCCAAAACTGGGTCTTGAGACAGGAACACCGGATGCCTCGATCCATGCGGCGCCCGGCTTTCCCGCGGCGCTGCGTTTGTGTCCTCCCCAGGCAGAAAACGGCATACGAGAGGAGGATTAATAGATGGCGGGAATCTTCCCTTCTCAAGGGGGCAGCAAGACAATGCGCCCCGCGTTGCAGGAGAGTGGCACGGAAGGCACCCAGACGGGGGACCCCGCCCCAGCTCACGCAGGACGGCTCGGTTTCCGTTGCCTTGCCTCTTTCCGACGGCGAATCGTGGGACGCGGGGAGAAAGAAGGTGTGGCTCCGGCTCGGGAAAATTCGAAGCTTTGGGGAGGAGGAGACGGACGAGAGGGGGCGGGGGGGAGGTCAATGGAAAATGCAAGGGAGCAGGCGCCGGGCGAGGCGTGCAATGCAATGCCGACGCGACGAGAAGGGGAGGGGAGCAGGACGTGTGCGATGGGTTTGGTAGTTGGTGGCCTCCTCCCCGAGTCCGTCATGGTGATAGCTGGATCTGCTGCTGCCGCCGTGTCATATCTCCCTCAGATATGTCTTTCCTCCCTTGTCTTTAGTGTTCGCCTAATATATTAGTGCGTGTTTGGATGCTTGATTAAAGCTTAGTCTGAGTTTTATATATTAATTAGAAAAACTAAATATAAGTCAATTATAAAACTAATTATATAGACATGGTTAATCACATGCCTAATTCATGATTAGCATACTTTTATGTATATGCTAACTATAGGTTAACTAGACTTAATAAATTTGTCTTGTGAATTAGCTGTAATTTATATAATTAGTTTTGTAATTAGCTTATATTTAGTTCTTCTAATTATCATATAAAATCTGGAGCAAACATTAGTCCAAGGATCCAAACACACTTTTGCATTCTGTATATTCCTAGTTACAATAAAACTTTAGTCCGATCACTTGTTAATGATAATAACATGTGCCCTGAATTGCTAATATTAACATAATTTGAAATGATTTGGGTCTTACTCTTTTTTATATTTTGTTAATATTCTTAAAAAATTAATTGTCACTGCTTATTATGATGTCTTATGTAAACTGTGCTTATTATGCTCCTATTGATTATGATACTCCACCCCTATAATATGTTTATTTGCTCTACTGTTAATGTTCTGCTTGTATAGTTTCTGTTTTCTATGTTTTTATTTCTTTATTTTAACTCCTTTTAATGATTTTGGTAGTATAATGGCCCAGCATGAAGTTGTGTTTACTTGTGCAGGTGCAGCACATGGTCTATACGTTTAACTGTCTTAACTGACCTTTTTTTCTGCGATAAACCATCTAAACCTCTGGTGTCAAACCATCTTGATGCATTTTGCTGCACCATACCAACCGCTAAATTAGATGTGAGTTGTGACACATAGCAAGTCCACGTCGTGGGTTTGGTGGCTATTACCTATTATTAGGAAAGTGAAGAGATGCCTGGTGCATTGAGATCCTACGTTGAACAAGACGATAATGATAGAGCAGACCCGACAATATTTTATTAGAAAAGTTATAACTTCTTCCTCTAGAGTAAGTTTAAGGTTCATGAGTGCTTGATAAAAAATATCTGAGAAACTTTAAGGGCTTGTTCGTGGGATTGAGCCGGTTTAAATCCATAACAAGTCAAAATTCACTTCAATCCCACCTAATACACTCCAATACACATGTAATATCAATAACCGAACAAGGCCTAAAATGGATATAGTTTAGCCATAAGATAGGCAAAGACTTCGAACAATCATGATAAGTTATTGTTATTTCGATCAATAGTTGTGTCGTTGTTGTGGTTGGTCATTTGATTCGTAAGAACGAACCAAAATAGGGTAGCACAATTAGTAATGAGAGACTGTCATTCCTTTTTGATACATTAAAGGAAAAAGATCACAAGGATTAAAAGACTTTCAGATCAAGTAAAAACGTTTAAAAGAAACAATAACTGATGAGCTTCTCTTATTACTTCTCTATTACAAATAATTACAAATGTATCTTTGGAGATATGAGTGGCAATACAGAAATCAAAGGAGGCACAACTTCGAACGTGGGGCAATTCTCGTCTCTCCCAAAGGTCCACCGTCCACGTATGCATGTTACTGTACCTCTATTTATAGTAGTGACTCGTATTACATCCTCATATAAATTTACAAACATACCCTTAGTCCCTATAAATATGAACTACAAATCTCGTAGGGATAATATCGTCTTTCTCCCTCACAGACGTGTTGGCCAAGCTTCTAGATCCTTCTCCTCTGCCTTCGTCTACCTTCTACTGTGCACCGCTATCACAAAACTGTAGCTCTCTAGCTTTGTTTTTATACACGCACTGCCCCCAACGAAGATTCCAAATGAAGACTGGTTTCATTGTTGCTTCGGAACAGCTGAAACATGCTTGAAAACATAATTGGTGGCACAATATTTTGAGGACCTTTAGCAATATAGGGTCTCAACAGTAGTCTCTCACGGTATTAGTTCGTTTTTCATAACAAGCTCGTATTGTGATATGAATGAGGGAGACCTTATGCCGAAGGTCTGAAAAAACGTCTTTCTAGAGCTCGTTATTGAAAATGAATCCTTGAAAAACATTTTTTTAATGCCTGACAAGTGGGACCACTTTGTAGTGAGTGAAGGTAAACAGTTCTATAAAAAGAACCAAGGCCCCCACGACTGCGCATGACATTTACTACTGCTGCCCACCTATTGTTAGTGCTTTCTCTGTCTGTGAAGCTTACTTAGAATTATTGCTTTTTGTGAGGCTTTGTGCTTTAGCAGCTTTGTAGTTTTCGAGAGATGGCAGGAGAGAGAACAAACTCTGAGATCGTCCTGGTGCTGGCTTCAGATATTGCTAGGAGGAAGGAAGAGGTCCCACTCACTAAGAGCGGCACTTTGGTTGGAGCGACTACTTTAATTATCGAGGGTGAAGTTGGAGGCATCCTGGTTGGTCCAATAGAAGGGTCTGAAGATGACAGTGAAGACCTAGATCTTGAGGAGGGCAGCAATCCGGCCGACAAAGCCAAGTCATGTATGATTCAGAAAATCAACAATTATGGTCATATTCAGGTAGTGAAGAATATGAACTACATAAGTGATATTGATTCAGCAAAACTTGGAGAAGACACTATAGCCTTGCCAAAGGAGGATGTTGGGGACTCGTTCTCAAATGCTATGAATTAAGAACAAGGCAACATAAAATGTTAAATGTTAACACCCTTCGTCCAATGAAGCATTATCCCATTAAGGACAACGAACTTCGGACGAAGGTTAAAGACGATACAATTACGAAGGTTCAATCTTCGTAATTGAACTCTAATAGATTATATAAAATAATATGAAATACGAAACATTGAAGACAAATAAATTATAAATGAACAACATCACTTTTACATTATCTCAATTAAATGTGTCCAAATATTAAATACATTTATACCTCTGCCTTGACAAAGATTAATTCCCGATTGATGCGATTGCAATTACAGAAAAGCGTGAACAGTAAAGGAATACTGTTCACTATTTATAGGCACGGGACACAGCCTGTGAGGAATTACAATTATGCCCCTCATAAAAGATTACAACAACGACTCAAACATTTATGGACTAAAAGGTCATTCTACTTTTAAGTCGGTTTGTAATTCCGAAGCTTCATGAAGAGGAACCTTCGGTCATCACATGCGGACAGCTTCAGCCGAAGCTGTTTCTCCCTGCAGGACCTTCGGCGACGAAGCATAGTCCCAACAGTAGCCCCTTCGCGGTGCTAGATCGTTTTTCGTAACGAGCTTGATCCGTGAAAAAAGTCTCTCAGGCTTCGGGAAGCCGAAGGTCCGAAAAACACCTTCCCTGAGCTCGTTGTCGAGAAACGATTCAGTTTCCGAGCGCGTAGCGGTCCCACCCTGCAGAGTTACTATTTGGTCTCTGTGGTCCACCGCGCAGCGGGTGCAAGCAGCTGTTCGCCTGGTGTAAAAATCCTGACGATTCACCTTCTTACCTGCAGCACTATATAAACAGACGGGTAGGTGTGAAGTTACCACAGCATTCATTGCTATTGCACTGTTTTGCTGCCAAAATTTTTAACCATAGCCGAAGCTTGACTCTCGGAATCAGACGAAGGTCCAGCTTAAAGCCTACTTCGTTAGAAGAAAAAGTTTCGGAAGAAAAAGTTTTTTGTTCCCAAAAAATTCAGAATTAAATGGCCAGAGTGCGCTCTACCGCTAGGGTTGAGCGTGAGGGAGCCGAAGCTGAAGGATCGAAGACTGTTCCCATCTCCGAAGTGATGCAACGATCCGGACTGGTAACCTCGGAAGGAATCCGTACTGCCGAAACAGAGCAGACTGTTGCCAAGACAGAACAAGTTGCTACCGAAGCAGAAGAAGGAAATATTGAGGAAGCTGATCCCGATGATGATTACCATATTGCCGTGCCAAGCAAGCCCAGCCACTTGGACTTCGGAAAGTCGACTGTCTCTAAGGCTGATCTCTCCAAGATGGTGAAGTCGGGTTATTTCAGTGAGAATGAGAAGAAGCTACTTCGCTTCGGGGGGGAAGAAACTACCCCGAAGCCAGAAAAGGATGAAATAGTCATTTTCAAGAGCTTCCTAAAGGCTGGGTTGAGATTTCCCTTAAATAGGATGATCTATGACGTGCTGCAAAAATTTGGCATCTATTTTCACCAACTGACTCCCAACGCGATTGTCAGGCTCAGCGTCTATATCTGGGCTCTCCGAAGCCAGGCGGTGGAGCCATTTGCCGACAGCTTCTGTCGAGTTCATGAGCTGCATTACCAAACAAAAGCCAGAAAAGATGGATTGCATGAAAATTTTGGTTGCTATAACTTTGCTTATCGGAAAACCACGAAGTTAACTTTGCTTATCGGAAAACCACGAAGTTTCCCGTGATCAGCTACCGAAGCAAATGGCCGGCAGGCTGGAAATCAGAATGGTTTTATGTCAAAGTTGACGAAGACAAAGAGAAGCTGGTCCAGAGCCCTCTTGAACTAACCTTCGGAGAAACAAGACCCCGCTGCAGAATGGATGTAGAAGGTCCAACTTGGGCTGCACTGGGCGAATTCAAAATTATTGCAGAACATATTGGCACTAGAGATTTAGTGCAAGAATTCCTGGCCTTCAGGGTTTTTCCAACTATGAAAGAGTGGACGATGCCGAAGCTTAAAGGGGAAAAGAAAGAGGGAGAACTCGTCCGACTGCCCTACCATTATAAATTCAAGAAATACTTTAAAGTACCCTGCCAAGAATGGCTTGATACAATTGAAATAATGAGCAATGAAATTCTTGGGAATTACTCTAAAAAAGAGGACCAACTGATGACAGCGGCCTTCGGCACTCGGCCGAAACGAAGGTTGAACAGAGTACTTGATGCCATAGGATTTGAATATGCTGACTACGGTCGACTGGGCGGAGATGATGGGGGCCCGAAGCGAAAAAGGATTGCTAGCACTACTGACGAAGAAGTCGTCAAGGCAGCAAAAAAGAAAAAGAAAGATTCTGATAACATTAGCGCTGAAGAGTTAAATCCCGAGCCGAAGGTGCAAACAGCAAAAAAGAGAAAAAGTGCATCCCCGGAGCCGGAAACTGAAAGGGAATTAGGCTAACACCTAGTCCCTAATTAATTTTGGTGGTTGAATTGCCCAACACAAATAATTGGACTAACTAGTTTGCCCAAGTGAATAGATTATACAGGTGTAAAAGGTTCACACTCAGCCAATAAAAAGATCAAGTTTTGGATTCAACAAAGGAGCAAAGAGGCAACCGAAGGCACCTCTGGTCTGGAGGCACCGGACTGTCCGGTGTACACCGGACAGTGTCCGGTGCGCCACCGGACAGTGTCCGTTGCAGCAGAGGACTCCAACTCGAACTAGCCACCTTCGGGAATTTCCAGAGGCGACTCCGCTATAATTCACCGGACTGTCCGGTGTACACCGGACAGTGTCCGGTGCGCCAAGGAAGAGCGGCCTCAGGAACTCGCCAGCTTCGGGAATCTCCAACGGCTAGTCCGCTATAATTCACCGGACATGTCCGGTGTGCACCGGACTGTCCGGTGCAACTCCGGAGCAACGGCTATTCGGCGCCAACGGCTACCTGCGACGCAATTAATGCGCGCGCAGCGCGCGCAGAAGTCAGGCGCGCCCATACTGGCGCACCGGACAAGGAACAGTGCATGTCCGGTGTGCACCGGACATCCAGGCGGGCCCACAAGTCAGAAGCTCCAACGGTCAGAATCCAACGGCAGTGATGACGTGGCGGGGGCACCGGACATGTCCGGTGTGCACCGGACTGTCCGGTGCGCCATCGAACAGACAGCCTCCCAACGGCCACTTTTGGTGGTTGGGGCTATAAATACCCCAACCACCCCACCATTCATTGCATCCAAGTTTTCCACTTCCCAACTACTACAAGAGCTCTAGCATTCAATTCTAGACACACCAAAGAGATCAAATCCTCTCCAAATTCCACACAACGCCATAGTGACTAGAGAGAGTGATTTGCTTGTGTTCTTTCGAGCTCTTGTGCTTGGATTGCTTTCTTCTTTCTTGATTCTTTCATTGCAATCAAACTCACTTGTAATTGAGGCAAGAGACACCAAACTTGTGGTGGTCCTTGTGGGAACTTTGTGTTCCAAGTGATTGAGAAGAGAAAGCTCACTCGATCCGTGGGATCGTTTGAGAGAGGGAAGGGTTGAAAGAGACCCGGCCTTTGTGTCCTCCTCAACGGGGAGTAGGTTTGCGAGAACCGAACCTCGGTAAAACAAATCCGCGTGTCACACTCTTTATTTGCTTGCGATTTGTTTTGCGCCCTCTCTCGCGGACTCGTTTATATTTCTAACGCTAACCCGGCTTGTAGTTGTGTTTATATTTGTAAATTTCAGTTTCACCCTATTCACCCCCCTCTAGGCGACTATCAATTGGTATCAGAGCCCGGTGCTTCATTAGAGCCTAACCGCTCGAAGTGATGTCGGGAGATCACGCCAAGAAGGAGATGGAGACCGGCGAAAAGCCCACTACAAGCCACGGGAGCACTTCATCGGAAGAGTCCCGCACCAAGAGGAGGGAGAAAAAGAAGAGCTCCTCCAACAAAGGGAAGGAGAAGAAATCTTCTTCTCACCACAAAGAGAAGAAGGAAAAATCTTCTTCCCACAAGCCGCATCGGAGTGAGGACAAGCCAAAGAGGATGAGGAAAGTGGTCTACTACGAGACCGACACTTCATCAACATCGACCTCCGGCTCCGATGCGCCCTCCGTGACTTCTAAACGCCAAGGGCGTAAGAAGTTTAGTAAGATCCCCCTACACTACCCTCGCATTTCTAAACATGAACCTTTGCTTTCCGTCCCATTAGGCAAACCACCAACTTTTGATGGTAAAGATTATGCTAGGTGGAGTGATTTAATGCGATTTCATCTAACCTCACTCCACAAAAGTATATGGGATGTTGTTGAGTTTGGTGCACAGGTACCATCCATAGGGGATAAGGATTATGATGAGGATGAGGTGGCCCAAATCGAGCACTTCAACTCTCAAGCAACAACGATACTCCTCGCCTCTTTAAGTAGAGAGGAGTATAACAAAGTTCAAGGGTTGAAGAGCGCCAAGGAGGTTTGGGATGTGCTCAAAACCGCGCACGAAGGAGATGAGCTCACAAAGATCACCAAGCGGGAAACGATCGAGGGGGAGCTCGGTCGATTCCGGCTTCACAAAGGGGAAGAGCCACAACACATGTACAACCGGCTCAAAACCTTGGTGAACCAAGTACGCAACCTCGGGAGCAAGAAGTGGGACGACCACGAAATGGTTAAGGTTATTCTAAGATCTCTCATTTTCCTTAACCCCACTCAAGTTCAATTAATTCGTGGTAATCCTAGATATACTAAAATGACCCCCGAGGAAGTTATCGGGAATTTTGTAAGTTTTGAGTGCATGATCGAAGGCTCGAGGAAGATCAACGAGCTTGATGATCCCACCACATCCGAAGCTCAACCCGTCGCAATCAAGGCGACGGAGGAAAAGAAGGAGGAGTCTACACCAAGTAGACAACCAATCGACGCCTCCAAGCTTGACAATGAGGAGATGGCACTCGTCATCAAGAGCTTCCGCCAAATCCTCAAGCAAAGGAGAGGGAAAGACTACAAGTCCCGCTCCAAGAAGGTTTGCTACAAGTGTGGTATGCCCGGTCACTTTATAGCTAAATGTCCATTATCAAGTGACAGTGATAGGGGCGACGACAAGAAGGGAAGAAGAAAGGAGAAGAAAAGATACTATAGGAAGAAGGGCGGCGATGCCCATGTTTGTCGGGAGTGGGACTCCGACGAAAGCTCAAGCGACTCCTCCGACGACGGGGACGCCGCCAACATCGTCGTCACCAAGGGACTCCTCTTCCCCAACGTCGGCCACAAGTGCCTCATGGCAAAGGACGGCAAAAAGAAGGTTAAATCTAAATCCTCCACTAAATATGAATCCTCTAGTGATGATAATGCTAGTGATGAGGAAGATAATTTGCGTACTCTTTTTGCCAACCTCAACATGCAACAAAAGGAAAAACTTAATGAATTGATTAGTGCCATCCATGAAAAGGATGATCTCTTGGACACCCAAGAGGACTTCCTTATTAAAGAAAATAAGAAGCATGTTAAGGTTAAAAATGCTTACGCTCTAGAGGTAGAAAAATGTCAAAAACTATCTAGTGAGCTAAGCACTTGCCATGAGATGATTGACAACCTTAGACATGAAAATGCTAGTTTAAATGCTAAGGTTGATTCACATGTTTGTAATGTTTCAATTTCCAATCCTAGAGATAATAATGATGATTTGCTTGCTAGGATTGAAGAATTGAACATTTCTCTTGCGAGTCTTAGAGTAGAAAATGAAAATTTAATTGCTAAGGCTAAAGAACTAGATGTTTGCAATGCTACAATTTCCGATCTTAGAGATAATAATGATATCTTGCGTGCTAAGATTGTTGAACTTAATTCTTGCAAACCATCTACATCTGCTATTGAGCATGTCACTATTTGTACTAGATGTAGAGATGTTAACATTGATGCTATACATGATCACATGGCTTTAATTAAACAACAAAATGATCATATAGCAAAATTAGATGCTAAAATTGCCGAGCATAACTTAGAAAATGAAAAATTTAAATTTGCTAGAAGTATGCTCTATAATGGGAGACGCCCGGGCATCAAGGATGGCATTGGCTTCCAAAAGGGAGACAATGTCAAACTTAGTGCCCCTCCTAAAAGATTGTCCAATTTTGTTAAGGGCAAGGCTCCCATGCCTCAGGATAACGAGGGTTACATTTTGTACCCTGCCGGTTATCCCGAGAGCAAAATTAGGAGAATTCATTCTAGGAAGTCTCACTCTGGCCCTAATCATGCTTTTATGTATAAGGGTGAGACATCTAGTTCTAGGCAACCAACCCGTGCTAAGTTGCCTAAGAAAATTCCTATTGCATCAAATGATCATGACATTTCATTTAAAACTTTTGATGCATCTTATGTGTTGACTAACAAATCCGGCAAAGTAGTTGCCAAATATGTTGGGGGCAAGCACAAGGGATCAAAGACTTGTGTTTGGGTACCCAAAGTTCTTGTGTCTAATGCCAAAGGACCCAAAACCATTTGGGTACCTAAAGTCAAGAACTAAACTTGTTTTGTAGGTTTATGCATCCGGGGGCTCAAGTTGGATACTCGACAGCGGGTGCACAAACCACATGACAGGGGAGAAAAAGATGTTCTCCTCATACGAGAAAAACCAAGATCCCCAAAGAGCAATCACATTCGGGGATGGAAATCAAGGTTTGGTCAAAGGTTTGGGTAAAATTGCTATTTCACATGGCCATTCCATTTCAAATGTTTTTCTTGTTGATTCATTATACTACAATTTGCTTTCCGTATCTCAATTATGCAAAATGGGCTACAACTATCTTTTCACTGATATATGTGTCACTGTCTTTAGAAGAAGTGATGATTCAATAGCATTTAAGGGAGTGTTAGAGGGTCAGCTATACTTGGTAGATTTTGATAGAGCTGAACTCAACGCTTGCTTAATTGCTAAGACTAACACGGGCTGGCTCTGGCATCGCCGACTAGCACATGTTGGAATGAAGAATCTTCACAAGCTTCTAAAGGGAGAACACATTTTAGGACTAACAAATGTTCATTTTGAGAAAGACAGGATTTGTAGCGCATGCCAGGCAGGAAAGCAAGTTGGCGCCCATCATCCACACAAGAACATCATGACGACCGACAGGCCGCTTGAGCTACTCCACATGGATCTATTCGGCCCGATTGCTTACATAAGCATCGGCGGGAATAAGTAATGTCTTGTAATAGTGGATGATTATTCTCGCTTCACTTGGGTGTTCTTTTTACAGGAAAAATCTCAAACCCAAGAAACCTTAAAGGGATTCCTAAGACGAGCTCAAAATGAGTTCGGCTTAAGGATCAAAAAGATTAGAAGCGACAACGGAACGGAGTTCAAGAATTCTCAAATTGAAGGCTTTCTTGAGGAGGAGGGCATCAAGCATGAGTTCTCTTCTCCCTACACGCCACAACAAAATGGTGTAGTGGAGAGGAAGAATCGAACTCTATTGGACATGGCAAGGACCATGCTTGATGAGTACAAGACTTCGGATCGGTTTTGGGCCGAGGCGGTCAACACCGCCTGCTACGCCATCAACCGGTTATATCTACACCGAATCCTCAAGAAGACATCCTATGAACTCCTAACCGGTAAAAAGCCCAACATTTCATATTTTAGAGTCTTTGGTAGCAAATGCTTTATTCTTGTTAAAAGAGGTAGAAAATCTAAATTTGTCCCTAAGACTGTAGAAGGCTTTTTACTAGGATATGATTCAAACACAAGGGCATATAGAGTCTTTAACAAGTCCACTGGACAAGTTGAAGTTTCTTGTGATGTTGTGTTTGATGAGACTAACGGCTCTCAAGTAGAGCAAGTTGATCTTGATGAGATAGGTGTTGAAGAGGCTCCGTGCATCGCGCTAAGGAACATGTCCATTGGGGATGTGTGTCCAAAGGAATCCGAAGAGCCTCCAAGAACACAAGATCAACCATCCTCCTCCACGCAAGCATCTCCACCGACTCAAAATGAGGATGAGGCTCAATTTGATGAAGGACAAGATCAAGAAGATGAGCCACCTCAAGATGATGGCAATGATCAAGGGGGAGATACAAATGATCAAGAAAAGGAGGATGAGCAAGAACCAAGACCGCCACACCCAAGAGTCCACCAAGCAATCCAACGAGATCACCCCGTCGACACCATCCTCGGCGACATTCATAAGGGGGTAACCACTAGATCTCGTGTTGCACATTTTTGTGAACATTACTCGTTTGTTTCCTCTATTGAGCCACACAGGGTAGAGGAAGCACTACAAGATTCAGATTGGGTGGTGGCGATGCAAGAGGAGCTCAACAACTTCACCAGGAATGAGGTATGGCATTTAGTTCCACGTCCTAATCAAAATGTTGTAGGAACCAAATGGGTCTTCCGCAACAAACAAGACGAGCATGGTGTGGTGACAAGGAACAAAGCTCGACTCGTGGCCAAGGGATATTCACAAGTCGAAGGTCTGGATTTTGGTGAAACCTATGCACCTGTAGCTAGGCTTGAGTCAATTCGCATATTATTAGCCTATGCTACTTACCATGGCTTCAAGCTTTACCAAATGGACGTGAAGAGTGCCTTCCTCAATGGACCAATCAAGGAAGAGGTCTATGTTGAGCAACCTCCCGGCTTTGAAGACAGTGAGTACCCTAACCATGTCTATAAGCTCTCTAAGGCGCTTTATGGGCTCAAGCAAGCCCCAAGAGCATGGTATGAATGCCTTAGAGATTTCCTTATTGCAAATGGCTTCAAAGTCGGAAAGGCCGATCCTACACTCTTTACTAAAACTCTTGAAAATGACTTGTTTGTATGCCAAATTTATGTTGATGATATTATATTTGGGTCTACTAATGAGTCTACATGTGAAGAGTTTAGTAGGATCATGACACAAAAATTCGAGATGTCTATGATGGGGGAGTTGAAGTATTTTCTAGGATTTCAAGTGAAGCAACTCCAAGAGGGCACTTTCATTAGCCAAACAAAGTATACTCAAGACATTCTAAACAAGTTTGGGATGAAGGATGCCAAGCCCATCAAGACACCCATGGGAACCAATGGGCATCTCGACCTCGACACGGGAGGTAAGTCCGTGGATCAAAAGGTATACCGGTCGATGATAGGTTCTTTACTCTACTTATGTGCATCTCGACCGGATATTATGCTTTCCGTATGCATGTGTGCAAGATTCCAAGCCGACCCTAAGGAAGCTCACCTTACGGCCGTGAAACGAATCTTGAGATATTTGGCTTATACTCCTAAGTTTGGGCTTTGGTATCCTAGGGGATCCACATTTGATTTAATTGGTTATTCGGATGCCGATTGGGCGGGGTGCAAAATCAATAGGAAGAGCACATCGGGGACTTGCCAGTTCTTGGGAAGATCCTTGGTGTCTTGGGCTTCAAAGAAGCAAAATTCGGTCGCTCTTTCCACCGCCGAAGCCGAGTACATTGCCGCAGGTCATTGTTGCGCGCAATTGCTTTGGATGAGGCAAACCCTGCGGGACTACGGTTACAAATTAACCAAAGTCCCTTTGCTATGTGATAATGAGAGTGCAATCAAAATGGCCGACAATCCCGTCGAGCATAGCCGCACTAAACACATAGCCATTCGGTATCACTTTTTAAGGGATCACCAACAAAAGGGAGATATCGAGATTTCATACATTAATACTAAAGATCAATTAGCCGATATCTTTACCAAGCCTCTTGATGAACAATCTTTTAACAAACTTAGACATGAGCTCAATATTCTTGATTCGCGCAACTTCTTTTGTTGATTTGCACACATAGCTCATTTATATACCTTTGATCATATCTCTTTCATATGCGATGACTAATGTGCTTTTCAAGTCTATTTCAAACCAAGTCATAGGTGTATTGAAAGGGAATTGGAGTCTTCGGCGAAGACAAAGGCTTCCACTACGTAACTCATCCTTCGCCGTCGCTCCAAGCAACTCTCCGTTCTAGGGGGAGAAAGCATGAGCACCAAGCAAAAGGACTCCATCTTTGGTATAATCTTCACTCATTTGTCTTGACCAAAGTGGGAGAATGTAACTCAAGGGCTCTAATGATTCCGTTTTTGGCGATTCATGCCAAAGGGGAGAAAGTAAGAGCCCAAAGCAAAAGGACCGCACCACCACCAATTTCAAAAACTTAGTGTTGAATATTTTCAATTGGTATCCTATTGTGTTCAAAAGGGGGAGTAAGTAGTATTTCAAAAATGATATATTAAAACCCTCTTGAACACTAAGAGGAGGATCTCATTTAGGGGGAGTTTTGTTTAGTCAAAGGAAAAGCATTTGAAACAGGGGGAGAAAATTTCAAATCTTGAAAATGCTTCTCAAAATCTTATTCACTTGCCTTTGACTACTTGCAAAAGAACTTTGAAAAGGATTTACAAAATAGTTTGCAAAAACAAAACATGTGGTGCAAGCGTGGTCCAAAATGTTATACAAGAAACAATCCATGCATATCTTGTAAGTATTTATATTGGCTCAATTCCAAGCAACCTTTACACTTACATTATGCAAACTAGTTCAATTATGCACTTCTATATTTGCTTTGGTTTGTGTTGTCATCAATCACCAAAAAGGGGGAGATTGAAAGGGAATTAGGCTAACACCTAGTCCCTAATTAATTTTGGTGGTTGAATTGCCCAACACAAATAATTGGACTAACTAGTTTGCCCAAGTGAATAGATTATACAGGTGTAAAAGGTTCACACTCAGCCAATAAAAAGATCAAGTTTTGGATTCAACAAAGGAGCAAAGAGGCAACCGAAGGCACCTCTGGTCTGGAGGCACCGGACTGTCCGGTGTACACCGGACAGTGTCCGGTGCGCCACCGGACAGTGTCCGGTGCACCAAAGGACTCCAACTCGAACTAGCCACCTTCGGGAATTTCCAGAGGCGACTCCGCTATAATTCACCGGACTGTCCGGTGTACACCGGACAGTGTCCGGTGCGCCAAGGAAGAGCGGCCTCAGGAACGCGCCAGCTTCGGGAATCTCCAACGGCTAGTCCGCTATAATTCACCGGACATGTCCGGTGTGCACCGGACTGTCTAGTGCAACTCCGGAGCAACTGCTATTCGGCGCTAACGGCTACCTGCGACGCAATTAATGCGCGCGCAGCGCGCGCAGAAGTCAGGCGCGCCCATACTGGCGCACCGGACAAGGAACAGTGCATGTCCGGTGTGCACCGCACATCCAGGCGGGCCCACAAGTCAGAAGCTCCAACGGTCAGAATCCAACGGCAGTGATGACGTGGCGGGGGCACCGGACATGTCCGGTGTGCACCGGACTGTCCGGTGCGCCATCGAACAGACAGCCTCCCAACGACCACTTTTGGTGGTTGGGGCTATAAATACCCCAACCACCCCACCATTCATTGCATCCAAGTTTTCCACTTCCCAACTACTACAAGAGCTCTAGCATTCAATTCTAGACACACCAAAGAGATCAAATCCTCTCCAAATTCCACACAACGCCATAGTGACTAGAGAGAGTGATTTGCTTGTGTTCTTTCGAGCTCTTGTGCTTGGATTGCTTTCTTCTTTTTTGATTCTTTCATTGCAATCAAACTCACTTGTAATTGAGGCAAGAGACACCAAACTTGTGGTGGTCCTTGTGGGAACTTTGTGTTCCAAGTGATTGAGAAGAGAAAGCTCACTCGATCCGTGGGATCGTTTGAGAGAGGGAAGGGTTGAAAGAGACCCGGCCTTTGTGTCCTCCTCAACGGGGAGTAGGTTTGCGAGAACCGAACCTCGGTAAAATAAATCCGCGTGTCACACTCTTTATTTGCTTGCGATTTGTTTTGCGCCCTCTCTCGCGGACTCGTTTATATTTCTAACGCTAACCCGGCTTGTAGTTGTGTTTATATTTGTAAATTTCAGTTTCGCCCTATTCACCCCCCCTCTAGGCGACTATCAGAAACGCCGGTCCAAGAAGAAGACACTCCTGCTTCTCCTTCTGCTATTGAAGTAGAAGAAATTATGAAGGTAATGACTGAACCTTTGCCTTTCAGGCTAAGTCCGCTGGCACTGGAACTGACGAAGTTTTTTCAGAAGGACAAGGCAGCTTCGGCAGTAGAAAGTCCTGTGAAGCCAAAAAAGCGGAGAATTATTCAAGTAACAGATGTGATCCATCAGACGCCGCCACCGGCAACGGTGTCAAAAATTGTTTTTACTGAAACTGCCGAAGCCGAAGCTACTGAAATGAAAACTGCTGAAGCTGAATCCGGCAAAGCCGAAGCTACCGGGGCCGAAGCCAGAGCCACCGAAGAGTCGGACCTGGAAACCACACTTGAGGTTATTGACAACATACTGCTGAAAATGGCTGAAGAGGAAGCTACCGTGGCTACAGTGAACACGGCAACGGAGAAGGGGAAGGAGCAAATTGATGAAATTTCAGAAGAAGATTTTAACTTTCAAGATTTGCTCGGACAAGAATTAACGGACGCCGAAAAAGAGGAGTTGAGAAAATATGCCATATCCTGCGGATACAAATCGGGGGCTATGCTTTTTGGTGGGGTCAACGAAGGGAAATTAAGATGCCTTCGGAACCGCACCGAAGCCAAAATTGTTAGAACCCTTTCCAAAAGCATTGGCTTGCTGAAGCTGGAAGCGGACTTGTGTCGTTATCAACGACACCACATCGCCGGAAGCCTGCTCTATGCTAACTTCAAGGTAACAAATATTTTTGTTATTTTGTTATTATTATTGTTAACTTTTGTGTTGTGTTCTGACGAAAATCATTTCGGCAGAGCATATTGTTAAGCAAGGTTCTGAAGATGCAACAAGATCTGGAGGAAGAGAAAAACAAAACCGTTATTCAAGATTTGGCTGAAAAAATTGAAAACCATGAAGCCAATCTGAAAAAGAAAGACTTCGCAATTCAAAATCTTGAAATCATGGTCAAAGAGCACGAAGGTGCACTAGAAAAGAAGGATTTTATCATTCAGACCATGGAGGGCTCTTTGGCTGAAGTCCAAACTGAAAATGACAAATTAAAAAATGAATTGCTCCGTCAATCAGAAAAATTCGAGCAAGAAAAGAAATATTTTGAAGCAAGCCTGAAGACTGAAGTGGATAAATACTCAAATCTGCAGAAATCCTTTACAGAACTTCAGGAGAAATGCTTAAGCTTCGGCATCCGATGTGTGCAGCGGCTGAAGGACGTGTTTCACTCTGTCGGAGCTAGCTCTTCGAAATTTACACCTTCAGCTGAAAACTTGCCAAGAACATTAGAACATATTGAAGGCGAAGTTGATGCCCTTGACGAAGTTATTGGTGGGCACGCTGACTTCTGCGCCCTGGTAGCTTCTCGGGGCACAGCTGCTGCTTTTTTGAAGGCTGGCTGCACACATGGAAACACTGTGAACAGACCAAACTTCAGCCTGTCAGCTTTAGATTTGTTAGATATCCCAAACTTAGTCAGAAGCATCGGAAATAGATTTATGACCCAGATCTGGGTAAGTGGCGGGCGGAAAATGGCAGGCGACGAAGCTCGAAGCCATCTTAAGCCGGTAAAAAACTTATGTTTGTTGCTTTTACCTTCTCCTTTGAAATTTGTACCTTTCTTAGTGTGCTGTTTGATATATACAGGATGACGAAGCTGAAGATTGACAGTGCTGAAGTTTGACAAAACTGAAGACGAAGCCTTAGCTGAAGCTTAAAATTGCTTATAATGTGCTTTCCTACAAAAATTCTTGGAGAAACTTTTGTAATATAGATATGGAGTAACTTATGTAAATTTGTACATACCTTTTAATATATTCTGTCTCCTTTAAGCGCATCCAGTCTGCTTTGCTGTGGACGAAACTTCTCTTTTGAGCCGAAGGCGAAAAACACCTTCCCTTCTTTTCGTACACAACGAAGCATAGAAAATTTTTCCTTCAAATCTTTTTCCCTTCTCTCTTTTTTTTCTGAAGCACCTAACTTTTTTGTGTAGCATGATGATGATTCTATACATGTCTAAATGAATGTTCATGAATGCAAATGACATGATGATATGTTATGTGCAATTGAATATTAGGACACATGCTCAAAAAATCATAAGCACGGCCCTTCGTCCCCTCAAGAATGATAAAAATGTTTTTGTCGTTTACTTTTCGGCTTCACCGTTTACTTTTCGGTGTATCAGCATTGACTTTTCGCTGTAAGCCTCCCTTAGAAGCTTCTTCGCCTTTTACTTTCGGCGGAATCAGCGTTTATTTTTCGCTGTAAGCCTCCCTTAGGAGCTTCTTCGCCTTTTACTTTCGGCGGAACCAGCGTTTATTTTTCGTTGTAAGCTCTGCATTCCCTTAGGAACGTCTTTTGAGCTTCTCCCTGTTTTCTTTTCTTTGTCTTTGCACTCGAGGGTGCGTTCTCAGCTTTTACATTTACATTTTTGGGGGATATCGCTCTTATAGAATTGAAATAAGGAAAAGAAAAATTACATGTTGTGGCCCCATTAAAAACCTTTCTCCCCCTTTGGAAAGGAAAAGGGTGCCACAAAAAAGAATATAAAAAATTACATCAAACTAAACATAATATCTCCGAAGCTCATCCGCATTCCACGATCTAGGAATGTCATTGCCGTCCAAATCCTTCAACCTATAGGAACCAGGTCTTGACGAAGATACTACCAAAAAGGGGCCTTCCCACTTCAGCTGTAATTTGCCTACTGTTTCGGGGTTAGCTACTCTTCGAAGTACCAAGTGTCCTGGTTCAATGTTCTTCAACTTGACCTTTCTATCGCGCCATTTTATTGTTTCAGCTTGATATTTATTGATGTTTTCCACAACTTGGAGTCTGATTCCTTCAATAGCATCTTTTTCTACAGAGCAATCAGCTTCGTTTTCGCCCTCTGCCGAAGCTACTGTCCTTATTGATCCTGTTTTAGCCTCTTCTGGGGTTATTGCTTCGTCACCAAATAATAGTTTAAAGGGTGTAAATCCTGTTGATCTTGAGATGGTTGTATTATGACTCCACACCACTTTGATTGAAGATTGACTTCATTATTCCTGTCATTATGATCCCATTGGCTCTTTCAACAAGTCCATTTGATTCTGGGTGTCGGACTGATGCAAAATGGATCTTCATGCCGATTTGATTACAAAATTCTCTGAAGGCTTCAGAATCAAATTGTGTCCCATTATCCACAGTGATAGCCTTCGGTACTCCGAAGCGACAAACAATGTTCTGCCAGAAAAACTTTTGAATAGTAAACGAAGTTATTGTGGCTAAAGGCTTCGCCTCAATCCATTTGGAAAAATATTTCACTGCCACCACCACGTATCTTAAGTTCCCCTGTGCCGGTGGTAATGGACCTAGCAAATCCAGACCCCACCTTTGCAACGGCCAAGTGGGTTGTATTAACTGAGTTAAAGACGAAGGTTGTTTTTGATCTCTTGCACATTTCTGACAACCTTCGCACTTTTGAACTAAATCCGCTGCATCCGAAGCTGCCTTTGGCCAATAAAATCCTTGGCGAAAAACTTTCCCAAGCAAGGGCCTAGATCCAATGTGTGATCCACACAGACCTGCATGTATGTCCTTCATTAACTCTATACCTTCGGATCTGGATAAGCACTTGAGTAATGGGGAACAGACCCCGCGCTTGTATAACTCCCCTTCTATTATAACATATGGTCGAGCTCTTGCTTCTATTCTCCTGTTATAAGCTTCGTCGTCTGAAAGAAAATTACCCTGAAGGAAAGAGATGATCTCAGTTCTCCAATCTTCACTATAAACAGGGGATATGTTAAGGATTGCTCTTTCAAGAAGCTCGACCGAAGGTGCTTTTATTGTTTCAAAAAATACTTCAGAAGGTACAGGCAGCCCCTGGGCTGCTGACTTAGCCAATAGATCAGCGTATTCATTTTCTCCACGAGGAATATTTTTGACAGAGAAACCTTCGAAGGAAGCCTCAATCCTTCAGACTGTACCTAGATATTTTTCGAGCTTCGGGTCTCTTGCTTTGTAACTTTTGTCAATATGACCAGAAATAACTTGGGAATCAGTTTTAAGGATGGCCCTTCTGATTCCCATTGCCTTTAATTTCCAAAGACCCAAAAGCAAAGCTTCATACTCGGCGATGTTATTTGTGCAACTAAAATCAAGTTTTGCCGCATAACAAGTTTTAACTTTGGAAGGTGAAATCAACACAGCAGCCGCTCCTGCTCCGAAGGTTCCCCAAGACCCATCGCAAAACACTGTCCATGCTTCGGCGTCTTTATTTGTTTCTTCCTCCTGAGCCCCTGGCGTCCAGTCAGCAATGAAGTCTGCTAACGCCTGGGACTGAATCGAAGATCTATGAACATATTCAATACAAAATTCATTGAGCTCTGCAGCCCATTTTCCAATCCTTCCAGTAGCTTCTCGGTTCCTCATAATATCCTTCAGAGGTTGTGAAGAAGGAACAATTATGTTGTAAGCTTGAAAATAGTGCTGAAGCTTCCTGGAGGCCATCAAGACAGCATACAGTACCTTCTCCAACTCTGTATAATTTTTCTTTGACAAACTAAGAACTTCGGAAACAAAATATATTGGGGCCTGCCTCTTAACTTGGCCTTCAAGCTTCTCCTGAACAAGTGCTGCACTTACCGCTGAGTGCGAAGCTGCCACATATAATAACAAAGGAGCCCCTGGCGTAGGTGGAGTTAGTGTTGTCAAATCTATCAAATACTGTTTCAGTTCTTCAAAGGCCTTCTGCTGGATTGGTCCCCATTGAAAGACTTTGGCTGACTTCAGTACTTCGAAGAATGGTAAGTTTCTTTCTGCAGATCTGGATATAAATCTATTGAGAGATGCCAGCCTTCCTGTCAATCTTTGAGCCCCCTTTTTTGTACTTGGTGGCTCCATTCGAAGTATAGCTTCGATTTTACTTGGGTTGGCCTCAATTCCCTTTGTTGAAACTAAGCAACCAAGAAATTTCCCCTTCTTTACTCCGAAGACACATTTTTCTGGATTCAGCTTTAGACCAGCCTGTCTAAAATTAGCAAAGGTCTCTTGTAAATCAGCAATGTGGTTGTCCTGCTTCGTGCTCTTTACAATGATATCATAAACATAAGTTAGTACATTCCTGCCTATCTGAGAATGGAGAACCTTTGCTGTCATTCTGCTGAAGCTTCCTCCAGCATTCTTAAGCCCTTCAGGCATCTGAAGGTAACAGTATGTCCCACTAGGGGTTATGAAGCTGGTTTTTGGTTCATCCTCCTTCTTCATCCAGATTTGATGATAGCCTGAATAGCAATCCAGCAAACTCATAAGTTCTGATGAAGCTGCTGCATCGACTAGAGAATCTATCCTTGGCAATGGGAACTCATCCTTCGGACAGGCCTTATTGAGATCAGTAAAATCGATGCACATTCTCCATTTACCATTGGCCTTCTTCACCATAACAGTGTTAGCCAACCATTCTGGGTATTTTACCTCTCTAATAACTCCGACACTAAGGAGTCATTTCACTTCATTCCGAGCACCTTCGGCCTTATCGTCAGACATCTTCCGAAGCCTCTGCTTCCTGGGTCTGAAGGATGGATCAACATTGAGCGAGTGCTCAATAACATCCCTATTAACTCCGCAAAGATCATTAGCTGACCAAGCAAAAACATCTTTATTGTTGAACAAAAACCTTATCAAGGTTTTCTCCTGCTCTTCGGACAATTGAGATCCCAATAACACCTTCTGCTCTGCTATATCCTCACATAAGAGCATGGGTTTCGGCTGGTCAGCCGAAGTAGCTTTTTCCCTTCTGAACTTGTACTGCTCACAAGCTTCAGTTCCATCTATATTATGGATTGCTTTTGAGTCTGTCCAATTCCCTTCGGCCCTTCTGGCAGCTTCTTGACTTCCATGAATAGCAATGGGCCCTTGGTCCGAAGGTATCTTCATGCAAAGATAAGCTGGATGCAGAATTGCTTCGAAGGCATTAAGAGTACCACGACCAATGATTGCATTGTAAGGGTACTCCATGTCAACAATATCAAACATAACTTGCTTAGTCCTTGTGTTGTTGATGAATCCGAAGGCCACTGACATTGAGATTTTGCCAAGTGCTACAATCTGCCTTCCTCCGAAGCTGTAGAGGGGATGTGTGGCGTCAAGAATTTTATCTTCGGGCTCTTGCATCTGTCTGAAGGCCTTAGCAAATATGATATCAGCTGCACTGCCTGTATCAACCAAAACATTGTGGACCAGAAATCCTTTGATAACACAAGAGATAACCATAGCATCATTGTGTGGGTAATCCTTCAGTTGAAGGTCCTCTTGGGAAAAGGTAATTGGAATGTGAGACCATCTTGACTTGACGAAGGGTCCTTGCACCCCGACATGCTGTACCCTTCTCTGTGCTTCCTTCTTCTGTTTCTTGTTGGCTGGTTCTGAACATGAACCGCCTGTTATCGGGAGTACCAGCTTCGGAACCGAAGCAGCTCCAGCTTGAATATTGAATGAAGCCATTAGCTCAGAAAAGTGGAAGTGAGTTCACCGGAGGTGGGCGCCAATGTTGGGGACTCGTTCTCAAATGCTATGAATTAAGAACAAGGCAACATAAAATGTTAAATGTTAACACCCTTCGTCCAATGAAGCATTATCCCATTAAGGATAATGAACTTCGGACGAAGGTTAAAGACGATACAATTACGAAGGTTTAATCTTCGTAATTGAACTCTAATAGATTATATAAAATAATATGAAATACGAAACATTGAAGACAAATAAATTATAAATGAACAGCATCACTTTTACATTATCTCAATTAAATGTGTCCAAATATTAAATACATTTATACCTCTGCCTTGACAAAGATTAATTCCCGATTGATGCGATTGCAATTACAGAAAAGCGTGAACAGTAAAGGAATACTGTTCACTATTTATAGGCACGGGACACAGCCTGTGAGGAATTACAATTATGCCCCTCATAAAAGATTACAACAACGACTCAAACATTTATGGACTAAAAGGTCATTCTACTTTTAAGTCGGTTTGTAATTCCGAAGCTTCATGAAGAGGAACCTTCGGTCATCACATGCGGACAGCTTCAGCCGAAGCTGTTTCTCCCTGCAGGACCTTCGGCGACGAAGCATAGTCCCAATAGAGGATGAAGTAGTGGTTTTCTAAAGCTTTCTCAAGGCTAGGCTTCGGTTCCTGCTACACAAGATGATGGCAGGGGTACTGAAGAGGTTTTATATATATCTGCATAAGCTTACCCCCAATGAAATAATGAGGCTTGGGGTTTTTTAGGCTGTATAAAGCCAAGGGATAGAACCAAGTGCAGAATGCTCTTCCCATATCCATGAGCTACATTACTAGACGAAAGTAACTGGGAAAGAGTGTCTGCATAATAACTTCGTATGCTACAACTTTGCTTATTGAAAGGAAGCCTAGTTCCTAGTCCTAGCATACCATAGTAAATGGCCCAACTCCTAGAGGAAGTAGTGGTTTTATATGAAAATGGTTTGAAAGGCAGGGAGAACATCAAGGGCATAATCCAAAGGGCTATCAAGAACAGCTTCGGCATTAAGAGGTTGATTTGTTATATGAACTTTGAAGCTCAAGCTACCATGGTTGCCTTCAACGTTGTTTGTACTTACATCGATACAAGGGACCTAGTTCAGGAGCACTTGGCCTTCAATATTTGGCTGTTAAGGGTTGAATGGGTGATGCCAGAGCCGAAGGAAGACAGCCAAATGAAGCAAGAGCCAGGTCTCGTTAGGCTAAACTATAAGTACAAGTTCAATAACTAGTTTAGGGAGCCATGCGACGAATGGCTGGAGGCTATTGATGATAAGTGTAACAAAATTCTTGGAATTTTTTTGAAAGGAAGATGAAGCTTTTTAAACTGTGTGTTTGACGCCATCAAGTTTGTCTATCCTGATTACCCCTAGCTGACACAAAGTGGAGGGAAAGAAAAGAAAACAAAAGCACACGAAGGTCACCACCAAAAGCATAGAATTTCTATGGTGGAAGAAGATGAACCTACTAAGAAGAAAATCAGCTTTGAAGAAAGAGTAGTTGTTATCGAGTCGAGGCTAACTATAGGAGCTTCCGAAATATCAAATGTACAAAATGGCATTTTGCACGACTTTACTAATGTTTAAAATTCATTGTGCATGTTTTTTTAGATGGCTTGTATATGTTTTACAGAAAAAACTTGAAGCTGATGAAGTTGTAGAATTGCCTATACTTAATGAAGCTCCACTGGCTGAAATGTGACTAGAGCCAAAAAAAGGCTTCGGCTCCAACACCTGTGACCAGAACTTCATGAAAGGCGGATGGATAACACCTGTCATGAATGCCTTCCTAAAAGGGAAATGTGCCTTGGGCCATTTCTAAGTGTTTTGGTGATTAAGTACCTAACACATCACTTTGATATAACATACTAATTGTGAGTATGAGCTTAGAGTCAAAGTGAAGCAAATTGAGAATTGTAAGAACAAAGTGCAAACTCTACAAGAAACAAAGGTATGATTCTAGCGCTTAGTAAATTGTTTTTGGTACTAACTATGTTCTACTAAGTGCTAGGAAACTTCTCAAATCAAGAAAGATTCAAAGGGAGAAGTTTGGCTAAGTTCAGCCAAACTTGCATCAGCCTGCGGTGCATTGGACTGTCTGTTGTGCACCGAACAGTGTCTGGTGCCCAGGCTGGCGCGCTCAGTGAACTGGCCGCTCTCTGGAAAGACACTAGGCGTCACGTCTATAATTCACCGGACTGTCTGGTGTGCACCGGACTGACCAGTGTGCCAGCCGCGCGCCCAGCCAATGGTTGACCGCATGATCAGCGGGCGACACGTGGCTCAGCCAATGGTTAGCAGGCGACACCGGACTATCCGGTGTGCCGTGGGACTAGAGGCTGGCAACGGTCGGCTTCACCAAAGAAGGAAGGAGATCGCGTACTGTTCACTGTCCGATGGGGCACCAGACTGTCCGGTGCGCCCACTGACAGAAGGCAACCAAAGCCTACCAAACGGAGCTCTAACGACTCCTTGGACCCTTGGGGTTTAAAAGGGACCCCTAGGCGCATGGAGCTCTACACCAAGTACTCATTGAACATCCTACAACGCCGAGACTCCGCAAGCACGCAATTGTTTCATTGTGATAGAGATTTGAGCACTTCCTTGAGTTGTAACTCCGCTGTGTTGTTTCGTGTGCTCTTTCTTATCTTGTGTGTGTGTTGTTGCTGCAACTCTAACTCTTGTGTGTGTTTCTATTCTTCCTTACTCTTGTGTTCATTTGAGATCATTTGTGTAAGGCGTGAGAGACTCCAAAATTGTGGAGATTCCTTACAACAGGATATTGTTGAGATAAAGAGAACCATGGTATTCAAGTTGATCTTTGGATCACTTGAAAGGGGTTGAGTGCAACCCTCGTCCATTGGGATGCCACACGTGGAGTAGGCAAGTATTCTACTTGACCGAACCACGGGATAAAAATCGTCGTGTCACTTGTCTTTATCTTCTGTCATTTTCTCTCTATTCACTTCACTTACATAATTGATCTTAGTTTAATACTAACTTAGTGAAGAGCGATTAAGTGAAGAAGTTTACTCCCCTCATACTTCTCATTCGAACTTGGCTCTTGCTTTCACTAATTCAATGTTAGTCCAAGTTTGTTTTATTGAGCAGTTTTTTACAGGATCACCTATTCACCCCCTTCTAGGTGCTCTCACTTCCTTGATGATGAAACAACCAAGGAGGTCCCTAAGGTCGAAGCCGCTTTAGAGGATTCGAGTGAAAAACAACCACCATAGCAATGATGGTGGTCAAAGAAACTAATGCTTCCATGGTGATTACACCAACGGGCGGTACTCAAAGTGGGGTCTATCAACTGTTAATGGTAACTAGAGGGGCCAAAGCTGCAATGGCAATTGTACCATTTGCAGTGGTTGAAGCCAGGGACAATACTCCAGAACAGGTAGCTATCCACAAGAATAATGAGGGGACAAGGTCAGGGGGCCAAAGAGCCAAAAGAAATGAAGGAAGAAAAAATCTCCAAAGAAGAAATCCCTTCAGAGGGAAAAAGGAAAACTGGCCCTGGACAATTTGTGATTCACCATGTAGTCGACAAAAAGATGACTTTGGAGCAAATTGCCAAAACACATGCTTTTGCCGAGAGACAGGGATATTCGCCAAGGGCGACTGTTTTTGGTAGAGGACAAGATGATTATCTTTATTGTTGCATGGATAACATGGAGATCGATGTGTGCCACTTTATGATGGATAATATCGGATATCCAAAGCTTGAAGTTGGCCTGTCCGCGATGCTTGTCGAAGATATTTTGGACTAACTTGCTTACACAAGCTTGAAGGTAGGCATTTTTGTTCTTGCTTCAGTTTCCTAGATCTTTGAAAATTGACTTGAGTTAGCTAGTTTAACTATGTTCTATGGTATGTAGGGCTTATACTGAGCAAGGCGTTGAAGGTTCAGAAAGATTCTGAAGCTAGGGCCGCACAAGCAATAATAGACAAGCTTCGCTCAGAGGTTGATGAACTTTTTGACAATAACGAGAAGAAAGAAAAAATGTTTGTGACTCTAGCGAATGATTTAATTGAAAGTCAAACCAAGCTTTATAAGGCCATTGAAAAGAAAAAAATGCTTGTCACTTCTCAGTTTCAGTTTTGCACCCTTGCTGGAATTTCTGAAGTTTAGAGTTCTTGGTTTCTCCCTTCCCCTTTTCTTGTGGTTTTGTGGAGAAACTTTGAGTCCTTTTGATATGTTTTCTGTTTGGGGTTGATTTTTGGAGAAGTAGGCTCTATGGATCATTGCGTACGCTCATATGTTGTAGTTCTTGGTCATGATCCGAGCAGATTTCTCTTTGAGTTTGTTTTAAGAAAACCCCAACAAAACCCTATCACTCTCGAGATTTCTGATTTGCGATTTGATTTCTTGTTTGTTCGGGTTCATACTTCACCAGAGAACTTCTTTTACACCTTGCAAACTGTTAGTCAAATTTGAGATCATTCTAGCATTTTTGCTTGCCCGGCACTGCCACCCGTGTGCGCGGCAATACCAGACCCCAACACCGCAGGACCTTAGGTCGGCACTGCAGCTCGGACTTCCTTGTGATTTTGATTCTGATATTTTCCAAGAAGTTATGGCTGCTGTTTTTAGGGTTTTAGTGCATACCAACAACACTGGTTTCTGGTACACCCTATTCTGCTGCTCTGAGTCCCTCGAGGGCTTTCGGGTTGAACATTGGGATCAAAGTCACATACTCGCAAGACGAGAATTTTTAGTGGCTCCCATTGACCCCCTCTGGTCGCCTCACCAGTCCTACAAAAATGGAGCTACAATTGGAAAGATACAACTTTTGGAAGATTCGTATGACTAAACACAAAAAACTGGGTTCTAAGTTGATTTTATTAAATATAAATTATATGGAAAATGTATTTTAGCTAAACATATTCCCAAACTTTCATGTGTTTCACCGATGCTGCAATTTTGAGTTGAGTCGTGTATCGGCTCACATCATCAATGATTCTGGTGCGCCAGCGGAGTAACGGCTACACAGCGCCCACGGTCGTCTGCCAGGAACAATAAATACGCTACAGTGCACGCCTGCACGCGCAGAAGTCAGGACAGGCGCCTGTCCGGTGCACCACCGGACTATCCGGTGGCCCAGAAGTCAGAAGCTCCAACGGTCAGAACTCAACGGCCGGGTGACATGGCTGGCGCACCAGACAGTGTCTGGTGGCGCACCGGACTGTCCGGTGCGCCATGCGACAGCAGCCTCCATCAACGGCTCCTTTGGTGGTTGGGGCTATAAATATCCCCAACCACCCACCATTCATTGGATCCAAGTTTTCAACCTTCACACCTCATACAAGAGCTATAGCATTCAATACAAGACACAAACAAAGAGATCAAATCCTCTCCCAAGTCCGGAATCACTCCAACCAAATTAGTGACTAGAGAGAGAGACATTTGTGTTCATTTAAGCTCTTGCGCTTGGATTGCTTTTTTTCTTCCTTCTTTCTTGTGCTCAATTCACTTGTAATCAGAACAAGAGACACCAAGTTGTGGTGATCCTTGTAGTGGACTTAGTGTCCCATTTGATTGAAGAGAAAGGCTCACTCGGTCTAGGTGACCGTTTGAGAGAGGGAAAGGGTTGAAAGAGACCCGGTCTTTGTGACTATCTCAACGGGGAGTAGGTTTGCAAGAACCGAACCTCGGTAAAAAAATCACCGTGTTCATCTGCTTTATTTCTTTGTTGATTTGTTTTTCCTCTCTTTCTGACTCAATTATATTTCTAACGCTAACCCCGACTTGTAGTTGTGCTTAAAGTTTATAAATTTCAGATTTGCCTATTCACCCCCCTCTAGGCGACTTTCAATTGGTATCAGAGCCCGGTGCTTCATTAGAGCCTAACCGCCCGAAGTGATGTCGGGAGATCACGCCAAGAAGGAGATGGTGACCGGCAAGAAGCCCGCCACAAGCCACGGGAAGGCTCCATCAAGGGAGTCCGGAAACAAAAAGAAGGAGGGATCCCCTTCACGCATTAGGACGCACAAGAGTGGCGAGAAGAAGAAGAAAATGAAGAAAGTGGTCTACTACGAGACCGACTCTTCATCGCCCTCTACTTCGGGATCCGACGCCACGTCCATCACTTCTAAGCACCAAGAGCGCAAGAAGTATAGTAAGATTCCCCTACGCTATCCTCGCATTCCTAAACATACTCCATTACTTTCCGTCCCATTAGGCAAACCACCGACATTTGACGGTGAAGATTATTCTAGGTGGAGTGATATGATGAGATATCACCTAACCTCACTCCACAAAAGCATATGGAATGTTGTTGAGTTTGGAGTACAGGTACCATCCGTAGGGGATGAAGATTATGATGAGGACGAGGTGGCCCAAATCGAGCACTTCAACTCTCAAGCAACGACTATACTCCTCACCTCTCTAAGTCGAGAGGAGTATAATATGGTGCAAGGGTTGAAGAGCGCCAAAGAGATTTGGGACGTACTCAAGACCGCGCACGAAGGAGATGAGGTGACCAAGATCACCAAGCGGGAGACGATCGAGGGGGAGCTCGGTCGATTTATGCTAAACCAAGGAGAGGATCCACAAGCCATGTACAACCGGCTAAAAACCTTGGTGAACCAAGTGCGCAACCTCGGGAGCTCCAAGTGGGATGACCATGAAATGGTCAAGGTTATTCTAAGATCACTTGTATTTCTTAACCCTACTCAAGTACAATTAATTCGTGGTTATCCTAGATATAAGCTAATGTCTCCCGAGGAAGTTATAGGAAAATTTGTGAGCTTTGAATTAATGATCAAAGGCTCTAAGATGATCATCGAGCAAGGCACCACCTCAACACCCGAGGCGCAACCCGTCGCCTTCAAGGCAACGGAGGAGAAGAAAGAAGACTCTACACCTAGTAGGGTCCCCATCGACGCCTCCAAGCTCGACAATGAGGAGATGGCGCTCATCATCAAGAGCTTTCGCCAAATCCTCAAGCAAAGGAGGGGAAAAGACTACAAGTCGCGCTCCAAGAAGGTTTGCTACAAATGTGGTAAGCACAGTCATTTTATCGCTAAATGCCCTTTGTCTAGTGATAGTGACAGAGATAACGATAAGAAGGGAAAGAGGAAAGAAAAGAAGAGGTACTACAAGAAGAAGGGCGGCGATGCACATGTTTGCCGGGAGTGGGACTCCGACGAGAGCTCCACCGACTCCTCCTCCGACGAGGACGCCGCCAACATCGCCGTCACCAAAGGACTCCTCTTCCCCAACGTCGGCCACAAGTGCCTCATGGCAAAGGACGGTAAAAGGAAGAAGGTAAAATCTAGAGCTTTCACTAAATATGCAACTTCTAGTGATGAGGCTAGCTCTAGTGATGATGAGAATGATTTGCTCACCCTTTTTGCCAACTTGAACATGCAACAAAAAGAAAAATTAAATGAATTGATTAGTGCTATTAATGAGAAGGATGAACTCTTGGCTAGCCAAGAGGACTTCCTAATTAAAGAAAACAAAAAACATGTTAAGGTTAAAAATGCTTATGCTCTAGAGGTAAAAAAATTTGAAAAATTATCTAGTGAGCTAAGCACTTGCCATGATGTTATTTCCAACCTTAGAAATGAAAATGCCAAATTAATTGCTAAGGTTGAGAAATCAAATATTTGTGATGATTCAATTGACAATCTTAGAAATGATAATGCTAGTTCAATTGCTAAGATTCAAAAATTGAATGCCTCTCTTGCTAGCCTTAGAAATGAGAATAAAAAATTAATTGCTAAGGCTAAGGAATTAGATGTTTGCAATGTTTCTATTTCCAATCTTAGAGATGAGAATGACATTTTACATGCTAATATTATTGAACTAAATTCTTGCAAACCCTCTACATCTACGGTTGAGCATGTTACTATTTGCACTAGATGTAGAGATGTTAACATTGATGCTATTCATGATCACATTGCTATGATTAAACAACAAAATGATCATATAGCAAAATTAGATGCTAAAATTGCCGAGCATGAGTTAGAAAATGAAAAATTTAAATTTGCTCGTAATATGCTCTATAGTGGGAGACGCCCTGGCATTAAGGATGACATTGGCTTCCAACAGGGAGGCAATGTCAAACTCAATGCCCCTCCTAAAAGATTATCTAACTTTGTTAAGGGCAAGGCTCCCATGCCTCAGGATAACGAGGGTTACATTTTGTACCCTGCCGGTTATCCCGAGCATAAAATTAAGAGAATTTATTCTAGGAAATCTCACTCTGGCTCTCATCATGCTTTTATTTATAAGAGTGAGGCATCTAGTTCTAGGCAATCAACCCGTGCTAAATTGCCTAAGAAGAGAACTCCTATTGCATCAAATGAACCTAACATTTCATTTAAGACTTTTGATGCATCATATATTTTAACTAACAAATCAGACAAAGTAGTTGCCAAATATGTTGGGGGCAAACACAAGGGCTTCAAGACTTATGTTTAGGTACCCAAGGTGCTTGTTTCTAATGTGAAAGGACCCAAGACCATTTGGGTACCTAAGAACAAGGCCTAAACTTGTTTTGTAGGTTTATGCATCCGGGGGCACAAGTTGGATCATCGATAGCGGGTGCACAAACCACATGACAGGGGAGAAGAAGATGTTCTCCTCCTACGAGAAAAACCATGATCCCCAACGAGCTATCACATTCGGGGATGGAAATCAAGGTTTGGTCAAAGGACTTGGTAAAATTGCAATATCTCCTGACTATTCCATTTCCAATGTTTTTCTTGTAGACTCTTTAGATTACAATTTGCTTTCCGTTTCTCAATTGTGTAAAATGGGCTACAACTGTCTTTTTACAGATTTAAGTGTTACTGTCTTTAGAAGAAGTGATGATTCAATAGCATTTAAGGGAGTGTTAGAGGGTCAGCTATACTTAGTAGATTTTGATAGAGCTGAACTCGACACTTGCTTAATTGCTAAGACTAACATGGGTTGGCTCTGGCATCGCCGACTAGCCCATGTTGGAATGAAGAATCTTCATAAGCTTCTAAAGGGAGAGCACATTTTGGGACTAACCAATGTTCATTTTGAGAAAGATAGGGTTTGTAGCGCATGTCAAGCAGGGAAGCAAATTGGAGCCCATCATCCACACAAGAACATCATGACGACCGACAGGCCGCTTGAGCTACTCCACATGGACCTATTCGGCCCGATAGCTTATATAAGCATCGGCGGGAGTAAGTATTGTCTTGTTATTGTGGATGATTATTCTCGCTTCACTTGGGTGTTCTTTTTGCAGGAAAAATCTCAAACCCAAGAGACCTTAAAGGGATTCTTGAGATGGGCTCAAAATGAGTTCGGCTTAAGGATCAAAAAGATTAGAAGCGACAACGGGACGAAGTTCAAGAACTCTCAAATTGAAGGCTTCCTTGAGGAGGAGGGCATCAAGCATGAGTTCTCTTCTCCCTACACGCCACAACAAAATGGTGTAGTGGAGAGGAAGAATAGAACTCTATTGGACATGGCAAGAACCATGCTTAATGAGTACAAGACTTCAGATCGGTTTTGGGCTGAGGCGGTCAACACTGCTTGCTACGCCATCAACCAGTTATATCTTCACCGAATCCTCAAGAAGGCATCATATGAACTCCTCACCGGTAAAAAGCCCAATGTTTCATATTTTAGAGTCTTTGGTAGCAAATGCTTTATTCTTGTTAAAAGAGGTAGAAAATCTAAATTTGCTCCTAAGGCTGTAGAAGGCTTTTTACTAGGATATGCTTCAAACACAAGGGCATATAGAGTCTTTAACAAGTCCTCTGGACTAGTTGAAGTTTCTTGTGACATTGTGTTTGATGAGACTAACAGCTCTCAAGTAGAGCAAGTTGATCTTGATGAGCTAGATGATGAAGAGGCTCCATGCGTCGCGCTAAGGAACATGTCCATTGGGGATGTGTGTCCTAAGGAATCCGAAGAGCCTCCATAAGCACAAGATCAACCATCTTCCTCAATGCAAGCATCTCCACCAACTCAAGATTAGGATCAAGCTCAAGATGATGATGATGATGAAGATCAAGAGGAGCCACCTCCAGAGGAGGACACTGATCAAGGGGGAGATGCTAATGATCAAGACAAGGAAGATGATGAGGATCCAAGACCGCCACACCCAAGAGTCCACCAAGCAATCCAACGAGATCACCCCGTGAACACCATCCTCGGTGATATTCATAAGGGGGTAACCAATCGATCTCGTGTTGCTCATTTTTGTGAACATTACTATTTTGTTTCCTCTATTGAGCCATACAGGATAGAGGAAGCACTTCAAGATTCGGATTGGGTGCTGGCGATGTGAAGCGTCCCGATCCTTTGGGACTCAAATGTGATACAATTACTAGTCCCAGGAGGCTAGTAAACACATTCCTTACTTCAAATAGTACAGAGTTTAGATAAATTTATTACAATACCGGGGTACAAGCTCGAGAGAGAGCCAAATAGAGAAGCGTAGTAGGAAAATACACTAGCCCAAACCACAGGCAGAACTGGGTGCAGACACAGCCCTCTTAATCAAGCATAGCAGAAAAGAAGTCCTCGGCTGCTGAAAAACATAAATAAATCTGGGTGAATACACTAGGTATTCCGCAAGCCCACCCCGCTCCCGTAGAGGGAAAGAGACCTACGATGTACATGCTCAATTTGGTGGAGTTGTAGTCGCTCATCATTTTCTTAGAGAGAGGCAGTTGCTTGAAGGTTTTCCCGTGGTATTACCAGTAACCAAAAACTCAACCACCACTGAGCTTCCTGCTCCCGTGGCTTCATTTTCTTTTTCAAAACCCATTTAAACACACCTTTTCCTTGATAAGAAACTTAGAGAAAAAGTGTTAATTGTCATACCACACCAGACTCATCCATACCAGTGGACACGGACTATTCGAATAGGTTTCAACTCTGCGCAGAGGGGTACACTTTACCCACTAGCCCGGTTTCTGCGATCTCACCGTCGCGAGACCCGAATGCCGGATCTCTTTCCTTACTCGTGCATCCTAACCTTAACGGTTATCCGGAAGGAGTTAGGCCACCACCATGCCCAAACCGGACAAAACTTTCCCCCTCCTTATCCTCCCGGTGCTCCCCAGCCTTCTTAACCCTGGGGTTGGACCGCACGAGTTCGGATTGAGTGACTGCCCACACAGTCTCGAGTGGTTGTACGATAAAGGAGTACAGGTAGTGAAAAAATGACAAACCAGTCCTTATATGAGGGGACAATCCTTCTGCTCACGCCTAAACCAGCTGAGCCAACACCTTAGGCCCTCCCCTAAACCAGGGAGTCCCTGATCATCCCACTCTCAAGGTGATGAGGGTGAGTACCCTTCATCGTATAACTTTTCAGAAAGAGGTTTTATTTGAAGAAACACTTTGCCCTACTTCCAGATCCACATTTCGTAATCGGAAATAATATGTTAATGCGGGCCATCTCTTACTCACAATGCAATATTCCCCCATAGCTCCCGGCCTAGGCAGTGGTAGAGAGAATAGGTAATTTATGCATCAAGGGAAGGATGGACTTGCCTTCGTCGAAGCTTTCCTGGCACAGAAGACCTACTTCCGGAAGTTCGGGCTCTGGTCCCTCTTCCGGGGCTACGGGTTCCGGATCAACGATCCCCGCTTCTTCTAGGAAAACAGGCAATAAAACAATACATCAACAGGGATTTACAAATTATAGTGTGTCATTTTCTAACATCAATGTTGTATGAGATCTTTAGAAATTCTTTGGATAATTTTTGGTGCATAAAATATTGAAGAATACTAATTAAATGGGAAAAAGGGGTGGAAAAGAAAAAGGAGAAGGGATTTCCCCTTATCTGGGCCGGGGGCATGAATTTTGGCCCACCCCGGGCGCGAGCGCGCGCGCTGAGGCGCTTTCGTCCCAGCGGCGGCCCACGAGCGGGGAGAACGGCGCGGCCGTGGGAGGGGGTGACGGCGTCGCATAGGGCCCACTTGCCAGCGAGAGGGGGGGGGAGAGAAGGAACGGCGTTACGGTTGACGGGGGGGGGGGGGTGAACCGGCCGTCCGCGGGGAGGACTGGCCGCCGGTGAGCTCGGCGGCGGTTCGCCGCCGGTGGCCCGGTTCTTGGACAATGCGCAGGTGTCTTAGCACGGGGAGGGGATGGCGGACCTAGAGGTGGGCTCAATTTGGTCAGAGGAGGTCGGGAGGGGGCTGCCCGCGGGGAGGTGGCGGAGCTCCGCGGCGGGGATCGCCGTCGGTGAGCTCTGGGCGAGCCATCGGGGTGGGGGAGTGATGTATTGTGTTTGCGGCAAGGAGAGGAAGCTGCTAGGCTAGCTTAATCGCTTGCTGGGCCAACCGAGAGGGAGAGAGAGGAGAGGGGAGGAACTCACCGGAGAGAAGGAAGACGACGGCGCTTCCCGAATTGGGCTCGGGCGAGGGGGGGGAGGGTAGCGGTCGAGGCTGGTGCGAGGAAGACGGGGTTCGGGGCGAGCTTTTTATAGGCGCGCGGGGGCGAGGGGAGCGGTGGAGCTCCCTGACTCCGGCGAGCTTCCCGGTGCCGCCATTAATGGCGCACAGCGCCGCCGAGGGGACGCTACGGCGGGGCGGTACCGGCGAGGACGCTGGTCAAGGGGAGGAGGACGGAGCGGTGCCAAACTTTCCTGTGCGGCGAGGAGACGGCGGTGAAGAGACGGCGGTGAAGGACGGCGGTGAAGGGACGGCGGGGCGTCGTATGCGGAGAGGATGACGAAGCGGCTGACCGGTGGGCCGGTCTGCCAGTGGAAGCGAGCGCGTGAGAGAGAGTGACTGGCAGGTGGGGTCGGCCTGTCAGCGAGAGTGAGAGAGGGAGCGTGGAGCAGCTGCGCGCGCGGGAGCAGGCCGGTAATGGGCCGGAGGGGGGGGAGCGCGGGCGTGAGGGAGGAAAGGCGGCCGCGGCATGGGCTGGATTCAGCCCAGCTAGGGGGGGGTTTCTCTTTTTCCTTTTTATTTTCTAATCCCTATATCCAAATCTTTTTATATTCTTTTCTTTTGAACAATTAATTTAATAGATAATCTAGGTGCTGAAAAATAAAATTTAAGTGAGGTGCTCATATTCAAACAAGGTGTATGCATATGTTGGGAAGAATCTAAGGGAGTTTTGGGATAGATAAAAGAAGGGGGGGTTAGATTAGGGTTTCAAACCTGGGTTAGAAATTGGGATGCTACAAACCTACCCCACTTAAAGGAATCTCGCCCTCGAGATTCAGACGGGGCTCGAGAAAAGGTAAGGGTATTCCTTCCTCAGAGAGTCCTCACTTTCCCAGGTGGCTTCCTCATCCCCATCTCTGCCCCACTGAACCTTACAGAGCTTCACTTTTGAATTGCGGGTCCTTCTGACTGCTGAGTCGAGAATCTTCACTGGCTTTTCCCGGTACTGGAGATCTTTTTGAATCTGAATTGCTTCTGCCTCAATACGGGTTTCTGGTACTTTTAGACATTTGCGCAGTTGAGACACATGGAACACATTGTGAATATCTGACATGGATTCTGGTAGCTCAAGACGGTAAGCCACAGGTCCTATTCGGGAGATGACCGGGTAAGGACCGACGAAACGGGGTGCTAGCTTTCCTTTCATCTGAAACCTCTTGACACCACGCATTGGGGAAACCTTGAGATAAACAAAATCTCCTTCCTCAAATCTGAGTTCCCTTCGCCTATTGTCTGCGTAACTCTTCTGTCGACTCTGAGCTTCAAGTAACCTTCTGCGGATCAAAGCGACTTTTTCTTCGGCTTCTTTAACAAAGTCGGGTCCTTCTAGTGTTCTTTCCCCTACATTGGACCACATTAGGGGAGTCTGGCATTTTCTTCCATACAGTGCTTCGAATGGTGACATTTTGATGCTGGCCTGATGGCTGTTGTTGTATGAGAACTCGGCGTACGGTAAACTAGACTCCCAATCTCTGTCGAAGGCTAATACGCAGGCTCTGAGTAAATCTTCAAGGACCTTGTTGACTCTTTCTGTTTGACCATCTGACTGGGGGTGATAAGCAGTGCTGAAATCCAGCTTGGTGCCCATTGCTTGCTGAAGGCCCTTCCAAAATTTTGAAGTGAACTGCGTTCCTCTATCTGATACTATCTTCTGTGGAATGCCATGTAGCCTGACTATCTCCTTAAGGTATAATCGGGCGAGGGCTGCTCCTCCAAAGGTGGTCTTTACTGGAATGAAATGGGCCACCTTGGTGAGACGGTCGATGATTACCCAAATGGAGTCATTTCCTTTTTGTGATCTGGGCAGTCCGGTGACGAAATCCATGCCTATTTCTTCCCATTTCCATTCGGGTATTGGGAGGGGTTGAAGCAGGCCTGCAGGCTTCTGATGTTCGGCCTTTGTTCACTGGCAGGTGTCACATCGGGCCACATACTGTGCTATTTCCCTCTTCATCCCTTTCCACCAATATCTGGCCTTAAGGTCTAGGTACATCTTGGTGGTCCCTGGGTGGATAGAGTAAGCTGAGTTGTGGGCTTCATTGAGCAGGGTTTCTCGTGTTTCTCCCACTGGCACGCACAGGCGATCCCTGAACCAGAGGGTTCCTTGATTATCTGCCCTGAGGTCTGGAAGTTGCTCCTTTCGTGCTCTTTCCATAAGCTTGGTTGTTTCTGCGTCCATGCGTTGGGCCTTGCATATGAGATCTTCTAGATTTGGCTTGACTTCCAGGCTACCGTTGTCCCCCAGACATGCATTTAGCTGAGCAGATTCTTTCTTCCAATCTTCCAGAAAGTTTGCTCCCTTAATCCCAAAGGGTTTTCTGCTGAGGGCGTCAGCTACCACGTTGGCCTTTCCGGGGTGGTAGTGGATTTCGAGGTCATAATCTTTGATCAATTCGAGCCACCTTCTTTGACGGAGGTTGAGGTCCGGCTGCGTGAAAATGTACTTTAGACTCTTGTGATCAGTGAAGATGTGGCATTTGTTCCCAATCAGATAATGCCTCCAAATTTTTAGGGCGTGCACTATGGCTGCCAATTCCAGATCGTGGGTAGGATAGTTCTGTTCGTGCGGCTTGAGTAAGCGAGATGCATAAGCAATGACTTTCTCATTTTGCATTAAGACACACCCCAAGCCTTGCTTGGAAGCATCACAAAAGATGACGAAATCCTGGTGTATGTCTGGCAGAGTCAGGACTGGTGCAGTTGTAAGTTTCTCTTTAATGATTTGGAAACTTTCTTCACGCTTGGGAGTCCACACAAACTTATTGTCCTTTTTGAGAAGTTCGGTCAAGGGCTTTGCTATGCTGGAGAATCCCTTGATAAAACGGCGGTAATACCCTGCCATTCCCAGAAAGCTTCGTACTTCGCTGACATTGGATGGTTGCTTCCAATTTGAGACAGCTTCTACCTTGGATGGGTCCACTTCTATCCCTTCTGCAGTCAAGATATGCCCTAGGAAAGCTATCTTCTCCAACCAAAACTCACACTTGCTGAGCTTCGCATAAAGTTGATGCGCTCTGAGTCTTCCGAGGACGATTCGAAGGTGATGCTCATGGTCCTTGCGATTCTTTGAATAAATAAGGATGTCGTCGATGAAGACCACGACAAACTTATCCAATTCTTCCATAAACACCTTATTCATGAGGTTCATGAAAAAGGCGGGTGCGTTGGTTAGTCCAAATGGCATCACTGTGAACTCATATTGCCCATATCTGGTGACGAATGCAGTTTTCTGAATGTCTGCCTCTTTGATTCTCAGTTGGTGATACCCTGACCTGAGGTCTATCTTGGAGAAGTATTTGGCTCCTTGTAGTTGGTCGAAGAGGTCATCGATCCGAGGAAGAGGGTACTTATTCTTGATTGTAACCTCGTTCAAGGATCGATAATCAATACACATCCTCATACTCCCATCCTTTTTGGTAACGAAAAGAACGGGTGCTCCCCAGGGAGACGAACTGGGACGGATGTACCCTTTTTGTTGTAGTTCCGAAATCTGAAGCTTCAATTCTGCCAACTCAGTGGGGGCCATGCGGTATGGTCTCTTTGCGATGGGTGCGGTGCCGGGAATGAGATCTATGTAGAACTCTACTTCTCTTTCTGGTGGCATCCCGGGCAGCTCTTCTGGAAATACATCTTCAAATTCCTTGATTACAGACATGCTTTCTACTGTCAGATTAAATATCATTGGATCATTTGCGGGCGGTTGGGCTTGACAGGAAACTGCCTTTCCTTGGTGATCTATGAGAAGAACAGTCTTGCTTGCGCAGCTGATAACACCCTTGTGCTTAGCTAGCCAATCCATTCCTAGGATTACATCAATTCCTTGGGATGGCAAGATGGTTAAGTCTGCCAGGAACACTACCCCACTTAAAAGAATTCTGACTTGGGAACACCTGAGTTTGCACAAAAGGTCTGACCCCGGGGTTCGGGTGACCAAAGGGATAGCTAGAGGTGTAGAGGGTATGCCATGTTTCTCCACAAACTTAGCGGCTATAAATGAGTGGGATGCTCCTGAATCAAAAAGCACAGAAGCGGGAGTAAATTCAACGAGGAACTCACCGAGCACTACTCCCGGGGCTTGCTGGGCCTCCTGCGCGTCGACGTGGTTGACCCGGGCCCTGCCCTGGTACTGAGTCCTGCTCTGCTGGTTGTTGGAGGGGAGCGCCTTGGGGGTGGGTGCTGATGGAACCTTGGGGCCATTCACCGAGTTGGAGTAGGTTGGCCCTGGTGCCTTCAACTGGGGGCAGTTGTTTTTGAAATGACTGGGGTCCCCGCAGTGCCAACAGGTGTTTGCTGGCGGCTGGTTGCTTGCAACGGAAGGTGCCTGATGGGAGCTCTGACTCTGCTGACTGTAGCGTGATGGAGAGGGTCCAGATTGTTTATGAAAGCTTGGACCCCTGGGTGGGAGCCCAAAGGGTCGAGCTCTCTGGTGACGTTCTTGCTGTTGTGCTCGGAGGACCTGGAACTTTCTCTTGATGTGCCCTTTTTCTTCCTCTTTTGCTCTCTCCACTTGAATAGCTTTGTTGGAAAGGTGAGAGAAGCTGTGGAAGTCCTGGCTGGCGAGGATGGTCTTAAGCTCGGGTCTTAACCCTCTCAGAAAACGAGCCATCTTTCTGGCCTCGGTGCTGACATCCTCGGGCGCGTAGCGGGCCAACTCTGTGAACTTGTGCACATATTCACTGACTGTTCTTCCGCCTTGGGTTAGCTCCCGGAACTCATCTTCCTTGAGTTGCACTATCCCCTGGGTACGTGGTGCTCACGGAAGGCTGCTTCAAATTCTGCCCATGTAGCGTCTCTGATGGCTTCACTGAAAGTGTCCCACCATGCTAAAGCCATTCCTGAAAGCTGATGAGCTGCCAGCTGAACACGTTGATTCTCAGGACAAGCGATGGCTTCCAACTTCCTCTTGATTGTGCGAAGCCAGTCATCTGCATCGAGGGGATTGCTGGACCCCGCGAACGTGGGCGGCTTCAGTCTCAGGAATTCTCCCATCCTGTCCTGGGGCCTTCCACCGCCTGGGCGCTGGTTCTCCAGACTTCGAGTGAGGACTTCAATGAGTCTGGTTTGATTGGCCAGAATTTGGGCTAGGTCTAGTGGTAGTTCTGGAGGTGCGGGGAGGTGGGTCTCACCCCCTTCTCCGCCAGCCTCTCCCTCAGCTCCTAGAGGAAGTCTTGCTCCAATCCCGGAGGCGGTAGGCGTGGTTCTATCCGAAGCCATCTGCCATGGGAAGAGAGTCGCTATTATGCACATGCCATTTTTTTACTAGTTATTTTATTCATTACATCAAGCCATTACATTACATAGCACACCACTACCACAAGCTTATTACACACGAGTGCTACCTAGGGTACCCCCGAACTCTTTCTCTAAGGTGTCCCCAAATTCCAAGAGAAGGTCATCAAGACTGGCCAGGGACATGTCCTCGGGGTCGGACTGGTTCCTGGGAGGGTTCTCTTCCTGCTGCTCAGTCTGACATCCTTGGCTTTTGGTCTTCTTGCGGGTTTTTCTTGCGGGGGCGAGCTTCTTCAGTTTCTTGTCGTAGTCCAATTTGAGGGTGCGGTAAGCTTCACGGGTATTGGCCTCTTCGCCTTCAGCTAGCGAGAGGCTCTCTTGAAGGGACGCTTTTTCTTCTGAAAGTTCCCTGACTTTCTGCTCCAGGCTTTCCACCTGGGAGGTTAGGGAGGTGCAGTGGAGGGCGAGGTCATCATATTGGTTATCAAGGGTATGAAGGTATCCTGCCATGTAGACAATGGTGGGATCATTCTCAATAGGATCTCCTCCTGATAGGGCCTGAAGTCTTTTCCTCCAGGTGGGGGTATTCTTGTTGCTGGGTGGAAAGTAGCGAAGGGGGGTTTCAATGATTACTTTGTTGTAGTTCTGACAAAGCTGTCGGAGGGCTTTTCGGGCGACATTTTGGCAAGCATCTAGGAAATGGGCTCCGGTAAAAGTGACTTGGAAGGAACGTTGGTTGGGATAGCTTTGGCTTTCCCCCAGGTAGACTGCCATAGAGCATCTCATTATTCCGCCCTCGATATGCTCCGTCCAGACGTATTCCGGCTTCTTACGGATTCCCATGCGGAGCGCACAGCTTCGCAAGAGGCGTGGGAACCCTTCCACTTCCGAGCAGTAGGATGACTTAATGGCCAGAGAGGCTTCCATCTGGAATAGGAAAAGAAGGGTCTTGTTAAAATCGGGGAAGGGAAGAGAAAACTTTTCTTGAGGTAAGAGGTATTTTCTTTTTAGAGTAAGTTTTAGGGTTAGGGCTGCGACCTACGGCCAGTCCTATGGGCTCTGATACCACCTGAAGCGTCCCGATCCTTTGGGACTCAAATGTGATACAATTACTAGTCCCAGGAGGCTAGTAAACACATTCCTTACTTCAAATAGTACAGAGTTTAGATAAATTTATTACAATACCGGGGTACAAGCTCGAGAGAGAGCCAAATAGAGAAGCGTAGTAGGAAAATACACTAGCCCAAACCACAGGCAGAACTGGGTGCAGACACAGCCCTCTTAATCAAGCATAGCAGAAAAGAAGTCCTCGGCTGCTGAAAAACATAAATAAATCTGGGTGAATACACTAGGTATTCCGCAAGCCCACCCCGCTCCCGTAGAGGGAAAGAGACCTACGATGTACATGCTCAATTTGGTGGAGTTGTAGTCGCTCATCATTTTCTTAGAGAGAGGCAGTTGCTTGAAGGTTTTCCCGTGGTATTACCAGTAACCAAAAACTCAACCACCACTGAGCTTCCTGCTCCCGTGGCTTCATTTTCTTTTTCAAAACCCATTTAAACACACCTTTTCCTTGATAAGAAACTTAGAGAAAAAGTGCTAATTGTCATACCACACCAGACTCATCCATACCAGTGGACACGGACTATTCGAATAGGTTTCAACTCTGCGCAGAGGGGTACACTTTACCCACTAGCCCGGTTTCTGCGATCTCACCGTCGCGAGACCCGAATGCCGGATCTCTTTCCTTACTCGTGCATCCTAACCTTAACGGTTATCCGGAAGGAGTCAGGCCACCACCATGCCCAAACCGGACAAAACTTTCCCCCTCCTTATCCTCCCGGTGCTCCCCAGCCTTCTTAACCCTGGGGTTGGACCGCACGAGTTCGGATTGAGTGACTGCCCACACAGTCTCGAGTGGTTGTACGATAAAGGAGTACAGGTAGTGAAAAAATGACAAACCGGTCCTTATATGAGGGGACAATCCTTCTGCTCACGCCTAAACCAGCTAAGCCAACACCTTAGGCCCTCCCCTAAACCAGGGAGTCCCTGATCATCCCACTCTCAAGGTGATGAGGGTGAGTACCCTTCATCGTATAACTTTTCAGAAAGAGGTTTTATTTGAAGAAACACTTTGCCCTACTTCCAGATCCACATTTCGTAATCGGAAATAATATGTTAATGCGGGCCATCTCTTACTCACAATGCAATATTCCCCCATAGCTCCCGGCCTAGGCAGTGGTAGAGAGAATAGGTAATTTATGCATCAAGGGAAGGATGGACTTGCCTTCGTCGAAGCTTTCCTGGCACAGAAGACCTACTTCCGGAAGTTCGGGCTCTGGTCCCTCTTCCGGGGCTACGGGTTCCGGATCAACGATCCCCGCTTCTTCTAGGAAAACAGGCAATAAAACAATACATCAACAGGGATTTACAAATTATAGTGTGTCATTTTCTAACATCAATGTTGTATGAGATCTTTAGAAATTCTTTGGATAATTTTTGGTGCATAAAATATTGAAGAATACTAATTAAATGGGAAAAAGGGGTGGAAAAGAAAAAGGAGAAGGGATTTCCCCTTATCTGGGCCGGGGGCATGAATTTTGGCCCACCCCGGGCGCGAGCGCGCGCGCTGAGGCGCTTTCGGCCCAGCGGCGGCCCACGAGCGGGGAGAACGGCGCGACCGTGGGAGGGGGTGACGGCGTCGCATAGGGCCCACTTGCCAGCGAGAGGGGGGGAAGAGAAGGAACGGCGTTACGGTTGACGAGGGGGGTGAACCGGCCGTCCGCGGGGAGGACTGGCCGCCGGTGAGCTCGGCGGCGGTTCGCCGCCGGTGGCCCGGTTCTTGGACAATGCGCAGGTGTCTTAGCACGGGGAGGGGATGGCGGACCTAGAGGTGGGCTCAATTTGGTCAGAGGAGGTCGGGAGGGGGCTGCCCGCGGGGAGGTGGCGGATCTCCGCGGCGGGGATCGCCGTCGGTGAGCTCTGGGCGAGCCATCGGGGTGGGGGAGTGATGTATTGTGTTTGCGGCAAGGAGAGGAAGCTGCTAGGCTAGCTTAATCGCTTGCTGGGCCAACCGAGAGGGAGAGAGAGGAGAGGGGAGGAACTCACCAGAGAGAAGGAAGACGACGGCGCTTCCCGTATTGGGCTCGGGCGAGGGGGGGGAGGGTAGCGGTCGAGGCTGGTGCGAGGAAGACGGGGTTCGGGGCGAGCTTTTTATAGGCGCGCGGGGGCGAGGGGAGCGGTGGAGCTCCCTGACTCCGGCGAGCTTCCCGGTGCCGCCATTAATGGCGCACAGCGCCGCCGAGGGGACGCTACGGCGGGGCGGTACCGGCGAGGACGCTGGTCAAGGGGAGGAGGACGGAGCGGTGCCAAACTTTCCTGTGCGGCGAGGAGACGGCGGTGAAGAGACGGCGGTGAAGGACGGCGGTGAAGGGACGGCGGGGCGTCGTATGCGGAGAGGATGACGAAGCGGCTGACCGGTGGGCCGGTCTGCCAGTGGAAGCGAGCGCGTGAGAGAGAGTGACTGGCAGGTGGGGTCGGCCTGTCAGCGAGAGTGAGAGAGGGAGCGCGGAGCAGCTGCGCGCGCGCGGGAGCAGGCCGGTAATGGGCCGGAGGGGGGGGGGAGCGCGGGCGTGAGGGAGGAAAGGCGGCCGTGGCATGGGCTGGATTCAGCCCAGCTAGGGGGGGTTTCTCTTTTTCCTTTTTATTTTCTAATCCCTATATCCAAATCTTTTTATATTCTTTTCTTTTGAACAATTAATTTAATAGATAATCTAGGTGCTGAAAAATAAAATTTAAGTGAGGTGCTCATATTCAAACAAGGTGTATGCATATGTTGGGAAGAATCTAAGGGAGTTTTGGGATAGATAAAAAGAAGGGGGGGTTAGATTAGGGTTTCAAACCTGGGTTAGAAATTGGGATGCTACACGATGCAAGAGGAGCTCAACAACTTCATGAGAAATGAGGTATGGCATTTAGTTCCACGTCCTAACCAAAATGTTGTAGGAACCAAGTGGGTCTTCCGCCACAAACAAGATGAGCATGGTGTGGTGACAAGGAACAAAGCCCGACTTGTGGCCAAGGGATATTCACAAGTCAAAGGTTTGGATTTCGGTGAAACCTATGCACCCGTAGCTAGGCTTGAGTCAATTCGTATATTACTTGCCTATGCTACTTACCATGGCTTTAAGCTTTACCAAATGGACGTGAAAAGTGCCTTCCTCAATGGACCAATCAAGGAAGAAGTCTATGTTGAGCAACCTCCCGGCTTTGAAGATAGTGAGTACCCTAACCATGTTTATAAACTCTCTAAGGCGCTTTATGGGCTCAAGCAAGCCCCAAGAGCATGGTATGAATGCCTAAGAGATTTTCTTATCGCTACTGGCTTCAAAGTCGGAAAAGCCGATCCTACTCTCTTTACTAAAACACTTGCAAATAATTTGTTTGTATGCCAAATTTATGTTGATGATATCATATTTGGGTCTACTAACGAATCTACATGTGAAGAGTTTAGTAGGATCATGACTCAAAAATTCAAGATGTCTATGATGGGGGAGTTGAAGTATTTCTTAGGATTTCAAGTGAAGCAACTCCAAGAGGGCACCTTCATTAGCCAAACGAAGTACATTCAAGACATACTCACCAAATTTGGGATGAAGGATGCCAAGCCCATCAAGACACCCATGGGAACCAATGGGCATCTCGACCTCGACACGGGAGGTAAATCCGTAGATCAAAAGGTATCCCGGTCGATGATAGGTTCTTTACTCTATTTATGTGCTTCACGACCAGATATTATGCTTTCCGTATGCATGTGTGCAAGATTCCAAGCCGATCCTAAGGAAGTTCACCTTAGGGCCGTGAAATGAATCTTGAGATATTTAGTTTATACTCCTAAGTTTGGCCTTTGGTACCCCAGGGGATCCACTTTTGATTTAATTAGGTATTCGGATGTTGATTGGGCAGGGTGTACAATAAATAGAAAGAGCACATCAGGGACTTGCCAGTTCTTGGGAAGATCTCTGGTGTCTTGGGCTTCAAAGAAGCAAAATTCTGTGGCTCTTTCTACCGCCGAAGCCGAGTATATTGCCGCAGGCCATTTTTGCGCGCAATTGCTTTGGATGAGGCAAACCCTCAGGGACTATGGTTACAAATTAACCAAAGTTCCTCTTCTATGTGATAATGAGAGTGCAATCCGCATGGCGGATAATCCCGTTGAGCATAGCCGCACTAAACACATAGCCATTCGGTATCATTTTTTAAGGGATCACCAACAAAAGGGGGATATCGAGATTTCTTATATTAACACCAAAGAACAATTAGCCGATATCTTTACCAAGCCATTAGATGAGCAAACTTTTACCAAACTTAGGCATGAGCTAAATAATCTTGATTCTAGGAATTTTGATTGATATTGTGCACACATAGCTCATTTATATACCTTTGATCATATCTCTTTCATGTGCTATGACTAATGTGGTTTCAAGTGCACTTCATGCTAAGTCATAGATAGAAAGGAAATTGGAGTCTTCGGTGAAGACAAGGCTTCCACTCCACTCCATCGAATTATTCATCCTTCGCCGTCGCTCCACACCGCTCTCCAAATTGGTATAATCTTCACTCACATACTATTTACCAAAGGGAGAGAAAGTAAAGGGCTTATATTTCACTCACAAGTATCCGTTTTTGGCGATTCATGCCAAAGGGGGAGAAAGTATTAGCCCAAAACAAAAGGACCGCACCACCACCAATTTCAAAAATGTAGTCTTTCAAATTTGTGTTAAGAAAAGATTTTTCTATTGGTATCTTATTTTTTATACAATTTCAAATTGGTATACCCTCTTCAAATTAATATCTAAAACCCTCTTGAACACTAAGAGGAGGATTTCATTAAGGGGGAGTTTTATTTAGTCAAAGGAAAATCATTTGAAACAGGGGGAGAAAATTTCAAATCTTGAAAATGCTTCTCAAAATCTTATTCATATACCTTTGACTATTTGCAAAAGATTTTGAAAAAGAATTTCCAAAACATTGCAAAACAAAACAAGTGGTGCAAGCGCGGTCCAAAATTTTAAATCAGAAGAAAGCCATCCATGCATATCTAGAAGAAATAATTATTGGTTTCATTCCAAGCAACCTTTGCACTTACCTTATGCAAACTAGTTCAATTCTGCACTCTTATATTTGCTTTGGTTTGTGTTGGCATCAATCACCAAAAAGGGGGAGATTGAAAGGGAAATAGGCTTACATCTTTTCCTATTTAATTTTGGTGGTTGAATTGCCCAACACAAATAATTGGACTAACTAGTTTGCTCTAGATTATAAGTTTTACAGGTGCCAGAGGTTCACAACAAACCAATAAAAAGACCAAGAAAGGGTTCAAACAAAGAGAGCAAAAGACAACCGAAGTGTGCCCTGGTCTGGTGAGAGCACCTAGAGGGGGGGGTGAATAGGTGATCCTGTAAAACTTAAACTTATAGCCACAAAAACTTTGATTAAGCGTTAGCACAATAATTGCCAAGTGGCTAGAGAGGAGCCAAAACACAATAACCACAAGAAAGCAATCACAGAGATGACACGGTGGTTATCCCGTGGTTCGGCCAAGTACAAAACTTGCCTACTCCACGTTGTGGCGTCCCAACGGACGAGAGTTGCACTCAACTCCTCTCAAGTGATCCAATGATCAACTTGAATACCACGGTGTTCTTCTTTTCTTTGCTCTTTTCCCGTTTGCGAGGAATCTCCACAACTTGGAGTCTCTCGCCCTTACAATTGAGTTTCACAAAGAAGCACGGAGTAAGGGAGGGAAGCAACACACACAAATCCACAGCAAAATGCGCACACACACGGCCAAGAATCGAGCTCAAAAGACTATCTCAAAATTCTCACTAGAACGGAGCTCGAATCACTTAGAATGACAAACGAATGCGCAAAGACTGAGTGTGGATGATCAAGATTGCTCTAAGGTTGCTTGGTGTCTTCCTCCATGCGCCTAGGGGTCCCTTTTATAGCCCCAAGGCAGCTAGGAGCCGTTGAGAACAAATCTGGAAGGCCATCCTTGCCTTCTGTCGTCGAGTGCACCGGACAGTCTGGTGCACACCGGACACTGTCCGGTGCCCGATTTATTTCCATAACCAGCGCAACCGACCGTTGCTGACTGTTGAAGATCTGGGATCCGATGACGCACCGGACAGTCCGGTGCACACCGGACAGTCCGGTGCCCCCTTCCGACCGTTGGCTCGGCCACGTGTCTCGCGCAGATTGTGCGGCCGACCGTTGGCCCGGCCGACCGTTGGCTCACCGGACAGTCCGGTGCACACCGGACAGTCCGGTGAATTATAGCCGTACGCCGTCGGCAAATTCCCGAGAGCGGCGTCTTCGCCCGAGGCAGCCTGGCGCACCGGACACTGTCCGGTGCACCACCGGACAGTCCGGTGCCCTAGACCGAAGCAGCCTTTTGGCTGTTCACAGCCAACTCTTCTTCTTTCTTCTTCTCTCTGTTTCTTTCACTTAGACAAGTATATTAGTACACAAAACCAATATACTAAGGCTTAGAAACATACCTTTACTTGTGATTTTCACTTTGTTCATCCATGGGCATAGAGTCACATTTAGGCACTTGTGTTTGCACTCAATCACCAAAATACTTAGAAATGGCCCAAGGGCACATTTCCCTTTCATCTGGCGCACCGGACTGTCCAGTGTGCCACCGGACAGTGTCCGGTGCACAAGGGAACCCGACTCCGAACTTGCCGCCTTCGGGAATTCTGGGAGCCACTCCGCAATAATTCACCGGATTGTCCGGTGTAGCACCGGACTGTCCAGTGCGCCAGTGGAGTAACGGCTACACATCACCAACGGTCGTCTGCCAGGAACAATAAATGCGCTACAGTGCGCGCCTGCGCGCGCAGAAGTCAGGACAGGCGCCAGAAGGCGCACCGGACTGTCCGGTGGCCCAGAAGTCAGAAGCTCCAACGGTCAGAACCCAATGGCCAGGTGACGTGGCTGGCGCACCAGACAGTGTCTGGTGATGCACCGGACTGTCCGGTGCGCCATGCGACAGCAGCCTCCACCAACGACTCCTTTGGTGGTTGGGGCTATAAATATCCCCAACCACCCACCATTCATTGGATCCAAGTTTTCAGCCTTCACACCTCATACAGGAGCTATAGCATTCAATACAAGACACAAACAAAGAGATCAAATCCTCTCCCAAGTCCGGAATCACTCCAACCAAATTAGTGACTAGAGAGAGAGAGAGACATTTGTGTTCATTTGAGCTCTTGCGCTTGGATTGCTTTTCTTCTTCCTTCTTTCTTGTGCTCAATTCACTTGTAATCAAAACAAGAGACACCAAGTTGTGGTGGTCCTTGTAGTGGACTTAGTGTCCCATTTGATTGAAGAGAAAGGCTCACTCGGTCTATGTGACCGTTTGAGAGAGGGAAATGATTGAAAGAGACCCGGTCTTTGTGACCACCTCAACGGGGAGTAGGTTTGCAAGAACCGAACCTCGGTAAAACAAATCACCGTGTTCATCCGCTTTTATTTCTTTGTTGATTTGTTTTCCCTCTCTTTCGGACTCAATTATATTTCTAACGCTAACCCCGACTTGTAGTTGTGCTTAAAGTTTATAAATTTCAGATTTGCCTATTCACCCCCCTCTAGGTGACTTTCAATTCTCATGCAATCATTACCAATAAATTTAGAAATTTATGGTACCTTGAACTTGGGCGGTAGTGGCATCCGGTCAAACTCTTCTGAGTACGTCTTCGCATAGGAGATCACCTTTCGCTTGGGGAGGATGCGAAAGTGATCCTTCAAGAAGTCTATCAATTGTTCTTGCATGTCAGCGGTGCTTGCTCCTCCAAAAAATGGGGCCTAGCTGCTAAGAGGCATTCGTTTGCCATATTGAAAGGGAATTAGGCTTACACCTAGTCCCTAATTAATTTTGGTGGTTGAATTGTCCAACACAAATCTTTGGACTAACTAGTTTGCCCAAGTGTATAGATTATACAGGTGTAAAAGGTTCACACTCAGCCAATAAAAAGACCAAGTTTTGGATTCAACAAAGGAGCAAAGGGGCAACCGAAGGCACCCCTGGTCTGGCGCACCGGACTGTCCGGTGCGGCACCGGACATGTCCGGTGCACCAAGGGACTCAGACTCAAACTCGCCACCTTCGGGAATTCCCTGAGGCGACTCGGCTATAATTCACCGGACTGTCCGGTGTACACCGGACAGTGTCCGGTGCACCAAGGGAGGTCGGCCTCAGGAACTCGCCAGCTTCGGGAAACTCCAACGGCTAGTCCACTATAATTCACCGGACTGTCCGGTGTGCACCGGACTGTCCGGTGCAACCTCGGAGCAACGGCTACTTCGCGCCAACGGCTACCTGCAGCGGCATTTAATGCGCGCGCAGCGCGCGCAGGAGTCAGAATCGCCCATGCTGGCACACCGGACATCAAACAGTACCTGTCCGGTGTGCACCGGACACCAAGGCGGGCCCACAAGTCAGGAGCTCCAACGGTCAGAATCCAACGGCAGTGATGACGTGGCAGGGGGCACCGGACTGTCCGGTGTGCACCGGACTGTCCGGTGCGCCATCGAACAGACAGCCTCCCAACGGCCACATTTGGTGGTTGGGGCTATAAATACCCAACCACCCCACCATTCATTGCATCCAAGTTTTCCACTTCCCAACTACTACAAGAGCTCTAGCATTCAATTCAAGACACACCAAAGAGATCAAATCCTCTCCAAACTCCACACAACGCCATAGTGATTAGAGAGAGTGATTTGCTTGTGTTCTTTCGAGCTCTTGCGCTTGGATTGCTTTCTTCTTTCTTGATCCTTTCTTTGCAATCAAACTCACTTGTAATTGAGGCAAGAGACACCAATCTTGTGGTGGTCCTTGCGGGAACTTTGTGTTCCAAGTGATTGAGAAGAGAAAGCTCACTCGATCCGTGGATCGTTTGAGAGAGGGAAGGGTTGAAAGAGACCCAGCCTTTGTGGCCTCCTCAACGGGGAGTAGGTTTGCAAGAACCGAACCTCGGTAAAACAAATCTCGGTGTCTCACTTGCTCATTCGCTTGGGATTTGTTTTGTGGCCTCTCTCGCGGACTCGTTTCTTTATTACTAACGCTAACCCCGGCTTGTAGTTGTGTTTATATTTGTAAATTTCAGTTTCGCCCTATTCACCCCCCTCTAGGCGACTATCAATTGGTATCAAAGCACGGTGCTTCATTAGAGCCTAACCGCTCGAAGTGATGTCGGGAGATCACGCCAAGAAGGAGATGGAGACCGGCGAAAAGCCCACTACAAGCCACGGGAGCACTTCATCGGAAGAGTCCCGTACCAAGAGGAAGGAGAAGAAGAAGATCTCCTCCAACAAAGGGAAGGAGAAGAAATCTTCTTCACACCACAAAGAAAAGAAGGAGAGATCTTCCTCCCACAAGCCACATCGGAGAGGGGACAAGCACAAAAGGATGAGGAAAGTGGTCTACTACGAGACCGACACTTCATCAACATCAACCTCCGACTCCGATGCGCCCTCCGTAACTTCTAAACGCCAAGAGCATAAGAAGTTTAGTAAGATCCCCCTACATTACCCTCGCATTTCTAAGAATGCACCTTTACTTTCCGTCCCATTAGGCAAACCACCAACGTTCGATGGTGAAGATTATGCTAGGTGGAGCGATTTAATGCGATTTCATCTAACCTCGCTCCACAAAAGTATATGGGATGTTGTTGAGTTTGGTGCACAGGTACCGTCCGTAGGGGATGAAAACTATGATGAGGATGAGGTGGCCCAAATCGAGCACTTCAACTCTCAAGCGACAACAATACTCCTCGCCTCTTTAAGTAGAGAGGAGTATAACAAAGTTCAAGGGTTGAAGAGCGCCAAGGAGGTTTGGGATGTGCTCAAAACCGCGCACGAAGGAGATGAGCTCACCAAGATCACCAAGCGGGAAACGATCGAGGGGGAGCTCGGTCGATTCCGGCTTCGCAAAGGGGAAGAGCCACAACACATGTACAACCGGCTCAAGACTTTGGTGAACCAAGTGCGCAACCTCGGGAGCGTCAAATGGGACGACCACGAAATGGTTAAGGTTATTCTAAGATCTCTCATTTTCCTTAACCCTACTCAAGTTCAATTAATTCGTGGTAATCCTAGATATACTAAAATGACCCCCGAGGAAGTTATCGGGAATTTTGTAAGTTTTGAGTGCATGATCGAAGGCTCGAGGAAGATCAACGAGCTTGATGATCCATCTACATCTGAGGCACAACCCGTCGCATTCAAGGCAACGGAGGACAAGAAGGAGGAGTCTACACCAAGTAGACAACCAATCGACGCCTCCAAGCTTGACAATGAGGAGATGGCGCTCGTCATCAAGAGCTTCCGCCAAATCCTCAAGCAAAGGAGGGGGAAGGATTACAAGTCCCGCTCCAAGAAGGTTTGCTACAAGTGTGGTAAGCCCGGTCATTTTATTGCTAAATGTCCTATATCTAGTGACAGTGACCGAGGTAACGACAAGAAGGGGAGACGAAAGGAGAAGAAGAGATACTACAAGAAGAAGGGCGGCGATGCCCATGTTTGTCGGGAGTGGGACTCCGACGAAAGCTCAAGCGACTCCTCCGACGACGAGGACGCCGCCAACATCGCCGTCACCAAGGGACTTCTCTTCCCCAACGTCGGCCACAAGTGCCTCATGGCAAAGGACGGCAAAAAGAAGAAGGTTAAATCTAACTCCTCCACTAAATATGAATCGTCTAGTGATGATAATGCTAGTGATGAGGAAGATAATTTGCGTTCCCTTTTTGCCAACCTTAACATAGCTCAAAAAGAAAAATTAAATGAATTAGTTAGTGCTATTCATGAAAAGGATGACCTTTTGGATTCCCAAGAGGATTGTCTAATTAAAGAAAACAAGAAACATGTTAAGGTTAAAAAGGCTTATGCTCTTGAAATTGAAAAATGTGAAAAGTTATCTAGTGAGCTAAGCACTTGCCGTGAGATGATTGACAACCTTAGGAATGAAAATGCTAAGGTTAATTCACATGTTTGCAATGTTTCAACTTCAAATCCTAGAGATGAAAATATTGATTTACTTGCTAGGATTGATGAGTTGAATGCTTCTCTTGCTAGCCTTAAAATTGAAAATGAAAATTTGCTTGCTAAGGCTAAAGATTTTGATGATTGCAATGCTACCCTTTCCGACCTTAGAACTAAGAATGACATGTTACAAGCTAAGGTTGTAGAATTAAAATCTTGCAAACCCTCTACATCTACCATTGAGCATGTATCTATCTGTACTAGATGTAGAAATGTTGATATTGATGCTATTCATGATCATATGGCTTTAATTAAACAACAAAATGATCATATAGCAAAACTAGATGCTAAAATTGCCGAGCACAACTTAGAAAATGAAAAATTTAAATTTGCTCGTAGCATGCTTTACAATGGGAGACGCCCGGGCATTAAGGATGGCATTGGCTTCCAAAGGGGAGACAATGTCAAAATTAGTGCCCCTCCTAAGAGATTGTCCAACTTTGTTAAGGGCAAAGCTCCCATGCCTCAGGATAACGAGGGTTACATTTTGTACCCTGCCAGCTATCCTGAGAGCAAAATTAGGAAGATTCATTCTAGGAAGTCTCACTCTGGCCCTAATCATGCTTTTATGTATAAGGGTGAGACATCTAGTTCTAGGCAACCAACCCATGCTAAGTTGCCTAAGAAGAAAATTCCCAATGCATCAAATGATCATGCCATTTCTTTTAAAACTTTTGATGCTTCTTATGTGCTTACTAACAAATCCGGCAAGATCGTTGCCAAGTTTGTTGGGGGCAAACACAAGGGATCAAAGACTTGTGTTTGGGTACCCAAAGTTCTTGTTTCTAATGCCAAAGGACCCAAAACAGTTTGGGTACCTAAAGTCAAGAACTAAAATTGTTTTGTAGGTTTATGCATCCGGGGGCTCAAGTTGGATACTCGACAGCGGGTGCACAAACCACATGACCGGGGAGAAACGGATGTTCTCCTCATATGAGAAAAACCAAGATCCCCAACGAGCTATCACATTCGGGGATGGAAATCAAGGTTTGGTCAAAGGACTTGGTAAAATTGCTATATCTCCTGACCATTCTATTTCCAATGTTTTTCTTGTAGATTCTTTAGATTACAATTTGCTTTCCGTTTCTCAATTATGTCAAATGGGCTACAACTGTCTATTCACTGATTTAGGTGTCACTGTCTTTAGAAGAAGTGATGATTCAATAGCATTTAAGGGAGTGTTAGAGGGTCAGCTATACTTGGTAGATTTTGATAAAGCTGAACTCGACACTTGCTTAATTGCTAAGACTAACATGGGTTGGCTCTGGCACCGCCGACTAGCCCATGTTGGGATGAAGAATCTTCATAAGCTTCTAAAGGGAGAACACATTTTAGGATTAACAAATGTTCATTTTGAGAAAGACAGGATTTGTAGCGCATGTCAAGCCGGGAAGCAAGTTGGAACCCAACATCCACACAAGAACATCATGACGACCGACAGGCCGCTTGAGCTACTCCACATGGATCTATTCGGCCCGATTGCTTACATAAGCATCGGCGGGAGTAAGTATTGTCTTGTAATAGTGGATGATTATTCTCGCTTCACTTGGGTGTTCTTTTTGCAGGAAAAATCTCAAACCCAAGAGACCTTAAAGGGATTCTTAAGACGGGCTCAAAATGAGTTCGGCTTAAGGATCAAGAAAATTAGAAGCGACAACGGGACGGAGTTCAAGAACTCTCAAATTGAAGGCTTCCTTGAGGAGGAGGGCATCAAGCATGAGTTCTCTTCTCCCTACACTCCACAACAAAATGGTGTAGTGGAGAGGAAGAATCGAACTCTATTGGACATGGCAAGAACCATGCTTGATGAGTACAAGACTTCGGATCGGTTTTGGGCGGAGGCAGTCAACACCGCCTGCTACGCCATCAACCGGTTATATCTACACCGAATCCTCAAGAAGACATCATATGAACTCCTAACCGGTAAAAAGCCCAACATTTCATATTTTAGAGTCTTTGGTAGCAAATGCTTTATTCTTGTTAAAAGAGGTAGAAAATCTAAATTTGCTCCTAAGACTGTAGAAGGCTTTTTACTTGGTTATGACTCAAACACAAGGGCATATAGGGTCTTTAACAAGTCCACTGGACTAGTTGAAGTCTCATGTGACGTTGTGTTTGATGAAACTAACGGCTCTCAAGCAGAGCAAGTTGATCTTGATGAGATAGGTGAAGAACAGGCTCCATGCACAGCACTAAGGAACATGTCCATTGGGGATGTATGTCCTAAGGAATCCGAAGAGCCTCCACATGCACAAGATCAACCATCCTCCTCCACGCTAGCATCTCCACCAACTCAAAATGAGGAAGAGGCTCAAGTTGATGAAGTAGAAGATCAAGCAAATGAGCCACCTCAAGATGATGGCAATAATCAAGGGGGAGATGCAAATGATCAAGACAAGGAGGATGAAGAGCAAAGACCGCCACACCCAAGAGTCCACCAAGCAATCCAACGAGATCACCCCGTCGACACCATCCTCGGCGACATTCATAAGGGGGTAACTACTAGATCTCGGGTTGCTCATTTTTGTGAACATTACTCTTTTGTTTCCTCTATTGAGCCACACAGGGTAGAGGAAGCTCTCCAAGATTCGGATTGGGTGGTGGCAATGCAAGAGGAGCTCAACAACTTCACTAGAAATGAGGTATGGCATTTGGTTCCACGTCCTAACCAAAATGTTGTAGGAACCAAATGGGTCTTCCGCAACAAACAAGATGAGCATGGTGTGGTGACAAGGAACAAAGCACGACTTGTGGCCAAGGGATACTCCCAAGTCGAAGGTTTGGATTTCGGTGAAACCTATGCACCCGTAGCTAGGCTTGAGTCAATTCGCATATTATTAGCCTATGCTACTTACCATGGCTTTAAGCTTTATCAAATGGACGTGAAAAGTGCCTTCCTCAATGGACCAATCAAGGAAGAGGTCTATGTTGAGCAACCTCCCGGCTTTGAAGACAGTGAGTACCCTAACCATGTCTATAAGCTCTCTAAGGCGCTTTATGGGCTCAAGCAAGCCCCAAGAGCATGGTATGAATGCCTTAGAGATTTTCTTATTGCAAATGGTTTCAAAGTCGGAAAAGCCGATCCTACACTCTTTACTAAAACTCTTGAAAATGACTTGTTTGTATGCCAAATTTATGTTGATGATATTATTTTTGGGTCTACTAACGAGTCTACATGTGAAGAGTTTAGTAGGATTATGACACAGAAATTCGAGATGTCTATGATGGGGGAGTTGAAGTATTTCTTAGGATTCCAAGTAAAGCAACTCCAAGAGGGCACCTTCATTAGCCAAACCAAATACACTCAAGACATTCTACACAAGTTTGGGATGAAGGATGCCAAACCCATCAAGACACCCATGGGAACCAATGGGCATCTCGACCTCGACACGGGAGGTAAGTCCGTGGATCAAAAGGTATACCGGTCGATGATTGGTTCATTACTCTATTTGTGTGCATCTCGACCGGACATTATGCTTTCTGTTTGCATGTGTGCAAGATTCCAATCCGACCCTAAGGAATCCCACCTTACGGCCGTAAAACGAATCTTGAGATATTTGGCTTATACACCTAAGTTTGGGCTTTGGTACCCTCGGGGATCCACATTTGATTTGATTGGTTATTCGGATGCCGACTGGGCGGGGTGTAAGATTAATAGGAAGAGCACATCGGGGACTTGCCAGTTCTTGGGAAGATCCTTGGTGTCTTGGGCTTCAAAGAAGCAAAATTCGGTCGCTCTTTCCACCGCCAAAGCCGAGTACATTGCCGCAGGCCATTGTTGCGCGCAATTGCTTTGGATGAGGCAAACCCTGCGGGACTACGGTTACAAATTAACCAAAGTCCCTTTGCTATGTGATAATGAGAGTGCAATCAAAATGGCCGACAATCCCGTCGAGCATAGCCGCACTAAGCACATAGCCATTCGGTATCATTTTCTTAGGGATCACCAACAAAAGGGAGATATCGAGATTTCCTACATTAACACTAAAGATCAATTAGCCGATATCTTTACCAAGCCTCTTGATGAACAAACCTTTACCAAACTTAGGCATGAGCTCAACATTCTTGATTCTCGCAACTTCTTTTGCTAGATTGCACACATAGCTCATTTATACTTTTGATCATAAATGCTATGACTATTGTGTTTTCAAGTCTATTTCAAATCAAGTCATAGGTATATTGAAAGGGAATTGGAGTATTCGGCGAAAGACAAAGGCTTCCACTCCGTAACTCATTCTTCGCCATCGCTCCAAGAAAAGGACCTTGTCTTTGGGGGAGAGAGTAAAAGCCCCAAAGAACCGGACTTCGTCTTTGATATAATCTTAACTCATTTACTTATGACCAAAGGGGAAGATAGTACTTCGAGGGCTCTAATGATTCCGTTTTTGGCGATTCATGCCAAAAAGGGGGAGAAATGAGCCCAAAGCAAAAGGACCGCACCACCACCAATTTCAAAAACTTAGTGCTTTCCAAAAGTATTTATCAATTGGTATCCTATTGTGTTCAAAAGGGGGAGAAAATAGTATTTTAAAATGATATATCAAAACCCTCTTGAACACTAAGAGGAGGATCTCATTTAGGGGGAGTTTTGTTTAGTCAAAGGAGAAGCATTTGAAACAGGGGAGAAAATTTCAAAACTTGAAAATGCTTTGCAAAATCATATTCATTACCTTTGACTATTTGCAAAAGAACTCTGAAAAGAATTTACAAAAGGATTTTGCAAAAACAAAACATGTGGTGCAAAAGTGGTCCAAAATGTTTTATTGAAAGAAACAATCCATTCATATCTTATAAGTATTTATATTGGCTCAATTCCAAGCAACCTTTGCACTTACATTATGCAAACTAGTTCAATTATGCACTTCTACATTTGCTTTGGTTTGTGTTGGCATCAATCACCAAAAAGGGGGAGATTGAAAGGGAATTAGGCTTACACCTAGTCCCTAATTAATTTTGGTGGTTGAATTGTCCAACACAAATCTTTGGACTAACTAGTTTGCCCAAGTGTATAGATTATACAGGTGTAAAAGGTTCACACTCAGCCAATAAAAAGACCAAGTTTTGGATTCAACAAAGGAGCAAAGGGGCAACCGAAGGCACCCCTGGTCTGGCGCACCGGACTGTCCGGTGCGGCACCGGACATGTCCGGTGCACCAAGGGACTCAGACTCAAACTCGCCACCTTCGGGAATTCCCTGAGGCGACTCGGCTATAATTCACCGGACTGTCCGGTGTACACCGGACAGTGTCCGGTGCACCAAGGGAGGTCGGCCTCAGGAACTCGCCAGCTTCGGGAAACTCCAACGGCTAGTCCACTATAATTCACCGGACTGTCCGGTGTGCACCGGACTGTCCGGTGCAACCTCGGAGCAACGGCTACTTCGCGCCAACGGCTACCTGCAGCGGCATTTAATGCGCGCGCAGCGCGCGCAGGAGTCAGAATCGCCCATGCTGGCACACCGGACATCAAACAGTACCTGTCCGGTGTGCACCGGACACCAAGGCGGGCCCACAAGTCAGGAGCTCCAACGGTCAGAATCCAACGGCAGTGATGACGTGGCAGGGGGCACCGGACTGTCCGGTGTGCACCGGACTGTCCGGTGCGCCATCGAACAGACAGCCTCCCAACGGCCACATTTGGTGGTTGGGGCTATAAATACCCAACCACCCCACCATTCATTGCATCCAAGTTTTCCACTTCCCAACTACTACAAGAGCTCTAGCATTCAATTCAAGACACACCAAAGAGATCAAATCCTCTCCAAACTCCACACAACGCCATAGTGATTAGAGAGAGTGATTTGCTTGTGTTCTTTCGAGCTCTTGCGCTTGGATTGCTTTCTTCTTTCTTGATCCTTTCTTTGCAATCAAACTCACTTGTAATTGAGGCAAGAGACACCAATCTTGTGGTGGTCCTTGCGGGAACTTTGTGTTCCAAGTGATTGAGAAGAGAAAGCTCACTCGATCCGTGGATCGTTTGAGAGAGGGAAGGGTTGAAAGAGACCCGGCCTTTGTGGCCTCCTCAACGGGGAGTAGGTTTGCAAGAACCGAACCTCGGTAAAACAAATCTCGGTGTCTCACTTGCTCATTCGCTTGGGATTTGTTTTGTGGCCTCTCTCGCGGACTCGTTTCTTTATTACTAACGCTAACCCCGGCTTGTAGTTGTGTTTATATTTGTAAATTTCAGTTTCGCCCTATTCACCCCCCCTCTAGGCGACTATCACATATCTTGTTTGCGACTCGAGGAGCTCTTGCTCATCGGCTTTGCCCTTATTGGGGCATGTGTTGGCCGCTGGGAGGGTTGTCCCCCCTCTTCGAGTGGCCTGTATCGTAAGGTGCACATGAAACCCTTTGGAATGAACACTGGAGGATGGTCATATATGGAGGGAGTCTTGTGTGCTACTCTAGGTCGGTAGACTAGGAATTCCATCTTGGTGCCCTTGAGGGCACTGATCGACATTGTCCCCAACGACTGAATGTACAACTGTTGTGGGACCCAAAGGTGAGCCTTGAGCAGTGTAGTTCTCAGCTAGCATTCATTTGGTCATTCTTGCAATGGTAGCTTCTAGACAGTTAATGAGGATTGTCGACTACCACACCATAGCATGATGTATGATGTAGTTCAAATCCTGGAAGAGTGCGATAGAGTGTTCGTTTTGAAGCTGTCAATAAATCTATCTCCTCAAGCAGGGACTTGGGCTGACTAGTGAGCCAGAAATTCCTAGAGCGCGGTGAAGTAGGCGAGGAGCTTGTTAGACATGCTCTTGAGAGCCTTGTCCTAACAATCTCACACCTCGGGGCTGAAGTCATTAAGTTGTGGCGACCTGTTCTTGCCTAGCAGGTACTACTCGTGCTTGTCGTTGTTAATGATGATCTTCTCCTTCTCTACGCACATCATGGTGGTGGTGGAGACTTGGTGCAGGGTCAGGGACGAGTGGATGTTGGTGAGCTGATGTGAATCAACTTATGTGGAACCTAGTGTTGCATATTTCAGTGAGTGTGCAAAAAATGTATCATCACGAGAACTGGTCGGGGGTCACCTGGCAGCCGACACACAAGGAGCTAGGAGGTGCTTTGTTGTTATGATTGTTCCTCCAAAATGTGACCCCGTTAATGGGGGGTTCTGAGCATGCCACCTAGCTTGACCTGCAAACAGGAAGGGTGAGTTGATGTTGGTGTGTCGCTCTACAAATGCATAACAATCAGTCAAACATTAAATTTCAGTTAGATCGCTTGGATCGGTCCATGCTGAGCCAATTATCATCTCTTTTCTAGATCGGCTAATATCATAATCAATGAACATTAGTATGCACTAAAAGCGATTGACGTGGACATAAACTTATCTTAAGCATGCATGAGCCGATTGCTTATTTTAGAGAGATGCATACTACGTGCATGGCCAAAGTGTAGCAATGGGCCAAAAAAAACCACCACTAATACCCAAGCTCCTAACCAAATCAAGGCCAGGTAAACATGAGACCTTCTATAGAAACATCCTAGATCTAATCTACAACATGTATCATATTGGCAATGTTAAGATCATCCGCTATTGAGAACTGATGACTATGCACGTGAATATGGATCAGGACCTCCAAAGAGGTCCAACCAGAATAAACAATGAGACTAAGCATGTAAGACCGGGTGCCATATGCATATCGATCTTCCGAGTTGCTACATGCACATGTGCATCTTGCATCATGTGGGGTGTAGCAATCGGTCAAGGAATACACATATGGCGGTCCAAAAATCAATCTCCTTGCATGAAGCTTGGAGTTAAACATAGATTGAAACTACACATGATAACTAGCAGATCTTGCCAACAACAACGCTTAATACAACATCTACTGGTGTAAGACGATTACACCTTGCCGCCCTGACACGGTCAGGGACCGTATCAGGGCCGCATGAGGCTTACCTTGGGAAACCCTCGGGGAAGGGGTGGTGATGCACCAAGAGGATGAGAATACCCGTTGTTTGGTGAATGAATGGATTTCTATTTGTTATGATAATATTTGTTACAATATATAACCCTGATGTCTTGAAGCGATAAGTTCTTCCTAACTTACATCTCTATCTGATGTATTACTTATTTTCTGTACAAAGTCTTATTTCTATATGACACATCTATTTCCCTTGTGGAGCCCTTCAGTTAGAATAATAGTGTGAGCCCGGTTGGGATTAGGTGCCAACATGGACAAAAAGTGGTTGTTGGACCAAATTGGATTCACGAGACCGCTAAGTGAGTATGTGATATTCGACAATACATGCTTGTTGCCTAGAAAAGGTAGAAGAGTTATGTGGATACTAGGAGTCAGAACCTAGAAATTTATGTGGGAGAATAAGTGCTTCTAAAGGTATCTCTTAGTAAGGGTGTGGTGAGATTTGGTATTAAAGGGAAGTTAAGACCAATATATTGGCCCATTCCTAATAATGGCACATATTGGAAAGTCACCGGATCGAATGGAATTGCCAGAGTCCACGAAGGGTGTGCACAATGTCTTTCATTTCTTCATGTAGCAAGAATACTTTAGAGATCTAGAATATCATATAATGCTAGAAATAGCGTTGGTTGAGCAAGACTTACATTTTGAAGATTGTCTTGTGAGAATTTTGGATGAGTTTAAAAGAGTGCTTCACCACCGAAAATTAAAGTACATGAATGTGCTTTGGACCGACCAAGTGGAGTGTGAAGCGACTTGGGAGTTGGAGTCACAAATATGGAAAATTAAAGTACATGAATGTGCTTTGGACCCAGAGTTGTTCTCTTGTGGTAAGACATCCCCTCTTTTGTTCTAGCATGTCATTTTTCACTAAAATCGAAATAAAGATTTCTAGGGAAAATTATACTGAACAGGGATGGAATGTAATATTCTACAAACAAAGTTGTCGAGGATTATTCCATATATGGGGTAGGTCATATGATTAAAAGTTGAATTTAAAGGCACGAGAGGCACAAAGATTTATATAGGGTTGGACTCTCGATGTGAGATAATAACTATATCTTGTGTGTGGTGTTGTTGTATTCTAAGATGGGATGTCTTTTTTATCTTTTTCCCTTATGGGGCTCTCCCATTGATCCTCTTATATTACAAAGAGGGGCGTTGGTTTAAAGAATAGGCACCAAGTCAGTTACTTAGTTGGAGTTAGGACTTGTCGATAACTAGTTGTATGAGTCAAACTTTATCTTAACAAGAGTATCTGTTGTTCATTATAGGGCGCACTTGATTTCTGGTTAGTACACTTCGCATCGTGCAAATCGATACCTAAAATAATCCTCTCAAATCTTACATTGATAACTATACGTTTGCATTTTTCCACTTCAAATGTCAACACTTAGCACTCACTATCAGATCCGGGTAGTCACAATTAACTAATCAAATACATCATTTTAAGAAGTGGTGCCACATATTTAATAGTAACGACTATATGTGTCAGGACGTGTCAGGGCCCAAGGGGGCTACGGCCAGGACATGTCAGAGGCCAAGGGGGCTGCGGCAGGGAGCCATAGCAAGGAGTATAGGTCAAAACATAAGAAGATTAGTTGAGATTATCTAGAAAAGTTATCAGTTAGTAGTTGTTGAAGGCTAAAATGAGCCTGGCGGACGGTCCGGCCCTGAGGCCGGACGGTCCGCGGTCCGGACTGTCCGCGGTGGTGGCGCGGACGGTCCACGCGCGCAGAGTCAGTTAGGGTTCCTAGTTTCTCGCGGGATTTGTTACCTAAAACCGCGGGATTAACTCGGGAAACAGTTGGAAACGGATCCAGACCTCCCCCTTTATATAGATGAAGGGCTACGGCTGATTAAACCCCCAACAATCGAACCAATACAACTTCTATCTCGCATTTATTTTCAGCACAATTAGGAGTAGTTCTAGTCTAGTTCTAGTTTAGCCCTAGTTTAGTATTCCAATCCCCAAATTCTCTGTCTCTCCTCGACTCTACGTCGATTAGAGGAGTCTAGGTCGGCCGGCCCGAGCCTAGACAACTCCTAGGATCTCTCCTCCCCGACGGGGTCCCTCCCGGGAGCGAGATCCAGGCGCCCCCGGCGATCTTCCGCCGCCCCTGCGCACGCGCGGACCGTCCGGCCCTAGAGCGCGGACCGTCCGGCCGTCGGGCAGGGAACCCGAGCTCCCGCATCAGGTCGCGGACCGTCCGGCCCTGTGCCGCGGACCGTCCGCGTCCGACCAGAGAGCGCCGCCGCCTCGCGCCAGGTCGCGGACCGTCCGGCCCCAGCCTGCGGACCGTCCGCGCCTGACCAGAGAGCACCGCCGCCAGTTCGTATTGAGTGATTGGCGCCTCCGAAAAGGTGTCAACATACTTTTTGGCGACTCCGCTGGGGAATAGGTGTCTAGATCTGCTAAAAATCGGCCCATAAATGTCCGGTTCTAAGGATCACACCAAGATCTCCACTACCAACATCATCAAGCCGGCCATGGAGGCGCTCCCGGCTGATGACCAAAAGCCCTTTGAAGACCTCGTAATGCACGATGAGAAGGAGGTGATGCGGCAATGGAACGAACAACGCGACAAGGAAGAGGCGAAACTGCTGCATAAACTCTCCGAACGGCGCAAGGAGGCGGCGGACAAGTACTTGTCACACTTCACGGTGGATCGCCACCAGAAGATCGTCCGTCAAGGGGAGATCGATATGGAATCTCTCCTACCTCCACTGCAGGGTCCCGCTGTAAGTACTCCAGATCTATCTCTTACGACTTTCATGGATCAACGAGGAGATCAGTTAAAGCGATATGTAGATGAATCTATTAAAATGCATTTACGTGCATACGAGAAATCAGCTGCTCCTAATTTTCCATCGCGAGAGTCTAATACAGTGCCACCCACGTCAAACACATCGGCTATAAACGGGTCACCTTTGACCCAGCCATCATATGGTATGCCGATGCACGCTTTCGTGTCACCATCACAACCGCAACCACTAGGCACGCGGCAGGTACTGGACGCGACCGGACCGTCCGAGCATCATCTCAGACAGTCCAGTTATACCGCGGACCGTCCGGCGTATTTCGCCGGACCGTCCGACCAGATGCAGGCCCGCACACAAAACACTCAGGTCGCACCGTACATGGCCGAACCATCAGGGTACAACCCTGAACACTTCGGCCCCATCACGGACCGTCCGGTGCATCACGCCGGACCGTCCGGATATGTTGCGGACCGTCCGCCATCTTACGTCGGACCGTCCGGATATGGCATGAACCGGCCGACGTATTACGCTGGACCATCCGACTCTACACGAGTCCATGCGTAGACTGCCCAAGTCACGCCATATATGGCCGATCCATCCGGGCACAGCTCTGGACCATTCGGCCCGATCGCAGACCGTCCAGTTCTTTACGACAGACGGTCTGGGTACGAGACTACCCACGTAGCACCATATACGGCCGGACAATCCGGATATACCTTCAGACCATTTGGCCAGGTCGCGGACCATTCGGCCTCTTACGCCGGACCGTCCGGATATGCATACGCAGAGCCGAGAGCTGCGCAATACGCACAGTTCCCACATTCATCGCAGCAACATTATGGTGCCCCACCAACAACACATTATAATCATGCCATACCACCTCATGGACATAGGGCTGAATACTATTCGGCCACAAGAGAGCCTGAGGGGTATAGGGCAGGAGCTGGTGACATTAATAGGACACCTAACACACACCTCAAACACACCTGGGAGGAAAGCCGACAGAGTAATGTCAGTCAACCTGAAATCTCCACCCACAAACTTAATGGATGGTCGCCAGACATGGCAGAGAGGGTCAGAGACGAGGTAGCCGGGATGTTCAGGGACAAACTCGGTGTTAGTGTGTCAGGTACAGGGCAATCGTATCGGAAGCCTTATAGCCACCGATTCGACACCGTGCCATACCCACAGGGAACTAGAATACCAGACTTCTCTAAGTTTTCTGGTGAAAGTGGGAAAAGCACACACGAACATATAAGCCAATTCATAGCACACTTGGGAGAATTGGCTGATGGGGAAGCCTACCGTGTTCGTTTATTCTCGTTGTCCCTTACTGATACTGCATTTGCATGGTACGCAGCTTTGCCACCAAACTCTATTAACTCTTGGGAAGAATTAGAGCAGAAATTTCATGAACACTTCTTCTCAGGAGAACATGAGTTAGAATTGGCTGACTTAGCTTCAGTCCGACAGGGGCCTGAAGAATCGGTTAATGACTATATCCGGAGATTCCGGGACACTAGAAACCGATGCTTTCAGATTCATGTCGCAGAAAAACAACTGACAGGGCTAGCTTTCAATGGGTTGCGACCCTACTTAAAAGAAAAATTAGATGGCACCCAATTCTTTTCATTAGTGCACTTACACCAGCGGGCAATGACCTGTGAAAGCCGAAGTAAGGAAACATCAAAATCGGCTAGCCATAAGATGCATTTAGTGGGATACGATAATTCGGACGATGAATCCACGGATGTATACACCGCCGAACTGGTTTGGCCAGGACAGGCTAAACCTTCAGCGTGTTCTGCTTTACAGTCGATTCAAAAGAATCGACAAGAGGAAGTTAAGTTTACTTTTAATGTTGCCAAATGCGATAAAATATTTGACGAGTTACTGAAAAACGGCAACATTAAATTAACTCATACTATTCCTCCTCCTGATGAATTAAAGAGACGTGCTTATTGTAAGTGGCATAATTCCTTTTCTCATGCCACCAATGATTGTAATGTTTTTCGTCGACAGATACAATCGGCCATAAATGAGGGTCGATTGGCTTTTCAGGAGATGCAAGTAGACACACAACCCTTTCCTGTTAATACAATAGAACTCACATGCAAAAAGGTCTTGGTTCGGCCCGAAATGGCTGATAAAGGCAAAGGCAAGGGCATCGTCATCAGCAATTCTCGCATGTCAGATATATCACAAAAGGAGATTGCTCGAAAGGCTTCGGACGAGAAGGCTAAAAGGTCCGAAGACGCCGGGGGGCAAGCACAGTTAATAAACCAAACACATCAGCCTAGCCCCAGCATCGTAGATGGTCCGGCACCTACGTGCGGACAATCCGGTGCTCAGACAAACGGTCCGGCTAACTCAGCCGGACAGTCCACCTATGACCAAAGGCGTCAACCTCTACACAAAGCAAGGAAAAAGACGCAAGGTCAAAGCACATATAATCGGCTGATCAAAGCCGATCCTACTTTTGATCAGTTGCTCTCCAAAAATACTAGCAAAAAGACTGTTCCACGTGATCGGTCAACAAAGAAACCCTGGTCACCTGCTAAAACAAAACGGTCAAACAAAACGACCCGAAAGGCGACACAACAAGCATCGCCTATTCATTCTATGAGACCAGGGTACTTTCCACCTATTTACTCATCGTCGGTATATTATCTTGTTCAAACATGGAATGGCATGACGATGAATCCATGGTACATGTATAGTCCCTTTGTCTATCCAGGCTGGGGGGCACCTCCCACTACAAGAAACTGGTTAAAGAACGTGGGTGAAAAACCGTCGAACTTAATGTAATAGGCCGTCGAACTTAACATAAGAACGTGGGTTTACCCACGAACATAGCCGACGGCGTTTTTTTGACGAACTTAAAGAAGTAAGTTCGACGGCCCCCACGTTCTTAACCTTAAGAACGTGGGTGCCGTCGAACTTAAGGTTAAGAACGTGGGTACCGTCGAACTTAAGGTTAAGAACGTGGGTTTTTAAGTTCGACGGGGCCGTTGAATTTTCTTCCATAAGTTCGACGGCACCCACGTTTTTAACCTTAAGTTCGACGGTGCCACGTGGCCGTCGAACTTATGGGTCGTGCCTGGGTCGGCGAGGGCTGCCCATTAAGTTCGACGGTACCCACGTTCTTAAACTTAAGAACGTGGGTACCCACGTTCTTAACTGTTTTCCAGAAAAAATAAAAAATTCCGAAATGAAAAAATAGACACACATAATATCACATGCAACACAGAATATCACATACAATACAGATTTCAAACACATGGATATATGTTCATATCACAAATTCACACAAGTCCAAATATAAGTTCACAAATTCACATAATTAAGTCCAAATACATAAGTTCACATCCATAGTTCACATTTGTAGTTCACAAGTTCAAATACACAAGTTCAAACATTCGCTCCATCGCTCTCGATCAGGACATCGGATTGTTGTTCATAGCTCCACCACTAGAATTGAGACATCTGTCCGCAAAGTTATCGTGAGGGGGAGGAGTCACTTGATGAGAGCCGGAATCCTACAAAATAAACCAAAATTCTTATAAATATGCATGATGTCCTCAATCATTTTACATGTTCAATCCATGTCAAAGAAACAAATGAAGTACTAAACAGAGAACCATCTCAAACTTGTGTACCACTCATGATCATAGCAGAGAACCATCTCAAACTTGAAGTACTACAAATGAAGTACTAAACAGAGAACCATCTCAAACTTGAAGTACTAAACAGAGAACCATCTAAGAAGTACTAAGTATATTCGAAAAATCAACTAGCATTGAAAGCAACTAGCATTAAATTCAGGAACTCACTGCTGATGACGGAAGTGGCTGTGTTGGCCATGGGGGGCGTCCCCAAGGCGCCATTGGATGTGTAGGATATCCCCATGGTGGTGGCGGCCAATATCCCATACCTGGTTGTGGAGGAGGAAGAATCTGTCCTCTAGGGGGCATCGACCACTGTATGTCCATCTGTGGATTTCCTTGTCCGGTCTCAGAACCCTACAACCAAATAAAACAATGCATGATTATAATTGTAAATGAAAGTAAATATACTACAAAACTATACCTGTGTTTCATTGGTGTTTGGTGTCTGTCCAGATTGTGACGGACGGGTGAACTGGGGTCCCATTTGAGTTCCCATCTGAGCACTATATATCTGCAAATACAATAAGCTTATATTATTCTACTGTGTTACTATGTGCTAATCTTGATTCCAGCACCTACATCTCGATTGATCACCTAGTGTTAGATTTAAATCCTCTCAGTGGTCACTAGTTGTCCAGTCCTGGCAAACTAGTCTTTGGGAACACACCTGGCAAAAAAATGGATGTCTCACTGGATTGTGAAATGTTGTCCAGTCCAGGCTGTAGGCACACTGACTCACACCGGCAACGGGAGGTGGGAGGCACGGATTGGGCGAGTCTTTGGGAACAAGTACCTCTACATTGGAACATTTGGTATGGATGGACAGGCAGCGTACTACATGCCCCATCTATAATTTCGCACGGTCCCTGGTGCATCCAATGGCTTCTATAATTTCGCAGCTAGTAGAAAGCTAGTAGAAAGCACGGTCCCTGGTGCATCCAATGGCTTCTATAATTTCGCAGCTAATGCTGCTACTGCCTCCAAGGGGACAGTAAACAAGCGAACAGTGGTGCAGCTAGTGCCACTGCATCGTCTGCTGCTGCTGCTCAAGCTGCTAATGTAGTTCATCAGACATATGAAAAAGTTAGGAGGGAGAGGGAGGAAGCACAAGCAGCGGCAAGAAGGGGATGATGGTGGACCCAATTGGAAACCCAGGCCTCTGATCCACTTAAGTTTAGCCAAGACCTTCTCTCAGATGGATCTTAGGGGACTTTTGCTGGAAAAAACGAAAACTGAGCTTAAAAACAAGCTAACAGTAATAAAAAGTAAAACATCCCAAGTTGCAGATGAAAAAGGCGATCAAGAAAATTGCGGTCAAGGAAAATGGTGGGGATAATGAAGCTCTTGGACCAGAAGATCCTACAGCTATTAAAGATTCTCATGATTCAGAACAGACTGGTTCTAATACTAGCACAGATGCTGAAAATGAAGATGATGACCACTTATCTTATAATGTTCCTGATCCAGATTTCCATGATTTTGACAAGAATCGCACTGAGGAATGTTAATAGTGAATTTGGGCCTTCGAATTGGGTTTCTTCTGGCTTCATAAAGACTTATGGTGATTTCAGGATTGGTAAATATGAAAGCTGTGATATAGTCAACATGTTCTCTCACCAGATGAAATGGGATAAAGGGTCGCGCGGGCTTATCAAAATTTATCCACAGAAAGGTGATATCTGGGCTGTTTATCAGAATTGGTCCTCTGACTGGAATGAAGATACTCTAGATGTGCAAGAAGCTGGGCTGTTTATCCACAGGAAGGTGATATCTGGGTTGTTTATCAACATGTTGAAAAATTATATCCACATCTGGCTATCAAGCATACTACTAAATCAAACATTACAAGGTCATAATTTATTCTTGGACTTGACGACCTTCAATTTCTTCGCCTTCCCCTTGTCATAGATAACAACTGGAGATAGAGCTGGGACATGTAACATGCTGTATAGTGTCTTCAAGTTCCAATATACTCTTATGACATGTAAATGGATATTGAAGGGCATCAAATAAATGGATATAAAAAGGAGGAAGACAAAGAATGAGGGAGTTGTACCCTCCTGTCATGGTATGGCACGGTGAGAGAGGCGGGAAACCGATGGAAACACAGGGTGTTCAGTTTGGTGCCATAACTCACCAAGGTAAATAGTTTAGAGAGCTGGAGCTGCTGGGGTCTTTACTAGAGTTTAACAAGAGTCCAACGACACTAATATGTCTCCCAATCCTTCTGCATGAGCACCACGTATGGAGAAAGCACAGGGAAGACAGCAGCTGTGGCCAACTCCTTTTTCTGCATGTGGGACAGCAAAGAGGCATCCAAGCAGCTGAGTCAGCTAGGGGATGATTTTTATATCTCCATGTTTATCCCAGGCATGGTGGAGTTGTAGCAAGTGACCCCCCTTCCAGGCAACGAGTTCCTTTAGTTCAAACCGAGCCTGGAGTAGTTAGTGGATGGAGATATTTTCAGGGATTTGGACTGTTCTGAACTTCTTCAGTTCACTACTGAGCCAAGTTCCTCCCCTCTTTCCATAAGAACAGGCCTACCTTACTTAAGAAAATTGGTGCACCAACTATAGGTCTTCAACTTTACTATAGTCTTCTAGGGCTAATTACACAAGAATCACAAGTTAGAATGCCCCAAAGTCGACCTCAATTCACTGAAACCAAATTCAGTTAGCTGAAACTGAATATGTGTTACTCAGTTTGACAGGGTACCTTTGAGGGCATTTTACTCTCTAGTTGTATAGCACCAAACCTCACATACCACAAGAAGTTTGTTCCCCTTCCTATGGTCTACGGACTTGGCATAAACACTATGGCTCAAAATCGCATGGATCAAGCACAACAGGGCAACAAATTTTACAAAAACTCACTGTCAGGGTTACCTTAGTCTGAACAAAATCAGACACCTCACACACTCTGACAGCCTGTGTTCAAGCAGGCTTTATTCCTCTTTTTATTTAGTACCAAGTCAATATATCTTAAACAAACTTGTACCCGGATTGATACTCTACAACTTTATTACAAGGAGTATAGCTTAATACCTCATATATCAAACACACTCACATCCCCAAATTGGACCAAATACACAATTTCAGAGTCTGAATTTGCATCAAGTCTGGGAATCCAAATTAAAGCATAGGATCTTTGGACCAATTTTTCTACCAGTTCCACACAGCTTTGGTGAATATAGAAAGGTAGAGGCATAATTGTCGAGTAATATGTGCTATATGACTTGTTTGGTGAATATAGTATTATTACCTGCATCAGCATTCCGTGCATCATCTGAACTTGTTGAGATAGTTGTTGAACTTGTTGTTGTTGCTGTCTTAGTTGCTCATCAAGCTCTGATTCCCTCGAAGTTGAAGTTCGAGATCTACTCCCCACCGAGGAAACAGACCGACGACCAAAGCTATCGCGACTCACAACCCCATCACCGATCCCCAACCTAGAAACATCACAAGTTATGAACCAATAGTTTTTATATATCAAAATTTTGATCTTATCATACCTCCCATGTGGTAGCCCACCACCAGCAACATATGCTGCATCCGGATCGAAAGGTGCCTCCCTCCAATCTAGATCATCGTCTCCTGCTTTCCTCCTAACCTCCTCGGCATAACGAGTCTACAAAACAATTTATGTTAATTATAAATGAGTCACAAGTTAATTAAGAATAGATAGTTATTATTTACACCTACCAGCTTTTCTGTCGCGCTGTCATCACATAAAACTTCTGGATGATCTGGATCTGGACCTCGGTGTCCCTCCATGTAAACGTCAATGAATCGGGGTTCAACACCATCACGAGCCTCCTGCAGTAAGAGACATAATAAAATATACAAATTTGTCTGAGGGAAAAAGACTAAATGTTACTTAGCTCATCATACCATTCGTTGTGATTTCCCAATAAATCCATCTGCTCCAAATCGATGGAGGCCCGGTTTGCTCTTCCGGTTCAAACGATTTCTATCTGAAATCACTTTGTACTCATCTGAGGCCCAGTACTCGCAGAGCTTGACCCAAGCTTCAGGATGAGCAGTGAGCCAGTCCACTTCACTTTGTTTGTACTCCTCAGCTGTCAAGTGGATTTCACATGCCTGCTTGTTGGTCATTCTTTGACCCTTCACTTTCTTGAAGTACACGGTAACAGCTTTGACCCTTGCATCTGACATTGAACCATTTATAACTTTTCTAGCAGCATTGTGGAATACACGTTTTGCATGGTCTTCGTTCGCTGTTTCGTCCAATCTAAATTGTTCCTGCAAAATGAAGAAGCAATTAAATTCATTTATAGACGCCCACGGTAAGTAAATTTAAAATACATAATAAACTCACCCAAAATGATGACCACACTGCGTCTTGGTGAGTACGGTCGGTCCATATGGTTTGAGGCCCCAGTGAGCCCAGTGATACGCCCCTGTCTCTGCCCCGTTGAATTGTACCACCCCTGGATAGTGAAAACGAGCAATAGATCCCAGCACTGTGTTAACTGGTGTCCGGTGACCTTTGCCACTCCATGCCACCTCCACCCAGCTCCTCTCTCCTGCAGGGTTTATGACCCTACGTTGGTCCAAGGGTTGTGTCGGTGGAACTCTAAGAGACCGCCGAAACCTACAAAATTGTAAATTGTGCACTGGTAATAATATCAATCCAACAAAAAATAGAACTCATCATCAAAATAAAATTACCTGAAGTTCGTTGCCTGTGTCATTGTAACAACCTCGTCATCGGCCTCTCCATCGGCCTCTCCATCGTAGTCCTCCCCATAGTCATCATCATCACGCATATGGGACAACACAGTCGACCATGGACACACCAGCCAGACCAAATACCATATGCAGGCAAATCATGAATTGACCACAAATATACAGCACGTAAGGTAAATTCACGTTTCAGATGACCATCATAAGCCTTTACCCCTACCCATAGCTCTTTGAACTCTTCAATCAACGGTTGCATGAATACATTGATCTTCTTTCCAGGATGTTTAGGCCCTGGAATAATAAGGGCAAGAAATATGAACCCTTCTTTCATGCATTTGTTGGGAGGGGGGTTGTAGGGCATGATGAAAACCGGCCAACAAGAGTATGAAGTTGAACTGTTGTCGTAAGGAGTGAAACCATCAGTGGACAAGCCTAGACGAACACTCCTAGCGTCTCTTGCAAATTCTGGGTCAAAACGATCCAGAGCCTTCCAAGCATCGCCATCTGATGGATGCATCATAATGTCTGGATCTTGGCTCTCACGTTCTCCTTCCTTATGCCACAACATTAGCTTCGCAGTTTCTGGGGTTAAAAACAGACGTTTAAGCCTTGGGGTGATGGGCATATATCGAAGCTGTTTAACTGCCACTTTTGTAGCAAAAGTAGCTCCATCCTCTTTTAGTACCTCCGCATATCTTGATTTACCGCATATCTGACAATGGGTGGCCGCTTCATATTCCTTCCAGAACAACATGCAATTGTCTTCGCACACATCAATCTTCTTATACTTCATCCCAAGACCGGACACGATCTTTTTAGACTGGTATAAGTCTTTTGGCATCTTATGGTTCGATGGGATGAGATCAATAATCAGATTGATTATATCGTTATAGCAGTTATTCGAGAAGTTATACTTTGCCTTCATTGCCATAAGACGTGTAACCACCTGCAACACGGTCACAGTGGTGTCATCATGCACTTTTTCCTCTGACGCGTGAAGAAGCTTATAAAACTCCTGCACTTCCTCTGGTGTACCCTGTTCCGAGGCCAATGTTGGATACTCTCTACTAATATCAGCCACCAAGTCATCCATCCGATCCTCCTCATCATCATCAATTCTTTCTGACTCTGTGATATTCTGCTCTACTTCTCCATGTGAGCGCCACACAAGATAGTTAGGCATAAACCCATTCTTGCAAAGGTGATGCTCCAGTTCTTCGATCTTTCTCACATACTTAAAATTCCGACACTTGGTACACGGACACTTCACCACACGAGGTCCACCGGAAAATGCGAGATCCACGAATTGTTTTGCAACCCTAACCCATTCCTTTGAGTGACCTAGAGTCACGCTATTGAATCCATCATACATCGCCCTTCTTCTATTGTCATCCATTTCCAAAACTAAATAACCCAATGTATAAAAAAAGTGTAAATAAACATCATTAAGCATATAAACGTAAATAAAAAATGTGTAAATAAACATCATTAAGCATACAAACATAAATAAAAATGTGTAAATAAACATCATTAAGCCCTTCTTCTATTAGGAAGGATCACTAGACATAAAAAACATTTAACCAAACATTGAACCTAACATTGATTAATTTACAATGAACAAGAAATTATGCATCAATTGTAACAACTAGCCAAAATCATGCATCAAATTTTAACTAACAAACTAATTCTAATAATATGCATCAAAGAAAGAAGAAAAATACCTTCACAGAGACCGTCAAGGTGGTGATGGTCGAGGAGACGCGGGCCGACTGTAGTTAGATGGAGAGAGAGACCGGAGACTAGAGTCAAATGGGCCTACAATTAGATGGAAACACGGCTTTAGGTTTCATAAAAAATGCAACAGTCATCATCAGTTGAAGAACTTAATTTGTTTACACATTTTCACATATATGTTTCCTGCAAAGCACCAACAAAGAACACAAATAAACCAAAAAGATTAATTCCTTCATCTAAATAGATATACGTAGGTAGAAGAAAACTTTGATGTACTCTTCTACTATATAATCCTGTGGGCCTAATTAATTGGGTATTCCTCCTAACAAATTTGTGCAGCTGAATTTTCAAAAGTCAATATAAGCCTGAACAACATGACAAACACACCGAAAACTACAGACCATGAACAAACCACGACAGAATGAAATGGGTAACATATATTTGGATAGGTGTCAAGCCTAGATGCATGATTCAATTGGAATTATGCAGTGCCGTGTCTCAAGTACTCAGTTCTGGCTGTTCCACATGTACATGCATGTCAGGTATAGAAAAACGAAAAACTTTGTGGCTAGGCTGATTTCTGACAATCAAACCTTCACTGATGATGATGAGAAGGCCATGCTTGTGGATGACTACTATACTAGACTCTTGGACAACAGGGTGGAAAGGTCGCTTTCTATTGATCTAGATTATCTGGGGCTGCCTAGCCACAGTTTAGAAGAGTTGGACTCACCATTTACTGAAAAGGAGGTATGGGAAATAATTAAACAATTGCCTTCTGATAAGACTCCTAGTTGATGGCTTTCAGACTTACTCAAAAGCTGCAGGGAATGGTCTCAATGCAGCAAATTGCTTTTATTAAGGGCATATTTATTCAAGACAATTTTATGCTAGTTCAGCAACGTGCTCAGTCTGCATTATGTGCACACAGTAGTTCAAGAAAAAATAGCAAGAAGGAGATAAATGAACTAGAAGATTGTGCTGCATTAACAGGGCAGTTACAACCTTTTGTCAAAGAAGAAGTTTTGGTCCCTATATTCAATGTAATGATGACTAACATTATTTTAGCCTCACGATTTTCTTTAACGGTCTGGCTTTGTAATTGGTAACTAATCCTCAACTGTTCATGATTTCAGGGAACTTTTCCCTGTACTGCAGAACAGTTCTTCAGTATTCTTTTAAGTGATGATTCAAATTACATAACAGAGTGTCGAACGGATCGGAAGGATAAAGATATAAATGTAGGTATCCAGCTCATTGCCAGCCTTTTGCACATATAGTGCATTCTATATGACCAACTTATTTTTAAACTGTGTATTCTTGTGTATTCTTGTGTATTAGAGAATTTCCACTGAACCTATAATATGTCGCCATCCTGTATGGACCTGGCAACTAGGCAAGAATCAGTACATACCACCTACTGGTAGCCATCCTCCTATTGAATTTCAAAATTAAACTTCTCTCTGTTAGGCTGCCCTATGTCATATGCACTCCAAATGGATTTATCCAAATCAATATGCCATAGTCCAATGTGTCATCAGCAAAGATGGGCAAGGATCGTACCGGCTTGGAAAGCAGAGATGCAGCGGCGGGGGCTCCTCCTTGGGCGGTGGCTCTGTCTTGGGGTCAGGTGGGGGCGGCTCCAGGTCCTTGCGTCCTGTTCGCCGACGGATGTGTGGGGGTGGCGAGCCGGGGCGGCGGCGCGGCCCGCTGGTGCTGGCGCGGCCAGCGGTCGGTGTCAAGCCGGGGCCCGCTGCGGGTGGCGCGGCGGCGGCGCGGTAGGCCGGCGGTGGAGCGCGGCCTGCTGGTGGAGAGAAAGCGCGGGCGGGAGGAATGTGGCGCGGCGGCGGCGCGGTCGGCCGGCGGTGGGGCGCGGCGGTAGCGCGGTCGGCCGGCGGTGCAGCGCGGCGCGGCCTGCTGGTGGAGAGAAAGCGCGGGCGGGAGGAATTAATGAGCGCGGACTGCTGGTAGAGAGAGCCGCGCGTGGGGTGATTGGACTTAGGTTTTCAGGCTTAAGTTCGACGGTGCCCAAATGCCCGACGAACTTAACTTAAGAACGTGGGTACCCACGTTCCTAACTTGTTAAGTTCGACGGTTTTAGCCAGAACCCACGAACCTAACTTAAGAACGTGGGTACCCACGTTCTTAACATAACCCATGAACTTAACTCAAATAAGAACGTGGGTACCCACGTTCTTAATTTTACCCACGAACATTTATCAGTTTCTTGTAGTGTCCATTCTATTCATTTTCGATCCATTGATCAAATGGTCATGGCCGAGAAAGATACAATCCAAAACGGCCTTTATACATTGGTGCTTTATTGAATGATCTCTATTTTGAAAAGCCGATGACTTACATCAGGTTTAGTTCATATGCTTTTGGTTCGTCAAACTGCACCAAAAGGCAGGGGGCATATGTTGAAGGCTAAAATGAGCCTGGCGGACGGTCCGGCCCTGAGGCCGGACGGTCCGCGGTCCGGACTGTCCGTGGTGGTGGCGCGGACGGTCCGCGCGCGCGCAGAGTCAGTTAGGGTTCCTAGTTTCTCGCGGGATTTGTTACCTAAAACCGCGGGATTAACTCGGGAAACAGTTGGAAACGGATCCAGACCTCCCCCTTTATATAGATGAAGGGCTACGGCCGATTAAACCCCCAACAATCGAACCAATACAACTTCTATCTCGCATTTATTTTCAGCACAATTAGGAGTAGTTCTAGTCTAGTTCTAGTTTAGCCCTAGTTTAGTATTCCAATCCCCAAATTCTCTGTCTCTCCTCGACTCTACGTCGATTAGAGGAGTCTAGGTCGGCCGGCCCGAGCCTAGACAACTCCTAGGATCTCTCCTCCCCGACGGGTCCCTCCCGGGAGCGAGATCCAGGCGCCGCCGGCGATCTTCTGCCGCCCCTGCACACGCGCGGACCGTCCGGCCCTAGAGCGCGGACCGTCTGGCCATCGGGCAGGGAACCCGAGCTCCCGCATCAGGTCGCGGACCGTCCGGCCCTGTGCCGCGGACCGTCCGCGTCCGACCAGAGAGCGCCGCCGCCTCGCGCCAGGTCGCGGACCGTCCGGCCCCAGCCTGCGGACCGTCCGCGCCTGACCAGAGAGCACCGCCGGCGGTTCGTATTGAGTGATTGGCGCCTCCGAAAAGGTGTCAACAGTAGTTTACTGAGAGTTTTTAGAATAGTTTTAAGGAGATATGTGTCTCTAGCTAGATAGGGCGGTCATCCGGCCTATTTATTTAATCAATAGATGAGAAATAAAGTAGGCAGAGATTAGAAGGGAGAAACTCTCCTCTTATTCGACCGTGGGCAGGGTCCCTAGCCAACATTCCTGTCTATCGATTCCTCTCTCCAATCCCCTCTGCGCATCCATTATTCACTTGCGGGTATTGTTCAGTACCGCGCAGCATCCACCAGCAGCTACAATCCCTCACCATCTAGCAACCATAACAATATGCTACAGTTCCTTATGTGGATTAATGCCAACCTTTATCCTGTTATCCATCTATATGCGTGCATGCTAAGTGAAATTGATTGTACTTTTCGAAAGGTAGGCAGCCAGTCACAGATTCTCTCAGTATCACATCAGATGGTGATATCCCAATGACATGCCTGCTGGCTGTTAATCGATGATAATTTAATCATTCTTCGAGCACCATTTTTAAAGAACACACTGCAACGCAAATGCTTGGCAGCAACAGGGGGGAGTCCGCTGTCCAGTGGTATTTCCCTATGTGTTGCAGAAACTGACAAGGAAAATCGCATTTCACTAGATGGAGGATGTCCCAGTTTCTTTGTTGGTGTATACATGGAGATGGAGGGGAGGGGTCAGGGGACACGTCCTATTCCTACCTCCTGTGACCATTGAAACCCCCCACAGTTTTGTCGACAAACAGGTGTCACTGCCACACAGCACGCACAAAGTGGCATTCATCGATCGTCAATATTTTTTCTCTGCAACTTGTTGGGGGGAATGAGCAAGTTATGCCTGACTGCCGTGATGCATAGTCAAAGGATGAATTAATGTTGTCAACATACATACGTGCACACTGACGGAAATTTCACATGCATGTTTGGTTTTGGCTTTATATTCCCTTGCTATTTTGTCACCTGCAATCACAAAGCTCGTATGTGTGCCCAAAAAAAGTCTGAGAACGGCTTCAGCTGCACGAATGGGCTCATATTGAATTAGCCGAATATATGTGTTTTTTTTATATTTATACGGTTGCTTTATGGCTGTTTTGCTAGGATTACATAAATACCTAGGCACGATTGTTTGCTTGCTGCCCTAGTATGTGTGTGCGTCCGAGGCAACAACATCTGACCTCAGGCGTAGAAAATCGAACCCATAAAGTGTGTGCCAAGATTTCCAGTCCACGAACCAAACTAGCCATATGCAGGTTAGAAGTTCTGCTTGCTGGCCGGCTATATTCCCCACTAAAAAAATTATCTACATATGGAATGCAAAACCTAAGCACTATGGGAGTGTTTGCTTGCTGCCTTACGTCCTGTTTGGTTCCTTTAGTAATTAAATTAAACTTTAGTGGCTAAATTATCTTGTTTGGTTCCATTGACTAAACTGAACTAAAGAACATTAATTATTGTCAATAATGACTATATTACTCCTATTAATGAGTGGTTGCTTGGTGCAAAAAGAAAATGGAGAGGACAAATAAGGTAAACATCCTACTTTAGACCCTTTTAGTTACTCCTTGGTGACTAAATAACTAAAGTTTAGTCACTCCACTTTAGTCACCATGTTTGTTTCTTTAGGGACTAAAATTAACTAAACTTTAGTCACTAAACATTAGTCACCCCAAACTAAGGGGGTGTTTGGTTTCTAGGGACTAATGTTTAGTCTCTCCATTTTATTCCATTTTAGTCCCTAAATTACTAAATATAGAAACTAAAACTCTATTTTAGTTTCCTTATTTAACAATTTATAAACTGAAATGGAATAAAGTGGAGGGACTAAAGTTTAGTCCCTATAAACCAAACACCCCCTAAATGGGGTCTTAGTATGTGTGTCTCCTAGGCAACAACATCTGACATAAGGCATAGAAAATCGAACGCATGGAGGGCATGTTTGGATGATGGCGTGAAAAACTTGCCTGATCCAGGCAACAACACCAGGCGTAGGATTTTGATAACTTGGGGCTAGGATTGTTTGCCTGGCAGGCAAATGTTGGGAACCTGCCTGCCTGGGCAAGTTGATCCAACAGAAGAGTGGACAGTGTGTTTATAAAGTTTAGCACGGAATGCCAAAAGCTTTGTTAATCCTTTTTGCATGGGCACTGTACGGGGGTATTTATAGGTACTTGAACGGCCGCATGTCCCTGTCAAAGACGTTTACACCCTCGAGTATCCGGTTTATCTCCAGAATATTCCCACGAGGGGAGGTTACAGATAGTCATTAAGGTAAACCTTATTACACACACGACCCTTATCGTGCTTGTCCTCGTAGGGCCCATCACCATGGGTTGAATCCCACATGGGCCTCTCCTAGCGGTGATGACGCGGGAGGCCCGTAGACTTCGGCAAGGCCTTCATCTTGCAACACGAGGGCGAAGGGGACCGCACAGATCTCCGTCCGGTCGGCGCCTTCGGCTTGTTCTGACGTGTTCTGTGAATGTGGCCTTCGTCTGCGCGATGAGAAGACAAAGTTATAGAGCGAAGGGAAGCGTGTTCGCCTTCGCCCCAACATTTTCCCTTCGAGGGACCAGTTTGACCAAGTCAGCTGTTGCCGAAGACTGCCTCTAGATGGTGAAGACGCTGCCCTCGCTCGAATTGTTCTCGCGGGGGTTTTTGAAATGTGACCGTTGATGGACGTGTTACTGTTGGACCACGTTTTTCCCGAGGCGTCGCGTCGTGCCTATAAGAAACTGACAGCGGTCGGGCCTGTTTCCAGCTTTTGTTTGCGCTGTAGAAACCCTAGCTTTTGCAAACTGCTCACCTGCCCTCTCTCCCGCTTCCGAAATCTGGCCCGCATCAAGCAGACCGCGTGTCGTCGCCGACAGTACGTAGCAATGTCTTCTTCTTCGTCTACTGCAAGTGTGTCGTCGGTCGTCCTGTCGTCTGAGGATACTTTGAGCGATTTGGCCGTGATGGAGTTGCAGCCAGGCCATACCGTGGAGTTCGACAGTTCGAGGATTTTCTCGGTACGCGTGCTAGAGATGCAGCGGCTCAGATACTTTGGTGACGGCGTCAGGCGAGTTCCGAGTGCAGAGGAGATCCCCGAGCCTGAGGGCGAATTGGTTGTCTTTGAGGCCTTTTTTGTCGCCGGCCTTCGTCTCCCAGCGCATCGCTTCGTGGCAGAGGTGTTGCGAAGGTTCGAAGTTCAGGTCCACCAGTTGATGCCGAACACCGTGGTTGCGCTGGCGAAGTATGTTTGGGCGGTTAGTTCTTACGGCGGGTAGCCGTCCGTGGATGTCTTCGCTAAGAATTATTGCCTGCATTGGCAAAAAGGAAAATAGGAAACAAGATTGCACAATTTGGATTGTGCACCTTCACGCCGAGGACTGGAAAGACTTCGACGGAAGTCGTGGAGATAGTCCCTTGTGCCAGGAACAAGTGGGGTAACTGGTGGGATTTTTGGTTCTATGTGTCTCCTGGTGATGTCAAATACCTACCTGACCTCCATCCGTCCATTTTATGCTCACACTATTATATGGCATTCCCTCGATTCGAGGTGGCGGAGGATGACGAGGACGAAGGGGCCCTTCGGTACGCTGCCCGCTTGAGTAGTGGGCGCGATTTGGTTGAGGAATTTATCGGTTATGTAGTGTGGCCCTTGGCACACGCCTGGGTACTGGGCCAAGTGTGCCCTCGCCGGATGCCGACCCTGGGCGACCACTTGGTGCGAAGTCCTGCCTTTGGTGTGGATTTGCGGGGTTGGAACCCGGCCACATTTGTGCGTGAAGTGGAGGCCGAGGCCGTAAAGATTGTGGGGAGGTATGTGCCGAGGACTGAGACCTTGCGAAGTTGGGATATCCGCGGTTCGAACGTTCGGTTGAACCGCGTTTTTGAGTTGAATCGTCTGTCGTATGCCGGCTACCCGGGGGACGACGATGCCGATGCTGCTGACCGCCGGGGAAAAAAGGTGGTGACGGCGGTTGACAAAGGTCCTTCGTGGGGAGCAGCGCCGGCTGCGGCCGCCAAGAAGAGGAAATTAGGTACAACAACTGAGGGGTTGAGGGCTTCCAAACGTTTTGCTGCGGATTTATTGGAGACCTGCGTGGTTCTTGGGGAGACGATGTCTTCGCTCGAGCTCTGGGAATCTTCTGCGTGAATGCTGAAGGTTACCGGGGGTTGCTGGCCTAGGAATGTTCGGATTCCCCGGGCGGCCGGCGAGGACATGTTTACATCTCGATTAGCTCGTGAGATGAAAAATTTCCCTTACAGACGGAATGTTGCTGCTGTTGTATCGACAGTGATAGAGAAGGATCGTCAAGACGCGCCGCGGAAACGCCGGGCGTTCGCGAGGGTCAGGGACCCGCGCCGCGAGGTCAAAATGGCGCGGGTGAGCGTGAAGCCTACCACCCCGGGCTCTAGCAAGCCTCCGCCTGGCGCGCCCGACGCCTGTATTCCGCTCCCTAACGTGCCCACACAGGAGCGAAGGCCTCCGTCGCCAGCGCGTGCTGCTGAGACGGCGATAGGTGGGGCCGAAGTCTCCATGGATTTTTCCTTGGAGGACTACCTTGTGAGCGGGGTCGCGATTTTTGACGCCCACACAGGGCGGGGACCTGTCGGTGAGTTTTTTTAACGGAGTCGGGGTTTCTGACGTGACCACGGTGCAGGGTCGGAGTCTAGGCAACTGGCTGTTGTCCCGACGCTGGCGGTGGCTTGGTCGGTGGCCATGGTGACTAGGGCGAAGGGGTCTTCGCAGGACCCATGGTCCAGGTTTTGTGCCAGCGGCGAAATTGCTTCAGCCGCCGCCGCTAAGGACGTGGCAGGCTCCGTTGCGCAGCAGCTGAAGCATGTGAGTAATCTTTGCCATCGGGAGTTTGCTTTTCTTTGATGACTTCGAATTTGAACAGTCTTTTGTGGCAGGCGACCGCCTTCGCCGAGCACATTGCGTCGGGGGCCCTGACCTCGGAGTTTGCTACCGATAGGTGACGATCGAAGGTGAAAGGGAATTAGGCTTACACCTAGTTCCTAATTGATTTTGGTGGTTGAATTGCCCAACACAAATAATTGGACTAACTAGTTTGCTCTAGTGTATAAGTCATACAGGTGACAAAGGTTCACACTTAGCCAATAAAAAGACCGAGTATAGGGTTCAACAAAAGAGCAAAGGGACAACCGAAGGCACCTCTGGTCTGGCGCACCGGACTGTCCGGTGTGCCACCGGACAGTGTCTGGTGCACCAGAGGACTCCCAGTCAAACTCGTCACCTTCGGGAAAATCCAGAGGCGCTCCGCTATAATTCACCGGACTGTCCGGTGTATACCGGACAGTGTGCGGTGCTCCAAGGAAGAGCGGCTCTGGAACTCGCCAGCTTCGGGAATTCGCAACGGCTAGTCCGCTATAATTCACCGGACATGTCCGGTGTACACCGGACTGTCCGGTGTAACATCGAAGCAACGGATACTTCGGCGCCAACGGCTACCTGCAGTGCATTGAATGCGTGCCAGCGCGCGCAGAAGTCAGGCGCGCCCATACTGGCGCACCGGACACCCTACAGTACATGTCCGGTGCGCCACCGGACATCCAGGCGGGCCCAGAAGACAGAGCTCCAACGGTCGGAACCCAACGGCTTTGGTGACGTGGCTGGCGCACCGGACATGTCCGGTGTACACCGGACTGTCCGGTGCACCATACGACAGTCAGCCCCACCAAACGGCTAGTGTGGTGGTTGGGGCTATAAATACCCCCAACCACCCACCATTCATAGCATCCAAGTTTTCACACTCCCAACCACTTACAAGAGCTAGGCATTCAATTCTAGACACACTCAAGAGATCAAATCCTCTCCCAAATTCCACACAAAGTTTTAGTGACTAGTGAGAGAGATTTGCTTGTGTTCTTTCGAGCTCTTGCGCTTGGATTGCTTTCTTCCTTCTTGATTCTTTATTGCAATCAAACTCACTTGTAATTGAGGCAAGAGACACCAATCTTGTGGTGATCCTTGTAGGAACTTTGTGTTCCGAGTGATTGAGAAGAGAAAGCTCACTCGGTTCGAGGGACCGTTTAAGAGAGGGAAAGGGTTGAAAGAGACCCGGCCTTTGTGGCCTCCTCAACGGGGAGTAGGTTTGCGAAAACCGAACCTCGGTAAAACAAATCCTTGTGTCTCACCACTTTACTCGCTTGCGATTTGTTTTTACGCCCTCTCGCGGACTCGTTCATATTTCTAACGCTAACCCGGCTTGTAGTTGTGATTATTTTTGAGAATTTCAGTTTCGCCCTATTCACCCCCCTCTAGGCGACTATCAATTGGTATCGGAGCCCGGTACTTCATTAGAGCCTAACCGCTCGAAGTGATGTCGGGAGAACACGCCAAGAAAGAGATGGAGACCGGCGACAAGCCCGCTACAAGCCACGGGTCGACTTCATCGGAAGAGTCCCGCAACAAGAGGAAGGAGAAGAAAAACTCCTTCAACAAAGGGAAAGGGAAGGAGAAGAAATCCTCTTCCCACAAGTCGGATCGGAGAGGCGACAAACACAAGAGGATGAGGAAAGTGGTCTACTACGAGATCGACTCTTCATCACCATCGACCTTCGATTCCGATGCACCGTCCGTTACTTCTAAGCGCCAAGAGCGCAAGAAGTATAGTAAGATTCCTCTACGCTATCCCCATTTTTCAAAATGTACTCCTTTGCTCTCCGTTCCATTAGGCAAACCACCGGTTTTTGACGGTGAAGATTATAATATGTGGAGTGACAAAATGAGGCATCATCTAACCTCACTCCACACAAGCATATGGAATGTTGTTGAGTTTGGTGTACAGGTACCATCCGTAGGGGATGAAGACTACGACTCAGACGAGGTGGCCCAAATTCACCACTTTAACTCCCAAGCCACTACTATACTCCTCGCCTCTCTAAGTCGAGAGGAGTATAATAAGGTGCAAGGGTTAAAAAGTGCGAAGGAAATTTGGGACGTACTCAAGACCGCGCACGAGGGAGACGAGGTGACAAAGATCACCAAGCGGGAGACGATCGAGGGGGAGCTCGGTCGCTTCATGCTTCACCAAGGGGAGGATCCACAAGCTATGTACAACCGCCTGAAGACCTTGGTGAACCAAGTGCGCAACCTCGGGAGCGAAAAATGGGATGACCATGAGATGGTCAAGGTTATTCTTAGATCCCTCGTATTTCTTAACCCTACACAAGTTCAATTAATTCGAAGTGATCCTAGATATAAGCTAATGTCTCCCGAGGAAGTAATAGGAAAATTTGTGAGCTTTGAGCTAATGATTAAAGGCTCAAAGAAAATCATCGAGCAAGGCACCTCCTCCACACCCGAAGCACAACCGGTCGCATTCAAGGCGACGGAGGAGAAGAAGGAGGAGTCTACATCAAGTAGACAACCCATCGACGCTTCCAAGCTCGACAACGAGGAGATGGCGCTCATCATCAAGAGCTTCCGTCAAATCCTCAAGCAAAGGAGGGGGAAAGACTACAAGTCCCGCTCCAAGAAAGTTTGCTACAAATGTGGTAAGCCCGGTCATTTTATTGCTAAATGTCCACTATCTAGTGACAGTGACAGGGGCGACGATAAGAAGGGCAAGAGAAGAGAAAAGAAGAGGTACCTCAAGAAGAAGGGCGGCGATGCCCATGTTTGCCGGGAGTGGGACTCGGACGAGAGCTCCACCGACTCCTTCTCCGACGAGGACGCCGCCAACATCGCCGTCGCCAAGGGACATCTCTTCCCCAACGTCGGCCACAAGTGCCTCATGGCAAAGGACGGCAAAAGGAAGAAGGTTAAATCAAAATCCTCCACTAAATATGAATCTTCTAGTGATGATAATGCTAGTGATGAGGAAGATAGTTTGCGTACCCTGTTTGCCAATCTTAACATGGAACAAAAGGAAAAGTTAAATGAATTAATTAGTGCCATTCATGAGAAGGATGACCTTTTGGATTCCCAAGAGGACTTCCTAAATAAAGAAAATAAGAAGCATGTTAAGGTTAAAAATGCTTATGCTCTTGAAGTAGAAAAATGTGAAAAACTATCTAGTGAGCTAAGCACTTGCCATGAAACTATTAACAACCTTAGAAATGAAAATGCTAAATTAATTGCTAAGGTTGATTCAAATGCTTGTAATGTTTCAATTCCCAATCATAGAAATGACAATGATGATTTGCTTGCTAAAATTGAAGAATTGAACATTACCCTTGCTAGCCTTAAAGTTGAAAATGTGAAATTGCTTGCTAAGGCTAAAGATTTTGATGTTTGCAATGCTACTATTTCTAACCTTAGAAGTGAAAACGATATATTACATGCTAAGGTTGTAGAATTAAAATCTTGCAAACCCTCTACATCTATCGTTGAGCATGTATCTATTTGTACTAGATGTAGAGATGTTGATATTAATGCTATTCATGATCACATGTCTTTAATTAAACAACAAAATGATCATATAGCAAAATTAGATGCTAAAATTGCCGAGCATAACTTAGAGAATGAAAAATTTAAATTTGCTCGTAGTATGCTTTATAATGGGAGACGCCCTGGCATCAAGGATGGCATTGGCTTCCAAAGGGGAGACAATGTCAAACTTAATGCCCCTCCTAAAAGATTGTCTAATTTTGTAAAGGGCAAGGCTCCCATGCCTCAGGATAACGAGGGTTACATTTTGTACCCTGCCGGTTATCCCGAGAGCAAAATTAGGAGAATTCACTCTAGGAAGTCTCACTCTGGCCCAAATCATGCTTTTATGTATAAGGGTGAGACATCTAGTTCTAGGCAACCAACCCGTGCTAAGTTGCCTAAAAGGAAAACTCCTAGTGCATCAAATGATCATAACATTTCATTCAAAACTTTTGATGCATCATATGTTTTAACTAACAAATCCGGCAAGGTAGTTGCCAAGTTTGTTGGGGGCAAACACAAGGGCTCCAAGACTTGTGTTTGGGTACCCAAAGTTCTTGTTTCTAATGCCAAAGGACCCAAAACCGTTTGGGTACCTAAAGTCAAGAACTAAACTTGTTTTGTAGGTTTATGCATCCGGGGGCTCAAGTTGGATCATCGATAGCGGGTGCACAAACCACATGACTGGGGAGAAGAAAATGTTCTCCTCCTACGAGAAAAACCAAGATCCCCAATGAGCGATCACATTCGGGGATGGAAACCAAGGTTTGGTCAAAGGATTGGGTAAAATTGCTATATCTCCTGACCATTCTATTTCCAATGTTTTTCTTGTAGATTCATTAGATTACAATTTGCTTTCTATATCTCAATTATGCAAAATGGGTTACAACTGTCTATTCACTGATATAGGTGTCACTGTCTTTAGAATAAGTGATGGTTCAATAGCATTTAAGGGAGTGTTGGAAGGTCAGCTATACTTGGTAGATTTTGATAGAGCTGAACTCGACACTTGCTTAATTGCTAAGACTAACATGGGTTGGCTCTGGCACCGCCGACTAGCCCATGTTGGGATGAAGAATCTTCATAAGCTTCTAAAAGGAGAGCACATTTTAGGACTAACCAATGTTCATTTTGATAAAGACAGAGTTTGTAGCGCATGCCAAGCAGGAAAGCAAGTTGGTGCCCATCATCCACACAAGAACATCATGACGACCGACAGGCCGCTTGAGCTACTCCACATGGATCTATTCGGCCCGATTGCTTACATAAGCATCGGCGGGAGTAAGTATTGTCTTGTAATAGTGGATGATTACTCTCGCTTCACTTGGGTATTCTTTTTGCAGGAAAAATCTCAAACCCAAGAGACCTTAAAGGGATTCTTGAGACGGGCTCAAAATGAGTTCGGCTTAATGATCAAGAAAATTAGAAGCGACAACGGGACGGAGTTCAAGAATTCTCAAATTGAAGGCTTCCTTGAGGAGGAGGGCATCAAGCATGAGTTCTCTTCTCCCTACACGCCACAACAAAATGGTGTAGTGGAGAGGAAGAATCGAACTCTATTGGACATGGCAAGAACCATGCTTGATGAGTACAAGACACCAGATCGATTTTGGGCAGAGGCAGTTAACACCGCTTGCTACGCCATCAACCGGTTATATCTACACCGAATCCTCAAGAAGACATCTTATGAACTCCTAACCGGTAAAAAGCCCAATATTTCATATTTTAGAGTTTTTGGTAGCAAATGCTTTATTCTTGTTAAAAGAGGTAGAAAATCTAAATTTGCTCCTAAAACTGTAGAAGGCTTTTTACTAGGATATGACTCAAACACAAGGGCATATAGAGTCTTTAACAAGTCCTCAGGACTTGTTGAAGTTTCTTGTGACGTTGTGTTTGATGAGACTAACGGCTCTCAAGTAGAGCAAGTTGATCTTGATGAGATAGGTGAAGAGGCTCCGTGCATCGCGCTAAGGAACATGTCCATTGGGGATGTGTGTCCTAAGGAATCCGAAGAGCCTCCAAATGCACAAGATCAACCATCCTCCTCCACGCAAGCATCTCCACCAACCCAAAATGAGGACGAGGCTCAAGTTGATGAAGGAGAAGATCAAAGAGATGAGCTACCTCAAGATGACAGCAATGATCAAGGGGGAGATGCAAACGATCAAGACAAGGAGGATGAAGAACCAAAGCCGCCACACCCAAGAGTCCACCAAGCAATACAACGAGATCATCCCGTCGACACCATCCTCGGTGATATTCATAAGGGGGTAACTACTCGATCTCGTGTTGCACATTTCTGTGAACATTACTCTTTTGTTTCCTCTATTGAGCCACACAGGGTAGAGGAAGCACTCCAAGATTCGGATTGGGTGATGGCGATGCAAGAGGAGCTCAACAATTTCACTAGGAACGAGGTATGGCGTTTAGTTCCATGTCCCAACCAAAATGTTGTAGGAACCAAATGGGTCTTCCGCAACAAGCAGGATGAGCATGGTGTGGTGACAAGGAACAAAGCTCGACTTGTGGCCAAAGGATACTCCCAAGTCGAAGGTTTGGATTTCGGTGAAACCTATGCACCCGTAGCTAGGCTTGAGTCAATTCGTATATTATTGGCCTATGCTACTTACCATGGCTTTAAGCTTTACCAAATGGACGTGAAAAGTGCCTTCCTCAATGGACCAATCAAGGAAGAGGTCTATGTTGAGCAACCTCCCGGCTTTGAAGACAGTGAGTACCCTAATCATGTTTATAAACTCTCTAAGGCGCTTTATGGGCTCAAGCAAGCCCCAAGAGCATGGTATGAATGCCTTAGAGATTTTCTTATCACTAATGGATTCAAAGTCGGAAAAGCCGATCCTACACTCTTCACTAAAACTCTTGAAAATGACTTGTTTGTATGCCAAATTTATGTTGATGATATTATATTTGGGTCTACTAATGAGTCTACATGTGAAGAATTTAGTAGAATCATGACACAGAAATTCGAGATGTCAATGACGGGGGAGTTGAAGTATTTCTTAGGATTTCAAGTAAAACAACTCCAAGAGGGCACCTTCCTAAGCCAAACGAAGTATACTCAAGATATTCTAAGCAAGTTTGGAATGAAGGATGCCAAACCCATCAAAACACCCATGGGAACCAATGGGCATCTCGACCTCGACGAGGGAGGTAAATCCGTTGATCAAAAGGTATACCGGTCGATGATAGGATCTTTACTCTATTTATGTGCATCTCGACCGGATATTATGCTTTCCGTATGCATGTGTGCAAGATTTCAAGCCGACCCTAAGGAAGCTCACCTTATGGCCGTAAAACGAATCTTGAGATATTTAGTTTATACTCCTAAGTTTGGGCTTTGGTATCCTAGAGGATCCACTTTTGATTTGATTGGTTATTCGGATGCCGATTGGGGGGGTGTAAAATCAATAGAAAGAGCACATCGGGGACTTGCCAGTTCTTGGGAAGATCCTTGGTGTCTTGGGCTTCAAAGAAGCAAAATTCCGTAGCTCTTTCTACCGCCGAAGCCGAGTACATTGCCGCAGGCCATTGTTGCGCGCAACTACTTTGGATGAGGCAAACCCTTAGGGACTACGGTTACAAATTAACCAAAGTCCCTCTTCTATGTGATAATGAGAGTGCAATCCGCATGGCGGATAATCCCGTTGAGCATAGCCGCACTAAACACATAGCCATTCGGTATCACTTTTTAAAGGATCACCAACAAAAGGGAGGTATCGAGATTTCATACATTAATACTAAAGATCAATTAGCCGATATCTTTACCAAGCCTCTTGATGAACAAACTTTTAACAAACTTAGGCATGAGCTAAACATTCTTGATTCTAGGAACTTCTTTTGTTGATTTGCACACATAGCTCATTTATATACCTTTGATAATGTATCTTTCATATGCTATGACTAATGGGTTTTCAAGTGAATTTCAAACTAAGTCATAGGTATATTAAAAGGGAATTGGAGTCTTCGGCGAAGACAAAGGCTTCCACTCCGTAACTCATCCTTCGTCGTCACTCCTCGCATCTCTCCAAAGCAAAAGGACTTCGTCTTTGGTATAATCTTCACTCATTTACTTATGACCAAAGGGGGAGAAAGTAATTTTAGGGCTCTAATGATTCCGTTTTTGGCGATTCATGCCAAAGGGGGAGAAAGTATGAGCCCAAAGCAAAAGGACCGCACCACCACCTATTTTTCAAAAACTAAGGATTTTCAATAGGTAAATTTCAAATTGGTATCTCATTGTGTTCACCAGGGGGAGAGAGTAATTTTTCAAAATTAATATGACAAAACCCTCTTGAACACTAAGAGGAGAATTTCATTTAGGGGGAGTTTTGTTTAGTCAAAGAAAAAGCATTTGAAACAAGGGGAGAAAATTTCAAATCTTGAAAATGCTTCGCAAAATCTTATTCATTTACCTTTGACTATTTGCAAAAGAACTTTGAAAAGGATTTACAAAAGAATTTGCAAAAACAAAACATATGGTGCAAGCGTGGTCCAAAATGTCAAAAATTGAAGAAACAATCCATGCATATCTTATAAGTATTGGCTCAATTCCAAGCAACCATTGCACTTACATTATGCAAGCTAGTTCCATTATGCACTTCTATATTTGCTTTGGTTTGTGTTGGCATCAATCACCAAAAAGGGGGAGATTGAAAGGGAACTAGGCTTACACCTAGTTCCTAATTGATTTTGGTGGTTGAATTGCCCAACACAAATAATTGGACTAACTAGTTTGCTCTAGTGTATAAGTCATACAGGTGACAAAGGTTCACACTTAGCCAATAAAAAGACCGAGTATAGGGTTCAACAAAAGAGCAAAGGGACAACCGAAGGCACCTCTGGTCTGGCGCACCGGACTGTCCGGTGTGCCACCGGACAGTGTCCGGTGCACCAGAGGACTCCCAGTCAAACTCGTCAACTTCGGGAAAATCCAGAGGCGCTCCGCTATAATTCACCGGACTGTCCCGTGTACACCGGACAGTGTCCGGTGCTCCAAGGAAGAGCGGCTCTGGAACTTGCCAGCTTCGGGAATTCGCAACGGCTAGTCCGCTATAATTCACCGGACATGTCCGGTGTACACCGGGCAGTCTGGTGTAACATCGAAGCAACGGATACTTCGGTGCCAACGGCTACCTGCAGTGCATTGAATGCGCGCCAGCGCGCGCAGAAGTCAGGCGCGCCCATACTGGCGCACCGGACACTCTACAGTACATGTCCGGTGCGCCATCGGACATCCAGGCGGGCCCAGAAGACAGAGCTCCAACGGTCGGAACCCAACGGCTTTGGTGACGTGGCTGGCGCACCGGACATGTCCGGTGTACACCGGACTGTCCGGTGCACCATACGACAGTCAGCCCCACCAAACGGCTAGTGTGGTGGTTGGGGCTATAAATACCCCCAACCACCCACCATTCATAGCATCCAAGTTTTCACACTCCCAACCACTTACAAGAGCTAGGCATTCAATTCTAGACACACTCAAGAGATCAAATCCTCTCCCAAATTCCACACAAAGTTTTAGTGACTAGTGAGAGAGATTTGCTTGTGTTCTTTCGAGCTCTTGCGCTTGGATTGCTTTCTTCCTTCTTAATTCTTTATTGCAATCAAACTCACTTGTAATTGAGGCAAGAGACACCAATCTTGTGGTGATCCTTGTAGGAACTTTGTGTTCCGAGTGATTGAGAAGAGAAAGCTCACTCGGTTCGAGGGACCGTTTGAGAGAGGGAAAGGGTTGAAAGAGACCCAGCCTTTGTGGCCTCCTCAACGGGGAGTAGGTTTGCGAAAACCGAACCTCGGTAAAACAAATCCTTGTGTCTCACCACTTTACTCGCTTGCGATTTGTTTTTACGCCCTCTCGCGGACTCGTTCATATTTCTAACGCTAACCCGGCTTGTAGTTGTGATTATTTTTGAGAATTTCAGTTTCGCCCTATTCACCCCCCCCCCCTCTAGGCGACTATCAATTGGTATCGGAGCCCGGTACTTCATTAGAACCTAACCGCTCGAAGTGATGTCGGGAGAACACGCCAAGAAAGAGATGGAGACCGGCGACAAGCCCGCTACAAGCCACGGGTCGACTTCATAGGAAGAGTCCCGCAACAAGAGGAAGGAGAAGAAAAACTCCTTCAACAAAGGGAAAGGGAAGGAGAAGAAATCCTCTTCCCTACAAGTCGGATCGGAGAGGCGACAAACACAAGAGGATGAGGAAAGTGGTCTACTACGAGATCGACTCTTCATCACCATCGACCTCCGATTCTGATGCACCGTCCGTTACTTCTAAGCGCCAAGAGCGCAAGAAGTATATTAAGATTCCTCTACGCTATCCCCATTTTTCAAAACGTACTCCTTTGCTCTCTGTTCCATTAGGCAAACCACTGGTTTTTGACGGTGAAGATTATAATATGTGGAGTGACAAAATGAGGCATCATCTAACCTCACTCCACACAAGCATATGGAATGTTGTTGAGTTTGGTGTACAGGTACCATCCGTAGGGGATGAAGACTACGACTCGGACGAGGTGGCCCAAACTCACCACTTTAACTCCCAAGCCACTACTATACTCCTCGCCTCTCTAAGTCGAGAGGAGTATAATAAGGTGCAAGGGTTAAAAAGTGCGAAGGAAATTTGGGACGTACTCAAGACCGCGCACGAGGGAGACGAGGTGACAAAGATCACCAAGCGGGAGACGATCGAGGGGGAGCTCGGTCGCTTCATGCTTCACCAAGGGGAGGATCCACAAGCTATGTACAACCGCCTGAAGACCTTGGTGAACCAAGTGCGCAACCTCGGGAGCGAAAAATGGGATGACCATGAGATGGTCAAGGTTATTCTTAGATCCCTCGTATTTCTTAACCCTACACAAGTTCAATTAATTCGAGGTGATCCTAGATATAAGCTAATGTCTCCCGAGGAAGTAATAGGAAAATTTGTGAGCTTTGAGCTAATGATTAAAGGCTCAAAGAAAATCATCGAGCAAGGCACCTCCTCCACACCCGAAGCACAACCGGTCGCATTCAAGGCGACGGAGGAGAAGAAGGAGGAGTCTACATCAAGTAGACAACCCATCGACGCTTCCAAGCTCGACAACGAGGAGATGGCGCTCATCATCAAGAGCTTCCGTCAAATCCTCAAGCAAAGGAGGGGGAAAGACTACAAGTCCCGCTCCAAGAAAGTTTGCTACAAATGTGGTAAGCCCGGTCATTTTATTGCTAAATGTCCACTATCTAGTGACAGTGACAGGGGCGACGATAAGAAGGGCAAGAGAAGAGAAAAGAAGAGGTACCTCAAGAAGAAGGGCGGCGATGCCCATGTTTGCCGGGAGTGGGACTCGGACGAGAGCTCCACCGACTCCTCCTCCGACGAGGACGCCGCCAACATCACCGTCGCCAAGGGACTTCTCTTCCCCAACGTCGGCCACAAGTGCCTCATGGCAAAGGACGGCAAAAGGAAGAAGGTTAAATCAAAATCCTCCACTATATATGAATCTTCTAGTGATGATAATGCTAGTGATGAGGAAGATAGTTTGCGTACCCTGTTTGCCAATCTTAACATGGAACAAAAGGAAAAGTTAAATGAATTAATTAGTGCCATTCATGAGAAGGATGACCTTTTGGATTCCCAAGAGGACTTCCTAAATAAAGAAAATAAGAAGCATGTTAAGGTTAAAAATGCTTATGCTCTTGAAGTAGAAAAATGTGAAAAACTATCTAGTGAGCTAAGCACTTGCCATGAAACTATTAACAACCTTAGAAATGAAAATGCTAAATTAATTGCTAAGGTTGATTCAAATGCTTGTAATGTTTCAATTCCCAATCATAGAAATGACAATGATGATTTGCTTGCTAAAATTGAAGAATTGAATATTACCCTTGCTAGCCTTAAAGTTGAAAATGAGAAATTGCTTGCTAAGGCTAAAGATTTTGATGTTTGCAATGCTACTATTTCTAACCTTAGAAGTGAAAACGATATATTACATGCTAAGGTTGTAGAATTAAAATCTTGCAAACCCTCTACATCTATCGTTGAGCATGTATCTATTTGTACTAGATGTAGAGATGTTGATATTAATGCTATTCATGATCAAATGTCTTTAATTAAACAACAAAATGATCATATAGCAAAATTAGATGCTAAAATTGCCGAGCATAACTTAGAGAATGAAAATTTTAAATTTGCTCGTAGTATGCTTTATAATGGGAGACGCCCTGGCATCAAGGATGGCATTGGCTTCCAAAGGGGAGACAATGTCAAACTTAATGCCCCTCCTAAAAGATTGTCTAATTTTGTAAAGGGCAAGGCTCCCATGCCTCAGGATAACGAGGGTTACATTTTGTACCCTGCCGGTTATCCCGAGAGCAAAATTAGGAGAATTCACTCTAGGAAGTCTCACTCTGGCCCAAATCATGCTTTTATGTATAAGGGTGAGACATCTAGTTCTAGGCAACCAACCCGTGCTAAGTTGCCTAAAAGGAAAACTCCTAGTGCATCAAATGATCATAACATTTCATTCAAAACTTTTGATGCATCATATGTTTTAACTAACAAATCCGGCAAGGTAGTTGCCAAGTTTGTTGGGGGCAAACACAAGGGCTCCAAGACTTGTGTTTGGGTACCCAAAGTTCTTGTTTCTAATGCCAAAGGACCCAAAACCGTTTGGGTACCTAAAGTCAAGAACTAAACTTGTTTTGTAGGTTTATGCATCCGGGGGCTCAAGTTGGATCATCGATAGCGGGTGCACAAACCACATGACTGGGGAGAAGAAAATGTTCTCCTCCTACGAGAAAAACCAAGATACCCAACGAGCGATCACATTCGGGGATGGAAACCAAGGTTTGGTCAAAGGATTGGGTAAAATTGCTATATCTCCTGACCATTCTATTTCCAATGTTTTTCTTGTAGATTCATTAGATTACAATTTGCTTTCTGTATCTCAATTATGCAAAATGGGTTACAACTGTCTATTCACTGATATAGGTGTCACTGTCTTTAGAAGAAGTGATGATTCAATAACATTTAAGGGAGTGTTGGAAGGTCAGCTATACTTGGTAGATTTTGATAGAGCTGAACTCGACACTTGCTTAATTGCTAAGACTAACATGGGTTGGCTCTGGCACCGCCGACTAGCCCATGTTGGGATGAAGAATCTTCATAAGCTTCTAAAAGGAGAGCACATTTTAGGACTAACCAATGTTCATTTTGAGAAAGACAGAGTTTGTAGCGCATGCCAAGCAGGAAAGCAAGTTGGTGCCCATCATCCACACAAGAACATCATGACGACCGACAGGCCGCTTGAGCTACTCCACATGGATCTATTCGGCCCGATTGCTTACATAAGCATCGGCGGGAGTAAGTATTGTCTTGTAATAGTGGATGATTACTCTCGCTTCACTTGGGTATTCTTTTTGCAGGAAAAATCTCAAACCCAAGAGACCTTAAAGGGATTCTTGAGACGGGCTCAAAATGAGTTTGGCTTAAGGATCAAGAAAATTAGAAGCGACAACGGGACGGAGTTCAAGAATTCTCAAATTGAAGGCTTCCTTGAGGAGGAGGGCATCAAGCATGAGTTCGCTTCTCCCTACACGCCACAACAAAATGGTGTAGTGGAGAGGAAGAATCGAACTCTATTGGACATGGCAAGAACCATGCTTGATGAGTACAAGACACCGGATCGATTTTGGGCAGAGGCAGTTAACACCGCTTGCTACGCCATCAACCGGTTATATCTACACCGAATCCTCAAGAAGACATCTTATGAACTCCTAACCGGTAAAAAGCCCAATATTTCATATTTTAGAGTTTTTGGTAGCAAATGCTTTATTCTTGTTAAAAGAGGTAGAAAATCTAAATTTGCTCCTAAAACTGTAGAAGGCTTTTTACTAGGATATGACTCAAACACAAGGGCATATAGAGTCTTTAACAAGTCCTCAGGACTTGTTGAAGTTTCTTGTGACGTTGTGTTTGATGAGACTAACGGCTCTCAAGTAGAGCAAGTTGATCTTGATGAGATAGGTGAAGAGGCTCCGTGCATCGCGCTAAGGAACATGTCCATTGGGGATGTGTGTCCTAAGGAATCCGAAGAGCCTCCAAATGCACAAGATCAACCATCCTCCTCCACGCAAGCATCTCCACCAACCCAAAATGAGGACGAGGCTCAAGTTGATGAAGGAGAAGATCAAAGAGATGAGCTACCTCAAGATGACAGCAATGATCAAGGGGGAGATGCAAACGATCAAGACAAGGAGGATGAAGAACCAAAGCCGCCACACCCAAGAGTCCACCAAGCAATACAACGAGATCATCCCGTCGACACCATCCTCGGTGATATTCATAAGGGGGTAACTACTCGATCTCGTGTTGCACATTTCTGTGAACATTACTCTTTTGTTTCCTCTATTGAGCCACACAGGGTAGAGGAAGCACTCCAAGATTCGGATTGGGTGATGGCGATGCAAGAGGAGCTCAACAATTTCACTAGGAACGAGGTATGGCGTTTAGTTCCACGTCCCAACCAAAATGTTGTAGGAACCAAATGGGTCTTCCGCAACAAGCAGGATGAGCATGGTGTGGTGACAAGGAACAAAGCTCGACTTGTGGCCAAAGGATACTCCCAAGTCGAAGGTTTGGATTTCAGTGAAACCTATGCACCCGTAGCTAGGCTTGAGTCAATTCGTATATTATTGGCCTATGCTACTTACCATGGCTTTAAGCTTTACCAAATGGACGTGAAAAGTGCCTTCCTCAATGGACCAATCAAGGAAGAGGTCTATGTTGAGCAACCTCCCGGCTTTGAAGACAGTGAGTACCCTAATCATGTTTATAAACTCTCTAAGGCGCTTTATGGGCTCAAGCAAGCCCCAAGAGCATGGTATGAATGCCTTAGAGATTTTCTTATCACTAATGGATTCAAAGTCGGAAAAGCCGATCCTACACTCTTCACTAAAACTCTTGAAAATGACTTGTTTGTATGCCAAATTTATGTTGATGATATTATATTTGGGTCTACTAATGAGTCTACATGTGAAGAATTTAGTAGAATCATGACACAGAAATTTGAGATGTCAATGATGGGGGAGTTGAAGTATTTCTTAGGATTTCAAGTAAAGCAACTCCAAGAGGGCACCTTTCTAAGCCAAACGAAGTATACTCAAGATATTCTAAGCAAGTTTGGAATGAAGGATGCCAAACCCATCAAAACACCCATGGGAACCAATGGGCATCTCGACCTCGACGAGGGAGGTAAATCCGTTGATCAAAAGGTATACCGGTCGATGATAGGATCTTTACTCTATTTATGTGCATCTCGACCGGATATTATGCTTTCCGTATGCATGTGTGCAAGATTTCAAGCCGACCCTAAGGAAGCTCACCTTACGGCCGTAAAACGAATCTTGAGATATTTAGTTTATACTCCTAAGTTTGGGCTTTGGTATCCTAGAGGATCCACTTTTGATTTGATTGGTTATTCGGATGCCGATTGGGGGGGTGTAAAATCAATAGAAAGAGTACATTGGGGACTTGCCAGTTCTTGGGAAGATCCTTGGTGTCTTGGGCTTCAAAGAAGCAAAATTCCGTAGCTCTTTCTACCGCCGAAGCCGAGTACATTGCCGCAGGCCATTGTTGCGCGCAACTACTTTGGATGAGGCAAACCCTTAGGGACTATGGTTACAAATTAACCAAAGTCCCTCTTCTATGTGATAATGAGAGTGCAATCCGCATGGCGGATAATCCCGTTGAGCATAGCCGCACTAAACACATAGCCATTCGGTATCACTTTTTAAGGGATCACCAACAAAAGGGAGATATCGAGATTTCATACATTAATACTAAAGATCAATTAGCCGATATCTTTACCAAGCCTCTTGATGAACAAACTTTTAACAAACTTAGGCATGAGCTAAACATTCTTGATTCTAGGAACTTCTTTTGTTGATTTGCACACATAGCTCATTTATATACCTTTGATAATGTATCTTTCATATGCTATGACTAATGGGTTTTCAAGTGAATTTCAAACCAAGTCATAGGTATATTGAAAGGGAATTGGAGTCTTCGGCGAAGACAAAGGCTTCCACTCCGTAACTCATCCTTCGCCGTCGCTCCTCGCATCTCTCCAAAGCAAAAGGACTTCGTCTTTGGTATAATCTTCACTCATTTACTTATGACCAAAGGGGGAGAAAGTAATTTTAGGGCTCTAATGATTCCGTTTTTGGCGATTCATGCCAAAGGGGGAGAAAGTATGAGCCCAAAGCAAAAGGACCGCACCACCACCTATTTTTCAAAAACTAAGGATTTTCAATTGGTAAATTTCAAATTGGTATCTCATTGTGTTCACCAGGGGGAGAGAGTAATTTTTCAAAATTAATATGACAAAACCCTCTTGAACACTAAGAGGAGAATTTCATTTAGGGGGAGTTTTGTTTAGTCAAATAAAAAGCATTTGAAACAAGGGGAGAAAATTTCAAATCTTGAAAATGCTTCGCAAAATCTTATTCATTTACCTTTGACTATTTGCAAAAGAACTTTGAAAAGGATTTACAAAAGAATTTGCAAAAACAAAACATATGGTGCAAGCGTGGTCCAAAATATCAAAAATTGAAGAAACAATCCATGCATATCTTATAAGTATTGGCTCAATTCCAAGCAACCATTGCACTTACATTATGCAAGCTAGTTCCATTATGCACTTCTATATTTGCTTTGGTTTGTGTTGGCATCAATCACCAAAAAGGGGGAGATTGAAAGGGAATTAGGCTTACACCTAGTTCCTAATTGATTTTGGTGGTTGAATTGCCCAACACAAATAATTGGACTAACTAGTTTGCTCTAGTGTATAAGTCATACAGGTGACAAAGGTTCACACTTAGCCAATAAAAAGACCGAGTATAGGGTTCAACAAAAGAGCAAAGGGACAACCGAAGGCACCTCTGGTCTGGCGCACCGGACTGTCCGGTGTGCCACCGGACAGTGTCCGGTGCACCAGAGGACTCCCAGTCAAACTCGTCAACTTCGGGAAAATCCAGAGGCGCTCCGCTATAATTCACCGGACAGTGTTCGGTGCTCCAAGGAAGAGCGGCTCTGGAACTCGCCAGCTTCGGGAATTCGCAACGGCTAGTCCGCTATAATTCACCGGACATGTCCGGTGTACACCGGACTGTCCGGTGTAACATCGAAGCAACGGATACTTCGGCGCCAACGGCTACCTGCAGCGCATTGAATGCGCGCCAGCGCGCGCAGAAGTTAGGCGCGCCCATACTGGCGCACCGGACACTCTACAGTACATGTCCGGTGCGCCACCGGACATCCAGGCGGGCCCAGAAGACAGAGCTCCAACGGTCGGAACCCAACGGCTTTGGTGACGTGGCTGGCGCATCGGACTGTCCGGTGTACACCGGACTGTCCGGTGCACCATACGACAGTCAGCCCCACCAAACGGCTAGTGTGGTGGTTGGGGCTATAAATACCCCCAACCACCCACCATTCATAGCATCCAAGTTTTCACACTCCCAACCACTTACAAGAGCTAGGCATTCAATTCTAGACACACTCAAGAGATCAAATCCTCTCCCAAATTCCACACAAAGTTTTAGTGACTAGTGAGAGAGATTTGCTTGTGTTCTTTCGAGCTCTTGCGCTTGGATTGCTGTCTTCCTTCTTGATTCTTTATTGCAATCAAACTCACTTGTAATTGAGGCAAGAGACACCAATCTTGTGGTGATCCTTGTAGGAACTTTGTGTTCCGAGTGATTGAGAAGAGAAAGCTCACCCGGTTCGAGGGACCGTTTGAGAGAGGGAAAGGGTTGAAAGAGACCCGGCCTTTTTGGCCTCCTCAACGGGGAGTAGGTTTGCGAAAACCGAACCTCGGTAAAACAAATCCTTGTGTCTCACCACTTTACTCGCTTGCGATTTGTTTTTACGCCCTCTCGCGGACTCGTTCATATTTCTAACGCTAACCCGGCTTGTAGTTGTGATTAGTTTTGAGAATTTCAGTTTCTCCCTATTCACCCCCCTCTAGGCGACTATCAAAAGGGAGGATTGAGCGCCTCCGGACGCAACACACTGAGGATGTGCGAGACAAATCAGCCGCGGAAAACAAGAGCCGCAATTTGATGGAGAAGCTATCGTCGGTGGAGGCTGAAAAGAGGAGCTCTACCGCCGGCTGGCGGCGGAAAAGGAGGATGCGGACAGGCCCCGCGCGGAGGCCTAGGCTGCTGGTGCCGAAGCCAACCTCGCCCTCCAACGTGCTAACGATGTGGAGTCGGGGCACAAGTGTATGTGTGGTTATCTAGACAAGGCGGAGGCCTCCACCCGCACAGGGGTCGACCGAGCACACGCATTGCTCGTGGACGCGTACAGGCAGCTCGGTGCGCGTACCGCCCCCTTTGATGCGTCTGGCGCGGAGGTGGGCCTCCGCTTTCTCGGGTGGCTGCAGGAGGAACTAGAGCTACTCCCGTCTATCATGATGGGTCTCATGTCCTTTAGCTCGCTTATTACCTGTGAGGGGGTTGCGAATGCTTTGTCCCGTGAGGGATGTAGGCACTTCGAAAGTCTTTGACCGGGCCAATGAGGACTTCGACCGTGGAATCTTCCAGGTCGAAGACGAGGAGCTAAAGCGGTCCATTGGGGCGCTTTACGACATGATGTGGGGCCCTCACGGCCGCAACACTGTCCGGGAGAGGTCTGACCAGGCGCTGGAGCAGGTGCGTGAATTTTTTTAAACATGAATTTATATTTTGTGCTATTTCTGTAGATGGCGAATGATAAAGAAGCTAAGGACTTCGGTGGCCTGGAGAGCTCAGGGACCCGGGCAGAAGATGCAAGGGCGGGGGCTAGAGAGCAACCGGCGCCACCTGCCGGCCCTGGCGAGGACCCTGCTGCAGCCGCCGTGCCGGCTGGCAAAGACACTCCGGCGGCACCTGCGCAGGCTATCGAAGACCCTGCAGCGCCAGCTGCCCCTTCACAGGTGGTGGGGTCATGTTAGGGGTGTTGGGTTTAGGACCTTATTTTTGTGATACTAAAAGTCGGTTGCTGCGCAGGTTTCGATGTCTGGGCCTGCGTAAGCAACCCCTACTGATGATATTAATTTTGTGGCGGCTGTAAATGCAATGCCTGTTAATGAAAGTATGTCTGGTTCGGAAACTGGGTCTTGGTCATCGGATGGGGGGGAGTTTGGGAGCCCATTTTTGTGGACTGAAGAGTCTTCGAACGAGGATTTGGATTATTTTGTTGTGTTGGATGTGGCCACGGCGGAGGCTGTGCCGCGGCTAGAAGTGCACGAAGCGTCTGATACCCCGGCTGGGGTGAGGTCCGTGGAGCACCGTCGTCGAAGAGTGGTGTCGAAGCATAGTGTTGGCGAGATGTCGCGAAGTGGTAGACGTCGTTGGATGGGGATGGAACGAACCCGTCTACGGGTAGATCGGAGTGGCCAACGAGATTTGTTGTCCTCGTCGTCCGGGACGTGTATTGGGGAGGGGGATCTGCAAAATCTTTTTGAGGGTGAGGAATTGAAGATGATGTTGTTTAATTTCGTGAGGTGGGCCTTATCCCGAAGGCTGAGCCAATGTAGCGTGTATGTTGCCCTCGCTCTTGTATCGCGGTAGTGAGCGAAGACGCTGCCCTCCCCTGGCTCGCGATTAAGAGGGAGGGCAGCAAAATGTGGTAGGCATTTATTTGTGCAATGTGGCCGATGGCCCTCTGCTGTGTGCATGTAAACTATGACATTGTTTGTTGTGAAATGAGATGGGGACTTCGCTTGCCGCGACAATGTGTGGGCTTTTGCTTGGATGACTTGCCGTAAAGACTTCGTGTGGCGCACTCGTAATGTATGTCCGGCTGCACCATTAGGCGGCTTTGGCGCGGATTCGTCTTTTAGTAAAGACTTCGTATTTTGCACTTGTTGTGCTTGTCCGGTTGCACCCTTAGGCGACTTTTGCGCAGATGTCTTTTAGTAAAGACTTCGTATTTTGCACTTGTTGTGCTTGTCTGGCTGCACCCTTAGGCGACTTTTGCGCGGATTTGTCTATTAGTAAAGACTTCGTATTTTGCACTTGTTGTGCTTGTCCGGCTTCACCCTTAAGCGACTTTTGCGCGGATTTGTCTATTAGTAAAGACTTCGTATTGCCCACTTGTTGTGCTTGTTCGGCTGCACCCTTAGGCGACTTTTGCGCAGATTTGTCTTTTAGTAAAAACTCCGTATTGCGCACTTGTTGTGCTTGTCCGGCTGCACCCTTAGGTGACTTTTGCGCGGATTTGTTGCACGCGAGGGTAGTCTATGCTACCTGTCGTGGTGACTTTGTATATGTCGAATGTCGAAGACCATCGTAGCGGTCTTTTTCGATACGTATGGTAATGACATATGTAGTTTTTTGCGGGGGCTTTTTGTTGGTATATTACATGGCGTCGCCCCATTAAAAACCTCACCCCCGGGAGGAAAAGAGTGTGGGTCTGAATAACATAGTTTGGAGACTTACAAAGGCGCTTGGGCCTTGGATCTTAAATGTAAAATTTGTGAATACTATTGATGTTCCATGAGTGTTCTAAGTCTTCTCCGGATGATGTTGCTAGCCTGTAAGCACTGGGGGACGCCTTTGTCTTGACTATGTACGGCCCTTCCCACTTCGGCTCGAGCTTGCCCCGAGACTCTATCTGTGTGGTCCTTACAAGTACGAGGTCCCCTTCGCTGAATTCTCTTGGGACGATTGTGTTGTCGCGCCATGCTTTGGTTTGGACCTGGTACTTGTTGAGGGTCTGCAGGGCGAGAACACGGTCTCCGCCGATGAGATCTTTGGAGGTTGGTTCGTCGACTTTGGGTATGGCTAACTTGTTTGTTCGGGGTGACCCGTGCTTTAATTCTTGCGGCATCATTGCTTCAGATCCATACATCAAGCGGAAAGGTGTGGACCCGGTTGCTCGGCACTCTGTCGTATTCAGGGTCCATACGACTTCAGGTAATTGGTCGGCCCATTTTCCCTTTTTATCGTCAAGGAGCCTTTTCTTGATGGCGCTAAAGATCTTGCCATTAGCGCGTTCGACTACACCGTTGAATTGTGGGTGGTATAAAGAGGCAAAGACAGGCTTAGTGCCGATGGAACTGCAGAATTCCCTGAACTCTTGGTTGTCGAACTGTTTGTCGTTGTCGACAGTGAGTTCGGATGGGACTCCGAAGCGACAGCCGATGTTTTGCCAGAAGAATTTTTGGGCGGTCTTCGATGTTATGGTGGAGACTGCCCTGGCCTCAATCCACTTTGTGAAATATTCAACGGCGACGAAGGTGAACTTGAGGTTCCCTTGAGCTATGGGCAGTGGTCCAACGATGTCCAGCCCCCAGCATTGAAGTGGCCATGTGTGTGCGATTTGCTTGGTGAATTGCGAAGGGTTGCCTGTGCGAGGAGAGAACTTCTGGCATGCTTCGCATGACCTGGTGACTCGGTTGGCTGTGCAAATTATCGTGGGCCAGTAAAATCCATGACGGATCACCTTGGCTGCAAGGGCCCTTGGTCCTGAGTGTGAGCCGCAGGTTCCACTGTGGACTTCGCGGAGGATTTCTATGCCTTCGGTCTCGGTTATGCATTTCAGCATAGGCTGGCTAATTCTTTTCTTGTACAACTAGCCCTCGACCAATGCGAAGTCCCTGCTCCTGTGCTTCAGTTGTTTGGCCTCATTGCGGTCGGTTGGATGGTAGTGGCCTTGCAGGTATAGTGTTATTGGGGCTCGCCAGTCTTCGGCCATGATGAGGTTGACAATTCGGTGGCCCTCGGCGTCCTGAGTTATTTGCAAACCTTCGGGGTTGCGGACGGCTGGCGTGCCGATGACGTGGTAAAACACGTCGGAGGGCAGGGCCTCGCCCTTGGCCGCTGCTTTGGCCAACGCGTTGGCCTCTTCGTTCTTGTTGCGGTCAACATGCTACATGGTGAAACCCTTGATCTATTTCTCGAGGCTACGGATGGCGGTGAGATATTGCATGAGCACAGGCTCCTTTGCGGAGTATTCCTTTTCGATCTGGCCGGCGACGACCTTGGAGTCTGTCCTGATTATGCATGTGGTGATACCGAGGGCTCGTAATTTGCGAAGTCCTAGGATGACGGCTTCGTACTCTGCTATGTTGTTAGTGCACCTGTCGGACTCTAAAGCAAAGCTGAGGCGTGCTGCATATCTGTACTTGACGTTGACAGGTGATGTGATAATTGCCGCAGCGCCTGCCCCCGCATGGCACCATGCGCCATCGCAGTGGATGGTCCAGACTTTTTCTGAGGACTCTTGTGGCTATACAGGCCCTGTCCAGTCGACGATGAAGTCCGCCAAGACTTGTGATTTGATCGTTGTTCTGGGTTTGAAGGTGATGTGGTACCCGGATAGTTCGGCTGCCCATTTGGCCATTCTGGCGAATGCCTCCGGGTTTCTAAACAATTCTCCCAAACCCCTATCCGAAGTGACCCGTACTCTGAATGCCTCGAAGTAGTGCCATAGCTTGCGCGAAGCCATGATAACTACGTATGAAATTTTTTCGAGTTCAGTCATGTTGCACTTAGAAGATGTGAGAACTTCAGAGACATAGTACACTGGGTACTGCTGACTTTTGCCCTCATTGTCACGCTCTTGGACTAGTGCTACGCTGACTGCACATGGTGAAGCCGTAATGTAGAGAAGCAGCGGTAGCGAAGGGTCGGGACTTGTGAGAGTTGCTAGGTCGGACAAGTGTTGTTTGAGCGACTCGAAGGCCACCGCTTGCTCTGGTCCCTAAGTGAAGTCTTTTGCGCCGTGCAATGTTTTGAGGAAGGGTAGACTACGCTCTGCGGATTTGGAGATGAATCTGTTCAGGGCGGCTAATCTGCCTGTCAGTCGCTGGACATCCCTGGTGGACTGCGGAGGTGCCATGTTGATGATCGCTTGGATCTTAGTTGGGTTGGCCTCGATCCCTCGGTGCGATACCAGGTAACCAAATATTTTCCCCTGGCGAACTCCGAAGACACACTTCTCAGCGTTGAGCCGGAGTCGTGCGTCACGCATGTTTGCAAATGTCTCTGCGATATTGGCCAGGTGGTCCTCTTTGTTCTTGCTTGCGACAACAATGTCGTCTACGTAAGTGAAAATATTGCGGTCGACTTGGCTTTCGAGGACCTTCTTGGTGAGGCGAGAGAAGGTTGATCCGGCATTCTTGAGTCCCTCTGGCATTCGTACGAGACAGTACGTGTCGAAGGGTGTAATGAAGCTTGTGCTTGCCTTGTCCTCCTCTTTCATGTAAATCTGATGGTACCCGGAGAAACAATCAAGCAGTGACATGACTTCACAGCCTGCTGCGCTATCGACTATTTTGTTGATCCGTGGCAAGGGAAAGTTATCCTTGGGACAAGCCTTATTGAGGCTTGTGAAGTCTATGCACATGCGCCACTTGCCACTCTTCTTTTGCACCATGACCACGTTGGCGAGCCATGTAGGATAAGCGATCGGCTCAATAAATCTGGCTTCCAACAGGCGGTGCACCTCAGCCTTGGCTGCTTTAGTTTTCTCATCAGACATTTTTCGCAGTTGCTGCTTTTTTGGGCGCACCGAAGGGTCGATGCCCAGGCTGTGCTCGATGATGGTGCGGCTGACCCCGACTAGATCGAGGGCGGACCAAGAGAAGACATCCTTGTTTCGGGAGAGATAGGAAATCAGTTTTCTTCATCTCGCGAGGCCAGGTCTTCGCTTACTATAACCGTTTGTCTGGGCATTGCCTGGTCGAGGGGTACCGCCTTCGTTCCGTCGTTGCTCTGGATCTGCGCTTTGACTTTTTCGTGTGCGATCGGGCGACTGCTCTCAAAGCCTTCGCTCTTTGTCATGAGGCAGTGTACGTTTCGTTGTCCTGGAACGAAGTCCCTTTCAATGTTGTGTGATGTCTGCTGGTTGCCACAGACGGTTATCACGCCTTGAGGGCCTGGGATTTTCATGCAAACGTAGAGTACGTGAATGGCTGCCTCAAACTTGTTGATCGAGCCCCGACCCATTATGACATTGTATGGGTAGACCATGTCGACAATATCGAAAGTGACCTGCTCACTCGCGCATTGGGTGCTACACCAAAGGATAAGGGGAGCTCTATCTTGCCGACGGGGAAGGTTCCCTTGCCGCCAAAGCCGTATAGGGGATTGTCTGCAGGTTTGAGTAGGCTGTGGCTTATTCCCATGCGATCGAAGGCATGTAGAAAAGTGATGTCAGCTTGACTGCCATTGTCGACCAGCACTTTGTGTAGGTCCTAGCCTGCTACACTGCAGTTGATTACCATGGCGTCTGTGTGAGGAAAGCTACGCAGATCAACGTCTCTAGCGTCGAAGGTTAGCGGTACGTGGGACCACTTTGTTTGCACTACTGGTCCAGTGAGAGCGACGTGGTTCACACTTCGGTAGTGGTCCCTTTTCAGCCGTTTTGTGTCGAAGTCCACGCTTGATCCCCCAGTGATCATGTGGATGACTCCGCGATATGGTGGTTTGGTGAAGTCTTCCTGTTTGGGTGCTTGGTGGTGGATGTGGTGTGGTGGATTTGGGTGATGCGGAGGCGGTGGTGGTAAGACCTGCATGTCTTGATGGTGCTGGTAAGCTGGTTGGGTGGATGCTGGGGTTGCTCGTTGTGGTAGGGTTGCTGTTGATGATATGTGTGCACGACGACCCTCTGGTTGTCGGCTGGTTGTGCTCTGGACATTCTATCCCTGGTGGCCTTGGTTTCCGGACAATCCCTTGTTGGGTGTGCGCAGTCTTCGCCGTGAAACAAGCAGTAGAATCGGCACAACTGTTGTGTCCGTCCGCGGCCTCTTCCTCTGGTGTCGTTGCCGCGATCTTGGGGGTGGTGTTCCTGACGACGGGTGGTCTCTCTGGCTGGCTACTGGTTGGCAATGTTGTGTACCTGTTGATGATTGCGGTTGTCCCGGCCGTAGTCTGGCTGCGCTGGCCTAGTCCAGGTTCTGCTGGACCGCGGAGGGTCCTTGGGCTTCCTCTGAGACTCAACCTTGTGTTGATGGAGCTCTTCGGACCTGGCGTACTTCTCAAATAATTGGTATAGCTCTTGTAAATTCTTGGGTGGGTCCCTGATGCAATGACTGTACAGGACACCAACCCGAAGACCGTTGATGGCATAATGGATTGCAATGTGGTCGTTAACTGATGGCAGTTGCGACTTGAGCGTCAGGAATTTCCTGTAGTACTCGCGAAGGGTTTCCTTCTCTTGCTGCTTGAAGGGAGAGAGAGCTCGGCCAAGGCGTCTGTGTCAGGTCGGTACCCTTGGAAGTTGAGCAGGAATTTGTCGCGAAGCCCTTTCCAGGAATCAATGGAGAGTGGCGGTAACCTCGTGTACCAAGTCAAGGCCGGGCCTTCGAGTGCGATGATGAAGGATTTGGCCATTGTGGCGTCGTCCCCTCAAGACGATGCGACAGCTACCTGGTAGCTCATGATGTACTGAGCCGGGTCGGTACTGCCGTTGTATTTGGGGTAGGTGTCGGCCCTGAAGTTGTCGGGCCAGGGCGATGCTTGGAGTTGTGGAGCCAGGGGGCTTCGCTCGTCGAGGTAGTTGATCCCCTGGAAAGTTATGGCGGGTGGAATGAAGGGGTCGCGCTATGGTATGAATGGGTCTCCGGCTTGGACGTACTGCTGGAGAGGCGCTAGCGGTGCGGGCGGTCCGTGCTGCAGGTTGTACTGGCCTTCGCCTTGCATGAGCGTGATCTCTTGTTCGTGCTCCCGCGCTCTCTGCTCCTCATCTTGTATCATCTAACACACTTTGGCTTGCATGGTGACTCGTTGGCGCTTGGCTTCGAGGATTTCTTTCTGCTTCTGGAGGTGGTGGTTTTTGATGCGCAGAGCTCGCAGCTTTAGCTGGTCTTCGGCTGATATGCCGATGACTTCTCCGTCTTCTATGGTGTTTTCGCCCTCTGGTGGAGCAAAGCCTGGCGGTGGTGCTTGTGGCGCGCCTTCGGAACTGCACGTGCGTACAGTGCCGTCGGAGGTGGGATGGTATTGGCACTGTCTTTTGTTGTTGACAGCGTCGTCTTTGAAGGCCTCTTGGGGGTGGTGTCCGCGAGGGCCTTGCCTTTCTTATCTGCCAGAAGCGCTGCCTTCGCCGCGTCGTTGATGGATAGGGCAGCCTTCGAGTTAGCTCGCTTGGGGGCCACCGCGGGTTGTTTTTCATAGCACAAACGGTGAATGCCAAATGTTAGGAACCTGCCTGCCTGGGCAAGTTGATCCAACTGAGGAGTGGAAAATGTGTTTGCAAAGTTTAGCCCGGAATGCCAAAAGCTTTGTTAATCCTTTTGCATGGGCACTGTACGGGGGTATTTATAGGTACTCGAGCGGCCGCCTGTCCCTGTCAAAGACGTTCCTACGAGGGGAGGTTACAGATAGTCATTAAGGTAAACTTTATTACAGACACGGCCCTTATCGCGCTTGTCCTCGCGGGGCCATCACCATGGGCCGAATCCCACATGGCCACATGGGCCTCTCCTGGCGGTGATGACGCGGGAGGCCCGTAGACTTCGGCAAGGCCTTCGTCTTGCAACACGAGGGCGAAGGGGACCGCACAGGTCTCCGTCCGGTCGGCGCCTTCGGCTTGTTCTGACGTGTTCTGTGAATGTCGCCTTCGTCTGCGCGATGAGAAGACGAAGTCGTAGAGCAAAAGGAAGTGTGTTCACCTTTGCTCCAACAGTCTCCAACCAAACATACCCGGAGTGCATGCCTGAGCGAAGTAGATTTTCAGTCCACCGACCAAACTAGCACTATATACAGGTTAAAAATCATGCCTGCTATGCTTGCTTACTGGCTATATTCCCCACGAAAAAAATTCTCTACATACGGAATGCAAAATTACTTCTTTTTAGGTCCTCGCATCTATCACCTACAGGTCCACACCAACGAAGATCAAAGCCAGCCACTTGACCTCTTGCCCTCTTGGTAATTTTTTTACTTTGCGATGTTAGGGGCTGCCAAAGGGGTAGTTTTGCATCCCGTATGTAGATATTTTTTCCCATTAGCCTTAACCCTAGAGAACCTCTTGCATCGTGTCCATTGCCGGCGTTGGTTTTGTACATAGATCGAGTTGGCTTGGAATATTCCAAACCTAGATAAACAACAAGGAAGCAGCAGAAGAAAAACCGGCTCATTCATGTGACTCCGTAGTCCGTACGTACACGGTACACTACAGGATGTTCCGTAAGAGGCCGGGCGTTCTGGGCGTGCAACATGTCGCCATCACACCTCGATCTTTCGCGATCCATTCAGAAGAGCTTTCTTGCCATGCGAGCGAGTAACAGGCAGGTACGCATGCAAGTGACCAGAAGCACCACCATGCCAAACTATGCCCCATGTTTTCGACATATATACTCCAGTCTAGGGAAGAAGAGCAATCTAGGGGAGAGAAAGACAAAAGAAAAGACATGGTGAAATGGACAGCCGGGGAACTGGTGACGTTATTTATTTGTGAAAGGGACAGCCGGGGACCATTGCAGTACAAAGTGCCTAGCTAGTACAGGTCAGGCGATAGCGGATTAGTGGCAGCCTTGCAGAATAAAAGTCATGGTGGACCACGAAGCAACCGCATGCAACAAGAGTAGTGGAATAACTTCCATGGCATTTTCACTTTTCGAAAGCTTACATGCGCCCCCAAATCCTCCCTACCAAAATGATTCAGAGATGGTTCAGGCCCTGTTCGGTTTCACCGGAATAGACCAGGATTTATTCCAGCTCATCAAAATCTATATAAATTAGAGAAGTAATCCGGCTAGGAATCAATCCGGGACTCCAATCCGTAGCAACCGAACAGGCCCTCAGGGAGTTCAGACCACCTGAATGATTCAGCTTTACCGTTTTTTTTTTTTTTTTGCGATCTTTAATTAAAGACGTTCCTGTGTCCTCCTGAGTCCTGTCCTGCGTACGTATTCCAACAACACCCTTTCACAAAATGTTAGATCTTTTCAGAAAGTTTAAGTTGAACACTAAAAGTTGCAGATGGTCCGGTCCTAGGACTCTGACGGTCCGTGCCCCCGCGGTCAGATTGACTCAGGCGATTATCATTATCTCGTGCGTGGTTATTCATCTAATCACGTGAGATCTGTTGGCTATCGCCTAGAAACGGGTCCAGACATCCCCTATATATATTTTTTTTTTGAAAAAGGACACGGCAAGAGCATTGTCATGGCCAAAAATTTATTAGAAAGGGACATTTACAAACACTGGAAAGGAAAAGGAAAAAACAACACTAGGGTAGAGGGTGGCAAAGAAAAGAAAAGCACTAGCAAAACAGCCCACTAGAAACCCAGCATGCCACACACACAAAACGCTAAAACGCTAAAATTAACTAGAAGCTCTTTGCGGGTTGAAATCTTCTTTGACGAAGTTGGCCACTTCTCGCTCGCTCTTCTCAAGACCATGAAAGATTCTTCGATTTCTTTCTTTCCAAATCTCCCACCAAAAGTAAATACAGAGACCATCGAATTCCTTGCGAGCAGTTTTCGCTACTTTTAGTCTGCACTTCCTCCACCATCCATAGACCGACGAGCACTGGTCCAACTTTGGCAGAGAGGAGAGGTTATACCACGAGCTGAGCCAATTCCAACACGATTTTGTGAATATGCAATCTTTTGCTAGATGGCCCACCGTCTCCGGTTCGCGCTTACAAAGCTTGCAGATAGGATCATTATTCCAACCTCGCTTCTGAAGATTATTGGCCGTTAGAATTTTGTTATGGAGGAGGGTCCATGCAAAGAACCGACATTTAGGCTCTGTCTTCGCCTTCCAAACTGGAGAAAGTTTGAGCTTGGCAAAACTCCCGTGGAACTGAGCCAGGTAAGCACTCTTGGTAGAGTATTCGCCATCTGATGTCCAGCGCCATCTGATTTTGTCTACTTCCTCAATATTTATATGGACTTCATGGATGGCTTCCCAAAGTCTCACAAATTCAATTATTTCAGTTTCCCCAGAAACCGGAGAAATAAGAGAAATCCATGTATTGTTGAGCAGGGCCTTATGTACCTTAATGTTTTTGCGCTTTGCCTTAATGAAGAGATTGGGGGCAATGAGACGCGCCGCCATGCCATTAATCCAATTGGAGAACCAGAAAGAAGCAAGGGTCCCATTGCCAACTGTCACCGAAGTTGAAGCATGAAAAAAGTCTCTATCTTCTTTAGTACATGGGGTGTCAAGCCCCGTCCAGGCCCTGTCCCGGTCTCTCCATTGGAACCACATCCAACGGATTCGAAGAGCTCGAGCAAAGCGCTCCAGGTCTACCACTCCAAGACCACCAAGATTTTTTGGGCGTGAAACCGTTGGCCAGTTCACAAGGCAAATGCCACCACTCATTACTTCTGGTTCCTCGCCTTTCCAAAGAAACCCTCGTCTAATTTTGTCAATTTGCTTCAGTAACCATCTCTGGGCTGGAAATACCGTTAGGTGGTAGATTGGTTGAGAGGACAGAACTGTGTTAACGAGAGTCAATCTACCCGCTTTGGAGAGCAATTTTCCTTTCCATCTTGGAAGCCTTGCACGAATTTTGTCAACCAGAGGCTGCATCTCAATTCTTCTAAGTTTTCTAGTGTGAAGGGGCAGACCAAGATATTTTCCAGGGAAAGAGGCAATCTTTCCAGGGAAGCAGTGAAGCAGTGCCTCAACAACACCAGGATGACACCGAATAGGGTACAACTCTGTTTTACTCATATTAAACTTGAGACCAGAACAATCACTAAAGATCTGGAGGATGCGCCTTAAAGCATACAGGTCAGAAGCCGACGGTTTTGCAAATAGTCCAGCGTCGTCAGCATAGAGTGAGCAGTGCAAAGTAGCCGGCTTAGGAAGGGCATGAGAGAGGACGCTCGAGTGAATAGCACGCTCTATAATTCTCTGAAGTGGATCGATAGCCAAGATGAACAACATCGGAGATAGAGGATCTCCTTGACGAAGGCCACACTTATGAATGATTTTTCTTCCTAGTCTGTCGTTCATGAAGATACGCGACGAAGAGGAAGCAAGGATAGCTGAAATCCAATTTCTCCATTTTCTACCGAAACCAAAAGCTTCCAGCACCTCCAAAAGATATGCCCAGCTAACAGAGTCAAAAGCTTTTGCTATGTCCAACTTGATGAAGAGAGATGGATTCTTGGATTTGTGCAGCATCTGGATTACTCTTTGGACATATAAAAAATTGTCATGAATGCACCTTCCCTTGATAAAGGCATTTTGTGAGCGAGATACTAGTTGTCCCAGTTTTGGAGCCAATCTCTCAGCCAGTACCTTTGTGATTATTTTTGCTAGGCTATTGATCAAGCTGATCGGTCGAAAGTCCGTAAGGTGCAAAGCATTCTCTTTTTTTGGGAGGAGCACAATATTGGCCTCATTCGCTAGGTGCAGCTTGTTAGTGCGTAAATTGTAAAACCCACAAAGCGCCTCGGACAAATCGCTTCTTACAATGTCCCAACATTTCTTATAAAACAGCCCAATGAAACCGTCTGGGCCCGGAGCGCGTTGCGAAGGCATGAGATGAATAATCCTCTTAATTTCGTTTTCTGAAAAAGGAGCTTCGAGGTCTGAAAGGTCAGTTTGCTCATATCCTAAGGCTGTCCAATCCAAGGAGGAATTTCTGGCTGGGGGAACCCCTAAGATGGAATTATAGAAGTTAAATATTGCTTCCTCCTTGTCTTGTTGTGTCATGACAATGCCTGTTTCTAATTGTAGCTCTTTTATGAAATGCTGATTACGTCGAATATTAGCATGCAGATGGAAGAATTTAGTATTTGCATCACCTTGTTTGATCCATTTCAATCTCGAATGTTGTTTCGCTCTTGATTTCTGCATGGCAGCTAGCCCCAAAGATTTAGCCTTCAAGGAGCGAAGCAGGTGAAGTTCAATCTCAGAGAGCTGTCTCCGCTCCTGCGCTTTTTCTAAGCAGAGAAGGACGACCTGAACAATGGCTAATTGTAGCTCAATGTTACCAACTTGTTGCGCTTTCCAAATTTTTATTGATGTGGCCAAACGCCGCATCTTAATATGTAGCCTTAGGATTGCGTCTCTCGTATCTACCGACTGGCTCCAAGATGCTTGCACCATCTCTAAGAAACCGGGAAGAGTAGACCAGAATGCTTCAAAGCGAAAACCTTTATAAAAGTTATAATCAACATTACCCTGTAGGAATAATGGAGAATGGTCTGAGCCCATGGACGCTATCGCTTGAAGGTCCGAATTTGGGAAGAGATCAAGCCACTCAGTTGTAGCAAAGAAATGATCTATTCTGGACAACGTAGGTGAATCTTGCCCATTGCTCCAAGTGAATCGTTTGCCGTTGAGAGCGATCTCCATAACTTGCAGGTCGTCTAAAGTTCTATTGAACCGCTGGATCATGTTCATGCTAATTCTATTGTTGTTTTTGTCTTGCGCCGAGCAAATTAGATTAAAATCACCAAGTAACAACCAAGCCGGGTTTACTGTAGTTTTAAGCGAGGAGAGCTCGGCGAGGAAGTTTATTTTGTCTTGCTCTGTCTGTGGGCCATAAACTGAAGAAATTGTCCAACAAGTGCCATCCGCTCTAGAGACAATGTTAGCAGAAACAGTGTGTGGCGTAGACGAGAGACTTTGTAAGTCAAAAAAACGATCGGAAGCAGCGACAATAATTCCCCCGGACGCCCCTGTTGCTGGAATAAACACTGACTGATTTGCTAGGTTTGGGCCTAGAGTTTCCTTTAGGAGGATGTCATTCCAGACTGAGATTTTGGTCTCCTGGAGGCAAACAATCGAGGCTCTTGAGGAAATAATTAGATTGCGTACACTTGCCCGTTTTGCCGCTGCATTAAGACCCCTAACGTTCCAGCAAAGGATCTTACAGTCTAAAGCTGACATTTGATAAAAGAGCAATCGCTAAGATCTTTGGAGAAATATGAGGTAACAATCCGAGGAGAGGGTGGCGTGCTGGCTGAACAAGCCCCAAACAAAGCAGGCCAAACCCAAGTCCGCACACTAAATGTAGACTATACAGCCAACAACAACTAAGCCCCAAACTAGAGTGACTAGAACACCTCCGACAATCAGAAACTTTAAAAAAGACCACTGCAACACCTTGATTAAACATGATGAAACCCAAAGACGCTAGTAGAGTAGACACAAGGCCTAAGCCACCTCCATCTCAAGCGGTGCTGGAGCCACAGATCCTCCAGCATGGAGTTTCTTCTTCATCTTGCCCTTGCTTTGCTTGCCATGGTTCACCAGAGTGATGATCGCCTCTGCTTTCCTCTCGGATAGGGGCTGTTCAAAATGTTGCGCAAGCTGTTCCACAACAGCAAGCTCTGTCAATATCTTTTTGGGGGAGAGAGCATTCAGTTTTTTAACTAGAAGGTCTTCTGCAATTTGAATAGTCCCTTTGCCGGTTCTGCTTTCAGCTTTTTTAGCTAGCCTGGAGCTTCTACGCTGCTTTTGCATGGGAGAGCTGTGGTTAGTATTGTCTATGTTATGATGCATGTGGCTCTCGCTGTTTGGAGTGTGGTTAGGAAAGTCATTGATGTGTTCAGCATTTCTAGAATTGTCACCTGGTGGTTGCTCTATAAGTAATGGTACTGGGATAGGTTTAGATATGGAAATCAGGAAATCATCAATGTTGTGTACCTCTGAATTAGGCCTGATTTCCTCCTGCACCACCTGCATAGTTTCCACCTGGATGTTGTGCTCCATGGTAGCTTCACTGGACAGCCCTGGAAGAGCAGCTAGCATGTACTCCCTGTCCTCCGCTGAATGTATCAACTGCATAATCTTGGATGCACGCAGCGCTTGCGCTTCTAAAACAACAGCACCATATAGCACTTCATCAAGCATTGGGTCATTACGTGGATGAAAGGTAGAAACAGCAAGAGGGAGAATACCAGAAGCTGGATCAACGCTGGGCAACAGCTGCACAATAGGGTTCACTCCCAGGACCACAGCCAAAGGGCTGGCGAAGGAGACACGCTTGCCGGAGGGCTTCCTCTTGGGGCGCCATATGAGCTTAGTGCTCGACGCCTGCGCACCATGTCCCCAGGCAAGGTGGGGAGGCTCGAAGGGGCGGCGCCAAAAAGGGGTGGGAGTGCGATTCCAGCGGCGCCTACTAGAGGAGACGCAGTCCTCCACCTCACCATGGCAGAGGCCCCCCCGCTCCCACCCCGAGCGACTGCGATGGCGACGGCGCCCGCGATCGTTGCAGTCGTCATCATGGTCTTCATGGTCGTCACGACGCCGGTGCAGGGGGTCACGCGCGACAGCACGGCCACGCTCCCTGCGAGCTCCCAGATGGTCAGGGACACCATAGTGCCACTCAAACATGCAGCGACGCATCCGGCCAGGTTCAGCTCCCCCACCAAGGAAGAAAGAGAGATCATCCACCACCTCCAAGTGAATAAGCACTCTGTAAGAAAGGCCGAGCTTGATGCCCCTTGGATCCTCCATCTCCCTATCAGGATCAGTGATGGTTAGTCTCACCTCGTGAGGGATCTTGCTAGGATCTTCACTCCATGCCCATAGATCAAAAGTGCGAGTTCGCTTGCGAGGCATGGTCTTCTCGTCCAACACATGGATGGCACAGTGGCTTCCAATGATCTGGGCAGCAACGTCCTTGTTCCAGGCATGTACTGGGACACCCTCCAGCCGTAGCCGAACATGAAAGTCCCAGCGCGCCACAGAGCTGTAGCGTTGTTCATTCCACTCAGCAAAGCAGAAAACCCAGCCACGGTGATGGAGGCGACTTTGGTGTAGCACCCTTCTCTGATCTTGCTGCTCCTCAAAGATGATGAGGTACTGCTCCGGGTGATGCTTCAAAACCTTCATCTTGTTTCCTCTGATCCCTAGTTGCTCGGATAGTGCTTCAATGACATGCCTGGGCTCTGAGGCATGGTTGTTGCCATCATGAGAGCACACCACCGATTTACCAACCAGGCTGTCCCTCTCACGCTTAATCTCTCCATTTGCCGACACCGCACAGCCCACACGCCCTGGCCGTGCGCGCGGGTCGCCGGGGTATGTGGCCATGGCCTGGTGATCACCCTTGACAACTTGGAGGTAGGATTTGTACGGTGGTTCAGAGATTGGAGATGAAGTTTTGCTATGCTGTTCAACAATCTTCAAACTGTTCTCTTTATAGGAGGGGCAACGAGAGGCTTGGTGCCCATCCTTGTGACATCTCCAGCATTTAGTGGGCTTAGTACAGGCTGCAGCTCTGTGGTTGGTGGCGAAACAATTACAGCACTTACCCTGAACGTGCTTCAAAAATCTTTTTTTCCTCTCTTCTTGCTCCTCTTTGGAGATGGGTCTTTGCAAGGCCTGGGCAGAGCGAGCGTTGCGCCTGTCTTTCCTCCACCAGAAGGGAGGCTTAACCATCTCCCAACCTGCATCGGCGACTTCAATGTTGCTGCTTTCCTTCCTCGGAGGGCTCAGGCTTGTAGGCGTTGAATGCTCTGAATGAGGATGGGCTGTCACTCCCTTACTGTAGCGCGCGTGCTCCGGTTGAAACGTTGCATTAAAGCTGGCGAAACGACCGGCCTTCTGATTTGGGAAAGGAGCGCTTGAATGGGCTTCGACTGCCTGCCATTTGGCCTTCTCTTCGTAGCTGAATCTTGCCCTGCACAGATTACCTTTAGAGCTCCGGTGGGACTCGAGGATGGGATCTGTCCGAAGGATGAAGGGGCTGCCCGAGGGATGGGAGCGGCGGAGCAGATCATGGAGGAGCGGATCTGGTGGAGCGGCATTGAATCTGTCTGGTCGCTGTCGGTCTGCAGGGTTTGAAGCGCTGTAGGGGAGCGATAGGGACTGGGAGACAATCTTTTGAAGAGCCAGAGGGGCTTGCGCAGAAGCCTGCAGCAGATCCGGCAGGGGGCAGGAATGGCTGGCTGCCGGCCGGCCAAGGGAGGGTGGCGGCGGTGGGAGGGGGCACGGAGGGGAGGGGGAGGGAGGGCGCCCCATCTCTGGGCCTTCCCCTATATATATGAAGGGGTACGATCGACTGAAAAACCCCGAACACATTTTTAATTGAATCAATTACTTTATTTATCATTTCTGTCCTAGGAGTAGATGTTGCGTAGTCTAGTCGTAACTTTTCACATATACACCTCCATCTCTATTCGACTCTACGTCGTCTAGATTCGTCTTGGGTGGCATGCCGACTCCAAGATCTTACCTCTCCCAGGGGACAAGATCTGATTGTCAATACAAGAGATTTCTTCCTCGAGTTGATCTCTTAATTCCTAGGGGACTCTATGTCGTCTATGGACGCCCTGTGTGACCTGCGGACCTGGATTACCCTAAGATCTCTCCCTAGAGGGTGAGATCTAGGTTTGTACGAGGAAGAAGACGACCCTACACCATCACGGACCGTCCAGCCCAGAGCGCGAACCGTCCAGAGCAACGCAGGGAAGTAGCACTCCTGCAGCGATGTCGTGGACTGTCCGCGCCGCCGCAGAGGGCATCGTCGGGCAGTACACCTCTAATTGTTGGCGCCCAGATTGGTGCCAAACACACTTTTTGGCAACTCCGTTGGGGACGAAGGTTGTAGATCTACAAAACCGGGCTTATATGGCTGATTCTAAAGATTTCAACGGTGTTTATCCAAACACTGACACAAGGATGACTAATTTGTCGGTTGTTAAGCATAAGAGATTAGAAGATGACATGAAGAAGCTGGACGAGGACATCCAGCGACAACAGGATCAGGTGCTCAAGGTGACAGAGAAGTGGTACCTCTCGTACTTCAGGAAAGATCGCCACCAGAAGGTTGTTCGGGAGAGGGAAATAAACGTCGATTGCATGTGAGCCATGCATCAGCTCCCACAGTATATGATGCCAATCAGCCGATGATATTCAATCTATTAAAATTTCTTTTGATAATTGGATTAAAAGTATCACAGAGGATATAGAGAAGATGGTGCATGCATTAGAAAAAAACTCACATGCCTAATTTTTATCACATCAATTGGGTATCGAAACAATTGCGCCAAACACATCGGTAACAAATGGGTTTCCCTAGCCATATTCTGGTATGTCGATGGACTCATATCCAAGACAACCGTCACCGCCATCTTCACTAAATGGTAGGTCGACTCTGAGCACGGCTGGACCGTCCGCACATGATCTCGGACCGTTCGACCCTCTGTTAGACCGTCTGACACCCTATGCAATACAGTCCGGAGTCATACAGAGCCCATCACAAGGGTCACATGCATTGCATGGCACGACCGAACAGTCTAGGAATAGTACCGGACCATCTAGTTCGCTCGCATACCGTCCGACTGCATAGGTCGGACTGTCCGGAGCACCAAAAGCCACCTGTGATCAGCCTAGTACAGAAGGCCGGCATAAAGATAGCCGGCCATCTAAGCCCAAGGAGCCGAAAAGGTTACACATCGCAGAGTTTTTTTGGCCTGCTAAGGCCAAATCTTCTGCTCGCTCTCACTCGCACTCGACACAAAAGTGGAAAGTTAAGTTCACATTTAATGTTGCTAAGTGTGATAAAATATTTGATGAGTTACTTAAGCATGGTAACATTAAATTGTCACATATAATACCTCCGGTTAAAGAATTAAAAGGGCATGTGTATTGTAAATGGCATGGCTTCTTTCTTCATAACACCAATGATTGTGTTGATTTCCATCGGCAAATACAATCGGCTATAAATAAAGACCGATTGAGATTTTAAGAGGTGAAGATTGACAGGCCATCTGTCCCTATCGCCACATTAGAGCCGGTGAGCAAAAAAGTCTTGGTTCAACCATGTGCGGCCGATAAAAGCAAAGGTAAAAAATATCATCATTGGTGAAACTCGCACATCAAATATGTCATGCAGAGTGGTTACTCGGAAGGCTCCAAAGAAAAGAAAGGCCGTAGGCGCCGGGGAAAGCACGATCAGACACCCAATCACGGTCACTTGTCCTGCGTACACCAGACGGTCCGGGCACTAAGGCTAGATAGTCCGGGACATGCGCGGACAGTACGACTATGAAGGACAGTGAAAGGGAAATGGCCTTAAACCATTTCATATATTGATTTTAGTGCTTGGTGACATCACAGACCATTTGAACTAACTAGTTTGCCTAGTCTTTGATTCACAGGTTCATAAGTACAATAGTTTAGTTTCTAAGTCAGAATCAGCTCAAATCCAACCATATATGGTAAAACATGGAATAGATGAATTACCAATAGTTCTACTATTTGGATAAGTTCTAAACACACCGAGGAACCTATTCAACACTTCTAGAGAGCTTGGAAACCTCAGAATCAACATCTCACTATTTGGGAGCTAGTTTGAGCAAAAGAAGAAATATGAGTTAAAGAATAAAAATGTTCATGATCCATGACTTAGATTAGATGGAAAGCCTTTAGATATTTTTCTAAGTCATAGATCTCTCTCAAGTTTAACCAAAGCAACTTGAAGAAGATTGTTCAAATATCAATGACAAGTCAGAAACTCAAGTTCTAAAATCGCCAAGTGCGGACTGTCCAGCCCCTTTCGGCGGACCGCCGCGACACCACCATGACTTCGGACAGGAACTAAATCGTGGAGAGTCCGACTAAATCACAGACCGTCCGGCTATACAGCGCGGACCGTCCGACTATAATTCTTGGACCGTCTGCACGTGAAGATCTGGTTCAGCCCGAAGGTGACAAGTTAAGCAAAAGGAATTTTAGAGCTAGCGCGGACCGTTCGAGACCAAAGGCAGACCATCCGTGTATCGTCACCAGGGAAAGACAGCCGTTGATCTAGCCATTGATCTGTCAGGCGTATCCATTGAGATGTCAGAACCGACCGTTTGGGTCGCGGACCGTCCAGGCCCTAGCCACGAACCATCCGTCAGTGCAGTTTCTGGCAGATGCGCCACAACGGCTATATGGGTGGTTGATGGCTATAAAAGCCACCCCAACCAGCCCATTCATGCCATTCATTAATCCATATCATACACAAGAGTTGGGTATTCACTCTTATCTACTATAGCAACACTTCTATACACATAAAAGCCTCACAAGTGCCACAAAAGAGAGATTAAGCAAGGAAGAGCTACTTGTGTGTGTTTAGTGATAGCGCCTTATGAGAATCATTGAGAGAAAGTGTGTGCTACCTCTTGTGATCATTCGAGCGTGGAGTTTTGACTCCCATTCATTGCAAAGCTAGCAAGAGCCCCTTATCTTTGTGGTTGGCCTTGCGGAGACTTCAGTCTTTTGTTGACAAAGAAGAAGGAACACTCGCCGGTCTTGGTGACTGTTGGAGAGAGGGAAATGGTTGAAAAAGATCCGTCCTTTGTGGACTCCTCAACGGGGATTAGTTCTTGGTGAATCGAACCTCAATAAAACAAATCACCCGTGTCACTTGTGTTTATTGCTTGTGATTTATTTGTCTTCTCCCTCTCTTAGTTCTCTTGCACTATTCTTTATTGATATTACTTTGTGTTGCTTCAAGTTAAATTATCATATATAGAAGCAACACCTTGCAAGAAAGAACTTGCGTTATTCATCTTCTTATCTAAGCCCTCTTGCTTTATTCTCCTTAAATATTTTAGTTGTGGTTCTTTGTGTTAATTTCGCATTCTTTGAAAGCAATACTTTTTGCAAGCAAAGGACTTAGTTTTATACTCCGATAATTACTCATCTCGTTCTAACCACTAATCAAGGGATCAAGGGTCGTGTTAAAGTTATAAATTTCAGGTTTCGCCTATTCACCCCCCTCTAGGCGACTTTCAATTGGTATCAGAGCTAGGCACTTCATATTGAGTCTAACAACTCAAAGTGATGGCTCGGAGAAAATCCCAAAAGAACAAGAAGACACAACCAAAGGAGAATAATGAGGTAACTCTTGAGATATTACTTTCCGATTGTTCTAATTATGCTTCATGGTTGACTAGTGTGATAAATGCTTTTAGAACCATAGACCCACAATTAGAACAAAATTTAGACAAGAGTATTATACCTTCTAGTTATGATAAGAAAAATACTTCTGAGGAAGATCGAAGATATTTATGCTTAAATCACCTTGCTTATGACATCTTAGGTAATTTTCTTAGCAAAGAAGATTATCATGCATTTATATTTAGATATGATGAACCTTTTCATGATGTGCATGATATTTGGACTAGAATTAAAGATATATTTGATGAATCCAAACATGTTAGTTTATATGATGCTTCTACTTCATCTAGTCCTTATGAAACTAACCCTTTAAAGGAAGAAGAAAATGAACGTTGGAGACCAAACGATGAATCCACCTCTCCAAAAGCTTTGTCTTCCCATTTCGATTCCCACATATGTTGTGTGGCTAATGAAAATGATAGCGGAAGCACAAATGAGGATGAGGAGGATGAAAGAAGCTTCATGCAACTCTACGCTCATCTAAGCCTAGAAGATAAGGCAGTCATGCTCAAACTTATAAAAGGAGCGAGAGAGCAAAGCGAAGCTCTTCACAAGCTAGGAGATGTCCTCATCACAAAAATCCAAAGCTTGGAAGAGTTGACTAAAGAACATGAGGAGCTAAAGTGCTCTCATGTAGATTTGGTCCAAAGGTATGAAACTATTTCAATTGAGCAAGACAACTTCTTATTATGTATCGCTCAATTAGTAAATAGGAATACCTTGCTTAAGGATCAAGTAGAAAGGCTAAAAATTGAAAATCTAGCTTTTCAAGAAAAACATGATATGCTTCTATGTTCTCATAAAAATCTTATGGATAATCATACCATGTTAAATATTGCTCATGAGGTTGTGATAGCAAACTTAAAATCTCAACAGCCTCACTCATGCACATGTGTTCAAATTGAAACTATATTACCATGTGCTAATGCTAATTGCTTGCCAGCAAGCAAATCCTTCCTTGATCTAGAATTTCTAGGAATAGTTGATATTGTATATCAAGATATCAAAGAAGAGAATGAGAGGCTAAGAACGAGCTTGACACAACCGAAAGGGAAGAGCATTGCTCAACCTTCTCAAGATAACTGTGATGACATGGTGAAGAACCTTGAGGCGGGAACAACCGTAGCATGCACAAAATCCCTCAAAGAAAATGTCAAGGACATGAGGAATGTCAAGAGGAAGGAACAAAAGAAGAAAATCAATACCTCTACCAAAAGCCTCAACCATGCCTCCATACAAGGTAACATCTGAGCTAATGATCAAGTCACACTTCACACTAAAAAAATAAGAAGTGTAGTGACTGCTTTGAAGAGGGGCACTTGATTAGGGCATGTCCCTATATTAAATAAAATGGCTTGGTTATTAACAAGTATGATAGGAAATGTTTTAGATGCTCTGAGAAGTGACATATGGTTAAATAATGTCCCTATGTAAAACAAAAAGGCATAGTTTTAGAAAAGAAACATTTACAAACCATGTAGCAGGCAAGAGACAACGAAAAAAGAAATCTCCAAAACATGAAGATCGCCTTTGCTACATATGTCGAAGAAAGGGACATCTATGCAAGGATTGTCCCATTGGCAATTGATTCATATGTAACTAGACAACCCAAAATTGCAACTTGTGCTAGAAAGGCAATGAGTTCACCAAGTGCTAGCACAAAGTACATTTGGGTTCCTATATCCTTGTTGACTAACCTTGATGGACCCTTCAAAAGATGGGGACCAAAATATGCTTGACAAGCTTTGCAGGGGAAATGAGATGATATGAAGCTTTGGAGGTGCTTGAGCGAGTTAAATCAATTCTTATTAACTCAAGCTATCAATCTTATAATGTTTTATATCTCTAAAATTGACCCAAAGTTATTTTGAATTATTATATCTAAAACCCATATCATCTCGAGCAAGATATTGATGTTGTAGGACTATGCTATGTGGAAAATCAAGAAAAACCCACAACATGGAGGAAAGCCAAAGGATGGTAACACTTATGTCTTTAAGTGCAAGTATCTTCAATTATCATTTCTCTTGTGTCTTGTGTAGTCACATAAGAAAAGGAAGCACTTAAGAATGTTATTAAATTATGTCACCATTTTTTGGAGAAAGTTCCTCTCATATGGTAGATTGCATTTTCATCATTTCTATATTATGGCAATCTACATGCTTCAAATTGTTGTAAGTACCTTATGTCATGCTTTACATTAGTGATCCTATTGTTGCCATGTTCTAGACATAGAGAGAAATATTCCAAGTTCTTAACAGAATAAAGTGTCATATAAGGAATTCAAATCCTTAGGATACTTATAAAAGGGAAGTTCTCTCTATGACTAGAATCGTGAGACCAATGCTTTTGTCTAAGTGACTTAAGTAGGCTCACATCAAGAGAATGAGTTTCTCTTTGGAATGCATAATCTAACATAAAAAGAAAATCAATCCAATGATATGTGATGTAATTCTTCTTGCTTAAATTGGATATGATTCTTCTACATTAATCGCTATCCATGTTATGAATTAGATTTGTCCCCATGAACTTGAGAGATTAACTATGCTTGTCTTATGAGTTAAAACTGTGCATAATATCATTTATGGGATAATCTAGTTCATGTCATGAAGTTTCCCTATTTTAGTAATCTACCTGTCATTCCTACTAAAAAATGATTACTAAATAGGAAACTAGAGCTTGTGTTACTAATGACATCTCTCGAGCATATTTATGAAAATCTACAAGAGAGTGAGTGTGTGTTCATTATTAAAATACACAAGCCTCAAGGTTGTCCTTCACCTAAAGGAAGAAAGGTAAAAGCAAAGGTATGGGAACTCTTCTCCTTATCAATATCCAATCAATAAAAGTTCTCATCAATTGGTATTTCTTCCAAACTATCATAATCTACCAATGTGAAGATTAGATTCCTTATTTGACTTAAATTGGCTAAAAGTGCATACAATCTTGTTTTCATATGTGCACTAGTCTATTAGAATCTAATTCATGCCTTTGCTATATCTGTTCTCATATTGATATGCTTCTAAGTTATGATAATCAATTATGTGGGGAGAAACATCAATATGAAGAGTAAATTTCCTATGATTGATTATAAATGCTAAAAGGTGCATATTCCTCTTTTCTGACGATGTGCACTAATAATTAAGGATTTTACATCATGACTATGTGACTTATGGATGATGATTTGTCTGTATATCTTATCTCAAGAAATCATCATTTATCATATACTCCCTTGTGCTGCTAATATCTCTCTTTCGAGTATTTTCAATAAGTTTGAAAAGAAAAAGAGACAACTACAAAGGGAGAGCACTCCAATGAAAAAAAGATGTCAAGAATAACAACACCCACTTAAATAGTAAGATCTTTAAATTAATCAATGGTGTGGTTGTAAGTATTCTAAACCTTTTTTCATTTTGAGAATACCAGGCATAAGCTCATTATTGCAAATTTACTATGCATTGATCAAGATGTTCAATGAATTCCCCTATTTTGTATTTAAGAGAGAGTGCATCTAACCAAGTCATTCAAATACTTGATGCACATCTTTAGGGGGAACCCATTTCTATATCTTGATTATGTTGAGACTAACACTTTCTCTTAGTAATATCATGTAGTCTCAAGTATGAGAATAAGTTTCTCATGAAGTATGCTACTACAACTCAATCCAATTTTGTAAAGTATATCTCTTATCAAGGAATGCGGTTTTCATTATTAAAGTAGCATAATTACTAGATTCTCCTATTATAAGCTTATTTGATAACCTAGTGCATAAGTTGTTCATTTAATCACATCCATTATATTCTTGATCATTGAATAGCTTCAATTGATACTTATGTTGCTCAGTGCTTCCTGTACTATTAATTGATGTATCTCTTATGTATGCACTAAGTTAAAATGAGAATTTAAGATAAGACATATGCAATTAAGTGGTCTGCTTGATATTCGATAGTAATGATTTGTTTAAAGAAAAGGATCACTAGTTGTAGAATTCTCTCTTGTGCAAAATAATTCTATACATTGTCTTGAGCATAGGACTTAAGTAACCAAGACTAAGGACAAAGCACAATGATGAGAGAGTTTCCATATAAAGGTACAAAAGGGTAAACTACTTCCTATCATTTACAGGAATAAAAAGCAATATCTATGCATAACCCTGCTTCTTACCGAGTTTAATCTCTTAAGATTTCATTCTTGCCTTGATGCAAATTTTGTTAACTCTGGGTGAAGTAATGTTCTTGTAAAAGAGCTTAAGGCTTAACCTTGTGACAAGGATAATCTACCTTGTTTCAAGTTCCTTAAGTTTCCTTGAATCATTAAGGGTAATCACATGCTTTCTTAAGTGTGTAGTCTATCATGAGCATCACGTTTATATTATGACACATTGCTCTTCACAATTCCTATGATATAGATATGTTCTCATTAACCTCATTATGTGCATTTGGTATTTAAGGCCAAAATATGTATTCCTCTCTATGCACATACTTGGGAGGATCAATCTATATTGTAGAAATATTATAAAGCTTAATTGACATATCTTTTGATATTATATATCTCTTTCAGTTGGTACTTGCTCTTAATTCATATTTTTATTTATACCAAGGTTCAATGTGGAGAACTTGCATCCTCGGACCTCACAAGTCCTAAGTGCATTGATCTTACAAGTATTCATCACTTGTGTGCACAAGTTTAGGGGGAGCAATTCTCTACACATTAAATCTTTAAGACTAACCATTCTTCAAGTATATGTTGTGCTTAGTCTCGAATTGAAAGGGAAATGGAGTTTCGAGCAAAGGGAGTACTTCCACTTCACATTCGTTTGGTATCAAACACCCTTGCTCAAACTCATGTACTTCAATTCCATATCTATACTGAAAAGGCCTCAAAATTTCTTCATTTTTGGTGCTTAATGTCAAAGGGGGAGACAGTATTAGGCCAAAGCAAAAGGACAGCACCAGCACTCTATTTTCTAAAAACATTTTAAACTATTTCTTCAGGGGGAGTTTTTAAATGGCCAAAGGAAAAGCATTTGAATAAGGGGAGAATCTTTAAATCTTAGAAATGCTCTTAAAATTTCATTCTTGTACCTCAAGCCATATGCAAATAACTATGAAAAGATTTTATCAAAAGTTTGCAAAAACCATTGCATGTGGTGCAAATGTGGTCCAAAATTATAAACATGTTAATATCATTCATATTCACTTAGAACTGCTTTCATTTCAGTAGCTTATGACCACTTGACCAATTGCAAACTAGTTACAATTTCATACTTCATATTTGCTTTGGCTTGTGTTGGCATCAATCACCAAAAAGGGGGAGATTGAAAGGGAAATGACCTTAAACCATTTCATATATTGATTTTAGTGCTTGATGACCATCACAACCATTCGGACTAACTAGTTTGTCTAGTCTTTGATTCACAGGTTCATAAGTACAACAATTTAGTTTCAAAGTCAGAATCAGCTCAGATCCAACCATATAGGGGTAAAACATGGAATAGATGAACTACCAATAGTTCTACTCTTTGGATAAGTTCTAAACACCCCGAGGAACCTATTCAACAGTTATGAGAGGTTGGAAAGCTCAGAATCAACATCTCACTATTTTGGACCTAGTTTGAGCAAAAGAAGAAATGTGAGTTAAGAATCAAAATGTTCATGATCCATGACTTAGACTAGATGGAAAGCCACTTGAGATATTTTTCTAAGTCATAGATCTCTCTCAAGTTTAACCAAAGCAACTTGAAGAAGATTGTTCAAAGATCAACGACAAGTCATAAACTCAAGTTCTGAAATCGCCAAGTGCGGACCATCCGGCCCCTTCCGGCGGATCGTCCGCGACACCACTTTGACTTCAGATAGGAACTAAATTGTGGAGAGTCCGACTAAATCACAGACTGTCCGGCTATACAGCGTGGACCGTCCAACTATAATTCTCGGACCGCCTGCACATGAAGATCTGGTTCAGCCCGAAGGTGACAAGTTAAGCAAAAAGATTTTTAGAGCTGGCGAGGACCGTTCGGGACCAAGGGCAGACCGTCCGCATATCGTCACCAGGGAAAGATAGTCGTTGATCTAGTTGTTGTTCTGTCAGGTGTATCCGTTGAGATGTTAGAACCGACCGTTGGAGGGTCGCGGACCGTCTAGGCCGTAGCCACGGACCGTCTACTAGTGTAGTTTCTGGCAGATGCGCCACAATGGCTATATGGGTTGTTGAGAGCTATAAAAGCCACCCCAATCAGCCCATTCATGCTATTCATTGATCCATATCATACACAAGAGTTGGGTATTCACTCCTATCTACTAGAGCAACACTTCTATACACATCAAAGCCTCACAAGTGCCACAAAAGAGAGATCAAGCAAGGAAGAGCTACTCGTGCGCGTTTAGTGATAGTGTGTTGTGAGAATCATTGAGAGAAAGTATGTGCTACCTCTTGTGATCATTCGAGCATGGAGTTTTGACTCCCATTTATTATAAATCTAGCAAGAGCCCCTTATCTTTATGGTTGGCCTTGCGGAGACTTCTGTATTTTGTTGACAAAGAAGAAGGAACACTCGCCGGTCTTGGTGACCGTTGGAGAGAGGGAAATGGTTGAAAAAGACCTGCCCTTTGTGGACTCCTCAACGAGGATTAGGTTCTTGGTGAACCAAACCTCGGTAAAACAAATCACCCATGTCACTTGTGTTTATTGATTGTGATTTGTTTGTCTTCTCCCTCTCTAAGTTCTCTTGCACTATTCTTTGTTGATATCACTTTGTGTTGCTACAAGTTAAATTCTCATATATAGAAGCAACACCTTGCAAGAAAGAACTTGCGTTATTCCTCTTCTTATCTACGCCCTCTTGCTTTATTCTCCTTAAATATTTTAGTTGTGTTGCTTTGTGTTAATTCTGCATTCTTTGAAAGCAATAATTTTTGCAAGCAAAGGACTTAGTTTTATACTCTGATAATTGTTCATCTTGTTCTAACCACTAACCGAGGGATCAAGGGTCGTGTTAAGGTTATAAATTTCAGGTTTCGCCTATTCAGCCCCCCTCTAGGCGACTTTCAAATGGACGATCCGCGGATAACCAGAAGCAACAGCGACCTCAGACTATCAGACCATAGCATTCCAAAATAGGCACTAGAAGCAAAATACTTCCAAAGCATCTTGCCGACTCAGCAGAGTCGGCCCTACTTTTGATCAGCTGCTTGCTAAATATATGAAGAAGAAGGTTGTTCCACACAACCGTCCAATAAAACAAACTAAGTCAAAAAAGGTGATCCGTGCAAAAGCAAAGGCCGACTAAACTTGGCCAAAAGGTAGCACAACCAAGATCGCCTGGTCATCCTTCTCTAGGGATGTCATGGTGCTTTCCAACATGCTCATCGTCGATGTGTTGTCCTACTCAAGTGTGGGGTGGTACGCTGATGATTCTGTATTACTGGACCAATCTGTATGCTTATTCTGGCTGGGGGCACCACAAGTTTTTGCCTATTGACATGTTGATCAGACAGACATGGCCGAAGAGGATGCAATCTGAAACGGCCTCTGTGCATCAAAGTTCTATCAAATATTTATATTATCTGATCATAAGAGCCGATGACTTGCATCGAGCTGAGTCCTTACTTCAGGGACAGAATAACTCATGAGATCTATTGTTTCCAAAGTGCGTTGGTGCTTTTGGTTTGCCAAGCTTCACCAAAAGGTAGGGGCATGTGTTGAACACCAAAAAGTGGTGGACGGTATGGCCCTAGGGCCCGAACGGTCTGTACCCCCATGATCAGATTGACTCGGACGATTATCATTATCTCGTGTGTGGTTATCCATCTAATCATGTGGGATCTGTTGGCTATCGCCTAGGAACGGGTTTAGACCTCCCCCCAATATATATATGAAGAGTACGACCGATTGAAAAACCACGAACACATTCCAATCGAACCACTTACTTTCTTTATCATTCCTGCCCTCGGAGTAGATGTAGCGTAGTCTAGTCATAGCTTTCTACATATTTGCCTCCATCTCTATTCTACTCTATGCCGTCTAGATTTGTCTTGGGTGGCCTGTCGATCCCAAGACGACCCTAGGATCTTACCTCTCCCAGGAGCAAGATATGGTTGTCAATCCAAGAGATATCTTCCTCGAGTTGATCTCTTATTTCCTAGGCGACTCTACGTCATCTAGGGACGCCCCGATTGACCTCCCGACCCGGATCACCCTAAGATCTCTCCCCTAGAGGGCGAGATCTAGGTTCCTGCAAGGAAGAAGACGGCCCTGCGCCATCACGGACCGTCCGGCCTAGAGTGCGGATCGTCCGGAGTGATACAGGGAAGGAGTCGCTCCTGCAATGAGGTTGCGGACTGTTTACGCCACCATAGAGAGCACCGCTGGGTGGATACACCCGTAGTGTTTGGTGCCCAGATCTGCGCCGATAGTTTACATTCTGTTTCCTCCGTTCCAAATTAGGCTTTGTTCGGTTTATCCAATTCCATGTGGGATGAAGTGTATTGGAATGGATTGGGATGAATTTTGACTTGCTATGGATTTAAATCGATTCAATACCATCCAATCCACATGGATTAACGGGGAAACGAACAAGCCCTTATATTGTATTTTATCTTTTAGTCAATCAAATCATATCAAGTTTTACCAAAATCATAAAAAATATACTAGAAAAAAAAACTAATCTAATGTTGGTATCATAAATGTTATTACTTTTTATATAAAATTACTTAAACTTAAGATGTTTTGACTTTATAAAAAATTAAATTACCTTATAATTTAGAATAAATTTTGGACAGGGAGAGTACAAAATTACACATACTCATGATGTTGGTCACTTTCTTTTAATTGTTACATGGCATCAAAAATAAGGCAACACAAGTTAAAAGATTGCAACCTTCTCCCTTCAATTACTCCTTCCCCGAAGTATAATTTAAGGGAGAAGGTAAGAAGTGGGAACAAATATGTGACAATTACACATAAGAAAAGAATGGTCAAAGGGTAAAACATGCAACCCATCTCTATGCCTTGGTCATTATTATTCCATCCTTCTCAATATAACATATGATTACAAGCATACCTTCGACTTTACATGAGGAATAGCTCGAAGGTACTTCGAAGGTTGAGCTAAACGAAGCTATAGACCCTCGAAAGGTGAATTTATGTATGACACTGTTCATTTAATTATAGTGAAGATGTACAGCTTTGTACAAAATTATAAGTATGCCCAAGAAGTTTACATATATGGTTTACAAGTTTCACAGTGTCAATACTATCTTTTCTCTTTCTTTCTTGTTTTACAAGCTTTCAATATTTCCTTCTTTCTTGCTTTGTGCTCAAAACCCTTTAGCGTCGAAGCCCTCAGCTTCGGCGTGCACCTTCGCCACTCTCATTGTTGGAACCTGCCCTGCAAGACAGGTTGATCCAACATGAAATTGGGGAGAGAGTTTGTAATGCTAACACCGGATGTCAAAAGCCACGTTAATCTGTCCGTGCCTGGGCACAGTACGAGGGTATTTATAGGTACTCGAGGGGTTGCCAATCCCTGTCAAAGACATTTAGACCCTCGAGTACCTGGTTTATCCCCAGAATATTTCCACAAGGGGAGGTTACAGACAGTCATTACGATATACTTAATTACAGACATGACCCAATTCACGCATGCCCATGTAGGGCCCAGCTTTATGGGCCGAACTGTACATGGGCCTCTCTCCGTGATGAGAGAGTGGGAGGTCCTGTGGACTTCGGCGGGGCCTTCATCTTGTCTCGTCGGAGCGAAGGGGGCCGAATAGGCCTCCGTCTGGTCAGCGCCCTTGGTCTGACTGGCGGGTCTTGCGGATGCAGTCTTCGTCTGCGCAATGCGAGGTGGAAGTCGTCGAGCGAAGAGTGGCGTGCTCGCCTTCGTCCCAACACTCATTCAGGCGAAACTTTTCTCTGGTTCACTAGTTGCTTCAGCTGAAAGTTAGCTTCGTCTCCTCTTCGTATAGTACCTGAAACACACTTTATCAATATGAAAGCAAGAGGTTTTTAGGATCTTCGGCAATATAAATCCCAACACATGATTTTGTATGGCTGTGAACATATTTTGCATGTTTGAGGCTCTTGGTAGTCTATTAGAATACGTATTTGTATGGCTATGAGCACATTTCTAAATTATGTATCTTAAGAACTACTGGTGATCGATCAAAGCTTCATAATCAAGTTTCATCAGACAAATTAAAGTCAGAGGCACTAAAATATCTATTAGGAGTGCGATGTATTTTATAGGAAGAAGTGGAGGAATATACTTGTCCGATACAAGGAGGAAGGTAAACCGCTGAAAGCAAGACACCAAGTTGGCTATACAAATTGAAGGTATCCATGCAGGTCATAGGAACGAAGGAATAGTATAGTAAAATGGATGTACGTATACCCAAGGTGAAGAATATCCTTTCCCTGCCCTTGGCTGCTGTTGCATAACTGAGTGCAGCTGCCGTGCAGCCCTGCGGATTATTTATTTGATGGTCTCTAACGGACTAAGTGTTTGTTTGGAATTATAATCCACCTAGATTATATAATACTACAATTTTTGAACTAACTCTTAGTTCAAAAGTTGTTAGATTATATAATCTGGATAGATTATAATCTCAAACAAACACCCCCTAAGGCGCCGTTTTGTTCCTTTAGTCTACAGACTAAAATTTAGTTATGAGAATAAAGTTTAGTCTCTCTCCTGTTCTAGGGACTAAAACTATTCAAAACACATTAAATAAATCATAAGAGGACTAAAATACCCCTTAGGGCTTGTTCGGTTGCTAGGGGATTGAAGAGGATTAAATCCCCTCCTATTCAATTTTGAATAGGAGAAGATTTAATCCCCTTCAATCCCCTTCAAACCACTAGTAACCGAACATGGTCTTAGGATTCTCACGCCATTAGTGCAACTGAAATAAAGGAGAGGTAAAAGTGAAATTTATATGGTTTAGTCTCTTTTAGTCATTCTTGAGGTATTAGAGACTAAAACAGTTTAGTCACTGTTTTAGTCCACCGTTTGGTAATTTAGGAACTAAATGAGACTAAAATGCTCAAACAAACGAGGCCTAAAGAATCATGTGTATTCAAATAAGGCCATAAATAGATTCCAACAAGATCTTCTGCGGTTACTTAGGTTACTAACGTGTGTATCCGGTGACAGAAAGTATCATCCATTTCTAAGGGCACGTTTGGTCACTTTAGTCTAGAGACTAATGTTTGGTTACAGGACTAAAGTTTAGTCTTTACTCTATTTAGTTCTAGAGACTAAAAGTATTTAGAACATATTAATTGAATCATAAGAGGACTAAAATACCCCTTAGCATTATTACGTCATTAGTTCAACTTAAATAAATAAAATGAGTGGCAAAAGTAGAATTAATATGGTTTAGTCCCCTTTAGTGACCCCTTTAGGGATGTAGACTAAAACAATTTAGTCCTTATTTTACTCCCACCGTTTGACAATTTAGAGAATAAATGAGACTAAAATGGAGGGACTAATCCTTAGTCCCTCAAACTAAACGGGTCGAGGACTAGAGTTATAAGTTTTCTTGATGATAATGCTGGATATAATCAGATGTTCATGGCCAATGAATATCCATCTAAAACAATCTTTATATGTCCAGGCTTTATTGGGTTAATTGAATGGGTTGTCACGACATTCGGTTTAAAAATGCCAGTGCCACTTATCAAATGGTTATGAATTTGATCTTTCATGAGTTGTTAGGAAACACTATAGAGATTACATTGATGATACAATAGTCAAATCGACTGAATTTGGTTCTCATATAGCTGATTTGTGAAAAGCTTTTGATAAGATGTGTTGGTATGGTTTCAAAATGAATCCTCGTAAATATGCTTTTGGGGTGTTGGCTGACAAGTTCTTAGGATTCATTATTCATGATCATGGCATAGAGATAGATCCCGACTGAATTAAGTCCATTCAGAATGTAGGAGCTCCAAGTAGTAAGCTTGAATTGCAAAATTTTCTTGGCAAGGTAAATTATTTGTGAATGTTTATTTCTAACTTAGTCAGAAGGTTGATGCTTTCACTCCTATTCTTCGGCTTAAAAATAATGTTGATTTTACTTGGGGGCAGACCAACATGAAGCATTTGATCTTATTAAAAACTATTTGTCTTCGACTCCAGTATTAAAAGCACCAAAAATAGGAGTACCATTCAGGTTATACATTGCAGCCGAAGATAAAGTTATCGGAGCTGTTTTGACTCAGGAGACTGAAAGGAGTATGTTGTGACCTACTTAAGCCACAGGCTAGTGGATGTGGAAATAAGGTACACCTTTGTTAAGAAATTATGTGTATGCTTGTTTTATGCATGCACCAGGCTTAGGTGTCATCTATTATCTAGTCCTTGCACTATTTCTGGTCAAACCGATGTGATTAATACATGCTACAAAACTCAATCATGAGTGGTAGAATTGGTAAATGGGCTTATACACTTATAGAATATGAGTTGGCTTATGAATCATTAAAATTTATGAAAGGCCAGGTTATAGCTAATTTTATTGTAGAACATTAGATTGAATATACTCATGAGCTAATTTATGAAAGGCCAGGTTATACCTCACTATTACTCCCTGGACCCTATATTTTGATGGATCAATTTGTAATGAAGGATAAGGGATTGGCATCATGCTTATTTCACCAAGGAATGCCTCTTTTGACTTCTCTAGCTGATTGAAAACTTATTGCACTAACAATCAAGACGAATATGAAGCCCTCTTATTCGGCTTAGAACTTTTAAATTATATGGGAGTAAAACATGTGAATGTATTTGGTGATTCTCAGCTAGTTGTCCAGCAAATTTTAGAGGAATATCAATGTTTAGATGACACTTTAAATAGTTATCTTGAAAAATGTTAGTTGATGAAATGGCTTTTGAGAAGATCGGGCTTTTACTAGCCTGACATGATAGTTGATTCTTTTAAGTACTACAAAGTATGTCAAGTGTGTCAAAATTTTGGCGATCTGCAGTTGGTCCCTGCAGCTGAACTGCATCATATTATCAAACCTTGGCCCTTCAGGGATGTGGTTTGGACTTTGTAGTAGAAATCAATCCTTCCTCATCAAAAGGGCATCGGTTTGTGTTGGTTGCCACATACTATTTCACTAAATGGACTAAATTCATTGCTCTAAAAAACATTATTACACATAGAGAGGTAATTGAGTTTATAATTGAGCATATCATTCATAGATTCGGTATTCCGCAAACTTCGACTATAGATCAATGGACTTCTTTTATGTCAAAGGAGGTATGCGAGTTTGCTAGATTATATAAGATCAAATTGCTCAATTCATCTCCATATTATGCTCAGGCCAACAGACATGCCGAATGTAGTAATAAGACATTGATTAGCCTTATAAAGAAGAAGATATTTGATCATCCTAGGTATTGGCATAAGGTTTTGTCTGAGGCTCTGTGGGCTCATAGAATATCTAAACATCGTGCTACTAAAGTTTTCCGGTTCGAGCTTGTTTATGGGCAGGAAGTTGTTTTGCCTGTGGAGATAAGCCTGAATGCTATCAGGTTTGCCAAGCAGATTGATCTAGTTATCGGTGATTATTATAATTTGATGATAGAAAATATTGATGGAGTGATCGACAAGAGATTGGTGGCTCTATGAGAAATCGAGAAAGACAAAATCATGGTTGCCAAAGCTTACAACAAGAAGGTTAGGCCTAAATCATTCCAGGTCGGAGAACTAGTGTGGAAGACCGTGTTGCCACTAAGAAGCAGGGACTCAAAGTTTGGCAAATGGTCACCAAGCTAGGAAGCCCCTTACAGAATTACACATGTAGTGGCTGGTAATGCATACATGTTACAGACTTTACAAGGTGAGGACTTACCCAAGGCGCTAAATGGTCTTTTCTTGAAGAACTATCATCCTAGTATGTGGCAAGATGTTTAGAAAAACCGATGTTGACATATTGAGTTGGTTCTAGCCTACATTAGTGCTTTTGGTTCGCTCAGCTTTCCCAAAATGCAGGGGATATGTGTTGAGCACCTCCTGTGCCACTGGGCACGGTCGGACGGTCTGACTTATGGACGGTCCGCCCATATGCACGGACGGTCCATGATAGGATTATATCATACGGCTAAACTCCTTTCTCCGCACGTGTTTATCCCTCTAAACTTGTGGAAGTTGTTGGAGAATGCCTAGGATGGGTTTAGACCTCCCCCTATATATTTGAAGGGGTACGACCGGTTGAATCATCAACAATCGAACCAATCAATCTATTACCATTCTTCTACTTTTCATGACCTAGGAGTAGTAGTAACTTACACTTCTCATCCCCGATTTCACCTCTCTTTGGCTCTACGTACTCTAAAGGCTTCATAGGCGTCCTGTCGATCCCAAGACAAACCCTAGGATCTCTCCTCCCTGATAGGATCCATCCTTGGGGGTTAGATCTAAGTGTTGTTGGTGAACGCCACTGCCTATGTGCACACACGGACCGTCTTGCCACCTAGCGCGGATGGACCCCGGGCCATTTGGCTAAAGGGATTTTGGTGTTTGATGATCAACATAACTTGTGGACTAATATATTTGCTAGTGTTTGTGTTCATAGTTCACAGGATGCGAAGAGGATTGGACTAAGGCACTAAGGATGTAACACCTTAAAAGAAGACATAAAAGAAGCATAGAAGTCCAAGACTCAAGAACAAAATAAGCCCAAGGAAACAACAAAGAAATCCATGAAGTGGGCAGTCAGCCAGCGCACTGGTGGCGCACCAGACAGTGAACAGTAACATGTTCGGTGGGACACCGGGCAGTCTGCACAGAGAGGCCCACAACGAGCGCTCTCGGGTTGTAGCACCGGACTGTCCGGTGACCGGACAGTTTGGATACGGTCGGATCCAACGTTCGACTGCTATAGACCCCAACGATCGGCTGATGTGGCAGGGCACCGGACAGTGAACAGTGCATGTCCGATGCGCCCGTCAACAGAAAGCTATTGCTTCTGTCCAATGGCTATAATTGTGGGGGAGGCTATAAATAGCCCCCAACCAGCCATTTGAATGTGTGGGAGCCCTAACATACCAAGGCATATTGTAGACATTTCCAAGTGCTCAAACCCTCAAGTGCTTAATAGAATCACCCGGTGATTAGCGTAGGTGCTTTGCGAAGTGATTAGGTTAGTTAGACCGCATTAGCACTTGCTCTAGGCAAATCCTAGTTAGTTGAGTGAGTTTAGAAAAACCACACAACCCCTCGGCTCTTGCATGAGTCGTTGTAATTGTACCGAGTGGGACGAGAGTCTTGCGAGACCGTGACAACCGCGTTTGTTTCACGGTCGCCACCGTGTACCGGAGGGAACGAGGCCCACGGCGTTTTGGTCAGAAGCTCGATAGTGGAGACGGTGGGGAGCGTCCGAGAGGAGCCAGAAACGGAGCACCACTTGCATGTGGAGAAGGCCCGCGGCTCTCTACGGAGTTACTCGACCGAGGTGCTTGGCCCTCGCGTGGGCTTCCCTTTGCATAGGGGCACCAACGAGGATTAGTCACGACCTTGCGTGGTTCCGGATACTTCGGTAAAAAAATACCAGCGTCATCCATGAGAGTTTGCATCTCTATCTTGCTCTTTACCTTCCACATTTATATTAAGTATTTAAGTTTCAATCTTGTCTTTGTGGTTAGATTATTTAGGATTGAAACTTAGGGTTTACGGTAGAGATAGCAACATTTAGACAAAACCTTGTTTGCACATTCTAGATTGTTCATTTGCATAGATTTTGTTATAGGGATTTAATTGTAGCCTAGTTTAGAGAAAGTTTTTTTAAGTCCTAATTCAACCTCCCTCTTAGGCGTCACCATTTCCTACAGCGGATCGCCCGCCTTGGGTGGAGAGAAGATCTCGCTCCTGCCGCAGGTCGCGGACCATCCGGCCCCAGGTCGTGGACCGTCCGCGCTACCATAAAGAGGGCCACCGCCGGTACACCTCGTAATGATTGGCACCCAGATCGACGCCAACACCAATGGTTCTAACTAATTAAACTATGGACCGGTAGTCTAGAATCTTGAGCGGTTTATTATCCAATCTATTCTAATAAATGTGCCTTCATATTTTATATATACATGTCCTAGTGCAATTTTGGATAAGGCCCCTCACATGGAAAATCAAGAGAGATCTATTGTTATACTCCCTTGGACCCAAAATATAATTTGTTTTAAACTAATCACATATTCATTAAGTAACGTATGCTTGTAACTTACATGTATATCTATATTCATTATCATTTGAATGAATGTCGATGGAAAAAATAGGCTAGAAAGAATTATATTTTGAAACGGGAGTAATAATCAGCAGATAAATATGTCAGCAGCTAACTCCTTGCCAGTTAACTTGAATCAAATATTAGAATTATGATTTTTATAGGCCCATTTTGATATTTATTAATATTGATGTATAGATAGTATAAAGAATGAAGTCTCTACTATACAAAGCATCATTTTTCACGGATCCACTATTTTCATTGCCGTCGTGCCCCCACGTATTGAAATGGTAAAAAAACTAAAATTATACGTAAATAGGCATTTAAACTATGGTTGTTGGCTTCAAACTCACATTCACACAGGTCTTGTAGTTTATACTCTATACTTATAAATGGAAACTATAGCTTCATCGTGGGAGAAAAAATTTATCAAGGATGTATTTAATTCATGCTTAACAGGACATTGCGTATTATTGTCAACATTAGGTTATATTAGAGATGTCATAGCCATTGTTAAAAAAAATCGTTGTATTTTTAAGTTGCATAGAAATGGTAAAACGTAGCACATAAATACGTATGGAGCATCTTAGTCCTCATTTTTCATTAAATGTTTAATTTTTCTCTTCTTCCGTACGGATAATTTTACATTGTAACTAAAAAAAGACAACGAGCACGTTTGGTTGGTTGGAACGTTTGTAACGTAATCGGTCACGGTATTTCTGAACCAAACAACACCCCAAGTAGTTGTTGACACTTGCGTTTGCCAGACAAGCATCGGAGCGTTAATCAAAGGCCGCGACGCCAGCGAACTTGGTCCGCCAGTTCGTGTACATATCGAGAGGCGACGCCGTGGCAATGTCATCTTAAAGAAATAGAGTCGGGTCGCTGGTCTGTGGTGCGGTGAGTGGTGACACGGTAGGTTACCAACCCACCTGCAACTCTTACTTAACAGAGCACTTGGCCTGCCGGCCTGGTCTCCGAAATGGACAGGACCCATATCAATCATCATATCCCCTCGCGGCCTCGCCTCTTCACCGTGGCAGTTGCGACACCGCACCAGGCAACGACAGCAACTTCGCATCGACGGAGACACCTCGCCCTACCCGTCCATTCTCCAAGGTTGCCACTGAACCAAGAAATAACACTGCACCGGGCTCGCAATGTGGAGAGCACCGAGTGTTAGATTCTTTGGTGTCTAGGATCATCAATCTATAATTAGGGAATTCTCGATGATGAGTAGATTTATTCTACGGAGAGTAATAGGGTAATATACCTTTGTTGTTATTGTGTTGACGCGTCCTGGCGAGGTGATGGTGGAGCGTGGTCGCCACCGCCGACATCAACTCTATTATCCCTACAGAGAAACAGCAGGCACAAAGACCCGAGTCGTCGTTCGTTGTCGCTCTTCCAGTCACTCCGACGCCTAGGCGATGGGTCATGTCTATTGATACTGCTAAAAATTGGGTCGGGTCGGGCTCGGCCCGAGCCCATTGTGCTTCGGGCCAAACGGATTTAGGCCAAGAAGGCTCAAAAAAGTTTTATGTTGTATCATGCCAGCACAAAGTGTAGAAACAGTGGTCCAGTCCAGCCCTAAAACACGTCGTGCTTTCGTTGGGCCGTGCCGGCCCAAGCTCGACCCATATATTTAAACCACATAAAATCAAAATATTACAATCAAATAAAGTCCATAGCTTACTATATTAAAGATATTAAACAATGCTAACAGCATTTAACGGCATAAAGTTCAAATATTACAACAATATACAAATCTATAACTTACTAAATTAAATAAACTAAACCATATGAGCTTCATTAGGTTGTGTTGTCCAAGCCCGACCCATGTGTGCGGGCCGTGTCAGGGCACGACGGGTCAAAATTTAAGGCTCGTCCTAAGCTCGTCTTAGGGACATGCTAGCTCGGCCCATATTATTTCGTGTCAGGTCGTGATTCGGGCTCCTGTTTTTGGGCCGTGGTCGTGACGGTCCAAAACGTCTGGTCCATATTCTCAACACTATATGTGGATTAGGGTTTAGGGCGAGGTACTGGCGTTAGCTTTTCCTGCAACTTTTTAATCCTTTATATGGCATTGTGTGACTAAAGGCTCCAACCGAGGTTAGTGTGGACCCTCCCAATCAAGTGCACGCATTAAGGAGACAGTTAGTTAGGTTAAACCTAATACGGTCTCTGCTGACCAGGTGTAGGACACTCAACAATCTCTCATTTGTTCTCTACATTCATTATACTCAACTTTTCTAGATTTCATCACTCGACAAGTTTACACATAGAGACCAATGTATGACAATGATCGGTTAAGTATTACCGTACTCTATTGCCTCTACAGAGGAACAATCCTCAGCCCTCAGGCACGGAGATCTAACCCGTCGTTGGTTGTCACTCTTCTAGTCACTCCGACGCCTAGACGATGGGTCATATCTCTGGATTAGGGTTTGGGGCTTACTGACTACTTAATCTATTATATAGCATCGTGTGACCGGGTCCAATCGAGGTTAGCGTAGGCTCTCCTAATCAAGGACCCTTATTAAAGAGACAGTTAGATTAAATTTAATCTGGTCACTAATGACGACACACCCAACACATAGCACTACTTAAACTAGTCCGTCCGTGCGTCTTCCTTACCCAGTCCCCCGGAGGCCAGAGTACCAGGACCAGGCCGGCACCACATCAAGAAAACGAAACGCTTGACCTGAGACAAAGTAGGCGGCTGTAGGCTGAATTCAAGTGATGCCTGACACTGGACCTCTCCCTACTGACAGTCCAACAAGCTAAGAGTCTAGAGGAAGCTGGAAGCACCGATACAAACGAAGCGAGTACCTTGTGGTTTCAACAACATTGCTCTCAGTATAGATTCTGGTCGGATTCATTTTTTAATTTAAATTCGAATACAAATACAAATATTATCGGATACGAACGCAAAATGGGTATCTAGAATTCAGATTTGGATATCTACTTGATTTCAAGATAACGTATATGTATTTGCTTATCTATATATTCCTAGTATAATAAAAATCAGTAGGACTAATATATAGAATACGGATGCGGAATCAGATCGATAAATAATCTTCAAATGGATATGGACACATCCGTCTAACGTCTAATATATTTAAATTGGATATCAATACAGATATCCATATTTACACCAAAACGGATGCAGATGCCAAATCTTTTAGATTATCTGGACATCCACATCTATCCTATTTGCCTTACTCCTTTTTTTCGAAACAGTTGCTGTCGTCGTCCACAGGCTAGGCAAGAATCTTCGTAGCGTCTCACGGTGATCAGGGTACCATTCTGAGAATTATTGTGACACGGACCCACGTTTACTTCAACAGAGGAGCCAAACAAATTCAGGGATGACAAACGCTCTATTTGTCAACGTCCCTTCATCAACATCACCACTAGTTTTACCACCCGACAGATAGCAGCCCTGGCAGTAGCGGATCTGGGTCCCATCCGAACATCTAGGAAGAGCAAATTGCCTGTCGTGTGGGAGACTCGTCTAGTCATCTGATAGAGTCATCGCTGAGCTGGAAAGTGCGAAAACAGTAAAGCTTGATGGCAAGACAGGTTCGCGATGGGTATGCATAGAAGGAAAGCTCCGCGCATATCATCGCTTCGACTAGCTGTGGACAGTTTTTGGTGCTCAGTTCGATACTTCTGAGGCGGTGCGTTGTAAGGCCATATTTTGTACTCACCGTTTGTAGAGTACAGTTTGAAATGAGATAAGTGAGATAGAGTGTTGGAGATAGTCGAAGGACAGTGAGAATTTCACTTTAACAAACTGCTACATAGATATTTTTTACGACATAATAATATTTTAAGATAAGACCAGATAAAAGGATGTGTTTTTATCTAGCTAAAGCTCACTTGAGACGCTTACGAAATCTCCGTAAGTCTCCATGTCAAGCTACCATAAGTTATGTTTATAGATGAGTATTTTTATCATGTACCACATCAAATAACTATACCATGAAAATACATTTCATAATGGATCTGATGATGCTCATCTAAATATCATAAATTCTGTTCTTCCCTACAAACTGTCAGACTTGGGATTGTTTTGCTCAATACAATAACAGTAGTACCTTTATTTTGGTATAGAGGAACTAACTTAACTAAACAAGAACGTGGAAAAGCACAAGAATAATGTAGCCTCGGCAAAGGAACTCATCGCCTTACCAAGCATTACCATCAACTCTACCCTATCATCTCTTGATGGCAACATCTTGCTGCCAATGAGGAAAGGTAAAGCCTGTTGGGAACAGCCAGGCCCAAACCGTTCAACTGCACTATAAAAGAAACTCAGAGAAAGAGAGAAAGACACACTCCTGGTTTTATAGATATTATATTAAGAAAAGACTGAAACATAGTCTCGACAAAAAAATTCCTCGAACCTGACCCAAACTATCACTATCAACACATACTCTACAACGGCCCAACTGGAAGCTGACGCGCAAGACATAACCCATGAGCGTGAGCGCCGGAGCAGACGGGACACAATGAGGATTTTTTAACCAAACCAGAAATTTGCCCCCAATAGGAACGAACCGGGACCTAAAGGTTCTACTCAGAAGCCTTAACCATTACGCTATGCTTTGACCATTCTCAAAAACCTAATTACCTTCTGTAAAACAAAACAAAACTACATTATCATATAACTAAGTAAACTAAAAAAATAGCTATCATACAACTTGCGGTTTTACACACACCATAGATTTGTAGTCAAACCATTTGCTATCAAGATCAACATTTTTGCAAACACGGCTACTTCAACAAGATCTTTTTCCTAAGACTTCTACAAGCGACCAGATGATTGCGATTCCTTTCCATGAAACTGCTTTGTGGTATAGCAATGCTACAGTGGTATTCCACCAATCCAACAAAGAAAACTTCGGGCAAAAGTGATGAACGCAATGAAGCCAATATGAGCAGAATACTTCCTGTGAGCAAATTTTCCATACCTCCCAGTGTTCTCATCAAACTTCCATGGTTTGCTAAACCCAATGGCCCTGCACTGCACCTTCCATCGTTTGTACAGTCGTATTCCAGCAGTTCCCATTCATGTTTAATCTACATGATCTTTTCTTCTGTGCTTGTGGTGTATACGACGCTTTCTACTTCTGTCTTTGTCAGATGATCGCCTACTACTAGATTTATATCTTTCGCTGTGTTCATGATCACTAGAATCAGTATCAGATGTGTAAGTTCGGCGATGCCTTTTCTCCTTCCGTTTTGTCTCATGTTGGGTATCACTGGGAGTATCACTACCTGGACTTCTACTCCTGCGTTTTCTGTGTCTTGAATGAGACTCCTTTCTTTTGCTCCTATGGCGTTCACCGGACTCAGATTCTGGAGTTCCATTCCAGATGTGACGATGTCTCCTTTTCCAACTCCTGTGCCGTTCGCTAGATGAATCAGACCTTGGACTATGGTTCTGGCTTTGTCGATTCATAGGGCGAGACCTGATTTTCTCGGTTCTATTCTCCTGATTCTCGTATTTCATACCAAGGGTTTCAGCACTGGCTAATGGAGTATCTTCATTGATATTGCCAACTTGCACAATGTCAATAGAGCACTGATTCTCCTTTACTTTGGTGAGAGCAGTTGTTATCCTTTCATCCTGGGATGAGAGACTAGCCCGAGAAGCTGAAAATTTTTCAGGTTCAGATGAAACATGAGGCCTTTCTGGCGGGACTTCTAATCCCAGTTCTTTACCCAATGATTCTAGGAAATCCTCAGCTACAAGACGATTGAGAGCCATGTTGGCACCTTCACTTGTCTTCACTGGATCCACTAGTTGATTGCTAAGAATTTCATCTGCATCATCATCTGAGTCATCAGAAAAGATAGCCTGCATCCACAATAATTGAACTCGTCAATACTAAAACATATTATAACCATTTTCTAATAAACGATAAGCCGATGAAGACATTAAGTCCCTATTCAAAGAAGCCTAAGCTTCTCCAAACACAATTTTTTAGGGCCAATGTGATCCTTAAACTTAGATAATCATCACATATTTCCAGCCATCAGCTAAATTTTCTACATGGAGCACTTCTCCATCAAACACTCACGAGACCTGGTTTCATTTCATTAAAAGAAGAAAAGGGATGTTAGGATATAGGTCCTAACTGCCTAAGGCTGCCTCCAGCAGCATTGCGGTAGTAGTGGCACGGTGGCATCGTCGTCTCAGCCATCCAGGGTCCAATGTCATAACCAAGATTGCCAATAGTATAGATCCTTCATGTAGTAGGGGACATTTTGAGGGTCTCTGTCATGCTTGTCAGTTAGGTCGACATACTTGTATCCCATTTACTATTTCTCAGGCTGCGCAGGCTTTTAACCTTGTTCATTGTGATCTCTAGACCTCCTTTGTACTCAGTCTATCTGGTTATAAATACTATTTGGTGATTTTGGATGATTTCTCCCATTTTCTTTCGACTTTTCCTCTTCGGTTGAAGTCTGACACGTTTACCACCCTCACCCACTTCTTCGCCAGGGTATCTACCCAGTTTCGTTGCCCGGTCCGTGCCCTGCAGTGTGACAATGGACGTGAGTTCGACAACCACGCCTCCAGCGCTTTCTTTCTCACTCTTAGCGTCCAGTTGTGCCTCTCGTGCCCCTACACCTCTGCCCAGAATGGCTGGGCTGAACGCATGATTCGCACCACCACCAATACGATTTGTTGCCTTCTCTTTCAGGCGTCTCTCCCTACCAGCTACTAGGCAGAGGCCCTGCACACCGCCACACATCTCCTCAACCGTCTTCCCTCGAAGGCGATGAGCCACCCTACTCCCCAATTCGTCCTGTACGACACAGCCCCCTCCTACGATCACCTTCGAGTGTTCGTTGTGCCTGCTACCCTAACACTTCCGCCATCGTTCCCCATAAGCTATTTCCTCGCTCCGCTCGCTACCTTGACCTCGTCTCCCACCGTATCATCTCTCCTCACGTCGTCTTCGACGAAGATGTGTTTCCCCTTGCTAGCTCCTCCCCACCCATTGATCTCGACTCCCTCGTTGAGTCCAATCCGATTTCCCCACCACCCCAGGCGCCCCGTCTTGCGCTGTTGCCCGCACCATGTGCGACCTCGATGCCTCCGCTCGTGCCCCTTCCCGCGCCACACGCGGCCTCGCCGACCCCGCCTGTGCCACACGCGGCCCCGTTGACCACACCTGTGCCATGTGCGGCTCCATCGACCACGCTAGCGCCACACGCGGCCCTGCCTATGCCATTCACGACCCCGTCGACGAGCATGGGTCGCTTTGCCGACCCCGCCTTCGTTTACCACCGCCACAGGCGCGCCACTCCTTCGGCGCCCACTAACTCGGGCTCGTCAACCAGCGCAGCTCGTTTCGCCAACCCTGCTCGCGGCCCCCGACATCCAGGCAACCCGCTTCGAGCCGCCTTGTATCACCCGGTCGCCATTCACCACGACCACGGGCACGTCAACTCGATGGTGACTCGGCACGCCGCTGGCGTTCTCGGCTTCGTCGACCGGCTGATTCTGGCAACTGACACGACTGCCACTCCTCCGGACGCCTCCCCAGTCCTCTCCTCCGTTCGCACCGCCCTCGCCGACCCACACTGGCATCGCGCTATGGAGGAGTACACAGCCCTGTTGGCCAACCACACCTAGGACCTGGTGCCGTGTCCTCCAGGCACCAACGTAATCACCAGCAAATGGCTCTTTCACCACAGGCTGACCTCGGACGGCTCCCTCAACCGCTACAAGGCTCGTTGGGTCCTTCGGGGCTTCACTCAGCTCCCCGGAGTAGACTACGACGAGGCCTTCAGCCTTGTCGTCAAGTTCGCCACCGTTCTTGCCGTCCTCTCCCTCGCCCTCTCCTGAGATTAGGTGATCCATCAGCTCGACGTAAGAATGCCTTCACGGCACTCTGACGGAGACTGTCTACTGCAGCCAGCCCACCGGCTTCGTCGACGCTGCTCATCCGGATCTGGTCTGCCGGCTGAACCGCTCCCTGTACGGCCTCAAGCAGGCGCTGCGGGGCGTGGTTCATGGGTACGGGTTTGTTCCTATAGTACCCAAACCCGTGAACCCGTGGGTTTTTTAAACCCGACCAAACCTAGTGCAGATTGTCATTTTATTTTATAAACGAACAACAAACTTGTTATCTCCCTATTTACTTCCTAATTTTTATCAAACGGCGAATGTATAAGTAGTTGCTGTAGGGATGAAAACGGTCGGAAACGGTCGGTAAACACTAAAACCATTACCGTTTTCATATTTTTTATCGGAAACAAAATCGAAAACGGTAACTCCGGAAACGGAAACGATATCGGTATTTCGGAAACATCGGAAACGAAAGTTCGGTGCGGAAAATACACCGGTAACGGTCGAAATCTAAAATACGATCGGTAAACATATCAAACTTCACAATACAACAAAGTTGACAAAAGATCGCAAAGACCACAAGTTCACAATTCATGATATAACAAGTTCACAATTTAACAAGTTCACAAGTATCACAAATTTATAATATAAAAAGTTTACAAAGATCACAAGTTCATAATATAATAAGTTCACAGTATAACAAGTTCATAAAGATCACAAGTTCACAGGCTCAAAGTTTACAATATCCACTCAATTTAGCTGACATGACATGCTTACTCATGAAATATTTTTTCGTCACATAAAGAGTTTTTCACATCCTCACAGGAAAACCCTAAAATCTAGTGTGTGGAAAAGACAGACTGTCGGCTCTCTATCATTATATATTACTAATACATAACATGTGCATAGAAAATAGTGAATTTGTTCGAGAGACCAAATCGTTAATTTCAACTGCCTTCCAACACCATCTATCCCAAAAAAAATCTTAAAGCGTCCAAAAAATACAAAAATAAGTAATCCTTATCCAGAGACGTACAGGCGATGCGAAAAAATCACAAGCTGGAAAATTCCGAAAAAATTTCGAGACAGAATTCCGGAAAATTCCGAGACACAAATCCGGTAATTTCCGACAAAAACTGGTAACCGAAGGAAACGGTCGGTAAAACACCACGCCGATTCCGATACCGATTCCGATAGAAAATTCCGAAAACCGATTCCGTTTTCGAAAAATACCGTTACCGGTGAATCCGATCGAAAAATTTCAAAATCGGTTTCCGGAATTCCGAAAAATTCTGAAACCGTTTTCATCCCCAGTAGTTGGTGAGAGTGTTGTTTGCTTGCTCTTATAGTTTTTACTAGCATTATATATGTGTTGGATGGATAACTTAGTGCAAGGTCACTTGATTATACAACTTATTATTTGTATTTAATTCTCTCTACTAATATTTTTTATACCAAATCATGAACTCGTTCATTACATAAATTTTGGACCATGATCTCATTAATCATTACGATACTTATTGATTATATAAAAAGAATAAGCATATTGGAGATAAAACCCGCGGGTAACCCATGGGTACCCGCAAACCCGATGGGTACGGGTTTGGGCAAAATTTCAAACCCGTAATGGGTACGGATTTTTTAATGGGTGTAAATATTTTTCACGGGTACGGGTTTGGGATAGCAAAACCCGGCGGGTTTGTACCCGTTGCCATCTCCAAGAACATTCAAATACGAGACATATGCTACCTTGTAAAGATCAACAGGTCTTTGCAAGCTGCTGGGCTCAAAGTCAGGATCAGTAGCGGCTCCTCGTGATTCAACATCAGATAGCGCTTCCATAGAAGCATGCTGCAAACTTCTACTCGAGCTCTCCACTTCATCATTTGTTCCTTTGTTGGATTCTGTCATAAAGATAAGGTTCTCCATCTTGCTCCTTGGTCTTTGAACATGCATTGGCTGCACATGTATAAAGGATGGTCAGATTCTGTCATAAAGATAAGGTTCGCCATCAGAGTGCTAATTTAAAATGCAATTCCACTTGAAGCTATACAGATAGATTTAAAGCAAAAAAATGTATCAAATTTGAAGCAGTCCATAAGTAATACAGTAGAAACACCATACAAATACACATACCGAATTGCAGTATAGAAATGTCTAGTAAAAAGATAGATGCATGCCCTCTTCTAATTAGACGCTTAACATTGTTGTTTTTATTATTGGCTAAGGAAGTGGCTATCCTCAGGCATGACAGGTGGACAGAAGCATAACATCAAGCGACACTTCTGTTCTCACAAATATAGGGGGTGTTTGGCGTGGCTCTGCTCCACCTAGAGCAGCTCTGCTCTAAAACTCAAAGGAGCAGCAAAGGAGGTATTCCAACAATTTGTACTGTGACTCCCATACTCTATAGAGTTTGCAACTCTGGAGTTAGGGTGTTTGGCTAGCTTTGACCAGCTCCACCTCGGAGATTTACTCTGCTATATCAAACACCCCCATAGACCAAGAAATGCGTCTAGCTAAGTAATGCAAGTATATGTAACTCATGCACACAACTATCAAAAGTATTGAAGTAATGGCAGCTATAAAGAACTCATATTTCAATTTACCTTCCCCATGAAAGGGTCAACAATATCAAAACGTTTGCACAGTATTGGAGAAGGCCGCCATTCAAACTGCTGCCTTTGTGGATAGATGGGCTTCTCATCTTGTATCACTACAGAGCTCTATATAAATTTTCCAAGAGTCAACTTTTGGAAGAAGACAACATTTGGAAGAAGATAACATAATCTTAAGAAGTGACTTCATCTACCTCTGGTTGGGTTGCCGCTACAAAGCGTTGCTCATTCATTCCAGGCAAAGAGAACACTGACAAAGGATCAATAACTTTTTTTCCCTTGCCCTTTTCAATTGCCTCTGCAGCAGCCTCAAAATCAAGCCTTTCCCGAGCACGATCACCTTCTGACATAGTACTTGTAGGTGTAACATTTGCAGCACGAAGACCTCCCTTGTATTTATCTCTAAGAAATTGCTCAAATCTAACTTGTTTCGCAGGATCATTGCTAAAAGGCTTCTCATACTCTGGTAGGCCATCCTATTTGCAAACAAAGAAAAAAAACATTTGCTGACCAAGAATCCGAGAATGAGTTATTGACCAATTTGATATTAACAACAGCCCAATGTAATAGAAATAACTTACAAGGGATATTGGCTTGACAAATGTCTCAGTAAGATTAGATTGCAGTTGAACAGCTTCCTTTGCAGAAAGAGATGGGCTATGTACTTTAGTAGTTCTGTCAAGGGGCCTTTCACCAAGAATTTTCCCACGATTCTCTGCTGTCAACTTATCAGAAGAAGTCTTTGATTTTGCAGAATCATGCCATCGCTGACCAATATGTTTTTGCTGATGCTCCCATAACTTTCTCATGTAATAGTTACAGCCAGCTCCTCCACTTAGGAAAAGGAACTGCGGGTTTGTCTTACTTTTCTCCTTGTAGAAATCTTCAATATGTTTCCCACAACGTGCAACCATAGCTGCACAGCCGTCAATCAATAGTGTCAAGCTAGTGTCTTCTGGTGGAGGAACCTCAAGAGGAGCAGAGTCAGAAAACATCTCAGCAGATTGAACTGGAGTTGGAAATTTGTGTTGAGCATCAAAATCATCAGGGATCTCAGGAGGAAGGAACCTGATAAAAGCAACAATACCATTCAATTTCCAGAGTACTAAAGTATTTAAATATACAGCCAATACACAATTGAATAAATCAATCTGTGGCAGTAACAATTTAAAACCCCACCCAAATTTACATGAATTGACCTACAACAGTCTTCTGAGTTATATTTGATCACAAATTTCTGCAGTACTATACTGATGCAAAATGGTAAATGGTGACCTTAGTATCATATATATTGAGATACAAAGTGCTACAATTTTTGTATCAATAGACCTTTATACAGCCACACTAATTGTTGGTCAAAACTAATAAAGTTTGATTCTTGGTATGTGCTCCGGTTATGACTCTGGGTGGAGGGTATGGCATGCACGGTAGGAGAGACTTGCACATTAATGTCCATGGAATTGTTCAACTATAACACTGCCCTTTCAAAATCACCCTTCTAACTAACCAGAATTATTGGCAACCTCAGTTTAAGTGCTACGCATTTGCCACCAAGCACCACTTCTACTGAATCAGGGGACGTTCACAGTAAGCAGGTTCAGGTGCCATCCACATTTTTCTCTTCTTTTTAACACAGGCATGCTATATTTTCTAATAGATGTATTACTGCCTATGTTACAAAAATATTTGGTTCATGTTCCATCTTTCAACCAGCATCCCAAAGATGTGTAACTCCATGCTCCTACACCTTGTACCATGTTTCCAAAAGGTGACATTCCGCATCGCATGTCTGCATGTCTTTGTTCCCTGAACCCATCAACCTAGGAACATGGTGACTGTTAGACTCCTGTTTAGGGTTAGGTTAGGGTTCTCTTGTATTTACCTGATTACCCCCATTTTAATGGGCTTGGCCCACCTAACTCCTCTATATAATATACACCCAACCCTGGATTAGAGTTAGTGTAGAAAGGGGAAGAATGGATTGAATCACCACACACCCATTGAGGGTGGGGAGCCTGTTATATATAGCCAATAGGCATGCATGGAAGGTACATGTAGGGAAGGCTATTCCCTGTACAAGGAAACAGACCTAGGCTATAGATAGAAGGTAATCCTAGTCTATACAAGGTAGCTAGCCAATCTAGGGGATTACAATCAATTGCTAATCAGGCTCTGATTGATCCTGATAGATACATATCCTAATACCCGCCCGCAGTCTGAGCGGGAGGATCACGGACGCAGAGACTGTTCCGAAATTCAGTGAAGAGATGTACGGGCAGTCCCTTGGTCATGATGTCGGCGAACTGGTGTGTGGACGGAACATGAAGAACACGGAACTGCCCCAAAGCTACCTTCTCACGGACGAAGTGGATGTCGATTTCGATGTGCTTCGTGCGGCGGTGATGGACTGGGTTGGCTGCCATGTACACAGCGCTCACATTGTCACAGTAGACCACGGTCGCACTGGGGATGAAGATGTGCAGCTCATGTAGAAGCTGACGCAGCCAGCAGCACTCAGCAACCGCATGGGCCACAGCACGGTACTCTGCTTCAGCGCTGGAGCGAGAGACAGTCGTCTGACGTTTGGACGACCATGACACCAGATTGTCGCCGAGGTAGACGCAGAAGCCGGAGGTGGAGCGACGCGTGTCCGGGCAGCCGGCCCAGTCGGCATCGGAGTAGGCTGTGAGCTGATCAACGGCGCCAGGACCCAAGTGCAGACCTGCGGACAGGGAGCCCTTGACATAGCGCAGGATGCGCTTGATGAGCGCAAGATGCGGCTCGCGAGGGTCGTGCATGAAGAGGCAGACTTGCTGGACAGCATAGGCCAGGTCCGGCCTGGTCAGAGTGAGGTACTGAAGAGCACCAGCGAGGCTCCGGTACTCCGAGGGTTTGGCGACTGGAGCGCCCTCGGAGGCAGACAACTTGGTCCGGGCATCCACCGGAGTAGCTGTCGGGTGGCATTCAGACATGCCAGCGCGCTGGAGAAGATCAACGGCGTACTGCCGCTGGGAGAGGAACAGCCCACTGCTGTCCCGTGTCACCGAGATGCCGAGGAAGTGGTGAAGATCCCCGAGGTCCGTCATGGCAAATTCCGACGATAGGCGGGAGGTGACGTGCTGGAGAAGAGCCGGCGATGATGCAGTGATGATGATGTCGTCGACGTAGAGGAGGAGGTAGGCCATGGCGTCTCCATTCTTGTAGATGAACAAGGAGGCATCCGTTTTGGAGGTGGTGAAGCCAATACTGCGAATGAAGCTGGAGAAGCGCTGATTCCAAGCGCGTGGTGCCTGCTTAAGCCCATACAGGGACTTCTGCAACAGACAGACAGAGTTAGGTGCAGCGGGGTCGACGAATCCTTTCGGCTGCTCGCAGTAGACAGTCTCCTCGAGGTTGCCGTGGAGGAAGGCATTCTTCACGTCGAGCTGCCGGATGGGCCAGTCTCGAGACGCAGTAATGCTGAGGACGGTGCGGATCGTGGCCGGCTTGACGACCGGGCTGAATGTTTCGTCGTAGTCGACGCCTTCCTCCTGGGAGAAGCCACGAACGACCCAGCGCGCCTTGTGCCGGGCGAGGGAGCCGTCGGAGTGGAGCTTGTGTTTGAACAGCCACTTGCCAGTGACAATGTTCGCACCAGGCGGCCGGGGTACGAGGCGCCAAGTGCCGTTGTCGATCAATGCCTTGTACTCGTCCGCCATCGCAGCACGCCAATTTGGATCGGCCAGGGCACTGCGATAGTTCGCCGGGATTGGCGAGGCGACGGAGGCGGAGAAGCCGAAGCGCTGGACAGTGCGAAGGGAGCCGGTCTGTGAGCGTGTCACAGGCCGGTTCGCTGCAGTAGAGAGGAGCCGAGCTGCAGGAGCCGCTGGTGGCGAAGTTGGTGCAGCTGCTGTTGGCGCTGAAGGTGCAGCAGCCACAGGGGCCACCGCTGCGGTGACCGGTGCTGCTGGAGGCTGGGCGCGGCGGGTGTAGGTGTTGCCGAAGCGCTGACCATCAGTCGGGGGAGCCGCCGGCTGCCCTGCTTGGGGCCCATGAGCGCCCAGTTGTGGCCCGCCCGCAGGGTGAACCCGGGGGCCGAGCTGGAGTATGGCCGGGTCCAGGAACACCTGGAGATCATCCTCGCTGCTGGCAGCGAGCGACGGATGGGTGTTTGCAGGAGCCGTCGAGGAGGTGAGGTCCTGCATCAGAAAATCAAGTGACGACGGCATGGAGGCCGCCGATGGTGCAGCCGAGAATGGGAACACAGACTCATCAAAAATAACATGGCGCGAGATAATGATGCGGCGAGTGGACATGTCAAGGCAGCGATAGCCCTTGTGAGAGGATGGGTATCCGAGGAAGACACAAGGAGTGGATCGAGGGGCGAGTTTGTGAGGGGAGGTGGCAGTGAGGTTCGGATAGCAGAGGCATCCGAAGATGCGAAGGGAAGCGTAATCAGGGAGTAGGCCGTGAAGAATCTGGTAAGGTATTTGGTTTTGTATGGAGGAGGAGGGGCGCCTATTGAGGAGGTATGTTGCTGTTGTGAGGGCTTCAGCCCAGTATGGAGGTGCCATGGACGCATGGAGCAGCATGGTGCGGATGGTGTTGTTGGTAGTGCGGAGCATGCGTTCGGCCTTGCCGTTTTGTGGTGAGGTATAGGGGCAGGAAAGGCGGAGAGTGATGCCGTGGCTAGCAAGGAAGGAAGTGGTGGCGCGGTTGACAAACTCGGTCCCATTATCGGCTTGGAAGGATTTAGGTGTGGTACTAAACTGGGTCTGGGCGTATGCAATGAATTCAATCATGTGGCGGTGCACCTCAGATTTGTGACGTAGTGGGAAGGACCAGCAGTAATGGGAATAATCATCGAGTATAATAAGGTAATACTTGAACCCAGAATTGCTAAGTATTAGGCATATATCTACAGCCGGCTGTCCTACCCTGTATAGATGACAGCCTTCCTAGTTTAGCCTTACCTTGTATAGGTGACAGCCTTCCTAGTTTAGGAGATTGTATCCTTGTACACCAAGCCACTTGGCTATATATATAAGAAGTCACGCACCTGATTGTGTGTGCGGTGCTTTCCCCTAAACCAATTCTCTACATGGTATCAGACAGGATCAATTCGATCCCGGCCTTCCTTCCGCTGCTCTCTGCTTTCTCTCACGCCGCCGGCACCCCTCCACCTCTCCTCCATGGCTGAGCAGACCTTAGACGCCACCGCCAACCTTGGCGCCATCCAGCAGCTCATGGTGCCCTCGTATGCCACGGTTTCGGTTCAATCTCATGTACCGACCAAGCTGGAGATGAAGGCCTCCAACTACTCCCGATGGGCATCCTTCTTCAAATCGATGTGCGGCAAGTTCCTCCTTCGCCACCACATCGACGGCTCTGCTCCCCCACGCCCGCAAGACCCGATCTGGGATCAAGCGGACTGCTGCGTTCGCAGCTGGATCTTCGGCTCCGTCGACGACTCCATCCTCAGCCTCGCCGTCGACGGTGACAACCAGACCGCCCGCAACCTTTGGGTCGCCATCGAAGGTCTGTTCCGCGCCAACAAGGCCCCGCGGGCGATTCTCCACCTCCACGACTTCCACTCCATGACCCAAGGCGACTCATCCATCGACGAGTACGCTGAGATCATGAAGCGGAAGGCCGCCGATCTCCGGGACGTCGGCCATCCAGTCGAGGACTCGCAGCTCGTCCTCAATCTTCTCCGCGGCGTCAATCCCCGCTTCAGCAACACCGCAGACGACATCGCCAACTCCACCGTCCTTCCCGACTTCGCCTCTGCTCTTGATCTCCTGAAACTCAAGGAGCTCCGCCTCGCCAACGAGGTCAAGACGGCGGCCGCCACAGCTCTCCTTGCCGCCACCTCCTCCTGCTCTGGCCCGGGCGGCTGCCGCTCCTCTGCTGGTCCTCAGCAGACACCGGCAGGCGGCGGCGGCTATGGCAAAGGCGGCGGTGGATACGGCGGCGGCAGCAAGAAGAAGAAAGGCGGCAACTACGGCAAACATGCTGGCGCATCTACTCACCAGTGGCCGCAGTCGGGCCGCCAGCCGTCGGGCCCCTGGTTCTGCTTCTCCCCCTATGGGGCGCCGCAGGGAGGCCCAGGCGGACAGGGCGGGTGGCGTGCTCCTGGCGCAGGAGTCCTGGGTGTCGCTCCCCAACCTCAAGCGCACACCGCCTTCGCACCGCTCCAGATGTCGTCCCCCACGCCTAACTGGGACCAATCCGGCCTCATCGCTGCCTTGCACCAGCTCGCCCTTCAGGGACAGGGCAGCTGGGTGATGGACTCCGGCGCCTCCAGCCACATGACGTCTACGGATGGTATACTACTCTCCCGTCTCCCACCCTCTTACACTTCCATCACTGTCGGCAATGGTCACAACCTACCCATCACCTGCCGCGGCTCCTCTGTCCTTCCTACTAGTTCATCCACTTTCACTCTGCGTGATGTCCTAGTGGTTCCTTCCCTCGTTCGTAACCTCCTCTTGGTACGTCAATTTACTCGTGACAACAATTGTTCGATTGAATTTGACGCTCTTGGTTTTTCTGTTAAGGATATGGCGAGTCGTCGCGTGATGCTTCGCTGCGATAGTGATGGGGACCTCTACACCATTCCAGCTGCCACCCACACCTCGCCGTACGCCTCCATTGCCATCACCACCTCCCTGTGGCACTCTCGGCTCGGTCATCCGTCTTCTACTGCAATAAATACTCTTAGAAACACTTCCGCCATTTCTTGTAATAAAGTAGAACCACCTCTATGTCATTCCTGTCAGCTTGGCAAACATGTGAGACTACCTTTTACTCCTTCTCAAACACGCAGTTCTGCACCCTTTGATTTGATTCATTGCGATGTTTGGACGTCTCCCGTGGCTAGCATATCAGGGTACCAGTACTATTTGGTTTTGTTAGACGATTACTCTCATTTTTGCTGGACTTTTCCACTTATTCGCAAATCTGAAGTAGCCTCTCACATCACTGATTTTTGCGCTCTTGTGCAAACCCAATTTGGCGTCACAATAAAATCCTTCCAGGCTGACAATGGCACTGAATTTGCTAACCACACTCTCACCTCTCTATTTTCATCTCGTGGCATTCTTTTCCGATTTTCCTGCCCTTACACATCCCAGCAAAACGGCAAGGCAGAGCGGATACTTCGCACGCTGAATAACATCAGCCGCACTCTCCTCATACATGCCCACATGCCGCCTCCTTACTGGGCCGAGGCGCTCGTCACCGCCACCTACCTCCTCAACCGCCGGCCCTGTTCCTCTGTGAACAACGCCGTTCCCTACACCATACTATATAACAAGACCCCCGAATACAGTCACCTTCGTGTTTTCGGGTGTCTCTGCTATCCCAACCTCTCTGCCACAACACCACATAAGCTAGCTCCTCGCTCGGCAGCCTGTGTCTTCTTGGGATATCCTTCTTCCCATAAAGGCTACCGCTGTCTCAACCTCACCACCAGGCGCGTCATCATCTCCCGTCACGTCGTGTTTGACGAGACATCCTTTCCCTTCTCCACCACACTCCTCCCTGTGACGGATATGGATTTTTTGATTGCCCCTAACCCTGCAGCAGCTGTTCCCGTGGTAGCTCCGTCACCACGTGACGTCGAGCGACCACGGCCGTCGCCTGTCGTGCATGAGGAAGACCCTGCTATCCTCCTGCGCGGCCCTGTCCTCCAGGAGCTTGCCTCTAGGACACCTCCTTCGTCAGCTGCGCCACCGCCTCCGCCGACTACACTTCCGGATGCACCACGCGAACGTCCGCGTGTGTACGCTCGACGCCCGCGGACTACACCAGCTCTGCCCGAGTACGTGGCTGAGCCGGCCATCCACGTCGTCGACGACCCCGTCTCATCTTCACCGGCTCCACCTCCACCTCCGCCGCCTCTGGAGCCCCGTCGGGTCACCCGCACCCAGTCTGGCGCCATCCAACCGGTGCGGTACGTGGGACTCTCGGCGACTGCGACAACGCCGGCCTCTCCGATTCCCGGCAACTACCGCAGCGGTTTGGCTGATCCAAACTGGCGTGCGGCCATGGCCGAGGAATACCAGGCGCTCCTCGACAACGACACCTGGCGCCTCGTTCCCCGACCCCCCCGGTGCCAACGTTGTCTCCGGGAAATGGATCTTCAAGCATAAGTACCACTCCGATGGCACTCTTGCTCGTCACAAGGCACGCTGGGTGGTGCGTGGTTTCTCTCAGCAGCACGGCATCGACTACGACGAGACGTTCAGCCCGGTGGTCAAACACCCGACCATCCGGACTGTCCTCAGCATCGCCGCCTCTCGTTCGTGGCCCATCCGCCAGCTGGACGTGAAGAACGCTTTTCTTCACGGCCACCTCGAGGAGACGGTCTACTGCCAGCAGCCGCCCGGCTTCGTCGACCCCGCTGCTCCTGACCATGTTTGTCTTTTGCAGCGCTCTCTTTATGGCCTAAAGCAGGCTCCCAGGGCGTGGTACCAGCGGTTCGCCACGTACATACGCCAGCTCGGGTTCACCGCCTCCTCCTCCGACGTCTCCCTCTTTGTCTACAAAGAGGGTGAGAGTCTCGCCTACCTGCTCCTCTACGTCGACGACATCATCCTCACCGCCTCTTCGACGGATCTTCTTCAGCGCTTCATCACCCTTCTTCACTCGGAGTTCGCCATGACAGACCTTGGGGACCTCCATCACTTCCTCAACATCTCCGTCACGCGCTCCTCCGACGGGATCTTCCTGTCTCAGCGACAGTACGCCGTTGAGCTTCTCCAGCGCGCTGGCATGGCTGAGTGTCACTCTACATCGACCCCTGTCGACACTCATGCCAAGCTATCCGCCACTGAGGGTGCTCCCGTTGCTGATCCATCCATATACAGGAGCATCGCCGGCGCCCTCCAGTACATCACCCTGACCCGACCTGACTTGGCCTACGCCGTTCAGCAGGTGTGTCTCTTCATGCACGACCCGCGCGAGCCCCACCTGGCGCTGCTAAAGCGGATCCTGCGCTATTTGAAGGGCACTCTCTCTTCCGGCCTTCACCTTGGTGTCGGCCCTGTACAGTCCCTCACCGCGTATTCCGATGCGGATTGGGCTGGCTGCCCCGACTCTCGACGTTCCACTTCAGGCTACTGCGTCTACCTCGGCGACAACCTCATCTCTTGGTCCTCCAAGCGACAGACCACAGTTTCTCGGTCCAGCGCGGAGGCTGAATACCGAGCTGTGGCCCATGCTGTTGCTGAGTGCTGTTGGCTGCGGCAGCTCCTTCAGGACCTTCAGGTCTCTCTTGCCTCTGCGACGGTCGTCTTCTGCGACAACGTGAGCGCTGTCTACATGGCAGCTAATCCCGTTCATCATCGCCGCACGAAGCACATTGAGATCGACATCCATTTTGTCCGCGAAAAGGTGGCACTGGGGCAAGTTCGGGTGCTCCATGTCCCCTCTACTCATCAATTCGCGGACATCATGACCAAAGGCTTACCTGTCCAGTTGTTTACTGAGTTTAGGTGGTCTTTGCGTCCGTGACTCTCCCGCTGCGACTGCGGGCGGGTATTAGGCATATATCTACAGCCGGCTGTCCTACCCTGTATAGATGACAGCCTTCCTAGTTTAGCCTTACCTTGTATAGGTGACAGCCTTCCTAGTTTAGGAGATTGTATCCTTGTACACCAAGCCACTTGGCTATATATATAAGAAGTCACGCACCTGATTGTGTGTGCGGTGCTTTCCCCTAAACCAATTCTCTACACTAAGCACGGGAGATGTCCATACATCGCAGTGAAGTAAATCAAGCGGAGCATGAGTAACAGATGTCGAGTGACTAAATGGAAGGCGCACATGCTTGCCAAGTTGACAGGCATGGCAGAGGCATGGCGAGCTTTTATTGAAGGAAATGACCGACATGCTTCGAAGTTTGGCGAGGCTGGAGGGACCGGGGTGGCCGAGGCGATGATGCCACAAAGACGACGTGGTGGCGAGGCTGCAGGAGGGAGTTGTGGTGGAGGGGTAGGTGTAGAGGTCACCACCACTATTGCAGCGAAGAGTCACTTGCCCCGTCTGTTTGTCCTTGACAGAAAAACCATAAGCGTCAAATTCAATTGAACAAGAGTTGTCACGAGTGAATTGACGAACAGATAAAAGATTGCGCACAAGGGCAGGTGCAACAAGAACATTATTAAGACGATAGGTAGAGGTGGGGGAGGATAGTGTAGATGTGCCACGACAGGTGATGGGTATGGTGGTGCCATTTCCAACGGTGATGCCGAATGAAGGAGGGGGGAGATGGGACAGGAGTATACCAGCCGAAGAGGACATGTGAGCTGTGGCGCCAGTGTCGAGGACCCAAGGGGAGGACCCCTGGAGGGACATCTGATTCAGTGCGGCGATGAGGCCAGCCTGATCCCAACCGCCCTGCGCTGCCATAGGTGGAGCAGGGTTGTCGGGGGACTGAACAGGGGCGAGCGCAGTGTGCGCCTGAGCCTGAGTGTAGGGGCCGAGGATGCCAGGACTGCGCCAGGCAGGGGTTGGCGCCGGCGGGCGCCAGGGCTGCTGATGAACCCCGGCGGTCCAAGGGGGGTAGCAGTACCAGGGGGCGGCTGGGAACCTGGGACCGCCAGAGTGAGGGCCGCCCTTGCCCTTCTTCTTCCAGCGGCTGCCGCCACCACCTGGGTTGCCGCCGCTGCTGGAGCCACTGCCGTGACCGCCCTGTCTACTGGCAGTGGAGCCGCCGCCGTTGGTGGTGGGGGTGGTGCGGCAGTTGGTACCGCACGCGGCGTGGAGTGTCGTCTGGGCCGCAACCGTGCCTTCATTGGCGAGGCGGAGTTCCTTCAGCACAAGCTTCTCGCGAGTGGTGGCGAAGTCCGGCAGCGGGTGGGAGTCGGCAATATTGTCGGCGGTGCTGGCGAAACGTGGGTTGAGGCCGCGGAGGAGGTTGAGGACGAGCTCCGCGTCGGTGATGGTGCGGCCGACATCACGGAGCGCGTCAGCGGTGGCCTTCATACGCTGGGCATAGTCATTGATGGAGGAGTCGCCCTGAGTCATCGAGTGGAACTCGTGGCTTAGGAAGATGGCGCGTGGAGCCTTGTTGGCCTCGATGAGGCGCTTGATGGCGACCCAGAGCTCACGCGCAGTCTGGTTTGGAGCCGCGGCGAGGCCGATGACGTCGGGCCCAGCCGAGCCGAGAAGCCAGCTGCGGACGCAGGCATCGGCGATGCCCCAAGAAGGATCTGTGGGACGGGCTTCCTGCAGTCCGTCGATATGCGAGAGGAGAGCGAATTTTCCACAGAGGGAGGTGAAGAATGGTTCCCACTGGTTGAAGTTGGGTTTTGCCAGTTCAAGAGTCACCGGGATGTGGTTCTTGACATTGATCGTCGCATAGGGGGCGACAATCACAGTGGGAGCAGGAGTGGTGGCGTCGGTCATGGTGACCAGGGGGGGAGGAGTTGCGGCGCAGCAGGGAGGAGTTGGCGCTGCGGCGCTGCGCACAGCAGGGAGATGGGCGCAGGATCTAGAGAGCTGATACCATGTAGAAAGGGGAAGAATGGATTGAATCACCACACACCCATTGAGGGTGGGGAGCCTGTTATATATAGCCAATAGGCATGCATGGAAGGTACATGTAGGGAAGGCTATTCCCTGTACAAGGAAACAGACCTAGGCTATAGATAGAAGGTAATCCTAGTCTATACAAGGTAGCTAGCCAATCTAGGGGATTACAATCAATTGCTAATCAGGCTCTGATTGATCCTGATAGATACATATCCTAATAGTTAGGGTTTGCACTCATTCCAATATGGTATAGAGCTAGGTCTTCTTTTCTCTCTCCTCTCTCCTCCCTCCCAGCCACCAGACACCCCTTGGGCGGCCGCTGTCGGATCCCGCCGCCGGCACCCCTCCCGCTCTGTCGTGGCCTTCCCTCTGCGCCACAAGCTGCCGCGGCCCTCCCTCTTCGCCCGGAGCCGCTGCCACCGACGCCAGGTCCTCCCCTACCGGATCCCGACGTCGGCCCCTCTCCCAGTTGCAGTTCTCCCTCTGCACGCCGAAGCCGCCGCCGTCGCACGGACTCCCCACCCCCGTCGTCGGCACATCCGCCGGCCGCGACCACACCCGGAGGCTCCGCTCGTCTTCTCTGTGCTACTCCCCATGGATCTCGCGACAACGACCACGGAGGCCCTGCTGCTCCCCGACGGTAGGGCTGGGAAAAAAGCTCGAGGCTCGCGAGCCGGCTCAAGTTCGGAGCGACTCGGCTTGGGGAGGCTTGCGAGCTGAGACGAGCAGGTTTTCGAGCTCATTGGTGCAGCGAGATGAGTCGGCTCGTTCTGGCTCGCGAGCTGCACCAGATCAATCAACCTACATAATAATCATGAATATTGGATAATTATATAGATATCCGGCTCATTTCTCAGCCTTTAATGATGAATATATGTTAATTTATAATTTAGATTACTTGTAATGTTGTATTATGATATATATTTCACATTTATAGACTATTAATTCCTTATATAATGCAATATTATTTATTAAGGTGCAGCTCACGAGCCGAGCCAAATCAAGCCTCCCTTTGTAGCTCGTTGAGCAGGCGAGCCAAGCCAAGCTTGACTCGGCTCGTTTCCAGCCCTACCTGAGGGCACCACTGTTGCCCTCCTCAGCTGCCACCTGCCCGGCTACCCCGCGCGCACAGGGGGCTCTGCCCTTGTTGACACGAACGTGGATTACCCTGTCGCCACTGGAGGCACGGGCGGCCTCGATGCCGCAGTAGGCGCGGGCAGCCTCATCGCCACGCACGTCGACGCCCTCTCCCCTGCCTGCCTCTCCCTGCAGCAGCAGCAGCACGCATGGCAGGCGCCGTCGGCTTCCCCGCCTCTCGTCCACAATTCGCCGACCCCACATGGGCCCTCTCCGCTCCATCAAATGTGGCCGATCCCCACATAGGAGCAGGAGATCACAGGTTTATGGAAACAGTACCCTGAGATCTCCTTGATTGAAGGAATCCTAACTCTACCCCTGAAAGAGGGATTGCATCTATATTCTCCTATATGCGGCAACAGTAATAAGGCAAGTATGCATGTGCCTATATGGCAAGAGTGCTTGCGCCTATATGGCAGGAGACCTACGCCTGATATACCTGCTAACAGCTTCGCCTCCTACTTGGCCTCCCTCGGCTTCGTCGAGGCCAAGTTGGACATGTCTCTGTTCATCCATCGGCACGATGACGACACCGTCTACCTCCTGCTCTACGTTGACGACATCGTGCTCACGGCGTCCAGTGTTGCCCTCCTTAGCGTCCAGTGTTGCCCTCCTTTAGCGCACGATCGTGGCCCTTCAGCGCGAGTTTGCGATGAAGGACCTAGGGCCTCTCCACCACTTCCTTGGGATCACAGCAGAGCGGTGGCCTCAGAGTCTCTTCCTCCACCAACGCCAGTACGGTCTCGACATCATGGAGCGGGCTGGCATGTCCGACTGCAAGCCCTGCTCCATGTCTGTCGACACTCAGGTGAAGCTCTCCGAGGACGACAAGCCCCCGGTCGCGAATGTGACGGCGTACCGGAGCCTCACCGGCGCTCTCCAGTACCTGACGTTCTCCCGACCCGACCCGACATCACCTATGTCGTTCAACAGGAGTGCCTTCACATGCACACCCCACGAGAGCCCCACCTCACTGCTATCAAGCGGATTCTTCGCTAGCTCCATGGATCCATCGACTACTGCCTTTCCTTCAACCCTCACCGACTTCGAAGCTCGTGGTCTACACCGACACTGACTGGGTTGGCTGCCCCGACACGTGTCGGTCCACATCTGGCTACGTCATGTTCCTAGGCTCCAACCTCGTCTCCTGGGCCTCGAAGTGGTAGCTCATCATCTCCCGCTCCAACACTAAGGCCGAGTATCGCGTTGTGGCCAACGGCGTGGCCGAGACCTCCTAGGTCCGCCAGCTTCTGCAGGAGCTCCACAGCCCCCTCAATCGCTCCACCCTCGTTTACTACGACAGCGTCAGCGCGGTCTACCTCTCCACCAATCTTGTGCAACATCAGCGCACGAAACACGTGGAAATCGATCTTCATTTCATCTGCGAGCATGTCACCGTTGGTGATGTTCGTGTTCTCAACGTCCCAACCACGTCACAGTTCGCTAGTTCGCTGACATCATCAAGGGGATGCCATCAAGTATATTCACTGAGTTTTGATCCAGTCTCAACATCTGTACAGGATAGAGTTGAGACTGCATGGGGGTGTTAGACTACTGTTTAGGGTTAGGTTAGGGTTCTCTACTATTTATCGGATTACCCCCATTGTAATGGGCTTGGCCCACATAAGTCCTTTATATAATATACACCCAAACCTAGATTAGGGTTAGTGTTTGCACTCATTCAAATAGTGACATTAATGATGACGGCCATAATATTTTTTGTATTTCCAAATATACACCCCATGATGGTGGTGATGGCAACAACGATGACAGCAGCGATAAATTAATTTTCATAGAAATTATGTCGCATGGTTTGGCGTTTTGTGTGGTTGCTAAAATAATTTGACGCTGATTTTGCTTCTATTGTTCATAGCAAACAAAATCATAATCACTGGAAAATAATTTCAAACATGATCAAAGATGTGCATGTAAACTCACTTTTTTGTTGTGTGTCGTGTGTTTGTAAGGCTTATCTTACCCGTTTTTTCTTCTTTAATATAACAATACGCAGTTGTTCCACATGTTTGAGAAAAAATCAAACAAGAGTGCAATTATATTGCTAGAGTAGTCGGAGCCTCGAAGGTCAACAATTAGAATGTTTGACTATTGAAATGCAAGAATGCCTTAAAAACAGAAATGGAGGGAGTATAATTTCACATATATGTTCCATTAGTTAAACTGACAAGAATGGAATTTGGCATCAATACAGTTAAATGATTAGGTAAGCTAAAAGCTTTGAAAGGGTAACACACAGAAGGTAGAATGAAAAAACAAAGCCCAGACTTTCGAAGGTAGTTCACACTACTCCATCAAGATGAAGAAAAGTATGAATCAGAGGAAGCATTACCGTTCAAGTTTGTATTCAGAATTTGAGGCAATCTTAAAGCTCAGATAGAAACCTCTTTTTCTGTCATCAAGTTTATAATTACTGTCATTGGCAGTTTTTGAAGGCTCAATATCAACTTCAGTTTGTTCATAAGCAAAACCTAAATGCAACAAATGTTAGTACAAAGGGGCAACTGATAAGTATAAAAAGTTAATAGATCAACCTGAAAATATAGCATGACTACACAATAGAAGAACAAGTCTCCAATGTATAATAACCATGAATATGCATTTATAAAGACTTCAAAGTTCAAACAGAAAACAAATATGAAATATCAAGATCCTGGAAAAACAAATGTGAACGAAGCTTAGTTGAGTTCACATGGCCAGAACTGAATTCCATAAAGGAGTGGTTTAAACAGAAAAATGTCATATGATTGATTATGAATCCCTGATATAAACATCAGCAACACCAAGATTGATAAGAAGATAACCCAATTACCTGATGCATAAATATCTTCATCTTCAACATCAAGTTCTTCGAGAGCTCCAATCCCAAAACCAGGAGCATAATGTCCTGCTGATGATTGAACAACTAGCTATTAGCTAAGTTAACTCGAAGCTAAGGCTACAGTAATCATTAATCAACACTCAACATCAATATAATAGAATAAACTCGGCCGGGGAGGGAAAGACCGCCCTCCCGGTATTATATTAAGAAGAGACCAAAACAAGGTCCCGGCCGAGAAAATCCCCGAACCCTGTCCCCCCATCTCTAGCGGGCCGTCACCGCCCACTCTGCAACGGCACAGCCGGAGGGTGGCGCGCAGGACGTAACCCAGGAGCGGGCGGGGCACAGCGAGGGGATTTTTTTAACCAAGCCAGAAATTCGCCCCCGAGGGGGATCGAACCCAGGACCTGGAGGTGCTACTCGGAAGCCTTAACCATTACGCTAGAGCCCTTTCGCAACATCAATATAATAGAATAACAGGGAGACAATCATCATTATATCTTACAGTTAGAAATCAGAAGATTTCCCCTCATAGAAACATCATTTCGTTTGCGGCCCCTCTCTCTTGACTTCTGCAATGTTTTCCTGTCTATAAAAGGAATCAGGTATGACAGACACCAAATAATGTTAATAACAGTATGTTATCTGAACATGGTACCTCTAAACTCAGGAGCATGCTTGAATGGATCGTAACCTAATCCATGAAAATCCTGCTTTGGATGAAGCACATAGACCTAAATATTCAATTGTTATAGTTTCAGCAGATATTTTTTTCATGTGTACCTTTAACACATGATGCAACCATGAACACCAAATAAACAAATAAATAAGTATATGTATACATGCATTTTGTACATCTTGGATACTATCATACTACAGGTACATTCCCATATAACTGAAGGTAATGAAACTTTGACTACTGATCTTTTTGAAAATGAATTGTAAAGCAAAAGAGAAAAGCACATTCTTCATTCTTGAAACAGTATTATGAAAGCAATGATAAATTGAAGACGTTAAGTGATCAATCATAAAAAACCTAGCATCCATTGGAGGCCAAGTTTCAAGTATTGCTGTATAGATAGCATAAAATACAACAACTATGGTGTATAACGGAGGAAAAGTTGTGATAAGCTTGTTACTCTAAAAAAATCAAGACCTGAAAGAATATTACTTATATATTTCAATAACAATATGACAACATTCATGAGGACAATAAAACGTCTAGCTCTAGCATACATCAGAAGTCAAATTTAAAAAAGGTTTCACTGTAACAAAGTCCAAGACAGCTTATTAAACCGATAAGGCTACAAGTGCAAAAGGACGAATAGCGTGATTGGTGAGTTTAAGTTGGGAAACAAAAAAATACAGCCATGCAACAAGGTGGATAACAAGAAACTATGCCAATGCAATGAAGCAAAAAAAACATTCATTCTGCTTACAGGGGTATTTCCAGATACAGGTATTTCCCCGACTGACCCCACAACAGCTTTATCTAAGCTAGGCTTTTCAGCACTTTGATCTTGATCTTCACCATCCTTGGCACCAGAGAGAGCAAGAAAAGCTTTTCTAGCATTCCTGCGTGATTCTTCATTCAGAGTTTTTTTGTCAAGTTAGAAGACATACAACTCCAAATGATCAAGAAGAAATGTCATATTTGAGAATCACAATGAAACTTTTGAGCAGAATAATGTTTTCAAACTAATGATAATTAGCGAGGACAGAAGCTGCTATTACAAGACATTGGATGTAGCATGAGTTCTGACCAAATGAAGGACCACATTTCGACAGAGAATGGCTAAACTTACCAAACAAACAAAAACATTGAAAACAAAAGGCATACCATATAAGGAATCAGCATGTGAGTCCCTAATAGAGCGTCCTTGGCGCCAACCCATTTTCATTAACAATGTCACACCTGTTCAAACATGGTAACAATATAAAATTCAATGAAAGTACATACATCGACTCAAATGTTATTGAGAAAACATTAGAACAAATGATACCAATTGAATTTGTGGTGGGGACCACGAATTCATCAGGTATGGGACCAGGTATAGCAGATGGTCTGCAAGAAGATGTAAAAAATTAAAAACATATATCAGCAAAAGGTAGTTCAATTTGGATGCACTCATACACGAGTGGTGGCATTCAAATACAATGGCATAAATGTTAAATGTAAGAATACAAGTAGATAAATAATGAAAAAATAGGAAATTGAAGGGCTCAAAAGGCAAATAATTTTAAAAAAACCGATAGAGGCCCATAGGAACCATATGGTTTTTCCTCTTCCTCTCCAGGGATCATTTTTGTTCATTTTCCCTCCACCCAACTCAACGATATGGCCGCATGAGACTCCCACCAACTGTTTGGGCTTAAGTTTTGACCAAAACAGCTTAGAAGAATGGAATCACAATAAAAGGCAGAAAATGTGCAGAGAGATGACTGAAGAGTGCTTTGATGGGCAACAAATAGGCTAAATTCAATAAGTGCAATCATTTATTAACCTGATAGAACAGGAAGATAAGATGCTAACCTCTCCTTTTGTTCCTTGGATGCCTGTTTTCGAGCGTGCTCTGCAGCTGTAAAACCAAAGGTATCGTACTGCTGAGATGTCTCCAAAGCATTACCACCCATATCCTGTAAATAGTATCCACACTGACAAATGAACTCTATTTTTTCAAGAATGGATATATGCTATTAAATAACTTCAATCAGACTATGAGTGCCTCGAAACAGCAGAAATTAGACCAGCCTTAAAAGTTGAATCTGATGTCCAAAAGAAAAGCTGAATCTGATCAGATCAACACACCCTACGATAATGATACATACTTCCTCCATCTCCAAATTGTAAGTCATTTAGGACAACGACACGGTCTCCAAAATATAGCTTTGACCAATGTTTTTTTGTTAAAATATAAATGAACTCTTAATACAGGGTCTGTTTGGTTGGACTGTGGCTGTGAAAAAAGTCGTTATAGGCTGTGAGATGTGAAAAAAGCTGTTGTGGGCTGTGAGGTGTTAAAAATCCTAAAACCGTTTGGTAGAACCCACTAAAAGCCGCTAAAAGTTCTTCTATATACATTGTCACAGTTGCATCTGAAAGCCGCTAAAAACAGGTATAGAGGTGCTTTCAGTTTTGCACTGCGATAAAGTCAGCTTTTAGAAAAAAGATGCTTCCTAGATCTAGCCCTTTGGTTTGGCTTTTGGCTTTTAGGGGGCAAAAGCCAAACCAAACACACCCTTATAATTTTGTAAAAGTACTTATCAAGATAAACCGGTGCATATTACTATTAGGTTTCAAAACTAGATAACAAAACAGTTATTTGTAGTCAGAGTTTTACAAGTTCGACTCAAACCTTGTCCAAAACAACTTATAATTTGGACATGGAGGGAGTATTTACAAGCATGGACCTGCAAACCAGTCAGATGAGTTTGGCAACATGTATGCCTAAAAGCCATCTTTAACCATGTTAGAAGGGAAAGCACGAACAATTATTGCAGAAAGGACAATTTTCATACTATAATATGAGCAATTGGGTAGCTTTTCAAAATTTTATTTGCATGGTTAAAGAACATTATGTACCTTTATATCCTCTTCATCAAGAAAATTGTATATGCTTTGCTTTGTCAGCTCAGCTCTATTCTTTCGTGATGATGTAAATGTCTGTGGTGTCCACCCTGAGGAAAATCATAGTGCATATATTATAGAATGTGTTTCCTCAACGCTACTTTCAAGCATACTACTCCTCTGTACAGGAAAGAATGGAATTCTAGTATAATACCAAGTCAATTCATTAAGTTTAACCAAGATTATACCAAAAAAACATCAAAGTTTATGATAACAAATAAGTACCATTAGATTCGTCTGAGATAGATTTTTATAGTATACCTATTTCATGTTATGAATATTGATACTTTTTTGTATACATTTGGTCAAACTTTAGAAAGTTTGGCAAGGGGTAGAGCTAGAATTGAATCATTTTCTAGATGGACATAGTATAATAATTATTAAAATTTCAACAGAACATACCCTCTTTTGAGCCAACAGTGTTGTAAAAGCCAGCAGAGAATCCACCAGTAAATGCACCATGAAATCTTCTTCTTCCTTCTTCATCCCTCACCTATACGCCACATGAAAACAACAATAAAACTTGGAAGTAAATCAAATGCCACATGACTTCAGTTCAAATCTACAATGCACAAGCTCAACAAGTACAAAGAGAAGTAACTCACAAAAGATACAAGTCAATCCATACTATAACTCAGTAGTAAAAATAAATGATATGTTGTAATGAATTCTCATATTCCCTGCAAACATGCAGCATCAACCATTTGTTGATACAAATACAAGATCACAATGGCTACAAAATCACAAATTTTATAATTTTGTGAGTTAGTAGTTTTAGAGGGACACGTCTCGTGCAGTGGTGAGAGCTGTCCCACTAAGTCGTGTGTTGAAAGCAGCCTCTCCGCAATTGTGGGAAGAAGGCTTGCCTCTGTTTATCCCTTTCCCAGACCCCGGAGCCTTCAGCACCAGGTCTATCTTTTTTTCTTTTGAGCCAACATTGCACTATCCAAAGTCCAGACAGATAAATAGCATCCACGTAAGTAACCTAGAAACTAATAGAGAAATAGTTGAGTAAAAAACACATCTGAACTACATGAAAACCCATTCCATTATGAGATCAGCAGTAACTCACAATCAAGGAATTAGTTACTGAAATATGGTTTGACTAACAAGCATACACAAGGATAAACAACAGGATTGACAGTATTCTGCAGGATGATGGAATTAATCATCTCATTTGAGAAGTACTCCGCCCGTCCCAAACTATAAGTGGTTTTGTCTTTTCTAGGTGCATAGCTTTCTATGCACCTAAAACGACTTATAATTTGGGACGGAGGGAGTAGGCAGATATAATTCACAATTTGGACCATTATTCTGTCTCTGAATTTTCCTAGTTGACATATTGCCCAACTAACAAAACTGGGCATAAAGCCGATTGCCCTAAAAAACTCGAACTTGCTTTCACCCCAACCCCAGTGGTACAAGCAGAAAATTAGCACAGCTCTATTTATAATATGTGCCACCAAAGCTAAACATAGCAGCAGACATGTGAGCAAACCCCAAATGGAAGAGTATGTGCAGTCTCTCTTGGTCACAACCAAATGCACCCCAGTTGCTCCACAAACCGTAAACATTAAAAAAACGCAACACCTGTTGCATTGCTACTCACGAAATTGCATGCCCTAGTATATCTCGAATCCATCAATACCAACACCGTAACAGAGCACATATTCTGTCCTACCGCAACGATACAGATACAGGATAGGGAGATTGGGAGGTGGAGAAGAAGAAGGAGGGAGGTGAGAGAAAGACCTCCTGCTTCCAGGCAGGGAGGGCGCGGAGTTGGCCAGCCTCGGCGACGGCCCGGCGCTTGCGGGCGGAGGTGTCCTCCTCTCGCTCGATGGGCGTCCCATAGACGACGAGATCCTCGTCGTCGCTGTCGACCCCCATGGTGGCGGGAAACTGGAGAGGCCAGTGATCAGAAAGCCCTAGCTCGCCGGCGGATTGGCGGCGCCGGTGAGGCGAGAGCGCGATGAGAGAATAGGGTTCCGCAATGTAGAGAGCGAGGTGGTGACAGATGGACGGGAACTGCGATTTGAGTTTTGTGCTGTAGGGCGTTGCAGTTTACGTGAGAATTATGGGTATTTGAATGCAAACAAATAGATATCTATCTATTAACTAATTTATCAAAAATAGCTAGGGGCTTTCGATGTCTCAACTAATTTTAGCCACTAACAATTATCTCTAATGCATTCAAACACCCTCTTACGGGTAGAACAGCTAAATTGATTTTGTTTTCGCATTTTTCTAGCAGGACTAAAACGAAAAACCAACGGTCGAAATATGGCATCGAAATTGTCAGTTATTCGAAAATGATAAATTTTGTTGGTCACTTATTCTCAAATATTATGAATCAAGAACAAGGCAATACAATTGTTAAAGATTAGGGACTTTCGTCCTCCGAAGCATTATTTTATTTTGGATATAATGATCTTCAGACGAAGTCCGTAAAAGACACACTTTCATCATTCATGAGAATAAGAGTACATAAAGATAATAAATGTAATTTATTCATTCATACACATATGTATTTCATAATATACATATGAACATTAACATAATTTATATTACATCGATATCTTCGGTTTGTTCGAAGGTGTTGACGCGAGAGTAGTTACAATCCAGTGTGAACAGTACGGTGATATTGTTCACCTATTTATAGGCATAGGACACAACCCGGGTAAAATTACATTTATAACCCTAATATGCACACATGATCATAACATAAACTACCAGGGATTGACTAGTCTTTTCTTCCTTGACCTCACACCATGTTTTTTAACCTTCGTCATCACTTTAAGCCAAAGTTATTGATCTTCGATGGTAACTTCAGCAATCGTTGGTATAGCTGTCAAATAGTATCTTCATCGGAGGAGAAGACCTCTAACAACTTTCATCATGTATCTTTGTTTATGACGAAGCTCCTGTAATAATCAATATTATACTAAAAACAAATGGTTAGTTGTGTTTTTGAGGACCTTTAGCCGAAGGTCCGAAAAACACCTTCCCTTCGCTAGAATAGCGAATTGTTCTGAATCGTGGGACCCACCGACCAGTGGAGATCTGAGTATATATATAGAGGTTTGCGCTGTGAATATTTTTCGTGTCATCTAGCTATTTTGTGCTATGATTGTCATTTTAGCCTTCTTTTTTTGTGAGCGCAATTATTTTTTGAGCTTCGGTATTTTCTGTGATCATCATCGAAATGGCTGGAGAAAAGCATATTGTAGACCCCACACCTGCTGGTTTTTACGAAGCAATGGAAAAGACCAACATTGAAAAAATCACTAATGAGATGTTGGCTGGGCTATCTAGAGATTCCAGCGACAGTGATAACTTTGATGTGGAGAGTGGAAATGAAGATGCCGAAGAACAGCCGTGGAGGCCAAGCCATGTTGTTTTTGGAAAGTCCAGTGTTAAACAAGGACAGATTGAAGGGATGAAGAAAAAATATTTTCACGATATATCCATTGTCAGGGTTGGAGGAGAAAGCATTGTTTCTCTTCTCGAAGCAGATGAAGTGGTGGTTTTTGAAAGCTTCATGAAGGCTGGGCTTTGTTTTCCAATGCACAAGGTGCTGGTTGAAGTATTGAAGACGTTTGAAATATACCGTCATCAACTTACTCTCGAAGCTTTGATTAAAGTGGGGGTTTTCATTTGGGCTATAAGGAGCCAAGGGCTAGAGCTAGATGCTAGGTGTTTCTGTAATATTCATGAATTATCTTACCAAACAAAGGCAGCTGGGAAGGAGCAGTACCATAAACAACTTCGGGGTGTTACAACTTCGTGCCCCGCTTTGAGGCAAGTTATCCAGTGCCAACATTTCGGAAGAAATGGTCGGGTTCTTGGATGAAGCAATGGTTCTATGTGAAAAATGACCTGAGTGAGATGGAGGATGTGAGGGGCATTATTCGGTGTCCCATATGGTCACACTTCGGCATTAGAAGGTCGTCCATTGCAATTGGGAACGAAGTGCAGGCGTGTCTAATGGATTTCAACACAGTATGCACTTACATCGGTACCAGGGATTTGGTACATGAACACATTGCTTACAAAGTATGGCCTCTTGTGAATGACTGGGAGATGCCGAAAGAAACTGATGCTGGCTCCAGCCAAGGTGGTTTGTTTATCTAAGATACACCTTCTGGTATAGAAGGCAGTTTGACGAGCCGAATGACGATTGGCTAGAGCCTGTTGAGGCAACCAGTGATGAGTTGCTGGGGGCCTACACGAAGGCAGAGGACGAAGCCATGACCGTTGCCTTCGGTGCTCAAGGAAAAAGGAGACTAAATAGAGTTTTTGATGTGATCGGGTTTGTTTATCCTGACTATTGTTTTCCTGCTCGAAATCAAGAAGGGAAAAGAAAAATTGCCACTTCGACCTCTTCCGGTGCACCGAAGCCGGAGAGAGCCAAAGTCCTGACCCGTAGGCCGAAGCTACATTCCTTAGAAAAGACGGCTGTAGTGCCCACGATGGAGAAGGTGAAGTTTATTAAGAGTGTCGAAGTTGTCAACTTAGCTATGGAAACAATTCCTACTATGCCAGTCGAAGACAGTGTCGATCCGGTAAAAGAGTCGGGACCAATGAAAACAACGGAAGAACAGCCGAAACTGTTGAGTCCCCCAGCTGTGGGAGGGTTGTTGAAGCTATCAACTACTGCAACAACGACTCCAAGGAAGAGGATGATGGCTAGTGTTTTGGATGCTGTTTTGGAATCCATGAAAACGCCAACTGCTGCTTCTATAGAAGCTTCTGGCGAGAAAATTGAAGATGCAAGGAAAGTGGTTACTGCAAGCATTGCTTATATTCATGTTGAAGCAGGACCTTCGGGAGTTGCGCCAGTAAAGTTGATGGGAGAGTCTTCCAGAAAAGCCCACATCACTTGCTCCCGAAGCACCTCCCTGGGTGATTTGAACTATATTATTTGACATGCTTCGGGAAAACAGCTATGAAAGAAATAGGTGACGCCTAAGAGGGGGTGAATTATGACTTCTAAAACTTCTTCTAAACTTGGCCACAAATAAAACCCTAGAGCAAAACCTATGCAATTAATCAAACTAGAATGTGCAAACTAGGTTTTGTATAAGTGTTTGCTATCTCTAACGCAATGGCTAAGTTTTAATATACAACAATATAGGTATAAAGACAAGATTGAAACTTAAATGCTTAATATAAATGCGGAAGCTAAAGAGCGAGGTAGAGATGCAAACTCTCGTGGATGACGACGGTATTTTTACCGAGGTATCCGGAACCACGCAAGGTCCCGACTAATCCTCGTTGGTGCCCCTATGCAAAATGAATCCTATTGAAAGTTGACTAGAGGGGGTGAATAGGCAAGTTAAAACTTTTTCAACAAAAACTAGAAGCAAACTGGGTAAAACTGAATTGATCTCGAAATTCACCCAGTTAACTTTAGAAATGAGATGTTCTAAATGATCCACATGGTTCAAAGTAGTAGATCAGAGAAGGTCACTTCTCAAAATCCACACACCAAAAAGATATAAACAAATCTTCCACGCAATGGTGAGAGAACAAAGAACACAAACAAACACAATGAACAGGAACACAAGAGACACACGATTTATCCCGAGGTTCGGTCACACCACCAAGGTGCCCCTACTTCCTCGTTGAGGCGCCCACAAAGAGTCGGATCTCTTTCAACTCTAATCCTCCCTTTGCCGACCACAAAGGTCAAGCCCACACAATAATCTTTTCTCAAACGAGCGGGTAATACAAACTTTCTTGTGGTCTTCCACAAGATTTGGAGACTCACAAGAGACACCTAGTCGTCTAGGAGCTAGAAGCTCCAAGAGTAATGAATCCACAAAGAACTCGATGTAGTACCAAAGCTCGAATGAAGAAGAGCAAGAGAGATTTGGAGATGAATCACAAAAACCGCAGCTCTCAAACTCACTCAAAGATTTCTCTCTAAAGATTTGAAATGGGAGAGGCAAGAGATGTGTGTGAGAGAGTGGGATGTGTTCTTCAAGTTTGAAATGGAGTTTGGGTCGTGCTCTTGTGTGTGGGGAGAGAGGTAGGAGAGAGTATATATAGGTGGAGCTCAAAACTAGTCGTTGGGCAGTTTTTGGCTGTGGAGGACCGGTTGAACCACCCCTAAGACCGGTTCAACCGCCTGGGGCAGGCTGACAGTCAGTCTGCCAGTCAGACTGGCAGACTGCAGGTCAGACTGCAAAAACAGGTCCTGACACCAGTTGAACCGCCCCTAGGGCCGGTTCAACCGCCTGGGGGTCAGATTGACAGTCAGTCTGCCAGTCAGAAGGTCAGACCGGTCAGGTGACCCTGACACCGGTTGAACCTCCCCTAGGACCGGTTCAACCGATTTTGACCAGTGAGGTCCGGGGAAAAACCCCCGGCTGAACTTTCCCTGGACACCGGTTGAACCTCTCTGGACCCCGGTTGAACTTGCCTTGGACCCCGGTTGAACCTGCCTGGACCCCAGTTGAAGTTGAAGTTCAGCTGGAGTTGAGAAAGCTCAACTCAGCTGAGCTGCGGCTGAAGAAGCTCAGCTCAGCTGAAAAGCTCAGCTGTGGTTTAAGAAGTTCAGCTGCTTTTCAACAAGAACACTCTAGGATTCTCAAACCTAACCACGGTCAACCATAGAATTTTAAAGAGATTTTTGGTTTTCAAAAAATAGCTTTTGAATATAGAGGCTTGAGCTTTGGCAAACACCAACCTTCTTTTTGGATCCCCCATTATAGTACGACGATTCCTATACTCAAGTTAAATAAAATATAATTAAGTAAACTCCTTGAGTAATTGGCGTCTCATGTGTGATTTCTCCATGGCGTTGCTTCATAAGGATCACACACATCTTTGTCTCACCTTTTGAAGCAAACATAAATCAAACCATGTGACTTGTAACATATCACCATGTATGAGTTCAAATCATGGCTTCAAGTCACCTTACTGATGCATCAACATGTTATAACTCTTCATAGCTGATTAGTTCATCGACTTAGTGCAAGTACTCCCTTCTTCACCTTAGCCATGGTACCTCGGTCCACAAGCCGTCACTTGGCCTTCACCTTTGCTTAGTTCCTCGAAGCCCTTTCCTTGCTATCTTCACCCTATCAAGCCATTCTTGAGTCACATCCTATCGAGCATCCATTGAGAGAACCATTTCTTCAATATTGTGAACCTTGCTTGAATGTCTTTTAGATATAATTGTTAAGATCAATCAAGCTCTAGTTTGATTCTCATAGAAGCATATATGGACTGATAGTAATATGGTCAAGCCAATTCACGATTCCTCATATCTTATTCACTTTGGCTTGACTAATCCTCTTAATCACTTCATCCTCTATTCTGATCATATGTATGTAGTGATTTCTCAGGTCTTGTCCATATATTCAAACCAATATAGAGATCATATTATATCCATTTGCATTGTCTCATTGGTTATTTAACCTCGTGTTGAATCTTTGTTCACTGATCATTATACACTATTCAAGTATGTTCATCATACTGAATTTCCTGTTCAACACTTAGCAAACTCGTTAGACCTTTAAATGTGTTGTTATCCAAATCACCAAAACTCACAAAAGGTATGAATGCACTTTCAATCTCCCCCTTTTTGGTGATTGATGACAACACATTTAAAGCTTACATAAGATTTGATAAATAAGATGTTGAATCCTATGATATATTTTCCTCCCCCTAAATATGTGCATTTCAGAAAATACTAATTTTGTACTCAAATGCCAAAAGCACATATTTGGGTCAAAGTATAGACAACTTATATCATACTATTCATGGGGTGCAGTGTGTCATAAAATAAACGTGATGCTCATGACATGGAATGCACTTATCAACTTTCTACATCTTATGTTTTTCTTATGACTTCCCCTTTTTGTTAATTATTTCTCCCATTTTTAAAAGTCTTCTAACACTTAGTTACATAAGACTAAAGGTAAGCTTTAATGCAAAATTTCTCCCCCTTTGTCATAAATCTCTAAAAAGGATACAAAGAATATAAAGGGTAGAAATTATGATTAAGCGAGATGCGAACACACTATCATAAAAATGATCCTTAGATGGCACAAAGGTAATGGGGAAGTGACATGAAGTGATGTACCTTTGCATTTTACCTTTTCAAGGGGAGTTCCAAACTTGTGTTGGATTTACAATTCATTTGCAAGCTCTTGTTGGTATAGTTGTGACATAGGTCCAAGATATTAAATGATGATTGTCATACTAAATCGAAGGTGAAACTTGATACCTAGAGTCTAGATGTCACCTAGCATTTTCTTATCACAACAAGAGGCAACATGAAAATTGCACAAGTATGGATCATGCAACTAGTGATCATGTATGAAAAATATCAATTGAAAAACACCAATTGATACAATTTGATAGATAAGCAGATCACTAATAGCATAATACACTAAGTTCTCCTCAAGTTTTAGTGCACACATATATATATGGATTCAATTGATATCTATTGAGAGTAATTATTTGCAACTTAATGTACCATTGGCATAAAAGGAGTATCAATTGAACATAATCATGCAACATAAGGAATATGTGCACTATTTAACCAATTAAGTTCTAGAAAGGAGAATTCATAAGCTATGCTACTTTAGACATTTGCAAACCAAAAGAATATGATACATGTTTACCAATTTTAGATGACGTTGGAGTAGCATATACAAGAGAAACTCATTCTCCTATGAAATGTATAAAAGATACATTTATTGGAGCAAAGAATCTTTGATACCCATCAAATTTGTAGTGGAAGAGATTATCTTTGCCCGAAGGTTCCTTTCTAATTTGAGACTACACACATAATAGACTTGAAAATGAAGTTAGTCTCAAAGATTCAAATTATAGACCATTCTCCCCCTAAATGTGTGCATACAAGTGATGGATACTTGTTTAGCTTATGCACTTGGACTTGTGAGGCCTGGGGATTAAGTTCTACAATTTGAACCTTGGTACAAATAAAGTATGAAAATGTGAAATTGTACCAATTGAAGGAATTACTCATAATCAAAAGGTATACTAATAGACATGATATGCAATATTTTAAGCCAAGATTCTTGAGAAGTTAGCATGTTTGACTCATACCTCACTAAGATGACTTAAGACTAACTTATGATATCACCACAAGAGGTATTAATCAAATATCTAGAGATTCTTTAATCGTCACCACAAGTGCAACCTTATGATGTGACTTAAGATATTGCATATACATGCACACACTAGCATGTAAGAGCCTAGATACACAAATGTAATACAATAGTTCATGGAGTGACACACCTTTGTTCTACGCCACATGGTCTCCATTATAATCATGAATTTTCATCTTAGCTTTTGATAGGCTTGACATTTCAAAGAGAAACTTATCCTCTTCAAACGATCAAGAGAAATTCATTTTCATTTCTATGGAACCATTCATCCTCATCTGATGTTCTCCAAGGTGTGAGACTACACAACATGAACTTGAAAGAAATCATTAGTCTCACAAGATATAGGCTAAACTCTCCCTCAATTTGTGCATGCAACACTACACAAAGTACACTTATGCACATCAACAATACGAGGTTAAAGGAGATGTTTGCACTATATATTGGTTTAACATAACATGCTTTACATAGATGATGAAAATTAAACCAATTGAAAGTTTAAGAACTGAAAGTATATCAATCGAAATCCTGAAGGGTAAAGCATGCTAATATGAACCTTAAACCTCATAATGAAGGATATCATATAAATATGTCACTACATCTTCATTATTTGGTTGACAAAAAAAATAACTCCCTTCTTGAATCGATGTGATCTCTTTTCTCTGTACGATTTCATCCAACCAAGTGATCCTGAACTTCTTTCATCTTTTCTTGATTCGATCATACTTGATATGAGACCTATTGAAACTCAATGATTGAAAGAACCAAGACTCTTATATTTGTTGATTTTGAATTCATCTTCAAAAAACTTGGGAGGACCTTGTTGAAACGCTTAGAAAAAAGAGCATTAGAAACACAAGAGAGGGTTTCACAAATGATGATCCTTATATGTGGATGGCAAATGAATCATCATTATTGAAACCCAAAAGGATAGACTAAATTCCTTTAAATTAGTGCACACATATAGTTGATGTCAAAGTTATATGCACTATTGAACATTTTATATTGCAAGGAATTTAACCTATACTATGGTAGATCCCACTAAGGATAGAATACTAAAACAACCGAAGGAGAGGAAGTTTTCATACCTTGGCCTCTGATCAACTTCTTCTTACTTTAGTTGAATAGTATCCTTTAAGCTTGTGATTTATCTAATTTAAAACAAGCACCATCTCTTAACATAGATTTTCTATGGATAAACTCAACACAAGAGATGACATTAGTAGCACAAGCACTAGTTTCTTATTTAGCAACCCTTTATATGTGGAAGGCAAGCGAGTTGCTAAAATAGAGAAACCTCATAATATGGACTAAATTTCCCTTGAGCCCTCATGCACAATATATTTTGAATGACATGGATAATATGCATGGTTGTTCAATGAAGTCTAAAGGGCTGACTTAATCCATATTATGGTGAGTGTCTAATAAAGAAGAATCAAATCCAAATTAACTATATAGAGAATACGTCACATAATTTTGGATTGTTCACCATATGATAATATCCATTCATCTTCCAATTAGACCTTTATTCCATAATCAACAACTGATGTATATCCTCAAGTGCTTCTTTTTCCTTAGTGGCTACACAAGTCACAAAAAAGATAAAATTTGAAAATAATATGCACTTGAGATTCAGTTGTTACCACCCTTGCTACTATCTCCGAATATGATTTATACATTCATTATCGAGCACCCAACTTGATCCATTGAAGGCGTGATCCTGCAAAACAAGTTTAAGCTTCATATCTTGGTACCCAATTTGAATTGGGTCCTTTGAGATTAGTAGGAAGAGCCTTGAGTACCCACACAATCCTTATTGTAACCTTTCTCTTTGTGTAGGCACCCACATATACTTGACAACCATCTTACATGGTTTCAAGTCAATATTTAATCACATAGTAAAAGCTAGAGTTAAGAATAGGAGCCTTTTCTCATTTTCTTGATACATCATTGTGTTGCCTTCTTGATGATGAACCTAGCTTGACCTTGGGTGCACCTAGCTTATTAAGGTTAATCGCACAAGCATTCATATCATAAAGACAAGTTATGCATTTAATTTACAACTTAGTGATCCAATTCAATGTGAAGCATATGGATATCGATTGAAGTAGATTTCTAAGATATCAAAATATGGGGTTCCAAAATTTAGAGAGTATGGATCACTAATTGTACCTTTTACAGTATAAAAATCATATCCATGTTAGTGCATATGTATGAGATGAATATCAACAAAAAAGATTCTTGTGCACTTTTAGATTTAATTATAAGGGAATTTTAAACTGCATCAAGAGTAGCTATTAAAAAAACAAAGATTACAATCCATATGAATGAGATACAAATTTACCATTTTGGATTATCTTAGTATAGCTTACTCAAGGGGAACTTATTCTCTACGACACAAGATATATAATGTTCTCCCACTAGATATGTGCATCAAGTATTTGAATGACTTACCACATGCACTTTCAATTCAGTTAAGAGTCTCATGAGGAGTACATTACATATCATGGTCAAGGCATGACAAATTTGCAATGAATTAACTTATTCCTAAGAATACTTACCACCATATAGAACATACCATTTGTTATACCAATTTGACAGATCTTACTATCTGTGGTGGTGTCACCTTAGTATTCTTATTTTCATCATTTGTGGAGACTTCCTTCTTTGTTATCTCTTTTCCTTTTAAAACTAGTCGATAAAACACTTTGAAAAGAGGCATTAGTAGTACAAGGAAGTATTTAATGAATGATGATATCTATATATGAATGGCAAACAAATCATCATTTATGAGGCATAAAGGCATAAATTAAAATCCTTTTAAATTAATGCACATGGATGAGTGAATTAATAATATGCACCAATTTACAAATTTAAGCCAAAAGGAATTTAACCTTCATATTGGCATTTCTTTCCATAAATTAGATTATTACCAATTGAAAGAATGCCACTTGAAAAGAACTATTATTGGTCACATACCAAATGAAACAACTAGTTCCATACCTTTGCCTTGAGCATTCCTAATCTTTCTTTTAGGTGAAGATTAACCTTTAATGCTTGTGATTTTACCAAATGAAAGAGCACAATCTCTACTTATGAATTTCCATGAAATGGCTTAAAAGAGATTGCATTAGAAACACAAGCAATAGTTTCCTATTTAGAAACCTCTAGTATATGAATGACAAGAAGGTTACTAAAATAAGGAAACCTCATGATATGAACTAAATTGCCCTTACAAGCATCATGCATAACACCAAAATTAAATAAGGTGAAAAAACACGATTATTTAATTAAGTTTACATGGCAAGTTTAATTCATAGCATGGTGAGTGATTAATGTAGAAGACTCAAAACCAATTTAAATGAGAATGAATACATCACATAGTATTGGTTCGATCTTCTTTGAATGTTGAATGTCACACTCCATTTAAGAAACACATTCTCATGTTCTGAGACTACATAAACACTTAGATAGAAACATTAGTCTCACAAGTCTAGTCATATAGAGAATTCCCCTTTTGGTAAGTGCTTTAAGAATTTGAATTTCTTACTTAGCACTCTATTCATTTAAGAACATGGGATAATCCTCTTTATGTCTAGGTCATGGCAATAATACGATAATAAATTGGAAATATGCCACAAGATACATTCAACTAATTTAAAGCATGTAGATTGTCACAATATAAAAATATAAACTTGCAATCTACCATATGATTGGAACTTTTCCAGGACAAGGTAAAATATTTTAAGTTCATTCTCAAGTGCTTCATTTTTTCTATGTGGCTACAAAAGACACAAAGGAATATACTAATTAAAAGCAATGTGCACTTAAGATTAATTATTACCATCCTTTGGATATCACTTGGTTGTAGGCCTTTTGCTTGATTCCCACAAAGGTTAATCCTTATTCCCCTACAACACAAGTTCTTGCTAGAGATGAATATGAAGTTAGTGATATAACAACTCAATTCATCTTTGGGCCAATCTTAAAAGAATAGTCAATGTAAGATTGATAGCTTGAGATAAGGATTGAGTTAAACTGCTCAAGCACCCCAAAGCTTCATATTATCTCTAGGTACCTGCAAAACTTATTAAGTATATTTTGGTACCCATCTTATGATGGGTCCATCAAGGTTAGTCAATAAGGACTTAGGCACCCAAATAGCCTTGGTCCTAGAATGTGGTGAACTCATCACCTTTCTAGCACAAGAGTCAAATTTGGGTCTCCTAAGTATATTTGAATGTATTGACAGGTTAGGCTTAGGTGTTTTACCCTTTGGACAAACCTTGAATAGATGACCTCTTTTACGGCAATTGTAGCAAATGCGGTGCTTGTCCTTGCAATGCATTTGCCTTTTGCTTTCATCCTTCTTGATGGTCATCTTTCTTGATCGTGCAAGGTCTTGGTTCTTCATGCGGGGGCATGAACCAATTTCATGACCCTTCTCCTTGCATCCATAGCACCTCCTATCGCTTCTCTTTAATCTTTCTTTGTTGAAGCACATAGGTACATTGTTAGAGCAAATAATATAAGCATTAATTTTCTCACCTTGAGTCTTGCTCATGTCCTTCTTGGAAAGCTTGGTATTCTTTTGAAGGGGTTTTGTGCATGCTACTGTTGTCCCCTTCTCAACCTTTTTCACTATATTATCACGGTTATCTTGAGAAGGTTGAGCATGACACTTTCCCTTCAATTGAGTCAAGCTCCTTTTTAGCCTCTCATTTTCTTCCTTGAGCTCATTGTTTTCTTTTGCATAGGAAACATTACTTGTTCCTGAAAATTCTAGCTCAATGGAAGATTGGCTTTCTTGAGAGCAACATTTGTTAGCACATGATAATATAGTTTCTATTTGAGTACATGTGCATATGTGAGGTTGGTATGATTTCAAATTAGTTAACACAACCTCATGAGCCATTTCTAACATGATATGTGAATCCATAAATTTATTATGAGAGCATACAAGCATATCATGTTTTTCTTGCAAAGCTAGATTTTCATTATTTAGCTTTTCTATCATGTTATTGAGCATATTATTTTCTTTTTCTAATTGAGCAACACATGATAAAGCAATTGAAGTACTAGTTTGCTCAATTGAAATCTTTTCATACCTTTGGACCAAATCATCATGAGAGCACTTTAGCTTCTCATGCTCTTTGGTCAACTTCTCCAAGTCTTTGAATTTTTCGATGAGGATATCTTCTTGCTTATGAAGCATTTCCTTTTGTTCTTCCGCTCTTTTCATGAGTTTGAGCAAGCTCATCTGGTTCTTCTTGCTTAGTTGAGCGAAGAATTTTTGAAGATCATTCTCATCTTCACTATCACTTTCATGTTCATCATCATCCTCACTTTCGCTTTCACTATCACTCCCATTAGCGACAAAGCACATATGAGAAGTGGATTTGAAAGATGAACCTTGTGAAGAGGTGGATTCGTCGTTTGGTCTCCATCGATCATTTTCTTCTTCAATTTTGATCTTCACCTCATCTTCCTTCATTTTGAGGAACATCCTTTCGGCGATTCTCATAGCAAGATCTATTGCCCTAAGATCAACATCTACAACAAAAGATGAAGTCGAGGCAACCTCAACTTTTTCAAGCTTAGAAGCACTTTCGATTTTTAGTCCCCCCGACATGATCTTTTCCTCACATGGTTAAGCGTTAGAACGAGTATTATGCTTTGATACCAATTGAAAGTTGCCTAGAGGGGGGTGAATAGGCAAGTTAAAACTTTTTCAACAAAACTAGAAGCAAACTGGGTAAAACTGAATTGATCTCAAAATTCACCCAGTTAACTTTGGAAATGAGATGTTCTAAATGATCCACAGGGTTCAAAGTAGTAGATCTAAGAAGGGCACTTCTCAAAATCCACACACCAAAAAGATATAAACAAATCTTCCACGCAATGGTGAGAGAACGAAGAACACAAACAAACACAATGAGCAAGAACACAAGAGACACACGATTAATCCCGAGGTTCGGTCACACCACCAAGGTGCCCCTACTTCCTCGTTGAGGCGCCCACAAAGAGTCGGGTCTCTTTCAACCCTAATCCTTCCTTTGTCGACCACAAAGGTCAAGCCCACACAAATAATCTTTGCTCAAACGAGCGGGTAATACAAACTTTCTTGTGGTCTTCCACAAGATTTGGAGACTCACAAGAGACACCTAGTCGTCTAGGAGCTAGAAGCTCCAAGAGTAATGAATCCACAAAGAACTCGATGTAGTACCAAAGCTCGAATGAAGAAGAGCAAGAGATATTTGGAGATGAATCACAAAAACCGTAGGTCTCAAACTCACTCAAAGATTTCTCTCCAAAGATTTGAAATGAGAGAGGCAAGAGATGTGTGAGATAGAGTGGGAGGTGTTCTTCAAGTTTGAAATGGAGTTTGGGTCATGCTCTTGTGTGTGGGGAGAGAGGTAGGAGAGAGTATATATAGGTGGAGCTCAAAACTAGCCGTTGGGCAGTTTTTGGCTGTGGAGGACCGGTTGAACCGCCTAGGGTAGGCTGACAGTCAAACTGCAAAAACAGGTCCTGACACTGGTTGAACCGCCCCTAGGGCCGGTTCAACCGCCTGGGGGTCAGACTAACAGTCAGTCTGCCAGTCAGGAGGTCAGACCGGTCAGGTGACCCTGACACCGGTTGAACCTCCCCTAGGACCGGTTCAACCGGTTTTGACGAGTGAGGTCCGGGGAAAAAACCCTGGCTGAACTTTCCCTGGACACTGGTTGAACCTCTCTAGACCCCGGTTGAACTTGCCTTGGACCCCGATTGAACCTGCCTGGACCCCAGTTGAAGTTGAAGTTCAGCTGGAGTTGAGAAAGCTCAACTCAGCTGAAGTTCAGCTCAGCTGAAAAGCTCAGCTGCACCTGAAGAAGCTCAGCTTAGCTGAAGTTCGGCTCAGCTGAAAAGCTCAGCTGCAGTTTAAGAAGTTCAGCTGCTTTTCAATAAGAACACTCTAGGTTTCTCAAACCTAACCACGGTCAACCATAGAATTTTAAAGAGATTTTTGGTTTTCAAAAAATAGCTTTTGAATATAGAGGCTTGAGCTTTGGCAAACACCAACCTTCTTTTTAGATCCCCCATTATAGTACGACGATTCCTATACTAAAGTTAAATAAAATATAATTAAGTAAACTCCTTGAGTAATTGGCGTCTCATGTGTGATTTCTCCATGGCGTTGCTTCATAAGGATCACACACATCTTTGTCTCACCTTTTAAAGCAAACATAAATCAAACCCTATGACTTGTACCATATCACCATGTATGAGTTCAAATCATGGCTTCAAGTCACCTTACTGATGCATCAACATGTTATAACTCTTCATAGCTGATTAGTTCATCGACTTAGTGCAAGTACTCTCTTCTTCACCTTAGCCATGGTAACCTCGGTCCACAAGCCGTCGCTTGGCCTTCACCTTTGCTTAGTTCCTCGAAGCCCTTTCCTTGCTATCTTCACCCTATCAAGCCATTCTTGAGTCACATCCTATTGAGCATCCATTGAGAGAACCATTTCTTCAATATTGTGAACCTTGCTTGAATGTCTTTTAGATATAATTGTTAAGATCAATCAAGCTCTAGTTTGATTCTCATAGAAGCATATATGGACTGATAGTAATATGGTCAAGCCAATTCACGATTCCTCATATCTTATTCACTTTGGCTTGACCAATCCTCTTAATCACTTCATCATCTATTCTGATCATATGTATGTAGTGATTTCTCAGGTCTTGTCCATATATTCAAACCAATATAGAGATCATATTATATCCATTTGCATTGTCTCATTGGTTATTTAACCTCGTGTTGAATCTTTGTTCACTGATCATTATACACTATTCAAGTATGTTCATCATACTGAATTTCCTGTTTAACACTTAGCAAACTCGTTAGACCTTTAAATGTGTTGTTATCCAAATCACCAAAACTCACAAAAGGGATGAATGCACTTTCACCCATGCGAGGGCCAAGCACCTCGGTCGAGTAACTCTATAGAGAGTCGCAGGCCTTCTCCACGCGCAAGTGGTGCTCCGCTTCCGTCTCCTCTCGGACGCTCCCCACTGTCTCCACTATCGAGCTTCCGACCAAAACGTCGTGGGCCTCGTTCCCTCCGGTACACGGTGGCGGCCGTGACACAAACGCAGATGTCACGATCTCGCAAGACTCTCACCCCCACTCGGTACAATTACAACGACTCGTGCAAGAGCCGAGGGGTTGTGTGGTTTATCTAAACTCACTCAACTAACTAGGGTTCACCTAGAGCAAGCGCTAAAGCGGTCTAACTAATCTAAGCACTTCGCAAAGCACCTACGCTAATCATCGAGTGATTCTATTAAGCACTTGGGTGTATGAGCACTTGGGAATGTCTACTATATGCCTTGGTATGTTGCTTGGACTGCCACACCTTGTAATGCCCGCTTGGGGTGTAATTATAGCCCATAACACAAAACTAGCCGTTGGAGAAAAGCTGTGCTTTCTGCGGCACACCAGACAGTGCACTATTCATTGTCCGGTGTGCCTAGCCGTTGGTCTGACACTGCACTCGACCGTTGGGGCACAGTCTTTTTACACCGGACACTCCAGATGTCACACCGAACAGTCCGATGGTCTTCTCTCCACAGTGCCACTTGGAACTAGTCATTAGTGCTACTGTTCCTGGCGCACAGGACAGTCCGACGTGTGCCACCGGACAGTCTGGTGCTCCAGACCAGACAATCCACCGACAACACTTACTTTGTTTCTTAGACTTCACTTGATCTTCATAATGTCTTCTTTTGAGGTGTTGCTTTATTCAATGTCTTGGTCTAAGTAACTTTAGCATCCTGTGAACTACAAACACAAACACTAGCAAACACATTAGTCCACAGGTTATGTTGATCATCAAACACCAAAACTTATTTAGCCAAATGGCCCATGGTCTATTTGAGAGCACCTAGAGGGGGGGGGGGTGAATAGGTGATCCTGTGAAACTTGAAAACTTAAGCCACAAAACTTGGTTAATCGTTAGCACAATAATTGCCAAGTGGCTAGAGAGGAGTTAAAACACAATAACCACAAGAAATCAATCACAGAGATGACACAGTGGTTATCCCGTGGTTCGGCCAAGACCAACGCTTGCCTACTCCACGTTGTGGCGTCCCAACGGACGAGGGTTGCAATCAACCCCTCTCAAGCGGTCCAAAGACCCACTTGAATACCACGGTATTTTGCTTGCTTTTTCTCAATCCCGTTTGCGAGGAATCTCCACAACTTGGAGCCTCTCGCCCTTACACTTGAAATTCACAAAGAAGCACGGAGCAAGGGAGGGATTAGCAACGCACTCAAGACAATAAATCACAGCAACACTACGCACACAAGTCGCAACGAGAGCTCACAACACAACTCAAAGAGTTCACTACTCAACTAGAGCTCTAATTGCTATTTCAAAGAATCAAAGGCGCAGAATCGATGTCTTGGTGCTTAGGAATGTTGTAGGAATGCTTGGTGTGCTCCTCCATGCGCCTAGGGGTCCCTTTTATAGCCCCAAGGCAGCTAGGAGCCGTTGAGAGCAATCTGGGAAGGCTGATCTTGCCTTCTGTCGACTGGCGCACCGGACAGTCCGGTGCACATCGGACACTGTCCGGTGCCCGATTTCTTTCCTTAAACGGCGCAGCCGACCGTTGGCAGCCAGAGAGCCGTTGGCGCACCGGACATGTCCGGTGCACACCGGACAGTCCGGTGCCCCCTTTTAGCCGTTGGCTCGGCCACGTGTCCCGCGCAGATCGCGCGGCCGACCGTTAGCCCGGCCGACCGTTGGCTCACCGGACAGTCCGGTGAATTATAGCCGTACGTCGCCGGTGAATTCCCGAGAGCGGCCACTTAGCTCGAACCAGCCTGGCGCACCGGACACTGTCCGGTGCACCACCGGACAGTCCGGTGCTCCCAGACTGAGCAGATTCTTGGCTGCCCGAGTCAAGACATTTTCAATTGGATTTTTCCTGTTTCCAGCACTTAGACACAACACATTAGTCTTTAAAACAATGTACTAAGTCTGAGAAACATACCTTTATCCTTGATTTGTACTTTGTCCACCATTTTACACTTAGGCACTTGTGTTGGACACTAAATCACCAAAATACTTAGAAATGGCCCAAGGGCACATTTCCCTTTCAATCTCCCCCTTTTTGGTGATTTATGCCAACACAATAAAAAGAAAGTAGGACAAGTATAAAATCAATTCAACTAAGAACTCAAAGTTGTTTTGAATCAATTTTGACATATATGGATCACTTTATGCCACCACTTGGTTTGTTTTAATCAACCTCAAATTCCTATCTCCAAGTCAAACACACTAGTTAAAACATAAGGAGAGTCATTCCAAGAGAAATTGAGTCGAGATTCAAAAACTCCCCCTTTTTCCCATAATCAACATTTCTCCCCACAAGAGGCCAACTTTTGACATAAGAGATAACAAAAGAAAAACTCCCCCTTTTTCCCATAATCAACATTTCTCCCCACAAGAGGCCAACTTTTGACATAAGAGACAACAAAAGAGTTTTGACAAACCAAAAGCTCTAATCTACTATTTTCAAAATTTCTCAAGTGGTAGCTGATCCATCTATTGCTTTGGCCTTTATTTTCTCCCCCTTTGGCATCAAGCACCAAAACGGGACCAATCGTGGCCCAAGAACCCCATTGCCTCACCAAAATCTTCAATAAGAATACAAAGGCAATAAGGGTACATGAGATGAACTTGGAATAAGTTACCCTCTCATCGGAGTGCAGTGGAAGTCTTTCATGGTCCAAGTCCACCTTTTCCCTTTCAAACCTCCTTTGAGACTAAAACAAGCAAACTCAAGCACATGGTTAGTCTTAAAGGGTCAAGTTGTAGCACAACTCCCCCTAAATATGTGCATCACTTGCAACAAGGACTTGTGAGGTCCGGGGAGTGTTTGTACAACTTGAGCACCATAAGTAAGCAACAAAATGCATAAGGAACATGATCAAAAGCATAAACACATGTATGCTATAAATCAATCCAAGTTCCGCGAATCTAAGACATTTAGCTCACTACGCAACCTGCAAAAGGTCTTCTCATCTAGAGGCTTGGTAAAGATATCGGCTAGCTGATTCTCGGTGCTAACATGAAACACTTCGATATCTCCCTTTTGCTGGTGGTCTCTCAAAAAGTGATGTCGGATGTCTATGTGCTTTGTGCGGCTGTGCTCAACAGGATTTTCCGCCATGCGGATAGCACTCTCATTATCACATAGGAGTGGGACTTTGCTCAGATTGTAGCCAAAGTCCCTGAGGGTTTGCCTCATCCAAAGTAGTTGCGCGCAACACTGTCCTGCGGCAACATACTCGGCCTCAGCGGTGGATAGGGCAACAGAAGTTTGTTTCTTAGAGTTCCATGACACCAGGGACCTTCCTAAGAATTGGCACGTCCCCGATGTACTCTTCCTATCGACCTTACATCTAGCATAGTCGGAATCTGAATATCCAATCAGGTCAAAGGTAGACCCCTTTGGATACCAGAGCCCGAAGCAAGGCGTAGCAACTAAATATCTAAGGATTCGCTTCACTGCCACTAAGTGACACTCCTTAGGATCAGATTGAAATCTAGCACACATGCATACTCTAAGCATAATATCCGGTCTACTAGCACATAAGTAAAGTAATGACCCTATCATTGACCGGTATGCCTTTTGATCAACAGACTTACCTCCTTTGTTGAGGTCGGTGTGTCCGTCGGTCCCCATCGGAGTCTTTGCGGGCTTGGCTTCCTTCATCCCAAACCGCTTCAGCAAGTCTTGCGTGTACTTCGTTTGAGAGATGAAGGTGCCGTCCTTGAGTTGCTTCACTTGGAACCCAAGGAAGTAGTTCAACTCGCCCATCATTGACATCTCAAATTTCTGCGTCATCACCCTGCTAAACTCTTCACACGACTTTTTTATTAGTAGAACCAAATATTATGTCATCGACATAAATTTGGCACACAAAAAGATCACCGTCACAAGTCTTAGTAAAAAGAGTTGGATCGGGTTTCCCAACCTTGAAAGCATTAGCAATTAAAAAGTCTCTAAGGCATTCATACCATGCTCTTGGGGCTTGCTTAAGTCCATAGAGCGCCTTAGAGAGCTTACACACGTGGTCGGGGTACCGTTCATCCTCGAAGCCAGGGGGTTGCTCCACGTACACCTCCTCCTTGATTGGCCCGTTGAGGAAAGCGCTCTTTACATCCATTTGGAACAACCTGAAAGAATGGTGAGCGGCATATGCTAGCAAGATACGAATGGACTCTAGCCTAGCCACAGGAGCAAAAGTCTCCTCAAAGTCCAAACCTGCGACTTGGGCATAACCTTTTGCCACAAGTCGAGCCTTGTTCCTCGTCACCACCCCGTGCTCATCCTGTTTGTTGCGGAACACCCACTTGGTTCCCACAACATTTTGCTTGGGACGAGGCACCAGTGTCCAAACTTCATTGCGCTTGAAGTTGTTGAGCTCCTCTTGCATGGCCAACACCCAGTCCGAATCTAGCAAGGCTTCTTCTACCCTGAAAGGCTCAATAGAAGAGACAAAGGAGTAATGCTCACAAAAATTAACTAATCGAGATCGAGTAGTTACTCCCTTGCTAATATCACCCAGAATTTGGTCGACGGGATGATCCCTTTGAATCATCGCTCGAACTTGGGTTGGAGGTGCCGGTTGCGCTTCTTCCTCCATCACATGATCATCTTGTGCTCCCCCTTGATCACACGCCTCCTGTTGATGAACCTGTTCATCGTTTTGAGTTGGGGGATGCACCATAGTTGAGGAAGAAGGTTAATCTCGCTCATTTTGAACCTGTGGTCGCACCTCTCCAATCGCCATGGTGCGTATTGCGGCCGTTGGAACGTCTTCTTCATCTACATCATCAAGATCAACAACTTGCTCTCTTGGAGAGCCATTAGTCTCATCAAATACAACGTCGCTAGAGACTTCAACCAAACCCGATGATTTGTTGAAGACCCTATACGCCTTTGTATTTGAATCATAACCTAACAAAAACCCTTCTACAGCTTTGGGAGCAAACTTAGAATTTCTACCCTTCTTCACTAGAATGTAGCATTTGCTCCCAAATACACGAAAGTAAGATACGTTGGGTTTGTTACCGGTTAGAAGCTCATACGACGTCTTCTTGAGGAGGCAATGAAGGTAGACCCTGTTGATGGCGTGGCAAGCCGTGTTCACGGCTTCCGACCAAAAGCACTCAGGGGTCTTGAACTCTCCAAGCATCGTCCTCGCCATATCGATGAGCGTTCTGTTCTTTCTCTCTACCACACCATTTTGCTGAGGTGTGTAGGGAGCGGAGAACTCGTGCTTGATCCCTTCCTCCTCAAGAAACTCCTCCACTTGAAGGTTCTTGAACTCAGATCCATTGTCGCTCCTTATCTTCTTCACCTTGAGCTCAAACTCGTTTTGAGCTCTCCTTAGAAAGCGTTTGAGGGTTCCTTGGGTTTCAGACTTATCCTGTAAAAAGAATACCCAAGTGAAGCGGGAAAAGTCATCCACAATAACTAAACCATACTTACTTCCCCCTATGCTTAGATAGGCGACAGGTCCGAAGAGGTCCATATGTAGCAGCTCCAGGGGCCTTGATGTGGTCATCACATTCTTGCTGTGATGTGCTCCTCCCACCTGTTTACCTGCTTGACATGCTGCACAAGGTCTATCTTTTTCGAATTGCACGTTAGTCAAACCTATCACGTGTTCTCCCTTTAGAAGCTTGTGAAGGTTCTTCATCCCCACATGTGCTAAGCGGCGATGCCACAACCAGCCCATGCTAGTCTTAGCGATTAAGCATGCATCTAGACCGGCCTCCTCTTTTGCAAAATCAACTAAATAAAGTTTGCCGTCTAGTACACCCTTAAATGCTAGTGAACCATCACTTCTTCTAAAGACAGACACATCTACATTTGTAAATAGACAATTATATCCCATATTACATAATTGACTGACAGATAGTAAATTATATCCAAGAGACTCAACTAAAAACACATTAGAGATAGAGTGCTCATTGGATATTGCAATCTTGCCTAAACCTTTCACCTTGCCTTGGTTCCCATCACCGAAAATGATTGAATCTTGGGAATCCTTATTCTTGACGTAGGAGGTGAACATCTTCTTCTCCCCCGTCATATGGTTTGTGCATCCGCTGTCGATAATCCAGCTTGAGCCCCCGGATGCATAAACCTGCAAGGCAAATTTAGGCTTGGGTCTTAGGTACCCAACTCTTGTTGGGTCCTACAAGGTTAGTCACAATTTCCTTAGGGACCCAAATGCAAGCTTTATCAAAATCATTTTTGCTAGCCTTAAGTTGGGCATTAAGACTAGCCATTTCATCATTTAACTTAGCAATAGAAGCTATGTGTTCACTACAAGCATCAATATCAAAGTCTTTACATCTATTGCAAATAACAACATTTTCTACACAAGTTGTTGATTTACTAGCTATTTCTATCTTAGCATTCAAATCATCATTAATGCTCCTTAAGCTAGAAATTGTCTCATGGCAAGAAGATAATTCACAAGAAAGCATTTCATTTCTTTTAACTTCTAAAGCATGAGATTTTTGTGCTTCTACAAATTTGTCATGTTCTTCATACAACAAATCTTCTTGTTTTTCTAAAAGCTTATTCTTATCATTCAAGGCATCAATCAATTCATTAATTTTATCTACCTTGGTTCTATCTAGGCCCTTAAATAAACATGAATAATCTATTTCATCCTCATCACTAGATTCGTCCTCACTTGAAGAAGCATAAGTAGAGTTTCGATTACATACCTTCTTCTCCCTTGCCATAAGGCATGTGTGACGCTCATTGGGGAAGAGGGATGACTTGTTGAAGGCGGTGGCGGCAAGTCCTTCATTGTCGGAGTCGGAGGAGGAGCAATCCGAGTCCCACTCCTTTCCTAGATGTGCCTCGCCCTTGGCCTTCTTGTAATTTTTCTTCTTTTCCCTCTTGCTCCCGTGTTCCTGGCCACTTTCATTATCGGGACAGTTAGCAATAAAATGACCAATCTTACCGCATTTGAAGCATGAGCGCTTCCCCTTGGCTTTGGTCTTGCTTGGCTGTCCCTTGCGACCCTTAAGCGCCGTCTTGAATCTCTTGATGATGAGGGCCATCTCTTCATCATTAAGTCCGGCGGCCTCAATTTGTGCTACCTTGCTGGGTAACGCCTCCTTGCTCCTTGTTGCCTTGAGAGCAACGGGTTGAGGCTCATTGATTGGACCGTTTAGAGCGTCGTCCACGTACCTCGCTTCCTTGATCATCATTCGCCCGCTTACGAATTTTCCAAGGACTTCTTTGGGCGACATTTTGGTGTACCTGGGATTCTCACGAATGTTATTCACCAAGTGAGGATCAAGAACGGTAAAGGACCTTAGCATCAATCGGACGACGTCGTGGTCCGTCCATCGCGTGCTTCCGTAGCTCCTTATTTTGTTGATAAGGGTCTTGAGCCGGTTGTATGTTTGTGTCGGCTCCTCGCCCCTTATCATCGCGAATCGTCCAAGCTCGCCCTCCACCAACTCCATCTTGGTGAGCAAGGTGACGTCGTTTCCCTCATGTGAAATCTTGAGGGTGTCCCAGATTTGCTTGGCGTTATCCAAGCCGCTCACTTTGTGATATTCATCCCTGCACAATGAAGCTAGAAGAACAGTAGTAGCTTGTGCATTCTTATGAATTTGCTCATTAATGAACATGTGACTATCCGTACTATCAAAGTGCATTCCACTCTCTACAATCTCCCATATACTAGGATGGAGAGAGAACAAGTGACTACACATTTTGTGACTCCAAAATCCGTAGTCTTCTCCATCAAAATGAGGAGGTTTACCAAGTGGAATAGATAATAAATGAGCATTTGTACTTTGAGGAATACGAGAGTAATCAAAGGAAAAGTTCGAATTGACCGTTTTCTTTTTCTCGTAGTCGTCGTCGTCCTTTTGGGAAGAGGAAGATTCATCGCTGTCGTAGTAGACGATCTCCTTGATGCGCCTTGTCTTCTTCTTCTTCCCGTCTTTGCGCTTGTGGCCTGAGCCCGAGTCGGTAGGCTTGTCATCCTTCGTCTCGTTGAAGATAGACTCCTTCTCGTTGTTGTTGACCACCATCCCCTTTCCCTTAGGATCCATCTCTTCAAGCGATTAGTCCCTTCTTGAAGAGAACGGCTCCGATACCAATTGAGAGCACCTAGAGGGGGGGGGGGTGAATAGGTGATCCTGTGAAACTTGAAAACTTAAGCCACAAAACTTGGTTAATCGTTAGCACAATAATTGCCAAGTGGCTAGAGAGGAGTTAAAACACAATAACCACAAGAAATCAATCACAGAGATGACACAGTGGTTATCCCGTGGTTCGGCCAAGACCAACGCTTGCCTACTCCACGTTGTGGCGTCCCAACGGACGAGGGTTGCAATCAACCCCTCTCAAGCGGTCCAAAGACCCACTTGAATACCACGGTGTTTTGCTTGCTTTTTCTCAATCCCGTTTGCGAGGAATCTCCACAACTTGGAGCCTCTCGCCCTTACACTTGAAATTCACAAAGAAGCACGGAGCAAGGGAGGGATTAGCAACGCACTCAAGACAATAAATCACAGCAACACTACGCACACAAGTCGCAACGAGAGCTCACAACACAACTCAAAGAGTTCACTACTCAACTAGAGCTCTAATTGCTATTTCAAAGAATCAAAGGCGCAGAATCGATGTCATGGTGCTTAGGAATGTTGTAGGAATGCTTGGTGTGCTCCTCCATGCGCCTAGGGGTCCCTTTTATAGCCCCAAGGCAGCTAGGAGCCGTTGAGGGCAATCTGGGAAGGTTGATCTTGCCTTCTGTCGACTGGCGCACCGGACAGTCCGGTGCACATCGGACACTGTCCGGTGCCCGATTTCTTTCCTTAAACGGCGCAGCCGACCGTTGGCAGCCAGAGAGCCGTTGGCGCACCGGACATGTCCGGTGCACACCGGACAGTCCGGTGCCCCCTTCTAGCCGTTGGCTCGGCCACGTGTCCCGCGCAGATCGCGCGGCCGACCGTTGGCCCGACCGACCGTTGGCTCACCGGACAGTCCGGTGCACACCGGACAGTCCGGTGAATTATAGCCGTACGTCGCCGGTGAATTCCCGAGAGCGGCCACTTAGCTCGAACCAGCCTGGCGCACCGGACACTGTCCGGTGCACCACCGGACAGTCCGGTGCTCCCAGACTGAGCAGATTCTTGGCTGCCCGAGTCAAGACATTTTCAATTGGATGTTTCCTGTTTCCAGCACTTAGACACAACACATTAGTCTTTAAAACAATGTACTAAGTCTGAGAAACATACCTTTATCCTTGATTTGTACTTTGTCCACCATTTTACACTTAGGCACTTGTGTTGGACACTAAATCACCAAAATACTTAGAAATGGCCCAAGGGCACATTTCCCTTTCACTATTTTCCTTACAATCTCCCAATTTTTGGTGATTGATGACAACACAACCAAAGCAAGCAAATATAACAAAACATTTGAATGAAATATGCAATCTACTTGCTAGGATGCATGTTTGTCCCCACAGTGTGATATTATGGAATTAAGCCTCCCCCTAACTCCATAATTCACTTACTTCCTATTTTAGACCAAAGAGCCAAAACCACTTGAAGGATCAAAAATTTAATTTGGTGGTGTTTGACGTTTGATATAATTTTCATTGCTTTGGTCCCTAAACTTCTCCCCCTTTGGCATCAACCACCGAAAAGGAAGACATTAAAAGTATGTAGGAAGCAAATAAGGACTTGCCCTCATAAAAGATTAAAACCAATTGAAGACCTTGACATTATAACTCCCCTTAAATGAGTGTTCTCCTTTAGAAAGAATTTTCTCCCCATTAGAAACGAAGAAATATTCCCCCTGACAGAGATCTTCTATTTAGGAAAAAGCATGTGAAAATAGAGGTGCAAGACATGGTTTGATGAGACTAACTTTTCTTATGCATAGGTAACGGAATATGATTTAACCACTTATGCATGTATAGCAACATGGGAAGTATAAGATATGAAATATAGTCTAACCAAATATTGGAGAAGACATGTAAATGATGCCAAATGTAGTCTCAGAATTACCAATTGAAAATCAATGGCGGACCATTTGCAAACAAATGGTAGGCTTGTGAGACATAAGGACTCTTGCAGATTTGCAGTGGAAGCTTGTTGTCTTTCTCCGGTGACTTCATTTTCCTTACAATGAGACTACTACGTGAAATAGACTCGAAAAAGGTATTAGTCTCAAAGTCTTAGATTATAAAGTAACCTCACCCTGAAAGTGTGCATACAAGTTTTGAATACTTGTAGGAGGCATGCACTTTGATTTGATATCAAGAGGGGCAAATTATCTATAATCTAAGCTTTGGCATATATAAGTTAAATGGTACCAATTGTAGGATATATGTTTTTAAAGCATTAGTGTCATTACTTAGGGATATTAAATAAGCTATGTGTCGTGCTTAATTAAACATTTTAAACCATGTAGGTTTGCTTAAGATTGAAAACAAGCAATCCTACCATGTGATTTATCTAGTATGCATGCATTGTTAATCTAAAATAAGTACCAAATGAAATACTAGGTAGGTAAAACTTGATACAAGAAAATAGATACGCATATCTAAAAGCAAGAAATACAATAAATCTAGTTACCTTAGTCATGGGTGAGGAAATTTAGTTCCAAAATATTCTCTAACCCACTTGTCAATAAGCTTGATCCAATATGATGTATCCCATGATATACATCCCATTTTTGCCAAGTTTCCAAATTCCCGTTGTCCTTCGGACTCCTCACTTCCCTTTCGGAGTCCAAACCTTCTTGGTGATTTTTATGGTTGAAATTATTTCCATTGGCACCCAGATGCGTTTGGGCCCTTTCCCTTTGTTGGCTTTGATTGCTATCACCTTTCCATTCTTTTTCTTCTTGATCAAATATGGTGTAGCAGCCCTTTTATCCACCTTTTTGATGTAGGTGTTGGAGATTTTGTTTGTTGGCTTTTCCTTGAGCTTTTGCCTTTGCTTATCCCCGATCATCGCCTTGCATTGGAAAGACTTGTGGCCTTCTTTGTGACATAGCCTACAAATCACAGATTCGCCATCCACAGGCTTGTTCACTCCCGCAATGGTGTTATCCTGTGGAGATCGGATTTGTTTGGCTTTGCCTTTCTTGTTATGCAAGGCTTTTTCAAGGCGAGCCACTTCTTGCTTTAATTGCTAATTTTTCATTGCAATCTCGTCCGAACAAGTTTCTATAATAACGTTCTTAACAAGAACTTGATTGCATGGGTTAGAATCATCAATTAAATCAAAGCAGAAAGTAGAAGCAACTTTCTTAATAATTTCAAGTATTTCAATCAAAGATACTTCTGGGGTGCTACCAATGTTTTGTAGCTTAGTAGTTAGCTCATTATTGTGTATGCTAAGAATTTCCATGTTCCCTAGCAAATTTTCAATAGCTTCTTAGGAGCTAGCTAACTTAGCCTTAAGTTTTTTATTCTTTTTAATAAGACCATCATTGGTAGCACTAGACTCTAATTGCTCAATTTTAGTTGATAGCTCACAATTTAAATTTGCAAATGCTTCAAATTTTTCTAGCAAACCTTTATAATCATTTTGAGAGCTAATCAACTTGTTTTTCAAGGTTTTAAGTTGAGCTTTTTGTTTAGTGCATACATCCTAGAAAAATTTAATGGCTTCCGCAAGCTCATCTACGGAGGGATTTCCCTCACCTTCATCATCACTACTACTTTCATCACTAGAGGATGGAATACTTATTTTACCTCTTGCCATAAGGCACTTGCGTGATGACCGTGATGAGGACCGGTGGTTGCGCATCCTTGGAGGTTCTTCTTCGCTTGAAGAATCGTCCCAAGTTTTGACACTTGTTAGCGCCTTGCCTTTGCTCCTCTCATTTTTGGGTTCGGCCATAGTTGGACAGCTGTCCCTGAAGTGGCCCTTCTCCCCGCATGCGAAGCATCCTCTTTTTCTTTGCTTTTTTTGTCAATGTTAAAGAGAAGATCCTCTACCTGCAGAGGCACACCCATTAGATTAATTTTGTGGATAATCCCCATTACCTTTCCAACACGTCAGATTGTTTCTTCATCCTCGGAGGATGATGTTGATGGTTGATTATCTTCTTCATCATCACTTTCTTCTTCTTCCTCTTCTTCACTTGAGGAACTTGGAGTGGGAGCCTTCTTTTTACTCTTCCTTTCATCACATGTAAAAGCATATGGCCTTGAGAAAGTTGGCTCCTCTCCCCAACACATTTTTCACGACATTTCAAAGGCCGCGATTTTCCCAATCATGATGGTCGGGGTCATTGTACTCAAGTCCTACATGTTGTTAAAAATGGTGATGATGCTCTCATATCTTTGTTGTGGTAGCAGGGAGATAATCTTCCTCACAATGTCCGCATCACCTAGCTTATTTATGCCAATAGAGTTGAGCTCATTAATGATTAGATTCAAACAAGAATACATATCTCTAACAAGCTCATTGTCTTTCATAGCAAAAGAACTATACTTATTTAAGACTAGGCAATGTTTGTGCTCACAGACATTGGATGTGCCGTTATGGAGCTCATGCAATTTTAGCCAAATCTCATTAGAAGTTTTCAAAGTAAAAACTTGGTTGAAAATATCAGTGTTAAGAGATTCATACAAGCAATTTTTGGCTCTAGCATTTAAATGAATTTCTTTTTCCTCACTCGTGGTGGGTTTCTCGGGATTCTTGGATGGTTTCATCTCGGCATGAGTGACTCTCCAAACACCTAGATCAACGGCCTCTAGGTAACAAACCATTCTAGCACTATAATATGGGAAGTTCGTGCCGTCGAAGTGTGGTGGCCTATGGGTATCCATCCCCTTTCTCTTAGAAGCGTCGGCTCTTTTAGTGGTGAAGCTAAACGTTTCAAATGAGCCAAACCAGGCTTTGATACCAATTGAAAGAAACTTGTGACACCTAAGAGGGAGGGGGTGAGTTAGGACTTCTAAAACTTCTTCTAAATGTGGCCACAAATAAAACCCTAGAGCAAAACCTATGAAATTAATCAAACTAGAATGTGCAAACTAGGTTTTGTCTAAGTGTTTGCTATCTCTACCGCAATGACTAAGTTTCAATCTACAACAATATAAGTATAAAGACAAGATTGAAACTTAAATGCTTAATATAAATGTGGAAGCTAAAGAGCGAGGTAGAGATGCAAACTCTCGTGGATGACGCTGGTATTTTTACCGAGGTATCCGGAACCACGCAAGGTCTCGACTAATCCTCGTTGGTGCCCCTACGCAAAGGGAGGCCCATGTGAGGGCCAAGCACCTCGGTCGAGTAACTCCATAGAGAGCCACGGGCCTTCTCCACGTGCAAGTGGTGCTCCGCTTCTGGCTCCTCTCAGACACTCTCCGGCGTCTCCACTATCAAGCTTCCGGCCGAAACGTCACGGGCCTTGTTCCCTCCAGTACACGGTGGCGGTCGTGACACAAACGCAGTTGTCACAGTCTCGCAAGACTCTCGCCCCCACTCGATACAATTACAATGGCTGACGCAAGAGTCGAGGGGTTGTGTGGTTTATCTAAACTCACTCAACTAACTAGGGTTCACCTAGAGCAAGCGCTAAAGAGGTCTAACTAACCTAAGCACTTCGCAAAGCACCTATGCTAATCACCGGGTTATTCTATTAAGCACTTGGGTGTATGAGCACTTGGGAACGTCTACTATATGCCTTGGTATGTTGCTTGGGCTCCCACACCTTGGAATGGTCGGTTGGGGTGTATTTATAGCCCCCAACACAAAACTAGTCATTAGAGAAAAGTTGTGCTGTCTGCGACACACCGGACAGTCTGGTGGTGCACCGGACAGTGCACTGTTCACTGTCCGGTGCGCCTAGCTGTTGGCCTAACACTGTAGCCGACCGTTGGCGTGCAGGCTTTTTACAACGAACACTCCGGATGTCACACCGAACAGTCCGATGGTCTTCTCTCCATAGTGCCACTTGGAACTAACCGTTAGGGCTATTGTTCCTGGTGCACCAGACAGTCCAGTGCTCCAGACCAGACAATCCACCGACAACACTTCCTTTGTTTCTTGGACTTCACTTGATCTTCATAATGTCTTCTTTTGAGGTGTTGCTTTCCTCAATGTCTTGGTCCAAGTAACTTTAGCATACTATGAACTACAAACACAAACACTAGCAAACACATTAGTCCACAGGTTATGTTGATCATCAAACCCCAAAACTTATTTAGCCAAATGGCTCGGGGTCCATTTTCCTTACAATCTATCAGTAGAGCAACTTGCCAAAACAAAACATTATGCTAAGGAGCTGAAATACCCCCGAGGGTCTTTGGTATACGGAGGGAACGACGAGGATGACTTCTTTTACTGTCTACTAGACAACAAGAAAATTAATGTTTGCCGAGAGATGATGGATAACATGGGGTATCCAAAGCTTGAGGTTGGTATGTCTGCGATGACGAAGGATCAACTTGCAAATATCCTCGCCTACAACAGCTTGAAGGTTTGTACATTTTGGATTCGGATCTGATAATTTTTTATGGTGAACTATTTTTGTGGTAATTCTTACTGTTATTATTTATCCATTGTTTGTTTGGCAGGGTCTAATTCTTAGTAAAGCTCTAAAAGCTCAAAAAGATGCACAAGATGAAAGCTACCAGATGGCAATTGGAACCTTCGATCGGAGGTTATAACTTTGAGGAACGAAACTCTTGAAAAGGATAAGATTCTGGCCTCTGTGGTCAAAAGGCTAAAATCTAGCGAAGCTAAGCTGTCTACTCAAGCACAACCGCATAGATCTGAAGTACAAGAATTAGAAAAGAAACTTGGCAAAATAAGTGAAAATTTCAATGTGGAGCTAACAGAACGTGAGATATCTGATATAGAACGATTGAGAGTACATAAAAATGTTTAAGAGCTTCGTAAAGCTAAATAGGAATGCTACATAATGTGCCAAGAATTTGAAGAGTAGCTTTTCTAAAGTTGGTGTGTTTTCCTCAGAGTAGAACTTTATCTGTGGTGATCCTGATGGGGTTATCCGGTGGATTAACGGTGAAGCCGAAGCTTTTGAAGAGATTCTCAGTGACAGAGGAGATTTTTGTGCCTTCACCGGTGCCCGTGGGGCCATGTCGGTTCTTGAAAAGGTCAGATGAGAACATGCCAAGGCTGTGATTTAGCCAGAATTCTCGCTTTCAGCCGACGATATAAAAAACCCTTCGACTGAAGCCACTGCACTAAGCGAAAAATTCTATTCCGAAGTATGGCTGAAGGGTGGATGAGAGAAAGATGACGAAGCTATTAGAAAGAATGAGAAAGAGTCTCATGACGCCTTGGAAGAGGTTAGAAGAACTGAAGGAGCTGCTAAACGTGCTAGACTTATAGGTATCTTTCATGATTTACCTTCGTAAATTATTTTAGCTTCGGTAGTAACAAACACTTGTATTTTGGTACAACTGAGCTTTCTTCTCCTTCTCCTCCAGAGCCATATGACCCTGAAGCTAATCCATCTCTAAAGGGGGCGCTCGATGTAATTAGTATTGATAATGAAGCCGTTGATGAAGCTGTCAATAGATTACTGAACGAAGCTGTCGATAAAGTTTTAAAAGAGGATGCCTAGAGCTTATTTGTTAAGACTTTAGATTCTCTGTATACAATTTTGCTTTTGTAAGAAACATTTATCAACTATTTGTATATTTAATGATGTAATATATTTCTTTGTGAGGCGTGAAATCTTCATACGTACCGTTTTTTGAGCTGTAGGCAAAAAACACCTTCTCTTCTTTTTACGCTTCATAAAGAAAGAAAGGAATCCCCTTTCTTTGTCGAAGCAACTCTGAAGCTCTCGCCGTAAATATTGCATAAGAATAACATTGTCGAAGGTATAAACTTCGTATGACAATACCTCTGTCAAAAGCATGGATCTTGCTTTATTGACATGTTCTTTCATGAGTCTTTGTCGAAGCTGGACTTAACCTCATGGGTGTATGTTTGAAGGAACAATTTTCCTTCTTTTTTTGTTTGTGATGATGCAAGATGATGTATGGTGCGATGTTATGCAATATGATGTGATGGTATGATGCAAATGACGTTGATGCACAAAAGATAAAAATAAGACTCTGCATCCCCTTAGGAACGACTTTGGAGTTAAGCTCTGCATCCCCTTAGGAACGACTTTGGAGATTCTTGACCTTTTACTTAGGTGGTATTTTAGCTCTGCATTCCCTTAGGAATGACTTTGGAGCTAATCTCTACATCCCCTTAGAAACGACTTTGGAGCTTCTTCACCTTTTACTTAGGTGGTATTTCAGCTCTGCATTCCCTTAAGAACGACTTTGGAGCTTCTTCACCTTTTACTTAGGTGGTATATTAGCTCTGCATTCCCTTAGGAACGACTTTGGAGCTTCATCACCCTTCCTATTACACTCGATGATGTAACCCGAGATTCATTACAACTGGCCAAAGGTTGAACATTCTTATATTGTCTTCGGGGAAAAAATTATAAAGACAGAAAAGTAAAGAGTACATTATTTATGAAAATTTTCTGATCGAGTCCCTGTATTGCTTCAATAAATGTGCCTTGACTTGGGTACAATATTGTTGATTATGCGAGCTTCGAACTTTTCACGTGTATCACGTTGTTGCTGCGCTTGGCGGTGCCCTTCTGGCTACTCATTGTGAGTCAAGGTTGGTGCCATAGGTGGTGGTGGTGGTAGTGGGGCCCATGCAGCTTGAGAGTGACTTGCCGAAGCAACTGATGCTGTGGGCTGCTGGTTACCCACATACTCGGGAATGTATGGAGAATAGCATGAAGCAGTGTGCAGGACCTGCTTGGGCTCATTCTGTCGTGCTTCGGCTTCAGCTATTTCTTTTTGCTTCTGGATCGTGACTTGACACGTCCTTGTTGTATGTCCCTTATCTTCGCCACAGAATAAACAGAACAACCTTCTGGGATGGGAACTGAACCTTCCTCCTAAGCTTCTTCCACCTCTGCCTCTTGGAGCTAGTGACCTGTAAGAACTTTGTTGCGTCCCTGTAGACTGAGAGCTTTGCCGATGGCCTTGAGCGTGGTTTCCCCTATCGTCGCTTGAGCTGGGATTATGGATTGTTCTGACATGCCTAGGGTGGAGACTTACTCCGAAGCCCCTAGTCATCTCGAACTATCTGTAAGCCTCTTCTCTTCTCTGCCAAAAGTCATTATAGGCCCTGATGTACTCGTCCATCTTCTGCAGAAGCTTTTCCAAAGTTTGTGGTGGCTTCCTGGCAAATATTACGCCGTCGGTCCTAGTCAGAGCCCTTTGATCATAGCTTCGATGACAATCTCATTTGACACCATTGGTGCCTAGGCCCTAAGCCGCAGAAACCTTCGGACATATGCTTGCAAATATTCTTCATGATCCTGCGTGCACTGGAACAAGGCTTGGGCAATTACTGGCTTGGTCTTAAAACCCTGAAAGCTGGTTACCAACATGTTCTTTAGCTTTTCCACGATGTGATCATTCTTGGGCGAAGGGAAGAATACCACATCTGAGCCACGCTCCTGACTACCATGACGAAGAATTTCGCCATGATAGTCGTGTTGCCACCATATGATTATATGGTTGCCTCGTAGCTCATAAGAAACTGCTTCAAATCAGAATGCCCTTCATACATGGGAAGCTGTGGTGGTTTGTAGGATGGTGGCCATGGGGTAGCCTGCAATTCTGCTGCTAGAGGAGAAGCATCATCAAAAGCAAAGTTACCATGATGAAAGTCATCATACCATTCGTCATCATTGCTTGGACTTTCATGATGAAGCTCACTCTGTTGTGGCCTTCGTCCTTGATCATCTTGCATGATATGACGCATTTCTTCGGCAGCTTCATCAATTTTTCTTTGAAGTTTGGCTAGTCGAAGCATCTTTTCTCTTTCTCTGCACTGGCTGGTGTATAGCCTCCAAGTCTCTGATCTCTTGGTCCAGCTCTTCCTCCTATGGCGTTGGTCTGGTAGCCTTCCTTTTATAGTTCTAGGCTTCTCTCAGAGAGAGCCCCTCTTGGTTAGTGTCCAGCGACTGAACGCAACCCCTCACGCTATTGCCTTCTTCGGCGGCATGTCGAATGTGGTTGCTCGAGCTATTGCCGAAAATGATCGTTTGAGTTCACCGGAGGTGGGCACCAATGTTGGCCACTTGTTCTCAAATGCTATGAATCAAGAACAAAGCAACACAATTGTTAAAGATTAGGGATCTTCATCCTCCAAAGCATTATTTCCTTTTGGATATAATGATCTTCAGACGAAGGTCGTGAAGGACACACCTTCATCATCCATGAGAATAAGAGTACATAAAGATAATAAATGTAATCTATTCATTCATACACGTATGTATTTCATAATATACACATGAACATTAACAAAGTTTACATTACATTGATACCTTCGACTTGTTCGAAGGTGTTGACGCGAGAGCAGTTACAATCCAGCGTGAATAGTACGGTGATACTGTTCACCTATTTATAGGCACAGGACGCAGCCTGGGTAAAATTACATTTATAACCCTAATATGCACACATGATCATAACACAAACTACCAGGGATTGACTAGTCTTTTCTTCCTTGGCCCGACACCATGTTTTAACCTTCGTCATCACTTTAAGTTGAAGTTATTAATCTTCGATGGTAACTTCGACAATCGTTGTTATAGCTGTCAGATAGTATCTTCATCTCGAGGACCTTCGGCGGAGGAGAAGACCTCTAACAACTTTCATTATGTATCTTTGTTTATGACGAAGCTCCTGTAATAATCAATATTATACTAGAAACAAATGGTTAGTTGTGTTTTTGAGGACCTTCGAAAGAGGAAGGCCCCCAACAAACTCTAATCAGAAAGACAAATATTTTATAGTTTCCATAAATACATAACAAAGTGGCATAATGCCTAAGTTTTATGAGTTTTATGATATTAAAATTCACAAACAATACTTCGTCATTTATATTATCTATAGTAATTACAACTTTTGTTTTCTCTTATTCATTCATTTGAACACAACAAAAGTCTGTAACTTGTATAAAGTATACGTTAGATGTATCACATATTATATAAAAATGGTAAAAACGGTATCATCACGACTCAGAAACGAAAAATACAAAAATGTTCGAAAAACTAGCTAAATCACTTTCGTATCGTTTCTTATCCGTTCCTAAACAATTCAAAAACGAGCAAAAAACGATATTTGATACGGGACGGTACGGGATTTTCCTGTCTCGTTTTCATCCAATGTGAGAATATCTTACGCAGCTTACTCATCTTTATCCCTAATTTTACAAACAATATTAAATGAATAAACTGCTGAAATCGTATGAAGAAAAGTCAAACAAACAATTTAGCCCCGTTTTACATGCCTTTGGCTTGAAAATATAGTTTTGTCTATGTTAAAGGAGTTTTTCATTTGAGGGATCAAAAATATTAAAAACCATTTAGTAAAATAACTTTTAAACTGATTTAAAAAACTCAAATATATGACCCTTGGCATGTCGTCGCACCCCCATGATAGTCGTATTGCTCTTTTCTAGCCACGTGTGCGCTCCCTCTCGTGAGATCTAGCCTCCAACTCCAATCATGCTCCCTCTCCATCATGAGCGCATCCTCCGCCCTAGCCTCGCCTTGCCTTCCTCGCTTGAGCGCTTCGACAACATCACCCTCTCTCACTGGCCTTGAGCTCCTACAAGCCCGCACAAGTCCCTCTATCATCAATTAGACACACGCCTTCAAAGACACGTGGCCAGAGGCCAAGTCCTCAGTGAAGCCAGTGGCCATGGTAAGGAGTGCGAGGTGAACACAGATAGGGGAGGGACACTTTGTGAAATGTAGGTAAGCCAAATTCAGTTGAGCCAATAGTTTTGCTTTACTGTTCTAGTAAAAACGAGACAAAGTGCTTTTGAGGAAAAGCCATTTTAAAAATATCAATTGGTATGGCTTTTGTGAAAAATAATGAAGCTAGAGCAGAAGCCGTCTCACAGAAGCCCTACCAAAGAAGGCCTCATTATGTGCACTAATTCTCGAGCAATTTGAAGCTATTTTGAGTAAAACAAATATTTTTTTAAAAATAGTTACCCTTTAAAATATGATTTCATAAAAAAGGTATATAATAAAGATGAAAATAATAGCTTTTTAAACTTCAACTTGCTCCAATGAATCTTGTGTCGGATTTTATGATAGAGTATTTATCGTCGCTTGAACCGGTTGAAGGTTGTCTGGCAGCCGACACACGAGGAACTAGGAGGTGCGCTTCTACTACGATCGTTCCTCTAGAACACGACTCTGTAAATAGGGGTTCTAGACGTGCCACCTGGCTTAACGTGTAGCCAGTAAGGATGTGCTAGTGCTAGTGTACCGCTCTGCAGATACACAATGATAAGTTAAACGTTAAATTCTAGTCAGAACACTCAGATTGGCCTGTGTTGGTTATCAATGTAATATAAATTCTGTTAATGTTCATGTGTATATTAAGAGATACATAAATGAATGAACGAATGGATTACATATATTATTTCTATGTATTCTTGTCCTCGTAAATGATGAAGGTGTGTCCTTTATGACCTTCGTCTGAAGATCATTATATCCAAAAGGAGATAATGCTTTGAAGGACTAAGGTCTTTAACCTTTAACAATTGTGTTGCCTTGTTCTTGATTCATAGTATTTGAGAACAAGTGACCAACATTGGCGCCCACCTCCGGTGAACTCAAACGACCACCTTCGGCCACATCTCAAGCACGCACCTTTGTCATGCCACTGAAGAAAGCAATAGCACCAGGGGCTGCCCTTCAGCCGCTGGACGTCAACCAAGTGGGGCTCTCTCTAAGAGAAGCCCGAAACCAGAAAAGGAAGGCCACCAGCCCAATACCACAAGAGGAGGAGCTGGACCAAGAGATCAGAGTCTTGAAGGCTATACACCAGCAAGTGCAGAGAAAGAGAGAAAATGCTTCGACTAGCTGAACTTCAAAGGAAGATTGATGAAGCTGTCGAACAAATGTGTCATATCACGCAAGATTACCAATGACGAAGGCCACAACAGAGAGAGCTTCGTCAAGAAAGTCCAAGCAATGATGATGAATGGTATGATGACTTTTATCATGGCAACTTTGCTTTTGATGATGCTTCTCCTCTAGCAGTAGAATTGTAGGCTACCCCATGGCCACGATCCTACAAACCACCGCATCTTCCCATGTATGATGGGCATTCTGATCCGAAGCAGTTTTTATGAGCTACGAGGCAACCAAATCATCATATGGTGGCAACACAGCTGTCATGGCGAAATCCTTCTTCATGGCAGTCAAGAGCGTGGCTCAGACATGGTATTCTTCCCTTCGCCCAGGAACGATCACGTCATGGCAAAAGCTGAAGGACATGCTGGTAACCAACTTTTAGGGTTTCCAGACGAAGCCAGTAACTGCCCAAGCCTTGTTCCAGTGCACGCAAGACCATGAAGAATACTTGCAAGCATATGTCTAAAGGTTTTTGTGACTCAGGGCCTAGGCACCAACGATGCCAAATGAGATTGTTATCGAGGCTATGATCAAAGGGCTCCAACCAGGACCAACGACGCAGTATTTTGCTAGGAAGCCACCACAAACTTTGGAAAAGCTTCTACAGAAGATGGACGAGTACATCAGGACCGACAATGACTTTCGACAGAGAAGGGAAGAGGGCTACAAATACTCCAAGATGACTAGGGGCTTCAGAGGAAGGCTCCACCCGAGGCATGCCAGAACAATCCATAATCCCAGCTTAAGCGACGATAGGGGAAACCATGCTCAAGGCCATCAGCAAAGCTCCCAGTCTTCAGGGACGCAACAAAGTTCTTTCAGACCACCAGCTCCAAGAGGTAGAGGAGGAAGAAGCTTCGGAGGAAGGTTCAGTTCCCAACCCAGAAGGCTGTTCTGTTTATTCTGTGGCGAAGATAAGGGACATACAACAAGGATGTGCCAAGTCACGATCCAGAAGCAAAAAGAAATAGCTGAAGCCGAAGCACAATGGAATTAGCCGAAGCAGGTCATGCACACTGTTTCGTGCTATTCTCCATACATTCTCGAGTATGTGGGCAACCAGCAGCCCACAACATCAGTTGCTTCGACAAGTCACTCTCAAGCTTCATGGGCTCCGCTACCACCACCACCACCTATGGCACCAACCTTGTCTCATAATAAGCAGCCAGAAGGGCACCGTCAAGCGCAGCCATAACGTGATACACGTGAAGAGTCCGAAGCTCGCACAGTCAATAACACTGTGCCCGAATCGAGACACATTTACTGAAGCAATACAGGGGCTCGACTAGAAAATTTTCATACTTGATGCATTCTTTACTTTTCTGTCTTTATATTTCTCCTCCGAAGACAATATAAGAAGGTTCAACCTTCAGCCTATTGTAATGAATCTGTGGTTACACCATCAAGTGTAACAAAAAGGGTGACGAAGCTCCAAAGTCGTTCCTAAGGGTGAAAGCATCTAGGCCCCTCGTTGGTTTTAGTGATTAATGACAACGTAATATTATATGTGACTAACTAACATGTGTTTTGCAGTGACAATGGTAAGTTAGGTCACATTACAGGAAGTTGTACTACAACTGTGAAAACAAACCCCGAGATGAGAACTTGAAGCGACGGCTGAAACGACGAATCAAAAGATGAAGGTCTTCGTATTCTGAGTGTCGAAGGAGTTGCGGACACTCGGTATAGTATTAGGTCTTCTATTTTATTTTAGCCGTACTATAAAGAGGGGTCATCGATGAGTAGTTTGACCAAGAGAGTTCTAGTGTAGTGTTGGTGCATATTCACACTCACATCTAGTGCTAGGTGTCACTCTATAACACACTCACGAGTTAGAACGAAAACAATTTGAAAATCAGAAGGAAATAGAAATTAGGGTTTCTGTCTTAGGGGTACCGGACTGTCCGGTGCGCCCCTGATAGTGGGGCCAGTCTGGCCTAGGGGAAGAGCATCTCCCCCCAGGAAAACCCGAGAGCAACAAGTTGAGAATTGGAATTTTAGCCAGCACACCGGACTGTTCGGTGTGCACCGGACATCAACTATTCACTGTCCGGTGTGCCATCAGCCCAACGGCTAGTTGTCAGAACTAGCCGTTGGACTCGACCATTGGCGCACCGGACTGTCCGGTGCGCCCATGCGCAGGTGAAAGGGAAATGTGCCCTTGGGCCATTTCTAAGTATTTTGGTGATTAAGTGCAAACACAGGTGCCAATATGTGAAAATATGCCCATGGATGGACAAGTTGCAAATCACAAGTAAAGGTATGTTTCTAAGCCTTAGTACATTGGTTTTGTGTACTAATATCTTGTCTAAGTGTTTAGAAACAGAAAGAAGAAGAAGAAGAGAAGACTTGGCTGTGTACAGCCAAGGGGCTGCTTCGGTCTGGGGCACCGGACTGTCCGGTGGTGCACCGGACAGTGTCCGGTGGTGCACCGGACAGTGTCCGGTGCGCCAGGCTGCCTCGGCCGAAGAGGCCGCTCTCGGGTTTTTCTCCGGCGACTTCGGCTAAAATTCACCGGACTGTCCGGTGTGCACCGGACTGTCCGGTGAGCCAACGGTCGGCCGGGCCAACGGTCGGCCGCGCGATCGGCGCGCGACACGTGGCCGAGCCAACGGTCGGAAGGAAGCACCGGACTGTCCGGTGTGCACCGGACTGTCCGGTGCGCCAGATCTGCAACGGTCGGCAACGGTCGGCTTCGCTTTTTATGGAAACAAATCGGGCACCGGACAGTGTCCGGTGTGCACCGGACTGTCCGGTGCGCCACGAGACAGAAGGCAAAGATGGCCTTCCAGATTTGTTCCCAACGGCTCCTAGCTGCCTTGGGGCTATAAAAGGGACCCCTAGGCGCATGGAGGAACACACCAAGCATTCCTACAACTCTTCTAAGCACCAAGACATCAATCTCACGCATTCGTTTCATTGTGATAGCATATTGAGCTCTTGTGGAGTTGTGAACTCTTTGTGTTGCGTTGCGAGCTCTTGTTGCGACTTGTGCGCGTGTTGTTGCTCTGATTTTCGAGTCTTGTGTGCGTTGCTCATTCCCACCTTACTCTGTATTTCTTTGTGAACTCAATTGTAAGGGCGAGAGACTCCAAGTTGTGGAGATTCCTCGCAAACGGGAAAAGATCAAAGGAAAGAAAAACACCGTGGTATTCAAGTTGATCATTGGATCACTTGAGAGGAGTTGAGTGCAACTCTCGTCCGTTGGGACGCCACAACGTGGAGTAGGCAAGTTTTGTACTTGGCCGAACCACGGGATAACCACCGTGTCAACTCTGTGATTGCTTTCTTGTGGTTATTGTGTTTTGACTCCTCTCTAGCCACTTGGCCATACCTGTGCTAACTCTTAACAAGTTTTTGTGGCTTAAGTTTTTGAAGTTTTACAGGATCACCTATTCACCCCCCCCTCTAGGTGCTCTCAATTGGTATCAGAGCCGTTCTCTTCACAAAGGGACTTACCGCCCGAAGAGATGGATCCTAAGGGGAAAGGAATTGTGATCAATGACAAGGAGAAGGAGTCCTTCGTCAACGAGCCAAGGGATGACAAGTCCAACAACTCGGGCTCGGGACACAAGCGAAAAGATGGGAAGAAGAAGAAGACAAGACGCATCAAGGAGATCGTCTACTACGACAGCGATGAGTCCTCTTCTTCCCAAAAGGACGACAACAACGACTACAGGAAGACGGTTAATTCGAACTTCTCATTTGATTATTCTCGTATTCCACATAGTTCGAATTCGCATTTACTTTCCATTCCTCTTGGTAAACCTCCACATTTTGATGGGGAGGACTACGGATTTTGGAGTCACAAAATGCGTAGTCATTTATTCTCTCTCCATCCAAGCATATGGGAGATTGTAGAGAATGGAATGAAATTTGATAGCTCGGATAGCCCTATGTTTATCAATGAACAAATTCATAAAAATGCACAAGCTACTACTGTTCTCTTAGCATCTTTGTGCAGGGAAGAGTACAATAAGGTGAGCGGCTTGGACAATGCCAAGCAGATATGGGACACCCTCAAGATCTCTCACGAGGGGAACGACATCACCATGCTCACCAAGATGGAGTTGGTGGAGGGCGAGCTTGGACGATTCGCCATGATAAGGGGAGAAGAGCCAACTCAAACTTACAACCGGCTCAAGACCCTTGTCAACAAGATAAGGAGCTATGGAAGCACGCGGTGGACGGACCACGACGTCGTCCGCCTAATGCTAAGGTCCTTCACTGTTCTTGATCCTCATTTGGTGAATAATATTCGTGAGAATCCCAGGTACACCAAAATGTCGCCCGAAGAAATTCTTGGAAAATTTGTAAGCGGGCGGATGATGATCAAGGAGGCAAGGTACGTCGATGACGCGTTGAACGGTCCAATCCACGAGCCTCAACCCATTGCTCTCAAGGCATCAAGGAGCAAGGAGGCACTACCAAGCAAGGTGGCGCAAATTGAGGCAGCCGGGCTTAATGATGAAGAAATGGCTCTCATCATTAAGCGCTTCAAGACGGTGCTAAAGGGTCGCAATGGACAGCCGAGCAAGACTAAGACCAAGGGGAAGCGATCATGCTTCAAATGCGGTAAGCTAGGTCATTTTATTGCTAACTGTCCTGATAATGAAAGTGACCAGGAAAAGGGGAACAAAAGGGAGAAGAAGAAGCACTACAAGAAGGCAAAGGGCGAGGCGCATCTAGGCAAGGAGTGGGACTCGGATTGCTCCTCTTCCGACTCCGACAATGAAGGACTCGCCGCCACCGCCTTCAACAAATCAACCCTCTTCCCCAACGAGCGCCACACATGCCTTATGGCAAGGGAGAAGAAGGTATGTACTCGCAATTCTACCTATGCTTCTTCAAGTGAGGACGAATCTAGTGATGAGGATGAAGTAGATTATTCATGTTTGTTCAAGGGCTTAGATAGATCTAAGATAGACAAAATTAATGAATTAATTGATGCCTTGAATGAAAAGAATATACTTTTAGAAAAGCAAGAGGATTTGTTGTATGAAGAACATGATAAGTTTGTAGAGGCTCAAAAATCTCTTGCATTAGAAATTAAGAGGAATGAAATGCTTGCTTGTGAAGTGTCAACATGCCATGATTCTATTTCTAACTTAAAGAGCATAAACGATGATTTAAATGCTAAACTAGTAGAAGCAAATAAATCCAACTCTTGTGTTGAACATGTTGAAATTTGCACTAGGTGTAAGGATGTTGATATTAATGCCTGTAGTGAACACTTAGTTTCCATTTCAAAATTGAGTGATGAAGTGGCTAGTCTTAATGCTCAACTTAAGACTAGCAAAAGTGATTTTGAAAAGCTAAAATTTGCTAGGGATGCCTACACGGTTGGTAGACACCCCTCAATTAAGGATGGACTTGGCTTCAAGAGGGAAGCCAAGAACTTAACAAGCCATAAGGCTCCCATTCCCGCCAAGGAGAAAGGGAAGGCACCTATGGCTACTAGTGCTAAAAGGAACCATGCATTTTTGTATCATGATAGAAGACAAACTAGAAATGTAAGTCATGATACTTTTGATTCATATGTTTATGATTCTCATGCCATGTTTGCTCCTAGTTCCTCTTATGTGTATGATAGAAATGTTACTAGGAGAAATGTTGTTCCTAAAAGAAATGCTATTCATCATGTGCCTAGAAGGAATGTTATTCATGCTCCTAGGAAAGTAGTGAATGAACCTTCTACAATTTATTGTGCTTTAAATACTTCATTTGCAATTTGTAGAAAGGATAGAAAAGTAATTGCTAGGAAGTTAGGGGCAAAATGCAAAGGTGATAAAACTTGCATTTGGGTCCCTAAGGAAATTGTGACTAACCTTGTAGGACCCAACAAGAGTTGGGTACCTAAGACCCAAGCCTAAATTTGCCTTGCAGGTTTATGCATCCGGGGGTTCAAGCTGGATTATCGACAGCGGATGCACAAACCATATGACGGGGGAGAAGAAGATGTTCACCTCCTACGTCAAGAATAAAGATTCCCAAGATTCAATTGTATTCGGTGATGGGAATCAAGGCAAGGTAAAAGGTTTAGGTAAAATTGCAATTTCTAATGAGCACTCCATATCTAATGTGTTTTTAGTAGAGTCTCTTGGATATAATTTGCTATCTGTTAGTCAATTATGTCATATGGGATATAACTGTCTATTTACAAATGTAGATGTGTCTGTCTTTAGAAGAAGTGATGGTTCACTAGCTTTTAAGGGTGTATTAGACGGCAAACTTTATTTAGTAGATTTTGCAAAAGAAGAGGCCGGTCTAGATGCATGCTTAATAGCTAAGACTAGCATGGGCTGGCTGTGGCATCGCCGCTTAGCACATGTGGGGATGAAGAACCTTCACAAACTTCTAAAGGGAGAACATGTGATAGGTCTAACCAATGTTCATTTCGAAAAAGATAGACTTTGTGCAGCTTGTCAAGCAGGGAAACAGGTGGGAGGAGCGCATCACAGCAAGAATGTGATGACCACTTCAAGACCCCTGGAGCTGCTGCATATGGACCTCTTCGGACCCGTCGCCTATCTGAGCATAGGAGGAAGTAAGTATGGTTTAGTTATTGTTGATGACTTTTCCCGCTTCACTTGGGTGTTCTTTTTGCAGGAAAAATCCGAAACCCAAGGGACTCTCAAACGCTTCCTCAGGAGAGCTCAAAATGAGTTTGAGCTCAAAGTGAAAAAGATAAGGAGCGACAACGGGTCCGAGTTCAAGAACCTTCAAGTGGAGGAGTTCCTTGAAGAGGAAGGGATCAAGCACGAATTCTCCGCTCCCTACACACCACAGCAAAATGGTGTGGTAGAGAGGAAGAACAGGACGCTCATCGACATGGCGAGGACGATGCTAGGAGAGTTCAAGACCCCCGAGTGCTTTTGGACGGAAGCCGTTAACACTGCTTGCCACGCCATCAACAGGGTCTACCTTCATCGCCTCCTCAAGAAGACGTCGTATGAGCTACTAACCGGTAACAAACCCAATGTATCGTACTTTCGTGTATTTGGGAGTAAATGCTACATTCTAGTGAAGAAGGGTAGAAATTCTAAGTTTGCTCCCAAAGCTGTAGAAGGGTTTTTATTAGGTTATGACTCAAATACAAAGGCGTATAGAGTCTTCAACAAATCATCGGGTTTGGTTGAAGTCTCTAGCGACGTTGTATTTGATGAGACTAATGGCTCTCCAAGAGAGCAAGTGGTTGATTGTGATGATGTAGATGAAGAAGATGTTCCGACGGCCGCTATACGGACCATGGCGATTGGAGAAGTACGGCCACAGGAACAAGATGAACGAGATCAACCTTCTTCCTCAACTATGGTGCATCCCCCAACCAAAGATGACGAACAGGTACCTCAAGTAGAGGCGCTTGATCAAGGGGGAGCACAAAATGATCAAGTGATGGAGGAAGAAGCGCAACCGGCACCTCCAACCCAAGTTCGAGCGATGATTCAAAGGGATCATCCCGTCGACCAAATTCTGGGTGACATTAGCAAGGGAGTAACTACTCGGTCTCGATTAGTTAATTTTTGTGAACATTACTCTTTTGTCTCTTCTATTGAGCCTTTCAGGGTAGAAGAGGCCTTGCTAGATCCGGACTGGGTGTTGGCCATGCAAGAGGAGCTCAACAACTTCAAGCGCAATGAAGTTTGGACACTGGTGCCTCGTCCGAAGCAAAATGTTGTGGGAACCAAGTGGGTGTTCCGCAACAAACAGGACGAGCACGGGGTGGTGACAAGGAACAAGGCTCGACTTGTGGCAAAAGGTTATGCCCAAGTCGCAGGTTTGGACTTTGAGGAGACTTTTGCTCCTGTGGCTAGGCTAGAGTCAATTCGAATCTTGCTAGCATATGCCGCTCACCATTCTTTCAGGTTGTTCCAAATGGATGTGAAGAGCGCTTTCCTAAACGGGCCAATCAAGGAGGAGGTGTACGTGGAGCAACCCCCTGGCTTCGAGGATGAACGGTACCCCGACCATGTGTGTAAGCTCTCTAAGGCGCTCTATGGACTTAAGCAAGCCCCAAGAGCATGGTATGAATGCCTTAGAGACTTTTTAATTGCTAATGCTTTCAAGGTTGGGAAGGCCGATCCAACTCTTTTTACAAAGACATGCGATGGTGATTTGTTTGTGTGCCAAATTTATGTCGATGACATAATATTTGGTTCTACTAACCAAAAGTCTTGTGAAGAGTTTAGCAGGGTGATGACGCAGAAATTCGAGATGTCGATGATGGGCGAGTTGAACTACTTCCTTGGGTTCCAAGTGAAGCAACTCAAGGACGGCACCTTCATCTCCCAAACGAAGTACACGCAAGATCTGCTAAAGCGGTTTGGGATGAAGGACGCCAAGCCCGCAAAGACTCCGATGGGGACCGACGGACACACCGACCTCAACAAAGGAGGTAAGTCCGTTGATCAAAAAGCATACCGGTCAATGATAGGTTCTTTGCTTTACTTATGTGCTAGTAGACCGGATATTATGCTTAGCGTATGCATGTGTGCTAGATTTCAATCCGATCCTAAGGAGTGTCACTTAGTGGCGGTGAAGCGAATTCTTAGATATTTGGTTGCTACGCCTTGCTTCGGGCTCTGGTATCCAAAGGGGTCTACCTTTGACTTAGTTGGATACTCAGACTCCGACTATGCTGGATGTAAGGTCGATAGGAAGAGTACATCGGGGACGTGCCAATTCTTAGGAAGGTCCCTGGTGTCATGGAACTCTAAGAAACAAACATCCGTTGCCCTATCCACCGCTGAGGCCGAGTACGTTGCCGCAGGTCAGTGTTGCGCGCAACTACTTTGGATGAGGCAAACCCTCCGGGACTTTGGCTACAATCTGAGCAAAGTCCCACTCCTATGTGACAATGAGAGTGCTATCCGCATGGCGGAGAATCCTGTTGAGCACAGCCGCACAAAGCACATAGACATCCGGCATCACTTTTTGAGAGACCACCAGCAAAAGGGAGATATCGAAGTGTTTCATGTTAGCACCGAGAACCAGCTAGCCGATATCTTTACCAAGCCTCTAGATGAGAAGACCTTTTGCAGGCTGCGTAGTGAGCTAAATGTCTTAGATTCGCGGAACCTGGATTGAATGGTAGCATACATGTACTTATGCTTTTGATCATGTTCCTTTTTTTGCATTTTGTTGCTTATTATGGTGCTCAAGTTGTACAAACACTCCCTGGACCTCACAAGTCCGTTGCAAAGTGATGCACATGTTTAGGGGGAGATGTGTTACAACTTGACCCTTTGAGACTAAACATTTGCTTGAGTTTGCTTGATTTAGTCTCGAAGGTGAATTGAAAGGGAAAGGTGAACTTGGACCATGCAAGACTTCCACTGCACTCCGATGAGAGGGTAACTTATTCCAAGTTCATCTCTATGATCTTATTGCCTTTGTACTCTTCATTGACGATTTTGGTGAGGCAATGAGGTTAAAGGGGCCAAGATTGATCCCGTTTTGGTGCTTGATGCCAAAGGGGGAGAAAATAAAGGCCAAAGTGATAAATGGATCAGCTACCACTTGAGAGATTTTGAAAATAGTAGATGAAAATAGTAGAATAAAGTTTTTGTTTTGTCAAAAGCTTTTATTGTCTCTTATTGTCTCTTTTGTCAAAAGTTGACTTCTTGTGGGGAGAAGTATTGATTATGGGAAATAGGGGGAGTTTTTGAAATCTTTGATCAATCTCTTTTGGAATGACTCTCTTTATGCTTCAACATGTGTGTTTGACTTAGAGATAGAGATTTGAGTTTGATTTGCAAAAACAAACCAAGTGGTGGCAAAGGATGATCCATATATGCCAAAATTGAATCAAAACCAATTTGAGTTTTTATTTGAAGTGATTTTGCACTTGTTCTAGTTGCTTTATGTTGTGTTGGCATAAATCACCAAAAAGGGGGAGATTGAAAGGGAAATGTGCCCTTGGGCCATTTCTAAGTATTTTGGTGATTAAGTGCAAACACAGGTGCCAATATGTGAAAATATGCCCATGGATGGACAAGTTGCAAATCACAAGTAAAGGTATGTTTCTAAGCCTTAGTACATTGGTTTTGTGTACTAATATCTTGTCTAAGTGTTTAGAAACAGAAAGAAGAAGAAGAAGAGAAGACTTGGCTGTGTACAGCCAAGGGGCTGCTTCGGTCTGGGGCACCGGACTGTCCGGTGGTGCATCGGACAGTGTCCGGTGGTGCACCGGACAGTGTCCGGTGCGCCAGGCTGCCTCGGCCGAAGAGGCCGCTCTCGGGTTTTTCTCCGGCGACTTCGGCTAAAATTCACCGGACTGTCCGGTGTGCACCGGACTGTCCGGTGAGCCAACGGTCGGCCGGGCCAACGGTCGGCCGCGCGATCGGCGCGCGACACGTGGCCGAGCCAACGGTCGGAAGGAAGCACCGGACTGTCCGGTGTGCACCGGACTGTCCGGTGCGCCAGATCTGCAACGGTCGGCAACGGTCGGCTTCGCTTTTTATGGAAACAAATCGGGCACCGGACAGTGTCCGGTGTGCACCGGACTGTCCGGTGCGCCACGAGACAGAAGGCAAAGATGGCCTTCCAGATTTGTTCCCAACGGCTCCTAGCTGCCTTGGGGCTATAAAAGGGACCCCTAGGCGCATGGAGGAACACACCAAGCATTCCTACAACTCTTCTAAGCACCAAGACATCAATCTCACGCATTCGTTTCATTGTGATAGCATATAGAGCTCTTGTGGAGTTGTGAACTCTTTGTGTTGCGTTGCGAGCTCTTGTTGCGACTTGTGCGCGTGTTGTTGCTCTGATTTTCGAGTCTTGTGTGCGTTGCTCATTCCCACCTTACTCCGTATTTCTTTGTGAACTCAATTGTAAGGGCGAGAGACTCCAAGTTGTGGAGATTCCTCGCAAACGGGAAAAGATCAAAGGAAAGAAAAACACCGTGGTATTCAAGTTGATCATTGGATCACTTGAGAGGAGTTGAGTGCAACTCTCGTCCGTTGGGACGCCACAACGTGGAGTAGGCAAGTTTTGTACTTGGCCGAACCACGGGATAACCACCGTGTCAACTCTGTGATTGCTTTCTTGTGGTTATTGTGTTTTGACTCCTCTCTAGCCACTTGGCCATACCTGTGCTAACTCTTAACAAGTTTTTGTGGCTTAAGTTTTTGAAGTTTTACAGGATCACCTATTCACCCCCCCTCTAGGTGCTCTCAGCAGGAAACCGTGGTAACGGCTAGTTTGGTGGGTGGGCTATTTATACCCCCTCCACCCACCATATTGAATGTCTTGCTGCCCACATTGATGACCATACATTGCTAGAGCATTGCAAGCACCACAAAGCATAGTGAGGTGATTAGAAAATCTTAATCCCGCATTAGGACCTCATCAGTGCAAGTGAGAGCCACCTAGAGCACACACCGCATGTGTTAGGCTTCTCTTGGTCAAGTGAAAGTCTACGACTTGTTACTCTTGGTGATTGTCATCACCTAAACGGCTTGGTGGCGTTGGGAGCACGGTGATCACCTTGGAGGATTTGTTGGTGACCCGACTCAAGATTGTAAGCGATCGTGAGGGATCCACCGCGCCGGAGTGGCAACAGATCATCTCATAGTGAGCACTTGGTTCTTGCGAGGACCAAGGGGGAGCAATACCATTGTGCGGGTGCTCCAACGAGGACTAGGGAAGAGTGCCGACTCTTCGATACCTCGGGAAAAAATTGGAGAAGTCTTCTAAACCTTGCTTTACAATCCGCATTTAATTCAAGCATTTTACCGTGTTTATTTGTTTAGCAACTAGTTGAAGCAATGTCTTAGTATTGTTGTATTTCTAGTAGTATTCTCTTATTGCTAGTTGTTGGGTGAAGTTGGGCTCTTGCTTAGGGTTTAATTGTTGTTGATTTTTAGAGAAGCCCAATTCACCCCCCCTCTCTTAAGCATCGTGATCCTTTCAATTGGTATCAAAGCCTTGTTGGTCTTAGATTAGCTTAACCGCTAGAGTAGCGATGTCCGGCGAGGATGGACCTCCTCCCGTTTTTGATGGTGACGATTTTCCATATTGGAAAATTCGTATGGAAGCTTACTTAGAGGCTATAGACATTGGTGTCTATAAAGCCGCCACACAAGGGTTCCCCGAACCAAGAGATCCCACAAATCTTGTAGGAGAAGAGTTTAATTATGAAAAGTAGAATGCTAAGGCTAGAAACACTCTTTTTAGAGGCCTTTGCAAAGATGTCTTTAATAGAGTAAGAAACCATAGAAATGCTCATGATTTGTGGATAGATATTTGTGCTCTACATGAAGGGACTAGAAGTGAGCATGAGGAGAGATATCATATTGCAATGAGAAAATTAAATTCTTTTGAGATGCTTGCAAATGGAAATGCCAATGATATATACTCACGTCTTAACATTCTTGTAGAGGAAGTAAATGGCTTGGGGCTCACCCAAATTTCACAACCGGATGTTGTGAGGAAGATTCTCAGTGTCCTTCCAATTGACAAATATGGACACATTGTCACAGTGCTACATCAGATGGATCTTTCAGTTGCTACTCCTACACAAATATTGGGAAAGATCAATGCTCATGAAATGTACATGCACATAAATGACAAGGATGGGTCATTGTAACACCGTGAAATTGGGGCATAATTTTTTTTTCTAATATTCACCAAATTCAGGTGTTACCCTCTCTTTTCCATGCTTTTCTTTTCTTTTTCTAAATAATGGAGTGTTATTTTGTTATATATTAGCATAAGCCTACCGAATTGAGCCCTAGAGAAGCGTTGCGTGCTGCCTTTCATGCTGAAGTATAGTTTTGTTTGCTATCACATTTAATTTTATTTAAATTATTTTGGGCTTGATCTAAAATGGACATATATATATCTAGTATGCATATAGATATGAAAAGAAGAGAAATAGAAAAAGGAGAAAACAAATAAAAAAGGAACGATCGTTCCTAAACTAGTGCTCTCATCTGCCATCCCACGTCATCTCCTCCAACCGTTTCTTCCGCCCACGATGCAAGTATCTCGACAACTGCAGCATGCGTCCCATATTCAAGCTTGGCATCCACTTGTCTAGCCCCCTCATCCCCACACCTATTCTTCTCCTCCCTCCCACTTCTGTTTCTGTTCTTGGCCTCCTCTGCCCAAGCTCGTCTCGATGAAGAAGAACTTCCGGTGAGCTTTCTCCCCTTTTTTCTATTTTTGTTTTGTGTAGCTTTCCGTTTTGGTTTCCGACCGTGAGCGCTCGCTGCCTCACCCTCTAGCCCCGTCCTCTAGCAAGCGCGCGTCCGCACAAGCCACACGCCCGCGATGCTGGTGTTTGGCCATGTCGTGTTGTCGCGCTACCGCAACTCGCTTCCTGGTCGCGCCCCCGTGCACAATCGCTCGGCCCACCTGTTGCTGCGCAGCGCTCACGCATGCATCTCGCGGCCAGATGTACGCCAGCTCTACGCGAGCAAGCCCTAGCCAACCTTTTCCCCTGCGACGCGGCCAGAAGGCCAGCATGGCGCGCGGCCATGCTCCGCCCTATAGCGCGGCAGAGAGGCTAGCCTGGCGTGCAGCAGGGTTCCGCCTTGCAACCAGCGCGGCGGCCAGCCTCGACCGAGTCTCCCCCAGTGCGCAACGTGGTCGCGAGCCCCACCCTCGCCGAGCTCCTCCTGTCATGACGGTTCTGTGTGCATGCAGTGGAGAATGGGAAGAAGCTAGCCACATGAGATCCCACCCCTCTAGATCCTATGTGGTTGTGTCTGTGGTAACCCTTTGTGTGGGTCATTTCCAACCAATGAAATCGTGCCACGTCACAGTTAACCCGCGATATACTAGATACACGATAACTTTTGTGTTAGGGATCTGGTTCATTCCGCTCCAGTCGTGTTAGCTTCGTAATAATGTCGTGCATACATTAAAAATATTACTTTATCATGACGCATGTTTTATTTACTTAATTAATTGTTAGTTTGTCCATTGACTATTAAGATAAAATTTAGTTAATAATAATTTATAGTTTTTACTCATGCTTTTATAAATATATATGTTAATTGACTTGATTAATACCAGCTTAAATATTTTTAATTAATTATTTGTTTGATGTTGTTCGTGCGACATCGTTCGCGAGTCATCGTGCTCTTTCGCGCGCGTCGTCGTGTGTCGTTCGCGATTGTCGTGCGTGCTATTCGCACGCGTTGTTGTGTGCCATTCGCACGCGTTGTCGCGCGCTGTTTGCGCGTCGCCGTTGTTCGTTCGTGCCGCGCGTCTGGTGCGCGTGTTGTCGCACACGCTATTCCCACGTGTGGCGCTCATGGTCGTCATGTCGCATGTTTTAGTTGAATAATTAATTATTAGTTTGTTTGAGGGTTAATAAAATAACAATTTAATTAGAACGAGTCTATAGTTTTAACTCGTGATTTTATAAATATAAATGTTAATTAACGTGATTAATACCAACTGAAATACTTTTCATTAATTATTTGTTTGTTGTTCGCGCGCGACATCGTTTGCGCGTCATCGTGCTGTTCGCTCGGTGTCGCGCACGTTGTTTCGCGTGCCGACCGCATGCTGTTTTGTACAGCGTTGTGTGTCGTCGCACGTCGTGTGCGTGCGTCGTCGCGTGACGATCACGTGTGTCGTGCGACGTCTACGCGTGATAATAATTTGTTTTCGCTTATAAACAGTCATGTTAGTAACGTTAATTCGTTGGGTCACGTGTTTAAGATAATTAACTTAAGGTTTGCACGACTAATATTTATTAGATTAATATTCCAATTAGATTAAATGTGTAGTGTTTAACTTGCGCTTCTTATAATAGACATTAACATGACTAATATTAACTTAACTATTTCTTTTATTATATTTAATATTTGTTTAGTATAAACGCGTACTCTATTTAGTATTTTCTCGCCTGTCGCGCGTGCGGTTCCGCACGTGGTGACGTGCTGGTTCGTGCGTCGTTCGCGTTGATTGCGCACGCTGTTTCGGGTGTCGCCAGCGTGCTATGTCGCGCGTCGTTTGTACGTTATCGTGCTGTTTCGCGCGTCGTAAATTCGCCTCGTTTAGAATCGCTCATTTTAATTAAATTACTTATTTAACTGACAGTTGTTAGTGTAGCAGGTTAATTAAAACTAAATATTAAATATGATTTATATTTGATAATATTGAACTAAAAGTTATAGGTAATACTTGTTTAGCGTTAATGCGCTAACTTCTCAACCGTAGCTTCAAGTTCGACGTCTCTTTCCCTCGTGTGACCATAGAATCGAGCTCTATTTTGTGCTGTATGTTTTTATAACATTTTATCTTGTATGGTGTAATGTTCTTATGCATATATATATATATATTTGTTTGCTTGTGCTTGTTCCTCTTCGCTTCGCGTTGTGATTAGATCGCGATTTGTTTCCGCGCTTCGAGGAATCGACGATCAAGCGTTGGTGACCAAGTGATCAAGCTCTCTGAGTTCTACGAGGTTGAAGATCCTGAGCATCTGTTTGGTGAAGACAAGTGTTCTCTGACCCATTATGTCCTATCTACTTATAATTCACTGTCCCGCATTACTTAATTGAAACCTAAGGATTGACTAGCTTTGTATTTACCTTGTCCTTGATTACCTTTTGGGTTATTATGGTTAGCTGCATGCTATTGCTTTACTTTAATCAATGAACATGATGTGAATATTTATGATACGATGATATTTTGATTATGCTGATGATCTTATGATATTTTAGAGGACTCAGGCCATTTTCCTGAGTACCTCTCCGTAAGGACCTGTTCGTGGAGTGACCACCCGGGATAACAGTGCAGCCATGAGGGTGGAATGGGACGCCCTTAGCTGATTAATTAGATGAACCTGAGGGTGTACTTGGCTTTGCCGGAGGGCCGTCAATGGGGACCAGGGTGTAGTGCTCGCTCTGCCAAGGGGGGGGGGGTGCAGAGGTTCATTCGATTTGGTTTTATTAGTCACCCACCTTGGGGAGGTGTACTGCGTTTGTACAACTGGCGAAACCTAACGAACAGCTATGAACCAGGGGAGTATTTGTAAAGGCTACGTAGTGATGCCCTGCCAGGCCACTTAGGTAATGGTCAATGGGGAGTAGCTCTCTCCGGGCAGAAAGGGAATCACGACTCGTGGGTAAAGTGTGCGACCTCTGCAGACACTACACCAAAAACATACACTTCCTACGATTTTTTAACTTACTACAACTTTTATAACAAACCGTAGGAAATAAATAACTTCTGAGAGGCAACTAGTAGCTCTAGGAAATAAACATAACTTCCTACGATATTTTATAAAAGCTGTAGGAAGTTAACTTTCACATGCTGACCCGTGTGTGCGGTCAAGCGAGCCGCTAACTTCCTACGACCGACTCTAGGAAGTTAGCATGGGCAGCTAACTTCCTACGACCTCCTCTAGGAAGTTAGCTTTCAGTTGCTGATCTGCGGGTGCAGTCAAACGAGCCGCTAACTTCCTACGATCGCCTCTAGGAAGTTAGCTTTTAGCTTTTGACCAGTCAAACGAAAAGCTAACTTTCTACGGCCGCCTCTAGGAAGTTAGCTTTCAGCTTTTGACCAGTCAAATGAAAAGCTAACTTCCTACGGCCTGCTCTAGGAAGTTAATTAACTTCCTAGAATACATGTACAACCTATAGGAAGTTACGTAAATTCCTACGGCTTTACTCTAGTAAGTTGTATTTTTTATCTTAATCCGCGAATCAACCTTATCTTCTCTCATTTTTCTCTCTCCCGTTTCACCTTATCTTCTCTCACTTTCCTTTCTCTCCCGTTTCTTCCACCTACCATAGAGCATGCCCGAGGCTCCATCCGCCGGAGCTCGCCCCCCCGGCCTAGCCCGCCGGAGCTCCCGCCCCCGGCCGCGCCCTTCCTTGGCCCCGGCCGTCGCGCCCACCGGAGCGTGCGCCTCCGGCCCCACCCGCCAGAGCTCCCGCCCCGGCCCCGCCCACCACGCCCGCCGGAGCGCCCGCCCTCGGCCCCCCCGCCGCGCCCCTAACATCACAAAAGACATAATTTCTGCTAGAAATCATCATGTTGGTATTATTTTAGCTCCTACCTATGGTTTATTTTGCCCAAGTCTATTTAATCTGCTTATTGTCATCACGAATATTTATGTGCTGAGTCTGTGTACTGGCTTTGAGCATCTGGCAATTTGCGGTCTCTAGGCAACTTCCATGTGACTTTACTTGCCTGTATTTAGGAGGATCGCCCAACAAGGTCAGAGCCAACACTACCTTTTAGTACTAGTTGTGACCAAAGTAACCGTGCTTTTATCTTCCTTTATTTTTGTCCAACCCTTTACAACAATATTTTAGTAGTTGCAAACAATATTTTCGTAGTGCTCGTCTCTAAGGTGTACTTGTTGTCAATCAACTGTTTCCCAGCTGACTAGTCAGTAATTTGTCTAATTCCCTCGACTTCATACCAGGCCGAACAATAACCCAATTGTTCTTCAATTTGGTAGCCTGCTGTATCCTGTTTGTCTTGTTTTGTTCCTTGGATAGATTATCGGTCTAGTGTTCTGAATTCTTCATTGCTTTGCCATTGGAACGCAGAATTAATTCATCTGGTTGAGTCCCATGCATGTGTCTAGTTGCTACAATCGGAAATGCATAGGCCCTCAAAGTCCAATAACAAACGTGCAGTGGGCTGGTAATGATGTTTTTTTCATTGATCCCGAATTCTCGTCAAATAGTGAAAATCAGCTTAATTATGAGGCCGAAGATTGCTTACTGTATTCTAGGGATCACTGTCTTGCGTTCTAAATCTTGTGTGTGCTACACACAGCAGGCTCTGGGTCAACTTTTGACCTAGATTGATGCATCAAAGACGATGCATTTTTAATTGAAAATAGTCACTGAGGTCATCAAAGACGATGCATGGTTGATTCTAGCTTTCCATGGTTGTGGTTGGGCATGCAACCGCTGGGAGTGCTGGCGCAACACTTCTGATCAATACCAAGAATCCCATGAATACTTGCCCAATCAGGCAATCTCCCAAATACTACGCTGTCTTGAACTGGTCCTTAGGAGACGCAGATGGGAAGTTTCTTACCCCGCATGTATGTAAATGAGGAAATTCTTTCCTGACGCGTAAACGGGGACGAGGACAGGGAAGCATTCCCCATCCCCGTTTCCTGCGGTACCTGTTAAACTAGCTAGAGACGATATTTTCACGTACTAGTTAATGATAAAAATAAATAGTTATCTTGTTAAGATATCACACAATGTGCAAATGTGTTCATTTTGATCTATACATAATAATTTATTACATCTGACCATGTGTATAAGTGACAATATTTTGCATTAATAACAAAAAAATGTGTCCCAATTATAATTTAAGCAGGGATCCCCGTTGGGGATTTATTATCCCCACGCGAAACAGAGATGTAGAAGAAATATCCCCCACTATCGTTCATGGGGATCCCCGACGGGAATTTTTTTTGTCTTATGTGGAACTAGTAGAAATTATGTCTTATGTGGAACTACAAATAATACAAAAATAATACCAACATAATTTCCAATATATCCCCTAACATCTATTTCCTTATCTTTCAGGTATGCCATCACAAAAGCTTTTGTGATGACTTTCTTCTCAGTGTTTGACGTTCCTGTCTTCTGGCCTATACTCCTCTGCTACTGGATTGTTCTCTTTGTCCTTACAATGAAGCGCCAAATTGTACATATGATCAAATACAAATATGTGCCTTTCAGTATCAGGAAGCAGGTCAGTACCTACCACTAAACTCATTGTTTTTTGTTTATTCACTGAATAATCGTGATTAGTTGATGACTAATTGGATGACTAGACAACTAATAGGCCTAATTGAGTCGTATTCCCTATTTGGGTCTAGGATGCCAACTAGGACACTGTTTTTCTCTTCCAGTTTATTAACGTTTGCTTTTATTAAACGCCATTAGATGTGGTCCATGGATCAATTTTACCCGTATTTTGTGACGTTAAAGAAATTCTTGTGTAGTTGACACATAATATTATGTATTTTCTGAAGTGCCTATTGTTTCATTTCTCATGATTTGCCCCAATTGTGATGCCAGAAATATGGTGGGAAGAAGAGTGCCGTGAGCACCAGTTCCTCAAAAGACTGATTTCGAACCTGCCCCAGTAGGAACTTGCCAGGGGAACAAGATACGGTGGATGATGATGTTTGATGTGCTCAATACCAAGTGTAATACTTCATTCATATCTAGGAGGTAGACGGATTTTCGCTCCTGTTTCTGACTCTGGGCTCACTGTTTAATTCCATGTTGTGCTTAGGTTGCTTCCTCCTATGCTTGTATAGCGAGTTTCACGTCTCAGATAAATTATTCCATTTTAGTTACTACGTATCTGGGCCCTAAAACAATAAGCTCTATGCTCTCAGCAAGTTTGGTATGAGATATTGTCTCTTATTAGCACTGGATGAGATGTGTCTTATTATGATTATGGATAAGACTTTTGTGATGTAATTGATGAGACTATGGATTTAAATATTGTTACGTGATTGTGTGTGAGATGTTTTATGTGAAAATATATTATGCTATATAGCTGTTGATATATTTGTTATGCTGTGTAATGTGGTGTAAAATAAAAATAAACAACATTTGTAATGCTGGTCAAATTAACTTCATAGAGGCCAATTGGGTCGTAGGAAGTTAGCCAGCTAACTTCCTAGGGGCTACAGTCAGCCGTAGGAAGTTAATCAGCTGACGGCGTGAAGCTACTAACTTCTGAGAACCTACTAAATTCCGAGAGGCTTCTTTGGCTGTAGGAAACTTCCTAGAAGGCTCTAGGAAGTTAAGTTAACTTCCGACAAAATTTTTTCGAGAGCCAAACTTTCGATGGGATGGCTTAACTTCCGAGAGTTTAGCTAACTTCCTACAGTTTAGGGCTAACTTCCTAGGGTTAGGCTCTAGAAAGTTCACTATTTTGGTGTAGTGAGAGGATTAGAAACTGATATATCAGCCGTGCTCACGGTTATGAGCGGCCTTGGGATTCTCTTTGATTAGAGATATAGATGGTTCGATATACAATGGTTCTATTTATTATTTTGGTTTGATGATGATAATGATGTTCCTCGATGAGGAAATGATTCACGGGTTGGTTATATTATAAAACTTGGCTTCCACTAATAATAAATACCTGACCAACTAAAAGCAACTGCTTGAGCTTAACCCCACATAAAGCTAGTCCACCTCAGCTAAACGGGACATTTGTTGAGTACGTTGATGTGTACTCACCCTTGCTTTCACAAAACACCAGGTTGCCTTTGGTGCAATCTATGCTCAGGTAAAGAAGAAGGTGTCGAGGCGGATCTCCAGGAGTTCCAGGACTTTGACGAGTTCGAGGATTAGGCTAGCGACCTCCCCCAGTCAGCTGCCTGTGGTGGGTTAATTTACGTTGCTACGTTTCGATTCTGTGTACTTTGATTTATATTATGTAAATGACTCTAGTCTTTAATATTATTACTTATTCTTTATTGTTATTCAAAGAATTGTGCTATGATGAGTCATTTATGTAATCGCTGTGTATGTGAATTCCTGATCCTGGCACTTATATGGTTCGCATTCGGTTTACCTTCCAAAACTGGGTGTGACATAAGTGGTATCAAAGCCTTGCTGACTGTAGGACCGCTATCCTAGAGTAGAATTGACCGTTTTAAGAACTTATTGATTATTACTTGACCTCATCCTTGATTCTGCTTCAAAATATTAGTCATCTCGACTAATTCTATGTTGTGCTCCTATATGCCCCCTGCTAAAAGTATTTTATTCTAGTATGATCTATACTTCTCTCAATCTATTAGATCTGATCTCAGTCTTGTGCTTGCGACATCTTTGTAGATGCCTCCTGACCATAACCTTTTTGTCTGTTGGGATTCTTCCCTCTTCCGTCATTGGATTTCTACCCTTTGACTATCTTTATTCCCTTAGTATTGGCATGCTCGTACTCCTAGATTCTTCAATACTCTTGTTTCAAATACTTGCCTCTAAATTTCTACTGCTTACTTAAATATTTCAGTTTATATATCCATGACCTTCCTGTCTTTTGAGACCCTTTCCTCTTCTGTTGTTAAGTTGCTTTCTTTCGGCAATTTCTTGTCTCTTGGTATTGGTATGCTCATCTCCTTGAAATCTCTCATACTCTCATTTTTTATGCTTACCTTTATATCCCAAGATTTGGTTAAGATATTTTATTTTACTTGTCCTTGACCACCCTTGTTTCTTGACGATCCATGAGCGGTCATTTTATTTTGCACAACCTTGGCAATCTCGTTAGTTCCTTGTAACTTCCTTCGGTAATGAATTATTTACTTCAACTCTTCTGTCGGAACCTCACTTATCTTATCCTTGTTTGTTTTCTCCACTTCGTCACTTTGCGATTCTTGCCTTAACTCTGTCCATGGATTATGTTTTCACCATTATCACCTTTATTCTTATCACCTCTATATCTTACCTTGATGTTTATCTTATACCAGTTTTTAAAATATCCTCTTTTCTATCTTAATCTGAGCATTATACTTTACCTACTTTTCCCATGGTCGTGTCCTCTTCCTTGTCGCTTGCGAGTTTTTTAACTCTATCCTTTGTTGTGCTCCAGTTGGGTATTGCCTTTACCTTTCTTATCTCTCGATCTTACCTTGGTAATTATACTATGTCCGTTCTCTAAAATCTCCAATATCCTATCCCAGTTTGAGAGCGGTGTTTTACTTACCTCACTCTTGGTTATATCCTCTTCTTTACCGCGTGTAAGCTTGGGTGCAACTCCATTCTTTGTTGTACTCATACCATTGGCTCTCCAATGCCTTCATCTTTCCTCATATACCCTTGTTTGTTATCGCCTTTGAACCTTGCGATATTGATGTCTTCTACCTAAATGCTTACCTTGAACGCATCTTTTGAAAGCCTCCCCTTTCTTTCAACCCAGTTTGAGAGCTGTGAGTTACCTATCTCTCTCTTGATTTCTTTTCCCTCTCTATCACCTTACAAGTTTTGTCTTAATTCCATCCTTTGATGTGTTTTTTATTTGCTATAACCATTACCTTGTTATCCATCGATCTTGCCTTGATACTTATATTTATGCCTACTCTTTAAAAATCTCCTCTCTTCCACCTCAATTTGAGAGTGGCATTTTATTTATCTGGCCCTTGGACGTACCCTCTTCTTTTCACTTGCAGGTCCTGTCCTAACTCCATCCTTTGTAGTACTTATGTCCTTTGTTCTTATGCCTATTTACCTCTTCTCCTACATCCTTGTCCGTTATTACCTTTAAAACCTTCGTGATATCTATGTCCTTGCCGTCTTGCTTACCTTGAACCTACCCTTTGAAGCCTCCTCTTTTCATCCCTGTTCGGGGGTAATGCCTCACCTACTTCACTATTGATTGCTTCCCCTTCTTTGACGCCTTGCAAGTTTTGTCTAAAATACATCCTTGATTGTGTGTTTGTCCGTTATCACCTTAACCCTTGTCATCCCTCGATCTTTACCTTGATACTTATCACGTACCTGCATTTTAAAGCCGCCTCTCCCATTTCATTTCAAGAGTGATGTCTTACCCATCCCGCTCTTGTTTGTTCCCTTTTTCCTCTGTTGTGTTGCAAGTCTTAGCTTTTGTTCGATATCACCCTTACCTTCCTAATATCTAGAACTTTCCATGATGCTTATCTTATGCCCACCTTTTGAATTGTCATCTTTTCGATCTTGATTTGAGAATGGTATTTACCTACCCTACCCTTGATTGCATTTTCTCCCTTGTAGACTACAATCCTTGCTTTAACTCCACCCCTTATTGTGCTCGTGTCCATATACTATAATTCTTATTCTTCTCCTTGTCCTTCAACAACCTTAGAGAGTACTTATTCCCTTTTCAAGAAAGACCACCATTTAATTAAAAGGAACGTATAGCAACGAGATGTTTGCTGTTGTATGCTTGTGTTGTTTGTCTTTGTGTGATGACTAATTTGATTCTTTGTGATGAGTGTTGATGTGTTGTGGCCTTTGGTCCGCAATGACATCAATTTACTAGCAGAGTGCAATAGAGTTAGGTAGTTGGGTGCTCTCCCTTTTCTCTCTTTAATCCATCTATGCTTACCTTTTCTACCTATATTCTTTCCTCTCACACCTACGCAGTTGGCAACCTCCAGCTCCTTTTAACCAATTAAGATCAGAGTTGGCAGCATCTTCATCAAGTGTGTTGGGGACTTGTTCTCAAATACTATGAATTAAGAACAAGGCAACACAAGATGTTAAATGTTAATGACCTTCGTCCTTCGAAGCATGATTTCCCTTAGGATATAACGATCTTCAGACGAAGGTTGTGAAGGACATACCTTCATGATTGCAGTATATGTTAAATAAAAGAAGAAACATATGACATATAGGAAACAACATAAACAATCATATCCTATCATCCATTCTTAATTATATAATCATGGAAAGGCAGGAACAATACTGAATTACAAAAGTACCTTCGGCTTGATAGAAGGCAAGAAAGTACAAGTGTGACGCAAAAGCGAGTATCAGTCAGCGTGAACAGTACATGAGTACTGTTCATCTATTTATAGGCACAGGACACAACCTGTGTGAAATTACATTCATGCCCTTCATATTCACTATTGACTTAAGAACAAACTGTCAAGGACTAGATAGCCTTTTCCTCCTTAAGTCGGTTCCTCTTTCTATTACTGAGCCGAAGCTTTCTCGCGCGCACCTTCGACATTGGTTCAATCCTTCGTTCCAATCCTGCTTTCCATTCCGTATATGCTTTTAACCCGAGACCGAAGGTACCTGTTCATATGTTACACTTGTAAAACATTGTTAAATCATGTTTTTGAGGACCTTCGGAGGACGAAGGCCCCCAACAAAGTGCATATCAATGCTCCTGTTAAGGGGGTTAGCCGCTAACCCCACTGAAGATAATGCGATCAACATCAACCAATAAATTGAAGTGATGCAGCGGAAGCGTGTGCGGGTCCTAACCCACATGTCCAGGAGATCCTCAAGAATTGCATCAGTTGGTCTCGAACATCTGAAGGTCAAAGCAACCAGTCCACAAGTTAATCTTGTAGAGAAGTCAACTCAAGAAAGCTATGAACAGCCAATGAACTAACCTTGTTTTCTTGCTAGCTTCTTCTTGAATCTCGGGGGCAAGATTCCTGTTAAGGGGGTTAGATCTGTAACACCCTGAATTTGGGGGTATAAATTTTTTTCTAATATTCACCAAATTCAGGTGTTACCCTCTCTTTTTCATGCTTTTCTTTTCTTTTTCTAAATAATGGAGTGTTATTTTGTTATATATTAGCATAAGCCTACCGAATTGAGCCCTAGAGAAGCGTTGCGTGCTGCCTTTCATGCTGAAGCATAGTTTTGTTTGCTATCACATTTAATTTTATTTAAATTATTTTGGGCTTGATCTAAAATGGACAAATATATATATATATATATATAATATGCATATAGATACGAAAAGAAAAGAAATAGAAAAAGGAGAAAACAAATAAAAAAGGAACGATCGTTCCTAAACTAGCGCTCTCATCTCCCATCCCACGTCATCTCCTCCAACCGTTTCTTCCGCCCACGATGCAAGTATCTCGACAACTGCAACCTGCGCGTCCCATATTCAAGCTTGGCGTCCACTTGTCTAGCCCCCTCCTCCCCATGCCTATTCTTCTCCTCCCTCCCACTTCTGTTTATGTTCTTGGCCTCCTCTGCCCAAGCTCGTCTCAACGAGGAAGAATTTCCGGTGAGCTTTCTCCCCTTTTTTTCTGTTTTTTTTCGTGTAGCTTCCCGTTTTGGTTTCTGACTGCGAGCGTTCGCTGCCTCACCCTCTAGCCCCATCCTCTAGCAAGCACGCGTCCGCACAAGCCACACGCCCGTGATGCTGGTGTTTGGCCATGTCGTGTCGTCGCGTTGCCGCAGCTCGCTTCCTGGTCGCGCCTCCGTGCATAATCGCTCGGCCCACCTATTGCTGCGCAGCGCTCGCGCATGCATCTCGCGGCCAGATGTGTGCCAGCTCTACGCGAGCAAGCCCCAGCCAACCTTTTCCCCTGCGGCGCGGCCAGAAGGCCAGCATGGCGTGCGGCCAAGCTCCGCCCTATAGCGCGACAGAGATGCCAGCCTGGCGTGCGGCCGGGTTCCGCCTTGCAACCGGCGCGGCGGCCAGCCCCGATCGAGTCTCCCCCCAGTGCGCAGCGCGGCCGCGAGCCCCACCCTCGCCGAGCTCCTCCTGTCATGACGGTTCTGTGCGCATGCAGTGGAGAATGGGAAGAAGCTAGCCACATGAGATCCCACCCCTCTATATCCTATGTGGTTGTGTATTTGGTAACCCTTTGTGTGGGTCGTTTCCAACCAATGAAATCGTGCCACATCACAGTTAACCCGCGGAATACTAGATACATGATAACTTTTGTGTTAGGGATCTGATTCATTCCGTTCCAGTCGTGTTAGCTTCGTAATAATGTCGTGCATACATTAAAAATATTATTTTATCATGACACATGTTTTATTTACTTATTTAATTGTTAGTCTGTCCATTGACTATTAAGATAAAATTTAGTTAATAATAATTTATAGTTTTTACTCATGCTTTTATAAATATATATGTTAATTGACTTGATTAATACCAGCTTAAATACTTTTAATTAATTATTTGTTTGATGTTGTTCGTGCGACATCGTTCGCGAGTCATCGTGCTCTTTCGCGCGAGTCGTCACATGTCGTTCGCGATTGTCGTGCGTGCTATTCGCACGCGTTGTCGCACGCTGTTTGCGCGTCGCCGTTGTTCGTTCGCGCCGCGCGTCTGGTGCGCGTGTTGTCGCGCATGCTATTCCCACGTGTGGCGCTCGTGGTCGTCGTGTCGCAAGTTTTAGTTGAATAATTAATTATTCGTTTGTTCGAGGGTTAATAAAATAACAATTTAATTAGAACTAGTCTATAATTTTAACTCGTGCTTTTATAAATATAAATGTTAATTAACGTGATTAATACCAACTGAAATACTTTTCATTAATTATTTGTTTGTTGTTCGCGCGCGACATCGTTTGCGCGTCATCGTGCTGTTCGCTCGCTGTCACGCACGTTGTTTCGCGTGCCGACCGCGCGCTGTTTCGTACATCGTTGTGTGTCGTCGCACGTCGTGTGCGTGTGTCGTCGTGTGACGATCACGTGTGTCGTGCGACATCTACGCGTGATAATAATTTGTTTTCGCTTATAAACAGTCATGTTACTAACGTTAATTTGTTGGGTCACGTGTTTAAGATAATTAACTTAAGGTTTGCACGACTAATATTTATTAGATTAATATTCCAATTAGATTAAATATGTAGTGTTCAACTTGCGCTTCTTATAATAGACATTAACATGACTAATATTAACTTAACTATTTCTTTTGTTATATTTAATATTTGTTTAGTATAAACACGTACTCTATTTAGTATTTTCTCGTCTGTCGCGCGTGCGGTTCCGCACGTGGTGACGTGCTGGTTCGCGCATCATTCGCGTTGATTGTGCACGCTGTTTTGGGTGTCGCTAGCGTGCTATGTCGCGCGTGTCCGCGCGTCGTAAATTCGCCTCACTTAGAATCGTTCATTTTAATTAAATTACTTATTTAACTGACAGTTGTTAGTGTAGCACGTTAATTAAAACTAAATATTAGATATGATTTATATTTGATAATGTTGAACTAAAAGTTATAGCTAATACTTGTTTAGCGTTAATGCGCTAACTTCTCAACCGTAGCTTCGAGTTCGACGTTTCTTTCCCTCGCGTGACCATAAAATCGAGCTCTAATTTATGCTGCATGTTTTTATAACATTTTATTTTGTATGGTGTAATGTTCTTATGCATATATATATGTTTGTTTGCTTGTGCTTGTTCGTCTTCGCTTCGTGTTGCGATTAGATCGCGATTTGTTTCCGCGCTTCGAGGAATCGACGATCAAGCGTTGACGACCAAGTGATCAAGCTCTCTGAGTTCTACGAGGTTGAAGATCCTGAGCATCTATTTGGTGAAGGCAAGTGTCCTCTGACCCATTATGTCCTATCTACTTATAATTCACTGTCCCACATTACTTAATTGAAACCTAAGGATTGACTAGCTTTGTATTTACCTTGTCCTTGATTACCTTTTGGGTTATTATGGTTAGTTGCATGCTATTGCTTTACTTTAATCAATGAACATGATGTGAATATTTATGATACGATGATATTTTGATTATGCTAATGAACTTGTGATATTTTAGGGGACTCAGGCCATTTTCCTGAGTACCTCTCCGTAAGGACCTGTTCGTGGAGTGACCACCCGGGATAATAGTGCAGCCATGAGGGTGGAATGGGATGCCCTTAGCTAATTAATTAGATGAACATGGGGGTGTACTTGGCTTTGACGGAGGGCCGTCAATGGGGGCCGGGGCGTAGTGCTCGCTCTGCCAAGGGGGTGTAGAGGTTCATTCGATCTGGTTTTGTTAGTCACCCACCTTGGGGAGGTGTACTGCGTTTGTACGACTGGCGAAACCTAACGAGCAGCTATGCACTAGGGGAGTCTTTGTAAAGGCTACGTAGTGATGCCCTGCCAGGCCACCTAGGTAGTGGTCAATGGGGAGTAGCTCTCTCCGGGCAGAAAGGGAATCAGGACTCGTGGGTAAACTGTGCGACCTCTGCAGAGGATTAGAAACTGATATATCAGCCGTGCTCACAGTTATGAGCGGCCTTGGGATCCTCTTTGATTAGAGATATAGATGGTTTGATATACAATGGTTCTATTTATTATTTTGGTTCGATGATGATAATGATGTTCCTCGATGAGGAAATGATTCACGGGTTGGTTATATTATAAAACTTGGCTTCCACTAATAATAAATACCTGACCAACTAAAAGCAACTGCTTGAGCTTAACCCCACATAAAGCTAGTCCACCTCAGCCAAACGGGACATTTGCTGAGTACGTTGATGTGTACTCACCCTTGCTTTCACAAAACACCTGGTTGCCTTTGGTGCAATCTATGCTTAGGTAAAGAAGGAGGTGTCGAGGCAGATCTCCAGGAGTTCCAGGACTTTGACGAGTTCGAGGATTAGGCTAGCGACCTCCCCCAGTCAGCTGCCTGTGGTGGGTTAATTTACGTTGCTACGTTTCGATTATGTGTACTTTGATTTATATTATGTAAATGACTCTAGTCTTTAATATTATTACTTATTCTTTATTGTTATTCGAAGCATTGTGCTATGATGAGTCATTTATGTAATCGCTGTGTACGTGAATTTCTGATTTTGGCACGTACATGGTTCGCATTCGGTTTACCTTCCAAAACCGGGTGTGATTAGAGGCCTTTGCAAAGATGTCTTTAATAGAGTAAGAAACCATAGAAATGCTCATGATTTGTGGATAGATATTTGTGCTCTACATGAAGGGACTAGAAGTGAGCATGAGGAGAGATATCATATTGCAATGAGAAAATTAAATTCTTTTGAGATGCTTGCAAATGAAAATGCCAAAGATATGTACTCACGTCTTAACATTCTTGTAGAGGAAGTAAATGGCTTGGGGCTCACCCAAATTTCACAACCGGATGTTGTGAGGAAGATTCTCAGTGTCCTTCCAATTGACAAATATGGACACATTGTCACAGTGCTACATCAGATGGATCTTTCAGTTGCTACTCCTACACAAATATTGGGAAAGATCAATGCTCTTGAAATGTACATGCACATAAATGACAAGGATGCGTCATCTTCCAAGAGAAAAGACTTGGCTCTCAAAGCCAATCAAGAAAAGAAAGGAAAAGATAAAGTGCAAATCGAGGAGGAATCCTCAAGTGATGATGATCTTGATGCTAACATTGCTTTGATGGTGAGAAAGACCACCAAAATGTTGAAGAAGCTCAATATAGAAGACATCAAGTTTGACTCAAGAAAGAAGAAGTTCTTCTCCAGTAAAAGAAAGCCCATCTCTGAAATGGACTGCTACAATTGTGGAGAGCTCGGTCATCTTGCTCATCAATACAACAAGCCTAAAAAGAACAAGTTCAAGGGAAAGAAAAATGATGATAGTGATGACGAGAAAAAGGAAAAAAATTCTTCAAGAGAAAGGATGGGAAGCACAAAAGGTTCCATAAGAAGAAAAATGGAAAGGCCTACATTGTTGGTGACTGGCTCACTGACATAGAGTCTTCAAGCAGGTCTTCTTCAAGTGAAGAAGAAAATGATGAAAAAGTTGCCGCTATCGCTGGGGACTTCTCTTCACCACCACCATCACCCTCATCCACTTCTCATCTATGCCTCATGGCTAAAGGTGAACGGAAGGTACAAATTGATAATGATATTATTGATGATAGTGATAGTGATGATGAGTTTGCTTCACCTTCCTATGATGAATTAGCTGACTTACTTAAGAATACACTCAAATCATTAGGAAGTCAAAGGCTAAATGTGATAAGTTAAAGGATGAAAATGATTTTTTAACTACCAAGTATGACATAGTTGTAAAAGCTAGTGATGAAATGAAAGAAGAAAACAAAATTATGTCATCCACTGTAAATGAGCTCAAATCCTCCCTAAAAGATGCTAAGGATAAGTGTGACAAATTAAATGAAGCAAATAGGGAGTTGAAAGATGGACTTATCAAAATTAAGGAAGCTTATACAAAAATTAAAATTGACTATGATAATCTTCTTGTTGCAAATGAGCTTTTATCTTGCAATACACATGAGGCTATTAACCCTGCTGTTAAGATTGATGTAGCAACCTCATGTGATGATTTGAGCCAAGATGATCAAACTAGTCTTCATGATGAATTGACTGAAAAAGCTGAAGTTTTGACTCTAGACAACCAGATATTGAAGAGATACTTGATTGATGCAACCACTAGAGGAAAGGTTGCAATAGAGAGCAATGACTTTAACAATGAGTTGGCAGTGGACAATGAAAGGCTTAGAAATGAGGTCAACAAACTTAAGAATGAAAATGAACATATTGCCACAAGTGTGCAAAAGTTCAACAAAGGTCAATACCTTCAAAATGAGTTGCTCATGAACACTGTCATGAAAAACAAGAGTGGTATTAGATATAATTCTTTTGTGCAAAAGAAAGAATCAATACAAGGCAAAACAGACTCCTAAGCCTATCAAATGCTTTGAGTGTGGAAAAGAAGGACATTTTGCCCACAACTGCAAAGCCAAACCACCAACTCCCTTGCCAAAGCACTCAAGACCATTTGCGTTCAATGCTCATTATGTTCTAAGAAAAGTAGCAAATGGAAAAATCAAAGTTACATTTCTAGGTCCACCAAGCAAGAGTAGACCTAGACAATTTTGGGTTGCAAAGTCTTTGATTGAAAAAGTCACTGGTCCTATGCAAAATAGGGCCCTCAAAATTGAAGCTTGATTTATTTGTTCATGTAGGTGAACTACAAGACCGGTGGGAGTCATTGGGTTATTGACAGTGGATGCACTCAACATATAACTGGCAACCCACGGTTGTTCATCTCACTTGATGAGAATGTTGATGAACAAGATAAAATCACTTTTGGGGATAATTCAAAGGGAAAAGTTCAAGGACTTGGGAAGGTGGCTATCTCAAATGATCTTTCAATATCAAATGTTCTCTTGGTTGCACCTTTGAGCTTCAACTTACTATCAGTGGGTCAACTTTGTGATCTTGGCCTTCAATGCTTATTCACTCCTACAGAGGTTGTTGTGTCAAAAATGGATGATGAGTCAATGGTGTTCAAAGGATTTAGATACAACAATCTCTACTTAGTGGATTTCACCTCTGAAGATGCAAACTTAAGAACTTGACTCTTTACTAAAGCACCACTTGGATGGCAATGGTGTAGAAGGCTTGCACATGTTGGAATGAGCACACTCAAGAAAGTACTAAAAAAGGACATGGTTAGAGGACTAAAGGATGTTGTATTTGAAAAGGACAAGCCTTGTAGTGCATGTCAAGCTGGAAAGCAAGTTGCTAACACACATCCTACAAAAGCTTTTATGTCAACATCAAGGCCACTAGAACTGCTTCATATGGATCTATTTGGACCAACAACTTATGCTAGTGCTGGTGGCAACTTCTACTGTCTGGTTATTGTTGATGACTTTTCAAGATACACTTGGGTGTTCTTTCTCCATGATAAGTCTGAAGTTGCATCTATATTCAAGAAGTTTGCCAAGAAGGCTCAAAATGAATTTAATTGCAAAATCAAGAAGATTATAAGTGACAACGGAAAAGAATTTGACAACACCAACATACATGAATATTGTGATGAGATTGAGATCAAGCATGAAGTTTCATCAACATACACACCTCAACAGAATGGAGTTGTTGAAAGGAAGAACATGACCTTGATCACTCTTGCTAGAACAATGATTGATGAGTATAACACACCAGAGAGGTTTTGGGCTGAAGCTGTCAACACTGCATGCTACGCATCAAACAGGCTATTTCCTCACCAGCTACTTGAGAAGACTCCCTATGAACTGCTAAATGGGAAAAAGCCAGACGTCTCCTTCTTTCGGGTGTTTGGATGCAAATGCTACATCTACAAGAAACGCCATCACCTAGAGAAGTTTCAAAGACGTTGTGATATTGATTTTCTACTTGGCTATTCATCAAAATCCAAAGCATATCGAGTATTCAATCATGCCACTGGCGTGGTAGAAGAAACATATGATGTGGAGTTTGATGAGACTAATGGCTCCCAAGGAGCACTTGAAAATCTTGATGATGTAGGTGATGAGCCACTTAGGGAAGCTATGAAGAACATGCCAATTGGAGCCACCAAACCTAAAGAAGATGAAGAAGAGGTGCAAAATATTGATAGGCCTTCATCAAATGTACCACATGAAGATGAAAAAGATGAGAGGCATACAAATGAAGATACATTTGTCTCTCATGAACAAGCAAGGGTATAAGCTGAAGATGTTGATGCTCTAAGACCTTCTTTCCAAGTGATTGACAAGAGAAACTCATCACTACTTCAAGCACACCCACAAGATCAAATCATTGGGAGTCCTTCACAAGGGGTTATCACTCGTTCTCATAAATATGCTTCATTTATTGAACATCACTCTTTTGTTTCTTGTGTTGAGCCTACATGTATAGATGAGGCACTACAGGATCCGGACTGGGTGAATGCCATGCATGAAGAATTAAACAACTTCATCCGCAACCAAGTTTGGACCCTGGAGAAGCCTCCACAAGATGCAAGGATTATTGGAACAAAATGGGTGTTCAGAAACAAACAAGATGATCAAGGTGTGATTGTGCGAAACAAGGCAAGACTTGTTGCAAAGGGCTTCTCTCAAGTTGAAGGCTTAGATTTTGGAGAGACCTTTGCACCGGTTGCTCGACTTGAAGCCATCTGTATCCTACTTGCATATGCATCATGCTATGACATAAAAGCTTTATCAAATGGATGTAAAAAGTGCATTTTTAAATGGCTTCATAAATGAGCTTGTATATGTTGAGCAACCACCCGGGTTTGAAGACCCTAGATATCCTAATTATGCCTACAGGTTGTCCAAGGCGCTATATGGGCTAAAGCAAGCTCCAAGGGCTTGGTATGAGCGTCTTCTCGACTTCCTCATCGAAAAGGGCTTCAAGATCGGGACCGTCGACACAACTTTATTCACAAAGAAACATAATAGTGATATTTTCATTTGTCAAGTTTATGTTGATGATATAATCTTTCGCTCGACAAATGATTATCATTGCAAGGAATTTGGTGAGTTGATGTCAAAGGAGTTCGAGATGCCAATGATTGGTGAGCTAACGTACTTCCTCGGCTTTTAAGTCAAGCAAATGAAAGATGGGAACTTCCTCTCACAAGAGAAGTATACCAAAGACTTGTTGAAAAGATTCAACATGAAGAAGTGCTAACCAATCAAGACACCCATGCCAATGGACATCTCGACCTAGATGAGGGAGGTAACCCGATTGATCAAACTCTCTATCGTTCCTTGATTGATAGTTTATTGTATCTTACCACATCTAGGCCCGATATCATGTTTAGTGTCTGTATGTGTGCTCGATTTCAAGCAAATCCTAAGAAAGCTCATCTTCGCGCTGTTAAAAGAATTCTTAGGTATCTTAAGCACACCCCAAGCATTGGCCTTTGGTATCCCAATGGAGCTACTTTTGATTTAATTGGCTATTCCATTTCGGATTATGCTGGTTGCAAAGTTGATAGAAAAAGTACATCCAGGGGATGCCATTTGCTTGGGAGATCACTAGTTTCATGGATTTCTAAGAAGCAAAATAGTGTTGCCTTGTCAACCGCTGAAGTGGAATACATTGCCGCGGGTGCTTGTTGCACACAAATTCTTTATATGAAACAAACTCTTCTAGACTATGGTGTAGTTCTAGAAAAGGTACCTTTGTTGTGTGATAATGAGAGTGCTGTTAAAATTGCTAATAATCCTGTTCAACACTCTCGCACCAAGCACATTGATATCCGTCATGACTTCCTTAGAGATCATGTTGCTAAAGGAGACATTATTTTAGAAGGAGTGAGATCGAAAGATCAATTAGCGGACATTTTCACAAAGCCACTAGATAAAACCCGCTTTTGTATGTTGAGGAATGAGTTAAATATTCTTGATCTCAGAAATTTCACTTAATCTCAAAGTGGTGTTGTCAATCCTGCATTGCATATTTAAATTTCTTGTATTGCATCTAGGGCTTGTCTAAACTAGTTAAGATAACCGCCAACAAAGCGAGTGAAAAAGCTTAACTCAGGCTTAAACTTGACAAGTCTTAACATTTAAGCTTTCTAGTACTTAAATTTTCATTTACTATGCAATTGTTGGTTCTTGAGATATGCATGTGGCACCGCACTTAGGGGGAGTATTCAAAACTCAAGTCATTCATGAAACCCCTAGTACAAAGCCGCTATGCAAATCTCACCATTTGACTATTTTCTCTAAAAACTATCTAGCCTATGGCAAAATATTTTGAAAATATGAGAGAATATGTGAGGGTACCAATACCTTTCCCAACAGGTGTCCTTTTGTGTGCTTATAAGTTGGGATTTGGTTTGGTTCAAAATTAGCTAGAAAATTTCAAAATTCCCTCTGTCTGGGCTCACTGGACAGTCCGATGTGCACCGGACACTGCACTGTGCAATGTTTGGTGCACCGGCGGGGAGCGCGCAGATCCAGTTCTGAGCTTCTCTATCCGGTGGTTCACCGGACAACTACTGTGTGCTGTCCGGTGTGCACCAGACATGCATTGTAGACTGTCTGGTGTGACCATGAACCGTTTTTTAAAAAATTCTTTCCCCAACCCGAGCCCAAGCCAACACTTCTTTCCTTTCTTACCTCTGTCTGTTTGTTGCTCTCTGGCTCCGGCGTCTGCCCTGTCCACCGCCGGCGAGCTCCACCCATCCTCCGGCGGTGAGTCTGCTCCTCCTGTGCCTGCACTTCTCCCCTGGTGAGCAGCTCTGCTCTCCCTCTCATCTCTCTCTATGTGAGTTCCTCTCCACCAGTGAGATCAAACCTTTCCACCCTTTGAGCAAAACTCAAAATCTTGTGAATCCTAGTGATTGTATGTGTGCCTAGTGTCTCATTGTGTTCCCCTGCAGATAATCTTCTCCCTTTGGGAGGTTTCAATCACTCCAATAGGCATTTCATTTAAAACCTAAATCCCCGCACGCCACTTGCTCGGTGAAATGCCCAAACCAGCTAAACTTGCTCAAATCAACCCCAGATTTTTTCAGCACCTTCATGACACCTCAAGTAACATATTTGCCAAATTTCACGCCAATCCGATATCCCAGTCACTGATTACACCACTATTTCACATATATAGCGATTGATTCTGAGCCGAGTGCCAAAAATTCACTTTCGCCAAATTTCAAACCAAGCGCACACTTCACCCATATGTACTCATATATACCTACTTGTGAAGTATCAGATCAATTCCAAGTCATTTCATGCCCCATTTCGAATTTGAAACTTCCTATGGCACAATTCCTCGTTCAAACGTCGTTCTCGTGTCGTTTGACCTCTGTTTTTCCAAATCACTCCATTTCTGCGTCATAACTCTCCGTGTATGTATTTATTCACATTTCATATACTTATAACTATGTGACTAATACATGCTCACCTCTTCTATCATTTCAGTGATCTCGCCTGCCCGTGCGCCCGTCTCTTGTCCTGCATGGATTCTCTCTTTCTCGTGAGGTTTCCAGGTAGCTATCCTTTCATTACCAATCTTATCAGCTTCTACCTGCTCGTGCTTAGCCTTTCACTCACTTATGCAACACTCATGTCAGGATGGTGCGGACGAAGAATGTCTCAGCGCCAGGGGAGGAGACGACGAGGACCCTCCTCAACCCAATAGGCAGGTCAAGGGGTAGACAGTGTACCTAGAGCAGCAGGAAGGCCGGAAGAAGCGGTGTATAGACAGAGCCACCCGTGCAGCACTTGCAGCGGCAGCAGCTGCAGAGCAGACAGAGCGGGGAGGACAGTTGCAGATTTCCTGCGATCAAATTGCTTATAGAGTTCGTCGCCTCGCATCTCGGTCTCACTCCTCTGCTCCCTCCACACCCTCCACCACATCTTCTACCCCACCTCCCACTTCACCAGCTCCTCTCGCTCTATAGCCATCCACCACTCCAGCTTCCACTATTCCTCCTCCCGCTCCCATTTCCACTCCGCCCATTCCTCCACCTCACTTCAAGGAGCGTGACGAGACAGAGGTGCAACCCCTAGCTGCTGATCCTCGACTGCTTGACCTTCAGCGTGCCACTGCAGCCCGGGTACGTCGGTTCAGACACGTACCCATGGAGTTCTGGTTGCCTGCTCAGAGGGACCCTACAACGGTGGCTCTATTCAGTACCATGACTCAGGAGTCCTTCTTTTGGGCACAGTTGTCAGGGCAGATCGCCCTATGAGCGCACCGACTATTGGATCTACCTGCTTTTCTGCTCGCAGCCGGTGCCGATTCAGAGGTGCATCTCTCCTATCTACGAGGACTTCTTTCACTACTGACTACGAGTGGCAGATACATTGAGGAGTGGGTCAGAGTGTTTTATGCTACAGTGTGGATTGACCCAGATCATCAGTGGATGAGGTTCCGCTTTGAGAGAGAGGATGTCACTCTGCATGCCAGCCAGATACGCCAGCTCTTTGGATTTCCAGAGTCGTCGACTCGGCTCCACAATTTGTGTTATGGTACCTCAGATCCTCCTCGTTGCCCTCACGTGGAGTTGCACCAGCCATAGCTCACGTCGCTGCCCTGTTCAGACCTCCTTTCACAGCTAGGTCGCTACGCTCTCCAAGCTAACTTCACCCCTGTAGCGAAGTATCTATATGAGCTGATGAGACGGTCACTGCTACCTAGGACGGGTTATAGAGAGGCCACTACACATATTCAGCTATGGCTTCTTGGTGCCTTGATCACAGATTCAGAGTTTGACGTGGTTGATTTTCTTATCTGTGAGATTGAGGACACAGTTTTGGATGGTATTCGTGCTCGCCGTCAGGTGCCGTATGCGCATTACCTCTATCACATCTTCGCGTAGCTGATCAGGCCGCCTCAGTTCCAGGGCACCCTCGAGGCCTCTCGCCTCCAGTTTGGTTCATATCGTCCAGTCCCTAAGGACCCAGTCCCAGTACCAGATCCAGGTCCAGATATTCAGGCTGAGGATGAGGCATTCAGACAGTTCGAGACCCAGGGTATAGTTGCTGACACCTCTTCAGATGATGATGATGATGACCTTGGGATCCCTGCCTCCTGTGCCACCTCGCTCACATGATCATGAGGCGGGAAGTTCCAGTGTTGCCCCTGCTGCCCCTCCTGCTATTGACCCTACTCTGGCTGTGATATTTCAGTCTCTTACACAGCAGCAGGCTCATCTGGCAGCCAAGAAGGCTCGACAGGTAGCCATTCAGCAGCGGATGTCTGAACGGATGCTCTCTATGTTTTAGACGATTCAGGACCGTCAGGACACTCTGCAGCAGCAGCTCTTGGCAGACAGGGCTGAGCATCGGGCTTTTATGACTCATATCCTTAAGCATACCGGTGTTCAGCTCCCACCAGTTCAGTCTGCTCCTCCTCCAGCTCTTCAGGCAGCTGTTGTGCCAGCTATTCAGGCAGGACCCCCGCTTCCTCCTTTTGGTCCTTCTCCCTCTCCGCTCCGGCCGATCACCCTGGACTTCTCGTCGCTGGTCGTCAGAACCATCAGTGCTCAGCCGTTAGTCCCACCAGCGCCTGTTGTTACCACTGCTACTGTGGCGGTGTCCGTGACTGCTTCTGCTCCGGCGGATCCTGCATCGCAGCCTCTATCAGAGTTAGTACTAGCTCTAGCTTCTACTGCAGATCCTGGATCCGAGACTGACTCCGACCCCCAGCTTGCGTTTGCGCTTCTGCCTCGACCGCGACCGGATGCGCCCTCGCCTCCTCCTTCCTCCTCTAGTGTGTAGGTTCGGGTAACCCTTTTGGTGTTTGACGCCAAAGGGGGAGAGATATGAGAGTTGTGAGAGCTAGGGGGAGTTAGGGAGTTAGTTGAGAGTGCCTTTTGTATTTTGATGTAATATTTTTGCTTGATACTCTCTATACTAGCTCCACTTTTGTATGACGCTTAACTCACAAAATCTGTAATATGCTCTTGATGTTTATTTTGATTGTGTGTGTATTGTGTTTTCACCTAAGATGTTATCACCAGTCATTCAGTTCTTGTTCATCGATTTCATTTCCTTCTTATATGAACAAGAAACTTACATCGTGTATGCGCCTATATTTATTATTCTTTTACACGAATCTTTCTATCAAAATTATTGAGTATAACTAACCATCTTCTCTATTGACAGAAAAACAAACAAACTACTCTCACACTCTTGTAGGGTTGTCATCAATCACCAAAAAAGGGGAGATTGAAAGCATCTAGGCCCTTGGTTGGTTTTAGTGATGAATGACAATGTAATATTATATGTGACTAACATGTGTTTTGTAGAGACAATGGTAAGTTAGGTCACATTACAGGAAGTTGTACTACAACGGTGAAAACAATCCCTGAGATGAGAACTTGAAGCGACGACAGAAACGACGAATCAAAAGATGAAGGTCTTCGTATTCCGAGTGTTCAAGGAGTTGCAGACACTTGGTATAGTATTAGGTCTTCTATTTTATTTTAGCCGTACTATAAAGAGGGGTTGTCGATGAGTAGTTTGACCAAGAGAGTTCTAGTGTAGTGTTGGTGCATATTCACACTCACATCTAGTGCTAGGTGTCACTCTATAACACACTCACGAGTTAGAACGAAAACAGATTTGAAAATCAAAAGGGAATATAAATTAGGGTTTCTGTCTTAGGGGCACCGGACTGTCCGGTGCGCCCCCTAACAGTGGGGCTAGTCTGGCCCGAGGGAGGAGCCTCCCTCCCAGGAAAACCCGAGAGCAACGAGTTGAGAATTGGAATTTTAGCTGGCACACCAGATTGTCCGGTGTGCACCAGACAACAACTGTTCACTGTCCGGCGTGCCATCAACCCAACGGCTAGCTGTCAGAACTAGCCATTGGACTTGACCGTTGGCGCACCGGTGGCACATCGAACTGTCTGGTGCGCCCATGCGTAGGAAAACGTGGTAACGGCTAGTTTGGTGGGTGGTGCTATTTTACCCCCTCCACCCACCATATTGAATGTCTTGCTGCCCACATTGATGACCATACATTGCTAGAGCATTGCAAGCACCACAAAGCATAGTGAGGTGATTAGAAAATCTTAATCCCGCATTAGGATCTCATTAGTGCAAGTGAGAGCCACCTAGAGCACACACCGCATGCGTTAGCTTCTCTTGGTCAAGTGAAAGTCTACAACTTGTTACTCTTGGTGATCGTCATCGCCTAGACGGCTTGGTGGCGTTAGGAGCACGATGATCACCTTGGAGGATTTGTTGGTGACCCGACTCAAGATTGTAAGCGGTCGTGAGGGATCCACCGCGCCGGAGTGGCAACAGATCATCTCATAGTGAGCACTTGGTTCTTGCGAGGATCAAGGGGAGTGATACCCTTGCGCGGGTGCTCCAACGAGGACTAGGGAAGAGTGCCGACTCTTCGATACCTCGGGAAAAAATTGGAGGAGTCTTCTAAACCTTGCTTTACAATCAGCATTTAATTCAAGCATTTTACCTTGTTTATTTGTTTAGCAAGTAGTTGAAGCAATGTCTTAGTATTGTTGTATTTCTAGTAGTATTCTCTTATTGCTAGTTGTTGGGTGAAGTTGGGCTCTTGCTTAGGGTTTAATTGTTGTTGATTTTTAGAGAAGCCCAATTCACCCCGCTCTTGGGCATTGTGATCCTTTCAAAGGGAATGCAAAGCTAAAATACCACCTAAGTAAAATGTGAAGAAGCTACAAAGTCGTTACTAAGGGGATGTAGAGCTTAGCTCCAAAGTCATTCCTAAGGGGATGCAGAGCTAAAATACCACCTAAGTAAAAGGTGAAGAAGCTCCAAAGTCGTTCCTTAGGGGATGCAGAGCTTAGCTCCAAAGTGGTTCCTAAGGGGATGCAGAGCTAAAATAACACCTGAGTTAAAGGTGAAGAGACTCCAAAGTTATTCCTAAGGCGATGCTGAGTCTTTTTTTTGATTTGTGCATAAACATCATTTGCATCATATCATCACATCATATTGCATAACACCGCATCATACATCACGTTTACATCTAAGTGTTGTGTCGCGCGCTTCGCCGCGCGACGACTCATTTTATTTTCGGTTTAGTTCGTGTGTGCTGTCCTGCGTTTCGCCGCGCGACAATCCTTTTTAAATTTACCTTGAATTGTTCATAATAATTAAACATGTAGCGTAACTTTATTCTATGCATAACGTGATTGTCAAATTAATATGATTATGTTTAGACGAGTACTTTAATCTATAATCACTTAGGATATGTTTGGTTGCCTGGCTCAACCCACGACCAGGCCTGTTTCATACAGTATGGATATGTTTTGTTGCCTGGCCCAGTCCGGGAGCCTAGCTGAGGCGAGCCCAAAAATATTTTGTGGCCTGGCTGAAAGGAAACGCGAGTTTGTTGGTTCTCTGACCGGCCTGGCCCGACTTCAGTCGCCCCAACGACGCTAGGGTTTCACTCTCCTCAGTCGCAGCGGTTCCCACTCTCGCCTCTCTCAGTCGCCCCAACGACGCTAGGGTTTCACTCGTAGCCGCAGCTGCGGCTCTCGCCTCTCTCTCATCTCTCTCAGCCGCAGCCGACGACACTAGGGTTTCTCACTCGTAGCCACAGCTGTGGCTCTCGCCTCTCTCTCTCTCTCTCGTCTGCCACTGTGACACCCCAGGTGTCAGTTTCGTGTTATGTCGGGAGATTTGTCCCTAACGCGAATGCTCAGTGAAAATTTCTAGTTCTCGATCGTGTCTATCTCTGTCTATCAGGCTTTCTCATGGAAGTTCACCGAATTCAGAGTTATTCGATCGCGAGAAACAACCAAATTTGGAGCCTGTTAAAACTTTTATCCTCAGCATGAATGCAAACTCGAAGATCATTCTCGAATTATAAATCTCATCTGAAGCTCTTTAAATCAAACTCTCGACGACTGTTATCTGATCTGAGCCCAAATCTAGTTCCTCGAACTTCGATCTATGTTCGACTATTTTATCCAGCTCCGTTTTCTCCAACGGGATACTCAGTACGTCGCCCTCTAATTAATTCTTATCCGACTCGACTTCATACCTCTGTGTTCGATCCCGATTTAAAAATCGACATCGGCGATAATTTTAAATGTCGCGATTTGTCTCTTTCAATCATAAATCCCAAAGCCGGTTGTATCCCGAGGCAATTTATTTTCGAATCAGGCATAGGGAATTATTTCCGAGCAAATTCAAATCAAACACTCGGTCGAATTAATCGCTCAATCTTCCGTTCGTCCGAACTCCAGCTCGCTCTGTTTTTACACAGACGACTTCCGCGAGAGCATTTTATTCCGGAAAATAAATTTAGCGCAACCCGATCACGTGTTTTGGGCCAGCCCAACCCAGCCCATTTGGAACCCTAACCCTAGGACCCCTCTATAAATAGAAGTGCCTCCCCTTGCAATTTGGAAAATTTGCATCTACCCCCCTAGCCGCCACTCTCTCTTCTCCCTCTTTCTCTCACGCACAGCTCCTTTCTCTGTTCAGCGCGCAGGAACTCTCTTCCTCCCATGGCTGTCGAGCCCTTCTTCCACCTCTGGATGGCGCCCAGCAGCAGCGCCCTTCCTCCCCTCGGCCAGCAATGGCGCGGTGCCCCTGCCCCTTTTCTTCTTCCTCCAGCAGCAGACCACCAGCGCCCCATCTTCCACCTTCTCTGGTCCCGTGCGCGCAAGAGCAGGTCCTCTATTCCTGCGTCCGAGCTCGAGCAGGTGTGCTGGTGCGCCCTCTTCCATGGATGCGCCCCTTCCTAGCTCCTCGGCGCTCGACGCTCCTTCCCCAAGTCCGGCTGGAGCTTGCCTCCTCCATGGCCGGCGCCCAAACGCAACTCCAAGATCCCTGCACCCTCCTCCTCCAACGCCGGCCACCAATCCACCATCTCCAGCCGGCGTCTTGCTCCTCCCTGCTCCCAGCCAGGGCGCCCAGAAAATCCCCCAGCCGAGCCCCAAGCAGTGCCCCTCCCTGCTCCATTTTTTTCCTTTTGCTCTCGGCCGCTGGCAGCCATAGCGCTCGCCTTTGCTCCCTGCGCGACATGCTCTGCTCGCCATGGCTGGAGATCTGCGGTCGAGCCTCTCCCATCCATGGGGCAGCGGCTCCTCCCTCGGCACCTCCCCCTTGAGCAGCAACCGCGACAACTTCGCGCTCTGGCGGCTCCCTGTTTGCACAGTCCAGTGGACAGCACCACCCCCTCCCTCCACTTTGGCTAAAGCATGCCCAACCCTATACAACGCAGCTCCTCGCAGCCGAGATTTCCCCCACAGCCCCGCAACATTGGCGCTTCGCGGGTGTTCGATGTAATGCCCGAGTGAAGCTCTATGTCATGAACGGCAGCGAAGTCACTGTCACCGTGACCTCGCCTTTGTGCGTGGCTCGCATTGCTCCACGTCGTCGTCGAGTCTCCTTGCAAGCTTGCGGTTTAGCCAAAACCTTGTTTGCGTGCGAGTGGGGAACCTCGACGAAGTAAGTAATGAAGAGTAAGATGTCCCTTTTTGTTTTCCAACTAATATTAGGCGATATATATTGTAATGTGTTAAATGTGGTAGAGTTTATTATTCGTGTGTAGTGGCGTGCACGAGTGTGCGAATAGGAGAAATAACTGAGTTATGTTGATTGGACGTGATGTGTAAATTTAAAAAGTGTAGGTTTGTGTGTAGGGTGTACTATTGCACATGTATGTCAATGTATTATAATAGTGATTGCGTTAGAGTCATTGAAGTATTTTGAATGCATGCCGAATATGGTTGCATCCGAAATAAGGAAAGAGTCATGTTGTGCGATGAAAAGGCTAGATTGATTTTATAGGTTGTACGAAAATCGTTCTATTAAGTGTATACGTCGAGTGTGTTAAAAAGATCCTATGTAGGCAGAATGTAGTGTATTGGTTAGGCGAAGAGTTTTATAATAAACAAGTGTGAGGCGTGCAATTAAGTCGAGATTGAAGTGCAAATCCTATGCAATGTGATGGGATTCGTGATTATGTAGGAGTTATAATTGTTGATGTGACGAGTAGTTTAGAAAATGCTCGTTTGCGTAGAGGATGTATCGTTGAGACATGAGTGTCGAAGTTCATTTATATTAGTGGTCGCGCCACATTGATTGAAGTGTCTCGAGTGCACGCCACCATATGGTTGTATGCGAGACAAGGTTATGCACATGATGAGTTTAGTAAAAATCCATCGGTGTCTCTAGTGTTAAGTTGAGATTTATTTGCACATGGAAAGTAACATTGTGTTTAATACTTAGAACTCTTAGTCGTTAGTAGAAATTGTTTGGGCTTATGTAGAGATGTGATGACATGCCGTAAGTAGTCATCACTTCCTCTATAATTATAAGTCGAGTCTATACGCGTTAGGCGTTCCTTAAGTTGTGCTTCGCAAATAAGTGTATGATTGTGTTTATGACTTGAATAGATGTCTTCGAGTGAACTGATAGGTTCCTAAGGCAAAAATGTGTAAGGTGTTTATAGTAACATTTTATCCCGAAAGGTGTTAAGCCTGCGCAAAAATAAGAGATAAGTGTACTTGTTTTATGCATGTGATCGATAATTGGGATAGTCGAGGCGAATGAGGAGTATGATTAATCTGGTTAGAGTCACTATGTTGTTGATGCCTTGTGCGTAACCTGGGGCACGTATGTGCGGGTATATGCCGTGATATGGTTATACTCGCAACGAGGAAGGATGTATGCCTTGGGTAACGTGACGCTTAGGTCGCTGTTGTATAATCGAATAAAGGCTGTATTTTTGAGCTTAAATCAAAATGTGGGAACTAGTGGTACGCTAGGCAGGCGGTGTTCCAAATAAATAAATCGGTTGCTGTGGAAGTTTTCGTGCATGATTTATTGTTAATGAATAGTTGAATTACGAGTTATGTGAAAAGCATGTTAGAAACTAGTGTGCGGCGAGAAACTGTGTTCGTGTGGTGAATGCGTTAATTAAATGTGTATGTTAGTTCTCGCGCGTGAATTAACTTATATAAAAATTAGTGAGTCTATTTGTTAGTCCTCATTGATTGATTTAACTCTAACAAATGGTGAAGTGTTAGAATAATTCAAGTCTCTAGGACGCGGCGATTCTTGAATTGTATAGGAGCTGAAATTTATTAATTGCTGTTTTGGACTGCGCGCGCTGTTTTAGTTGTGATGTATGTTTGATGAACTAAATTGTATTTTCTGTAGATATGTGCTATAGAAAAGTGCTAGATAACTTTATTATCTTGCTGGTGTTAAAATTTGACAGGCATAAGTCTGATCGTTTAGGAGTTATGATTTTTACAAATTCAGTGACTGAATCTGTCTAAATTCTGTACAGATTTCAGAAACTGCATTGTTTGCCTAATGTAATGTTAGAATCAGTCCTTGTCGATTATAAGAGAGTTGTAGATGCTTTTCTGATCTTGCTTGTGTTAAAATTTCATAAACACAGGCCTGATAGTTTAAGAGTTATGAATTTTACAAACTGGTTGCTGTGTTCTGTCCTCTGTCAGGACAGATTTCGAAAACTGTAATGTTTGATTTGATTAAACCTGGAATCACTTCTTGGTGATTATAAAAGTTATGTAGTGCTTTTGCCAAGCTTTCCAAAAAGTCTTGGATCACTATTTTTGGTGGTCTGAAGATTAAGTTACATGTGTTTGAAGTGTGAAGACTGAATCTGTCCAGTTTTGGACAGCACAGCCTTCATAGTGTATTTTACCCTTGATACATATTAAACCAGCCAGGGATGTTATAAATAATTTGTAGAACATTTAATTAGCTTTCCAGAAAGTCTAAAATCACTTTGTTTGGATGTCTGAATCTGTAGTTGTGAATTTTTGAAGTTGCAAGTCTGAACCTGTCCAAATCTGGACAGAACTGTTGTGTTAGGAGTGTTTGACCTTGCTAAATACTGAATCCTGTGGAGGTAAAAATACCAAAGTTGTAGAGCACTTTCTAAACTTTCCAGAAAGTCTTAATTTGCTATTTTTGGGTTAATATTTGAAAAGTTATGATTAAAACAAGTAGCTGTTGTGCTGCTGTCCTAATTTCGTTGTGTTTTGTGGATTGCTCTACTCTGTGGCGTATGTCTTGAGTTGACCATTTCCTCGTTTTGATTTTGGTTGAACACGCAGTAACGATAATATAACTAATATAAGTGAGCATAAGTATGTAGGTAACTAGTACACACCTCGCTAAATTAGGGAACTAAATTGGTTAAGGTCTAATACGTGTTCGCCTAATAAATAATTGTAAAGCCCAATTAAGTGTCTAGTTCCTTTTCAACTAAGTCTGTCTACATATCAGTCGTAGGAAACTTAAGTACTTAACTAACCTAATGTTAAGTAACCAATGAATGATTAAAGTGAATGAGATAAATGCTTGCACGTGTGATGTCGTATTGCGCTGGTTAAGTCTAGAAAGTATCGGTCGTCTTTCTAATGGTAGTAACTACGTATGCCCGACGACGTGTAGATAACTAAAACTAACATGTGGTTGTTTGCGGCGTCTTACAATTAAATATTTAGTTCGCTACCGTGTATTTGTATATCTTGTGATATTTTTCATTATATTCATACATGTGCATCTTGCATCTCATTTAGGACCGAGAGATGACGATCGTGCAAGTGATGTGGTGCCAACCCCAAGATGTCGTTGGTGGACGACCTGAAGAATGGACATAACCAGTGGATGCTCGCCGAGCGAGTACCCCCCAGCAAACACTACCTAAGTGTTAAAAAGGCAAGCCCCGGTTTTATGCATAACCGTTATATATGCTATTTTACTGCACTTAATGTTTGTAGGCTTGTACTATGCACTTAAGTGTAGGAGTTGACTGAAACCCTAGTTGCATGAACTCAGGATTCCTTTTTGAAATGGATACTAGTATGCTAGGTCGAGTAGTTGCTTTGCTAATTAGGGATCTCGGTAGAAGTCGAGTGATTTTTCTAGCACTCGCGCGAGGTCAGGAATTGGTTGTATCCACTTTGATAATAGAATGATGATGGTCTGTGGACACGGGTCCATGGGGACGCGTGGTCTACGAGATGAAAATTGGAATAAGGATTAACGTGCGGATACCTGTGTCAAGCGTTTGAACGTACTAAACACATACCGAGAAATATGGTAAATCGGTAAGCCTAGTACCTGATTGAACCTGGCAGTAGACTTTGCCCCTCACGCGACTTGAGACGAGGTCTCCCATTCCGGTTATGGTGGGTACAAGTGCGGTCACTGCACGACGGCCAGTCGGGGTCAGTGAGGCATTGTACGCCAAGGCGGTGAGCCCTGATCTGCTGACGGGGAATCGATGGGGACGGTTGATGTGTGTGGGGACGGAGTGCCCCTGCATGTCGTGTGTTTAGGTTTACCTTGCAAGGATAAAAACTCGATTCGAATCGTCTGCTTCTCGCAGCTAATGAGACTGCTTGATCCACTGTACTGCATTGAGTAATAAGTGGAAATGAGATGACTGGCAAAAGATGTTGATTGATAAAATGTTTGATACCATGTATGACTAGCTAGGTACACATCTAGTTTAAAAAGGATCATACTAAAACTTGAAAAGCTAAAACTTGATTTTAGACTTAGCTAGTGCTTTTGGCAAACCAAACCCCTCAGCCAAACAGCTGCATGTCTAGAGGTAGAGGAGTAGACTCCTCACACCGGGTAAGTCTAGCTGAGTATTAGTATACTCAGCCTTGCTTGTGGCACAATTTTTGCAGGTACCTCCTTGTTGTGGTTGATGGTGTGACTTGGCCTCCATCCCTGCCACCGGGATAGACGGTCAAGTGGGTTATTGCTTCCGCAGGAGAGGACCAGGAGGAGTAGCGTGGCCAGGCTTCGCCATGTTACTCGGTTCTTCTCCGTTAGTTATTTCCGCTGCATTAAAATTTATGGTTATTATTTCTGAAACTCCGATAATGTAATCACTAATGATACTTATTAAATTTGTGGTATTATGTTTTATTGTATTTCTCTGTGCCTCACCTTCGTGTGAGCTAGTGGTATTCGATCCTGGTAAGTGGCTTTATCGGACTAGATCCGAGGGACTGACGGGTTATTCCGATTTAAGTGTGTTGCTGCCCTTAAGGGTGCGACTTGGGCACTTAAACTGGAATAATTCGGGCGGTTCCGCCACAGCCACCGTGCTCTCTCTCGACCCGGTGGACGAACTCGCCCGGACCCGGCGAACGATTTGGACGATTGGTTTCTTTTTTTGCAAGGATCTCGTCTCTCTCAGCTCGATCAGCTCACCGCAGCAACAATCACATCTCCATCTTCTCAGGTTTGTCCCCCATCTAGATCTGTTGTTCTTTACCATTTTCTTGTATTTTTTTGCTTCGATTATACTAACCTTCGGTCTTGTTGCAAGGTCATCTCCCCCTGACTTAGATCTGCTGCCTAACCTAGATTCGCTAATACCTCATACACAGGCCAGTCTTTACCTCATACTCCTCCATTTCTAAGTACATATCTGCTTATTTGTACAGTCTTGATTTCCTGTTGCGTTTAGTTGTTGGCCTAATTGTGTGTAGTTAAGTACATATCTGTTTTTTTTCTGTTTCCTGATTGTGTTTAGTTGTAAAATAGTGTGCTTCTTTTTCTGTTTGCATCCAGATATCTCGTGTTTTTTGTTCAATTACTTCGTGCAACACCCTTGTTTTGCATTAGAACCTCCAATCAAATAATTGACGGTACTCACTGATGTCAAAATTCACTAGCTTTCACTGTAAGATAACTACTATTCATAAGTAGTCAGTTATATATGTTTGTTTTTTTACAACTATTCATATGTGCATCCATGAGAATCATAAGGCCAGATGGATGAAAAAAATCGACAAGACAACTAAGCTACATAATAACATGTTCAGTCATATAAAAGATTTTTTTCTTAACACAATTATATAAAAAATGTATATGTTACATCCATCTACCTGAATCCTCCCATGCCAGGTTCCCTTGGTCCTAGCTAAGTATTGGTAATCTCTATGAATTGTACTAGTATGACCAGAAACATATTGCCAAGTGTGCACTGAATGTTCAGTCATGCAAAGTTCCCTTGGTTAAATATATATATGTTTGTTAAGTAAATGCTTAACTGAACTTTGCCATCTTTCAATATTAGTATATATTAGTATATATCTGGTTGTTAACTGACTTAACTGAACTTTGCCATCTTTCAATATTTGTGATGTGCTTATTTGTCTATTATATTAAATATATATCAGCTTGTTTAGTTAAGTACATGCTTATTTGTGATGCTTGTTAACTGAACTTTGCCATCTTTCAATATTAGTGATGTGCTTATTTGTCTATTATATTATGTATATACCTACTTGTTTAGTATATATTAGTATATATCTGCTTGTTAACTGACTTAACTGAATTTTTCAGTGGTGTGCTTAACTGAACTTTAACATGTTTTGCAATGTTTATTTCTTGACTTAACTGAATTTTTCAGTGGTGTGCTTAACTGAACTTTAACATGTTTTGCCATGTTTCTGCTTGTTTAATATAATGGATTATGCAACTAGCATAATCTGTCTATTATATTAAGTAGCTAGTTGTTCCTCTTTTCTTCTCCCCCTCTTACCTTCATCTGTTCCTGTTTCCCTCTTCCCTTACAACAATCTTACCTTTTGTTCCTCTTTTCTTATCTCCCTCTTTAGCCTCTTGTTTTGTTTAATTTAATGGATTAATGCATTATATTATGCACTTACCTCCATAACTATCTTCTTTTTATACTATGCTGGTAGTTAATGCATTATATTATGCTGCTACCTCCATAACTCTCTTCTTTTTATTCTGACCATTTTCAGTGATGAAATTATGTAAAGTCTGAGCTTAGGACCAGTTTTCAGTGATGTTTTCTGTAAATTTGAGCAGACCACAATTTTTTAGTGATGTTTTTTTTTCAATCTGAGCAGACCACAATTTTTCAGTGATGTTTTTTGGTTCAATCTAAGCAGATCTCAATTTCTCAGTGATGTTTTTTGGTTCAATCTGAGCAGAGTACAATTTTTCAGTGATGTTACCAAGCCAGTTTGGAGGAACATCATTAGATGTAGCAACCCTGGCTTGTTTTTTCAATATGAGCAGAGTGATGGCTTTGTGAAGATGGAGCCTAAACACCGTGTGCTTTGGCTAAGGCAGCACCTTGCAAAGATTTGAGCAGACCAGTCTTATGTCTATGATGCCTAATACCTTGCTCTATGTGTAATACTTTTATCTATGCCTAATACTTTGCTCTATGCCTATGACACTGAATCTGGAACTGTGGATGATAATTAATAATTCTGAGACTTTAATACCGGTCTGTGATGATTTTATATTTAACTGTTGCCTTTACTTGCCTATGATGATATGTTTTATAATGATGATCAATCAAGAGAGTATGACTTGTTGCTTTGTTTTCCTTGCTCATTTTGTGAATTTTGCCTGTGATGAAATATATTTGACTAATGACCATCCATGGGAGGTTGACTTACTGCTTTGTTTTCCTTGCTCTTGGTTTTCTTCCTGTCTATGTTTTATTTTGGGTCAGGCAACCAAACATACTCTATCCTTTAATCTGATTTCTCCACCTGCCCTTTGTTCTCCCATGTATGGTCAAATGAGGTGTTTATTCATAAAAACTGAGGCAATTTATTGTATTACTCTCATGAGTTGATCAAGTGATTTTATTTGATAATAATTTCTGAGGCAAACTATAGTTCATACAATTCTGGTTATGGTAAGTTGTTACTTCTCTTTTCTTCTCAAGTGATTTTACTCTCATGATCAAGTGATTTTACTCTCATGACTTCCTTCTCTTTTCTTCTGTTTAAGTTGTTACCATAGTTCATACAAATCTGAGGCAGTTTCCTTTATCCTATATCTTCTCTTTTCTTCTAGCAGTTTTATTGTCATCAGGAGGTGTTTAATGAGAACAATTACTAGTAGTCTTTGCGCCATTGATGCAGTTTCTATTTACTAGCAGAAACTGCTATGATTGAGTTTCCCACTGAAAAGTAATTTGTTTAATGCGTTCAGTGGCTCAAGGCACCTCATCAGGATGATTGTGAATGTATATATTAGTGTACACATTACACTAGTAATCTGTATATACTAGTAATCTGTTTCTGCATCAATAGCACAGAAACTGCAGTTTTACTCGTCGATGTAGCAGTCTTTTCAGTGAATCAAGGATGAGTTTCTGTTAATGCGTACGGTGAGAATACATTAACAATTACTAGTAGTCACTCATAGTCAGTCAACATAGGCCATCTGCTGCTAGTACCTCTTTTCTTCTCATGAGTTGTACCAGTTTCTGTTTAATTCATATGATTGTAATTACAATCATATTTTAAGTTGCTACTATAGTTTCTGTTTAATTACAATCATAGTTTCTGCTTAATAGTTTCTGTTTAATTAAAATTCATATGATTGTAATTACAATCATAGTTTCTATTTTTGTTATCCATATTTTAAGTTGCTACTATAGTTCATATGATTGTAATTCAAATGATTGTAATTAGTTCAATGAGAACAATCACTAGCAGGAGGATTTGTTTAATTCAGATTATTGTAAATCATATTTATGGGTCAAAATCATATTTTTAGTTCAAATCTGTTGTAATTTGTTTAATAGTGCTTAAAATTTTGAAATTTGGCGAGAGCTTCATTTTACACAACAAAATTGGCGGCAACCCAATTGGGCCAAGCTACAAAAATGAGAACCAAACAATGTATCATATGGGCCTGGTTCATTTTGACCAGGAAACCAAACATTGTTTGTTGGCTCTGTACATGCGGGCTCCCTTGAGCTTGGTCCTCTCACTGAGCCAGGCTTAGGCTGGGCCAGGCAACCAAACACATACTTAACGTGATTGCTCTTCGACCGTAGCCTCGATCGTTGCTTTCTCTTTCTCGCTTAGTCGTAGGTGTGAGCCCTTCACCGAGCGTCCGCTTATTTATTATATTTTACTGCATGATGTACTATTCTGTTTATATTAAAGTTGTGAAATGTATGTTTGAACTCGTATAGATAACGATCAGTTGGCGGAGTCCGAAGGAGTTGCAGGTGAAGACCCTGAGCAGCAGCTGGTTGGTGAAGGCAAGTGTCTCTTGACCCATCTATGTCCTATTCATTTTATAATTCACTCCCCGCATTTACACAATTTATATCTAAGGATTGACTAGCTTTTGTTGATCTTGTACTTGTTTACCTATATGGGTTGGGTTATTTTGGTTTAGCTTTATGCTAGTGCTTCACATTAATCAATGAACATGATGAGATTATTTATGATAAGATGTTTTCCCTTTTAATTATGATGATGATATTGTGGCATTTAAGGGGACTCGAGCGGTTTCTCGAGTGCCTCTCCGTAAGGACTGGTTCGTTGGATGACCGCCTGGGAAAACAGTGCAACCATGAGGGTGGTATGGGACGCCCTTAGCTGAATAATTAGAGGAACTGGGGTGTAGTTCGCTTCGCCGTCGTGCCGTCAATGGGGCTCGGTGTATGCGGCTCTCTCTGTCGAGGGTGGATTGCCCCTTGGGGAGGAGTGCGGTACATTTAGGAAACCTAACAGGCGGCTACAGCCTCAAGGAATCTTTGTAAAGGCTACATAGTGAAACTCTGCCTGTTCACCTTGCTAGTGTTTAAGGGTTTGATCGGCCCGAGGCAAAAGGGAATCACGACTTTTGGCTAAAGTGCGCAACCTCTGCAGAGTGTTATGAAACTGATATATCAGCCGTGCTCATGGTTATGAGCGGCCAAGGGAGCTCCATTGATTAGAGATACATTGATCAGAGATGTTTGGTTTACAGGTGATGATGAGGATAATGGTTTTGATTATGCTTATGATAATGTTTTCTGGTATTCTTTCCGTTTGGAAAGGGTACTTTTGGGTTAACAACTTGGGCTAATGCTAAAACCTGGCTCTCTACTAGTAATAATAATCTGACCAACTAAAAGCAACTGCTTGACTTAACCCCACATAAAGCTAGTCCACTACAGCCAAACGGGACAATTGCTGAGTATGTTGATGTGTACTCACCCTTGCTTTACACACTAACCCCCCAGGTTGTCCACGTTGCAACCACTGCTCAGGAGAATATGAAGTCGTGGAGGAAGACCTCCAGGAGTTCCAAGAGTATGATGAATTCTAGGCGTGGGTTAGCGGCAAACCCCCAGTTGGTTGCCTGTGACCGCGTGTATCTACGTTTCATTTTCGCACTTTGATAATTGTTAAAGACTATGTGGATGTCTCGGACATCATGATGTAATCGACTATTACTATCTTTTTATGTTATTATTCGAGCAATGTGTGATGATGTTCGGTTATGTAACTGTTGTGTGCGTGAATTGCTGATCCTGGCACGTACATGGTTCGCATTCGGTTTGCCTTCTAAAACCGGGTGTAACAACAGGACCTAGCCATCTTTTAAAACTTTGTCAGTAGCTTCGCCTAGTAGTCTGTTGACAGCTTCGTCAACGGCTTCGTTAGCTATTCTAATTATGTCAAGCGCCCTCTCTGCTTTAGGATCGTATGGCTCTGGAGGGGAGGAGAGCTCAGCTGCACCAAAATACAAGTGTCTCTTAGTACCGAAGCTTTTACGAAGCTAAGTCATGATAGATATACCTATAAGTCTGGCATGTTCAGCAGCTTCTTCAGTTTTTCTGGCATCTTCCAAGGTGTCTTGAGATTCTTTATCTTTCTTTCTGATAGCTTTGTTAGTTATCTCTTGTCCACCCTTTAGCCATACTTCAAAATAAAACTTTCCACCTAGTGCAGTGGCTTCGGTTGAAGGGTTTTTAATATCGCTGGCTGAAAGCGAGAATCCTGGCTGAACCATAGCCTTGGCATATTCGCATCCAACCTTTTCAAGGACCGACACGGCCCCACAGGGCGCCGACAAAAGCACAGAAGCCCCCCTATCACTGAGGATCTCCTCAAAAGCTTTGGGTTCGCCATTAATCTACCGGATAACCCCGTCAGGATCACCGCGGATAAAGTTCTACTCTGAGGAGAATGCGCCAACCTTAGTAAAACTATTTTTCAAATTATTAGCACATTCCTTAACAACATTGTAGCATTCCTCTTTATCTTGATGAAGCTCCTCAATATTTTTCTGCAGCCTTAACCATTCCATGTCAGATATCTCACACTTTGTTTGTTCCACATTGAAATTTCCAGTTACTTCGTCAAGTTTCTTTTATAGTTCATGCACTTCGGTTCTGTGCAATTCCACTTGAGTGGACAACACATCCTCCAAGTTAGCAATGCGCTCACATCTTTCAATTGTCTCATTTCAACCTTCTTCATCTTCTGCTCTGCTTCAGAAAGGCTAGAAAGCCTGGCTTCACTAGATTTTAATCTCTTCACCAAAGAGAGCAAGATCTTATCCTTTTCAAGAGCTTCGTTTCTCAATGTTATGACCTCCGAACGAAGGTTTCCAATTGTTATTTGGCTGCTTTCATCTTCTGCATCTTTTTGAGCTTTTAAAGCTTTACTTAGAATTAAACCCTGGCAAACAAAGAGTGAACAACTAATAACGATAAGAATTACTACAAAAATAGTTCACCATAACAAAAATTACAAAATTAGAAGCCAAAGTATACAAACCTTCAAGTTGTTGTAGGCGAGGCTATCCGCAAGTTGATCCTTCATCATTGTAGACAGACCAAGCTCAAGCTTTGCATAGCCCATGTTGTCCATCATTTCATGGCAAACATTGATCTCATTACTGTCTGGTAGACAGTAAATGAAGTCATCTTCATTGTCTCCTCCGTATACCAAGGACCCTTGTGGGGTATTTCAGCTCCTTAGCATAGTGTTGCACTTCAACAATTTGATGTGCTGATAGCTGCTGTCCCGAAGCATGTCGAACAATATAGTTCAAATCACCATGGGAAGGTGCTTCGGGAACAGGTGACGTGGGATTTTCTAGAAGACTCTCTCCCACCAGCTTTACTAGCGCAGCTCCCGAAGGTCCTGCTTCAACATGAATAGAAGAAGCGCTTGCAGTGACCACTTCTTGCATCTTCAATTTTCTCGTCAAGAGCTTTGATAGAAGCAGGAGTTGGTGTTTATATGGATTCCAAAACATCATCCAAAACACTAGCCATTCTCCTTTTCCTTGAAGTCATGGTAGTAGTAGTTGATAGCTTTGGCAACTCTTCCACAGTTGCGGGACTCAGCAGTTTTGGATGTCCTTCTGCTGTTTTCTTTGGTCCCGACTCTTTTACTAGATTGGCACTAACTTCGGCTGGCAAAGCAGGAACTGTTTCCATAACTAAGGGGATAACTTCAGCACTTTCAACAAGCTTCACCTTCTCTGTCATAGGCGCTATAGATGTATTTTCTAAAGAATGTAGCTTCGTCTTACGAGTCAGGACCTTAGCTTTCTTCGGTTTCTGTGAACCAGAAGAGGTTGAAGCTGCCATTTTTCTCTTTAACCCTAGTTTTCAGGCAGGGAAGCAATAGTCTGGATAAACAAACCCGATCACATCAAAAACTCTGTTCAGTCTCTTTTTTTCCTCGAGCGCCGAAGGCAATGATCGTGACTTCGTCCTCTGCCTTCGTGTAGGCTCCCAGCAGCTCATCACTGGTTGCCTCAACAGCCTCTAGCCAATCGTCATTCGGCTCGTCAAATTGGCTTCTATACTAGAAGGTGTATCTTAGATAAACCAAACCACCTTGGCTGGAGCCAGCAGCAGTTTCTGTCGGCATCTCTCAGTCATTCACAAGAGGCCATACCTTGTAAGCAATGTGTTACTGTACCAAATCCCTAGTACCGATGTAAGTGCACACGGTGTTGAAAGCCATTAAACACGCCTGCACTTTGTTCCCAATTGCAATTGAACGGCCTTCTAATACCGAAGTGTGACCATATGGGACGCTGAATAACGCCCCTCACATCTTCCCTCTCACTTAGATCATTCTACACATAGAACCATTGTTTCATCCAAGAGCCCGGCCATTTCTTTCAAAATGTTGGCACGAGATATCTTGCATCAGAATAGGGTATAAAGTTGTAGCACCCGAAGTTGTTATGGTACTGCTCCTTCCCAGTTGCCTTCGTCTGGTAAGATAATTCATGAATATTAGAGAAGCACCTGGCATCTAGCTCTAGCCCTTGGCTCCTCATAGCCCAAATAAAAACCCCCACTTTAATCAAAGCTTCAGGAGTAAGTTGATGAAGGTATATTTCAAATGTCTTCAGTACCTCAACCAGCATCTTGTGCAATGGAAAACGAAGCCCAGCCTTCATGAAGCTTTTAAAAACCACTACTTCATCTACTTCGGGAAGAGGAACAGTGCTTTCTCCCCTAGCCCTCACTATAGATATATCATGGAAATATTTGCCCTTCATCGCTTCAATCTGGCCTTGTTTGACAGTTGATTTCCCGAAAACAACATGGCTTGGCCTCCACGGTCGATCTTCGACATCCTCGTTACCACTTTCCATATCAAAGCTATCACTGTCGCTGGAATCCCTAGATAACCCAGCCATCATTTCATTGGTGATTTTTCAACGTTGGTACTTTCCATTGCTTCGTAAAAGCTAGCAGGTATGGGGTCTACAGTATTCTTATCCTCAGCCATTTCGATGACGATCACAACAAATGTCGAAGCTAAAAAACAATTGTGCTCATAGAAGAAGAAGGCTAAAATGGCAATCACAACCTAGAGAGCTAAATGGCACGAAAAATATTCACAATGCAGACCTCTATATATATATATACTCAGAGCTCCACTAGTCAGTGAGTCCCACGGTTCAGAACGATTCGCTATTCTAGCGAAGTGAAGGTGTTTTTTCGGACCTTCGGCTAAAGGCCTTCGTTCGTATCGCAGTCTGAATTTGTTACAAAGAAACAAATTAATACTGCGAGGGGCTACTGTTGGGGGCCTTCCTCTTCCGAAGGTCCTCAAAAACATGACTAACCATTTGCTTTTAGCATAATATTGATTATTACAGGGAGCTTTAGTTCATGATGGAAGTTTACTCCTCTGTCCAAGGTCTTCAAGACGAAGGTATAGCCTGAGAATGATAACAATGAATGCCGAAGTTATAGCCAAAGAGTAACAACTTTGTGTGAAGTAATATCGAAGATCAAGCATGTTGCTGAACCGAAGAGGAAAAGACTAGCTAGTCCCTAATGATTTATGTCATAGTTATGAACCAATGTTAAGGTCGTAAATGTATTTTTACCTGGGCTGCGTTTCGTGCCAATAAATAGAACAGTACCACCGTACTGTTCATGCTGGATTGTAATTGCTCTCACGTCAACACCTTCGAACAAGCCGAGGGTATCAATGTAATATAAATTCTGTTAATGTTCATGTGTATATCAAGAGATACAAAAATGAATGAATGAATGAATGGATTACATATATTATTTCTATGTATTCTTGTTCTCATAAATGATGAAGGTGTGTCCTTCATGACCTTCGTCTAAAGATCATTATATCCAAAAGGAGATAATGCTTTGAATGACGAAGGTCTTTAACCTTTAACAATTGTGTTGCCTTGTTCTTGATTCACAACATTTGAGAACAAGTGACCAGCATCTGGTGAATAAGATCCGGAGCTATGGGAGTACATGATGGACGAATCATGATGTCGTTCGACTCATGCTAAGGTCATTTACCGTTATTGATCCTCATCTTGTAAACCTTATTCGTGAGAATCCCAGGTACACCAAGATGACGCCCGAGGAATTTCCCGGAAAATTCGTAAGCGGGCGCATGATGGTAAAAGAGGCAACGTACGTCGTTGACATTGCAAATGGACCACTTCCACTCTACGAGCCGCAGCCCGTTGCTCTCAAGGCAATAAGCAGCAAGGAGGTGCTACCTAACAAGGTGGCACAAGTGGAGGCTTCCAGACTCAATGTGGAAGAGATGGCGCTAGTAATCAAGCGTTTCAAGACCGCACTAAAAGGACACAAGGAGTACCCCAACAAGAATAAATCAAAGGGAAAGCGGTCGTGCTTCAAATGCGGTAAGTCTAGTCATTTATTGCACAATGTCCCAATAATGAAAATAACCAGGGACAAGAAAAGAAAGGGAAGAAGGAAAAGAAGAAGAACTACCGAAAGGCAAAGGGCGAGGCTCACATCGGCAAGGAGTGGGACTCGGACTGCTCTTCATCCGACTCCGATGATGAGGAACTTGATGCGTCAGCCTTCGATAAGTCTTCCCTCTTTCCAAACGAGCATCACACATGCCTCATGGCTAAGGAGAAGAAGGTACGTACACGAGATACCCCTAAGTAAACTTCTTCTAGTGATGAAGAATTTGACGATGATGTAGACTTTAGTGATCTCTTTAAGGGTTTAGATAAATCTAAAGTAGATAAAATCAATGAATTAATTGATGCCCTTAATGAGAAGGATATGTTATTAGAAAAACAAGAAGATATTCTTTATAAAGAACATGGTAAACTCGCTAATGTTGAAAAATCTCTCACTTTAGAGACTAAGAAAAATGAAATATTGTCTTCTGAATTATCTTCTTGCCATGAGTCTATTTCTAGTCTTAAGAGATCAAATGCTAATTTAAATGCTAGAATAGAAAAATTAGATATTGCTAGTTCATCTGTGAAACATGTCTCTATTTGCAATAAATGTAAAGATTTTGATGTTGATGCTTGCAACAATCATGTTTCCACCATCTCTAAATTGAATGGTGAAATTGCAAACCTTAATGCTAAACTTAAAACTTGCAAAACTGAGTGTTACAAAATAAAGTTTGCAAGGGATGCCTACAAAATTGGTAGACATCCCTCCATTAAGGATGGACTTGGTTTCCAAAAGGGAACCAATAACTTAACAAGCCAAAGGGCCTCCAATCTCATCAAGGAGAAAGGGAAGGCACCTATGGCTAGTAGTTTGCATTCTTTTCATGATAAAAAGGATCATGCTTATCTGTATGCTCAGAATGCTTCTAGTGTTGCTCATCATGATAGTTGTTATGATCATGTTGTTTTACAAACTCGTCATGATGTTGTCTTTGATTCTCAAGCCATGTTTGCATCTTCTAGTTCATCGCATGATCATGGTAGGAATAGACCTAGGCGCCATGCTCATCATGTTGTTTCCAATGCGCCTAGAAATGCATCTAGTGGTCCAATTATACTTTATCAGACTTATGATGCTTCATTTGTGCTAATGTGTAAAAATGATAAAGTTGTTGCTAGAAATGTGGGGCCTAAGTGCAAGGGAGGCAAAACTTGCATTTGGGTTCCAAAGTCTTATGTGACTAACCATGTAGGACCCAACAAGAGTTGGGTACCTAAATCCCAAGCTTAAATCACCTTGCAGGTTTATGCATCCGAGGGCACAAGCTGGATTATTGATAGAGGATGCACAAACCACATGACATGAGAGAAGAAGATGTTCACCTCCTCCGTCAAGAACAAGGATTCCCATGACATAATCATATTTGGAGATGGGAATCAAGGCAAGGTCAAAGGTTTGGGTAAAATAGCCATCACTACCGAGCATTCAATTTCCAATGTATTCTTAGTAGAATCGCTTGGTTACAATTTACTATTTGTAAGTCAATTATGTCATATGGGCTATAATTGCTTGTTTACAAATATTGATGTATCTGTCTTTAGAAGATGTTATGGTTCATTAGCTTTTGATGGTGTATTAGATGACAAGCTTTATTTAGTTGATTTCACTAAAGAGAATGTCGATCTAGATGCATGTTTAATCTCTAACACTAATATGGGCTAGCTCTGGCACTAACGTCTAGCACATGTTTGAATGAAGAATCTTCATAAGCTTCTAAAGGGAAAACATGTGTTAGGACTAACTGATGTCTGTTTTGAGAAAGACAGACCTTGTGCAGCATGCTAGGTAGGGAAGCACGTGGGAACTACTCGTCCAAGCAAAAATGTGATGACAACATCAAGACCACTAGAACTCCTCCACATGGATCTCTTTCGGGCCCGTTGCTTATCTTAGCATTAGTGGAAGTAAGTATAATCTTGTAATTGTTGATGATTTTCCCGCTTCACTTGGGTATTCTTTTTGTAGGATAAATCAGAAACCCAAAGTACACTAAAGCGCTTCCTAAGGAGAGCCCAAAATGAGTTTGAGCTCAAGGTGAAGAAGATCAGGAGCGACAATGGATCTGAATTCAAGAATCTTCAAGTGGAAGATTATCTTAAGGAGGAAGGCATCAAGCATGAGTTATCCGCTCCCTACACGCCACAACAAAATGGTGTAGTAGAGAGGAAGAACAGGACACTCATCGACATGGCGAGGAAAATGCGTGGAGAGTATAAGACGCCTGAGTGGTTTTGGTCGAAAGCTATAAATACAACTTGTCATGCCATAAACCGGCTCTATCTTCATCGCCTCCTTAAGAAGACGTCTTATGAGCTTCTAACCGGTAACAAACCCAATGTGTCATACTTTCATGTCTTTGGAAGCAAATGCTACATCTTAGTTAAAAGAGGTAGACATTCAAAGTTTGCTCCCAGTAGAAGGGTTTTTACTAGGTTATGATTCAAATATAAAGGCATATAGGGTCTTCAACAAATATTCGAGTTTGGTTGAAGTCACTAGTGACATTGTATTTGATGAGACTAATGGCTTTCCAAGAGAGAAAGTTGATCTTGATGATATAGATGAAGATGAAGTTCTAACAGCCGCAATGAGAACCTCAGGAACAAGTGATGTGCGACCTCAGGAACAACAAGAACAAGATCAACCATCTTCCTCAACACTGGTGCAACCCCCAACTCAATATGTGGAGCTGGTACCTCAAGATGGAGGCATGAATCAAGGGGGAGCACATGAAAAAAGGATATAGAGGAAGAAGCACAACAGACACCTCCAACTCAAGTCCGGGCCACCATCCAAAAGAATCATCCAGTGGATCAGATTCTGAGTGACATCAGCAAGGGAGTAACAACTCATTCACGTTTAGCTAATTTTTGTGAACATTACTCTTTTGTTTCTTCTATTGAGCCTTTCAAGGTAGAAGAAGCCTTGCAGGATCCAAACTGGGTATTGGCCATGCAGGAAGAACTCAACAACTTCAAGAGAAATGAAGTATGGAATTTGGTGCCACGTCTGAAATAAAATGTTGTAGTAACCAAGTGGGTGTTTCGCAACAACCAAGATGAGCACGGAGTGGTGACAAGAAACAAGGCTCGTCTTGTGGCAAAAGGTTATGCCTAAGTCACAGGTTTGGATTTTGAGGAGTCTTTTGCTCCTGTAGCTAGGCTAGAATCAATTCGGATATTATTGGCCTATGCTGCTCACCATTCTTTTAAGTTGTTTCAAATGGACGTGAAGAGCGCCTTCCTCAATGGACCAATCAAGGAGGAGGTGTACGTGGAGCAGCCCCTTGGCTTCAAGGATGACAGGTATCCTGACCATGTTTATAAACTCTTTAAGGCGATCTATGGGCTTAAGGAAGCTCCAAGAGAATGGTATGAATGCCTTAGAGATTTTCTTATTTCTAATGCTTTCAAGGTCAGGAAAGCGGATCCTACTCTTTTTACTAAGACTTGTAATGGTGATTTGTTTGTATGCCAAATATATGTCGATGACATAATATTTGGTTGTACTAATCAAAAGTCTTGTGAAGAGTTTAGCAGGGTCATGATGTAGAAATTTGAGGTGTCGATGATGGGCGAGTTGAATTGCTTCCTTGGATTTCAAGTGAAGCAACTCAAGGAAGGAACATTCATCTCCCAATCCAAGTACACTCAAGACCTGCTCAAAAGGTTTGGGATGAAGGACGCAAAGCCCTCGAAAACACCAATGGGAACCAACGGGCATTTGGACCTTGACAAAGGAGGTAAGTCCGTTGATCAAAAGGCATACCAGTCTATTATAGGTTCATTACATTATCTTTGTGCTAGTAGACCAGATATAATGTTTAGCGTATGCATGTGTGCTAGATTTCAATCCGACCCAAGTAATGTCATCTTGTGGCCGTGAAGTGAATTCTTAGATATTTAGTTCATACGCCTTGCTTCGGAATCTGGTATCCAAAGGGGGTCTACCTTTGACTTAATCGGATATTCAGATTCTGACTATGCTTGTGCAAGGTTGATAGGAAGAGCACATCAGAGACCTGTAGTTTCTAGGAAGATCCTTGGTGTCTTTGAGCTCTAAAAAACAAACATTTGTAGCCCTATCCACCGCTGAGGCCGAGTATGTTGCCACAGGCCAGTGTTGCGTGCAACTAATTTGGAGGAGGCAAACCCTCCGGGACTTTGACTACAATTTGAGCAAAGTCCCACTCCTATGTTATAATGAGAGTGCAATCCATTTGGTGAATAATCCTGTTGAACATAGCCGCACTAAGCATATAGACATCCGACATCACTTTTTGAGAGACCACTAGCAAAGGGGAGATATCAATGTTTGCCATATTAGCACCAAGAACCAGCTAGCTGATATCTTCACCAAGCCTTTATATGAGAAAAGGTTTTGTAGGTTGCGTAGTGAGCTAAATGTCTTAGATTCACGGAACTTAGATTGATCTATTACATACATGTGTTTTATGCCTTTGATCACGTTCTTTTAAGCATTCTTGTCTTTACTTATTTTGGTGCTCAAGTTGTACAAGTCATCTCCGGACCTCACATGATGCACATGTTTAGGGGGGAGGATGTACTACAACTTGATCCTTAAGACTAATGTCTTTGCATGAGTAATTTTGATATAGTCTCAAAGATAGATTGAAAGGGAACATGTGGACTTGGACAAAGAAGAGGCTTCCACTACATTCCGATATCAATGTATCTTGTCCCAAGTCCATATCTATGTTTTCTTATTGCCTTTGGTCTTACTTGCGATTTTTTGTGAGGCAATAGGGTTAAAGGGTTAAATAGTTCTCCTGTTTTGGTGCTTAATGCCAAAGGGGAGAAATTAAGGCCAAAGCAACTGGATCAGCTACCACTTGTGAATTTCAAAATTTAAGTGTAAGTATACTTGGTTTTTGATCAAAACCCTTTTATTTCAAAATCTGCTCTCTTATAGGGGAGAAATTTGATTATGGGAAAACGGGGGAGTTTTGTGACTCTTGATCAAAACTAGTCTTGAAAGTTATTTTGATTTGCCAAAACAAAGTGTTTTGACATAGGAATAGGAAAATGAATTTGTTTTGTAAAAAACAAACCAAGTGGTGGCAAAAATGATCCAAATATGCCAAATTCGATGATAATTTTATTGGTCTTCAAGTTGACATCAATTTGAACTTTTTAGCCCATTTGGATATGTTAGTTCACTATGAGTTGCTTTGTGATGCATTGGCATAAATCACCAAAAAAAGGGGGATTGAAAGGGAAATGTTCCCTTGGCCATTTCTATATTGTTTTGGTGATTAGATGCACAACACATTATGTCTAAACTAACATGATGAATGAGCAAAGGTATATGAAGCGAATTGAGCTCAGAAAAGGACATAATGCAAAATCTATATAAACCAAGTACAAAGGTAAGCTCTAGACACTTAGTCAATTGTTTTGTGTACTAATTATATTTGTCTAAGTGTTAGGGACTTTATGAAGTCAAATACAAAAGGTGCAAAAGAAACCAAGAAAAGAAAAGGAAAAAGTGTGCTGGACTGCGTAGCACCGGACGGTCCGGTGCCACCCACCAGACAGTCCGGTGCACGGGCCAGCCAACTGGCTGCTCTCGAGATTTCTAGCCTGCGTCTGCTATAATTCACCGGACAGTCCACACGAGGAGCTGGTCAGTCTGGTGTGCCAGTCGTGCAACGGCTAGCTGCCACGTCGGCTAGGAGCCAACGGACAACAGGAGTACTGGACGGTCAGGTGCCCCATAGAATAGGAAAGCAGCTGAAAGTCGCCTAGAGGGGGTGAATAGGCGAAACATGAAATTTATCAACTTTAAACACACACTAAGGCCTATGCATGTGTGCTAGATTTCAATCCGACCCAAGTAATGTCATCTTGTGGCCGTGAAGTGAATTCTTAGATATTTAGTTCATACGCCTTGCTTCGGAATCTGGTATCCAAAGGGGGTCTACCTTTGACTTAATCGGATATTCAGATTCTGACTATGCTTGTGCAAGGTTGATAGGAAGAGCACATCAGAGACCTGTAGTTTCTAGGAAGATCCTTGGTGTCTTTGAGCTCTAAAAAACAAACATTTGTAGCCCTATCCACCGCTGAGGCCGAGTATGTTGCCACAGGCCAGTGTTGCGTGCAACTAATTTGGAGGAGGCAAACCCTCCGGGACTTTGACTACAATTTGAGCAAAGTCCCACTCCTATGTTATAATGAGAGTGCAATCCATTTGGTGAATAATCCTGTTGAACATAGCCGCACTAAGCATATAGACATCCGACATCACTTTTTGAGAGACCACTAGCAAAGGGGAGATATCAATGTTTGCCATATTAGCACCAAGAACCAGCTAGCTGATATCTTCACCAAGCCTTTATATGAGAAAAGGTTTTGTAGGTTGCGTAGTGAGCTAAATGTCTTAGATTCACGGAACTTAGATTGATCTATTACATACATGTGTTTTATGCCTTTGATCACGTTCTTTTAAGCATTCTTGTCTTTACTTATTTTGGTGCTCAAGTTGTACAAGTCATCTCCGGACCTCACATGATGCACATGTTTAGGGGGGAGGATGTACTACAACTTGATCCTTAAGACTAATGTCTTTGCATGAGTAATTTTGATATAGTCTCAAAGATAGATTGAAAGGGAACATGTGGACTTGGACAAAGAAGAGGCTTCCACTACATTCCGATATCAATGTATCTTGTCCCAAGTCCATATCTATGTTTTCTTATTGCCTTTGGTCTTACTTGCGATTTTTTGTGAGGCAATAGGGTTAAAGGGTTAAATAGTTCTCCTGTTTTGGTGCTTAATGCCAAAGGGGAGAAATTAAGGCCAAAGCAACTGGATCAGCTACCACTTGTGAATTTCAAAATTTAAGTGTAAGTATACTTGGTTTTTGATCAAAACCCTTTTATTTCAAAATCTGCTCTCTTATAGGGGAGAAATTTGATTATGGGAAAACGGGGGAGTTTTGTGACTCTTGATCAAAACTAGTCTTGAAAGTTATTTTGATTTGCCAAAACAAAGTGTTTTGACATAGGAATAGGAAAATGAATTTGTTTTGTAAAAAACAAACCAAGTGGTGGCAAAAATGATCCAAATATGCCAAATTCGATGATAATTTTATTGGTCTTCAAGTTGACATCAATTTGAACTTTTTAGCCCATTTGGATATGTTAGTTCACTATGAGTTGCTTTGTGATGCATTGGCATAAATCACCAAAAAAAGGGGGATTGAAAGGGAAATGTTCCCTTGGCCATTTCTATATTGTTTTGGTGATTAGATGCACAACACATTATGTCTAAACTAACATGATGAATGAGCAAAGGTATATGAAGCGAATTGAGCTCAGAAAAGGACATAATGCAAAATCTATATAAACCAAGTACAAAGGTAAGCTCTAGACACTTAGTCAATTGTTTTGTGTACTAATTATATTTGTCTAAGTGTTAGGGACTTTATGAAGTCAAATACAAAAGGTGCAAAAGAAACCAAGAAAAGAAAAGGAAAAAGTGTGCTGGACTGCGTAGCACCGGACGGTCCGGTGCCACCCACCAGACAGTCCGGTGCACGGGCCAGCCAACTGGCTGCTCTCGAGATTTCTAGCCTGCGTCTGCTATAATTCACCGGACAGTCCACACGAGGAGCTGGTCAGTCTGGTGTGCCAGTCGTGCAACGGCTAGCTGCCACGTCGGCTAGGAGCCAACGGACAACAGGAGTACTGGACGGTCAGGTGCCCCACAGAATAGGAAAGCAGCTGAAAGTCGCCTAGAGGGGGTGAATAGGCGAAACATGAAATTTATCAACTTTAAACACACACTAAGGCCAGGGTTAGCGTTAGAATTAAATTCAAGTCAAAAGAATGTTTCTCTTGCTAAGAGTTGCTCAAACAATGCAGATGACGTATGGGAGCCAACTCAAATCAATACTAGCAAGGAAACGTTAGAGAGGGAAAACAAATCAAACGAGAATCAAAGCGAGTGAACACGATGATTTATTTTACCGAGGTTCGGTTCCAAAGAACCTAGTCCCCGTTGAGGAGGTCACAAAGACCAGGTCTATTTCAACCCTTTCCCTCTCTCAAACAGTCACTTAGACCGAGTGAGCCTTTTCCTTAATCTCACGGGTCACTTAGACCCCGCAAGGACCACCACACACTTAGGTGTCTCTTGCTTTGATTACAAGTCTCTTGAGAATAAGAAGGAAAAAAGAAAAGGTCAATCCAAGCGACAAGAGCAACAAAAGAACACAATTGATCCTCTCACAAGCCCTAATGCACTAGAGTTGATTTTGGGGACTTTGAGTGGATCGATTGCTTTGATTGTGTCTTGGAGTGTTGGGCTTTTGCTCTTGCAATGAATAAAGATATCAGAAGGCTTGGATGGGAGTGAATGAGGTGGTTGGGGGGTATTCATAGCCTCCCAACCAATTCTAGCTGTTGGCTGATTTCTGCTAGAGATGGGCGCACCAGACAGTCACTGTGCACTGTCCTGTGTGCGCCACGTCAGTGCAATTGTTAAGGTTCGGAGCAGTTGACCGTTGGGGCGCCTTGTCGTCTTCCTACACCGGACAATCCGGTGACCTCTGACTTTGTTGCTCTGACTTCTGTGCGGCACTGTTCATCACTGTTGTTGGGGGCCTTCGGCTTCCGATGGTCCTCAAAAACGTGATTTGACAATGTTTTCTAAGTATGCGAGCTGGTATCTTCGGAATCAGGTTGCGGGTATACAGAAGCATGGTCAAGATGAAGTTTGACTGAAATGGAAGACGATTATGACGAAGGATGAAACGATCATGAAGCTATATGCAGAGGAGCTTCGGCATGACAGCAGAAAGGGGAAACCGACTTAAAGATGAAAAGCCAAATCAGCCCTCGAAGAATTACTATAGAGTTATTTGTTGGGGACTTGTTCTCAAATGCTTCAAGAACAAGGCAACATAGAAAATGTTAATCGGTTAAGTCCTTCGTCCTACGAAGCATTATTTCCCTTGGGATATAATGATTTTCGGACGAAGGTCACAAAGGGCGAACCTTTATAAATGCATTACATATTGACGAAGAATGAATTACAAGAAACATAAAAAATTACGTAGATCATCATATATCATTATTATATGTAAATAAAAATAACATTGAATTACAGATGTACCTCCAATTTGAAGGAAATGAAAGTACAAGCATGACGCAAAAGTGAACACCAAATCAGCGTGAACAGTACGGGGGTACTGTTCACCTATTTATAGGCACGGGGTACAACCCATACAAAATTACATACATGCCCTTCGCATTTGGTGGTAATTCTATAGTAATCTATCGAGGTCTAAATGGCCTTTTCATCTTCAAGTCGGTTCCCTTTTCTGCGAACATGCCGAAGCTTTCCTGCTTCACAGCTTCGGCGCTGTGTCAACCTTCGTATCTTTTGAGCTTCTCCCTCTCTGATACGAGTCCGAAGATACCTGTTCACACATTATACTCTAGAAACACTGTTAAATCATGTTTTTGAGGACCTTCGGAAGCCGAAGGCCCCCAACATTATTGATAAAAATAAAGGGCATTAATGTAATTTTATACGGGCTGCATCCCGTGCCTATAAATAGATGAACAGTACTTCTGTACTGTTCACGCTGACTTGGCATTGGCATCACGCTTGTACCCTTGCTTTCCTTCAAGCCGAAGGTACATTTGTAATTTATCATCATTTATATAAGAAAAACGAATAGAAATAAATTAATAATAATGTTTAAAGTAGTTATGTTATTTTCCGTATTTTATACATAAATCTTTTCTTATCTTTTATTATGATTATGAAGGTATGACCTTCATAACCTTCGTCCGAAATTCATTATACCCAAGGGGAAATAATGTTTCGAAGGACGAAGGGCCTTAATATTTAACATCTTGTGTTGCCTTGTTCTTGATTCATAGCATTTGAGAACAAGTCCCCAACATTGGCGCCCACCTCCGGTGAACTCACTTCCATTTCTTGAGCTCTGAACACCTTCGGCAAGCATCACCTTCGTCATGCCGCCGAAAAAAGCTTCAGCGACAGGGGCTGCTACTCTGCAGCCGTTGGACCCCAATCAGGACGTCCTTTCTCTTAGGGAGGCCCGAAGCCAGAAGAGGAAGGCTGCTAGTCCAACGCCTCCGGAAGATGACTTGGATCAGGAGATCCAAAACCTGGAGATCCTTCAGCAACAGGTGCAACGAAAGAAGGAGAAGATGACTCGTTTAGTTGACCTTCAGAGACAGATAGATGAAGCTTCCGAAGAGGTTCGTCATCTTGTTCAAGATGACCAGAACCGAAGGCCTCCGCGCAGAGAGCTTCATCAGGAAGGCTTCTACAATGAGGACGACTGGTATGAAGATTTCCATCATGGAAATTTTGCTTTCGATGATGCTTCTCCTCTATCAACAGAATTGCAGGCTACACCATGGCCCCAGTCTTACAAGCCACCCCAGCTCCCCATGTACGACGGTCATACAGACCCGAAGCAATTTTTGATGAGCTATGAAGCAACCATATCTTCGTATGGTGGCAATACTGCAGTCATGGCAAAGTCTTTTGTCATGGCCGTCAAGAGTGTCGCTCAGACCTGGTACTCCTCTCTCCGGCCAAGGACAATCACCTCTTGGCAGAAGCTGAAGGATATGCTGATAACCAGCTTCCAAGGGTTTCAGACGAAGCCAGTTACTGCTCAAGCTTTATTTCAGTGTACCTAGGACCACGAAGAATACCTCCAGGCGTATGTCCGAAGGTTTCTGCGTCTGAGGGCACAAGCGCCAACAGTTCATGATTAAGGGGCTTCGGTTGGGACCTTCAGCGCAATACTTTGCCAGGAAGCCACCACAAACTTTGGAGAAGCTGCTCCAGAAGATGGACGAGTACATCCGGGCCGACAATGACTTCTGCCAAAGAAGAGAGGAGGCATTTAGGTTCTCTGAAATGACCAGGGGCTTCGGAGGAAGATTTCATACGAGGCATGTCAGGTCAATTCATAATTCCACTCAAAGTGATGATAGAGGGAGCCAGCAGCAAAGGCCACAATACTCTTCGCAAGCTTTGGGACAACAGCAAAGCTCTGTTCGGCCGCCAGCGCCAAGGGGCAGAGGCGCCAGAGGCTTCAGGGGGAAGATTTGGGGACCAGCCAAGAAGAATTTACTGTCTATTCTGTGGTGAAGACAAGGGCCATACCACCAGGATGTGCCACGTCACCATCCAGAAGCAAAAGGAGATAGCAGAAGCTGCAGCACAACAGAGTCAGCCGAAGCAGGTCATGCACACTGCTTCGTACCATTCGCCTTACATCCCAGAATATGTAGGCAGCCACTCTGCAGCTTCTGTTGCTTCGGCAAGTCAACCCCAAGCATCTTGGCAACAGCCTCCACCGCCACCACCAACGCAGCGAAGACAGCAGCCAGAAGGGAGTCAGCACACTCACCTTCAGAGGGACTTCAGAGAGAAGTTCGAAGCTCGCACAGTCAATAGCACTGTGCCAGAGTCGAAGCACATTTACTGACAAATATCCTACCTCGACAACAGTTTTTTCGCATTTTTGCATTCAGTATTACTTTTTTGTTAATAAGGAACAATTATGGGAAGTCTAAGTGTCTTTTATCGTTCTTCAATTTCTTGTAACATTTTCGTCTTTTACCATAATAAAAATATGTCTTCTCCATAGGCTTGAGTTGCCGAAGCATACGAATTTATGGTGGCATGAAGGACCTTTGTATTATCAAAAATTTGTTCTAAGGGACACAGTGCAATTTATTCGAAGCAGTAAAAAGTCGTTCCTAAGGGAGCGCAGTGTAAGTTTTCTGAGCTTACAGCGAAAAGTCAGCGCTGATTCCGCCGAAAGTAAAAGGCGAAGAAGCTCCTAAGGGAGGCTTACAGCGAAAAATAAACGCTGATTCCGCTGAAAGTAAAAGGCGAAGAAGCTCCTAAGGGAGGCTTACATCGAAAAATAAACGCTGATTCCGCTGAAAGTAAAAGGCGAAGAAGCTCCTAAGGGAGGCTTACAGCGAAAAGTCAGCGCTGATATAAAAAGATTGTGTGCTTTATTGCAGGGATGTGTGTATTTTCGGCACAAATATCATTTTGCATAACATAACATCATCACATCATTTTGCATAACATAAGCATTATACAGCATATTGCATGTGGAACAAGAAGGGGATACAATATTGATCTTCGGAGAATGTTTTGAAAAAGAGAAAATCGTGCTAAGGCACAAGATAAATTGAAAAGAAGTGTAGCTTCATTAGAGAGGCAACATAAAACTTTTTTATAGCTTCGGAGAATACTTTACGAAGCTTGGATATTCTTCAGCAGAGAAGTATGGAAATTCTTGTGATATATAAAATATTTTCTTCACGAAGCATGAAAAGAAGGGAAGGTGTTTTTTCGCCGAAGGCTCAAAAAATGGTATGTATGCAAAATTTCATGCATCGTAAAGAATTGAACTATAAATAGATTATATATTACATTCAAAGTTACAATGTATTACACATGTTACATTCCAAATATTTTTACAATAACATCTAATCCTCCTTAAGAACTATTTCTGCAGCTTCGTTCAGTAGCTGATCGACAACTTTGTCCATGATGGCTTCGGCCATTTCTCTAATTTCATCGTCCCCCTTCGGGTGGGGGCCCGGAGATGCCTCAGCAGGTTCTGAGGGAGGAGAAGATACGGCTATATTACTATTACAAACCGCGAACAAAGTCTGGAATCAAAAATTACAACAAAATAAAAACCACTAGTTAATACCTATTTGCCCTTCGGGCTCTGCGCCTTTCTCAGCAGCCTCTGCTATCTTCCTAGCATCATGGATGCCTTTTTCGCTTCTTTGAATGATCTCTTGAGCCATTTCTCGGCCACCATTGTCCCAAATGTCGGTGAAAAATTTTCCACCAACCAGGCTTGATTCGGCCGAGGGGTCCTTTATGTCTTCGGAGGACAGCGCGGTTTCGGTTTGTGCTAAAGATTTCACATGATTACAACCTTTTCTTTCCAACACAGTAGCAATCCCCCTGGTGCCTGAAAAAGCACACATGTCTCCGCGGCTATTCAAAATTTCTTCGAAGGCCTCAGCTTCGTGACTGATCCATTCAATCGGGCCTTCTGGATTCCCCCTTGTGAAATTCTCTTCGCTAGAGAATGCGCCAATGCTGGCGAAGCTGGATTTTATCTTCTTAACACACTCTATGGATTTATCATAGTATCTTTTCTTGGAAGCATGAAGCTCTTCAACATTTATTTCCAAATGATTTGCCCATTGATCACTTAGTTCTCGTTTTGTTTCTTCTAGTATGCGTTCTTCTTTAGCCCTGGCCAGTTGTTTCTGAAGATCCTGAATTTCGCGTTTTTGGGCTTCAGCTTGAGCCTTGGAGGTAGCTTCGTCTTCCTTTATTTTATCTACTAATGTAAGCAGAATTTTATCTTTTTCCAAAGCTTCGTTCCTCAGCTTGATAACCTCTGCTTGTAGGTTGTTGAAAGCAATATTATAACTTTCGTCTTCAGCATTCTTTTGCGCTCTCAGAGCGTTGCTTAGTATTAAACCCTATATGAAAAAAGAATTACTATAAGAATAAAAGAATGATTCAAAAATTGTAAATTTCCAAATATACAATTCTCACACCTTCAGACTATTATATGCAAGGCTGTCCGCAAGATCGTCCTTCGTCATAGCGCAGAGTCCAGCTTCAAGCTTCGGAAACCCCATGCTTCTAGCCATCTCCCGGCAGACGGATAATTCTTTATTGTCTGGGAGGCAGTATAGGAAGTCATCTTCGTCTGTCCCATTGAACACTAGTGCCCCCTTCGGATATTTCAATTCTCTGGCATAGTGGTTAGCTTCAAAAATCTCTTCTTCGGATAATTTCTTCCCCGAAGCGTGTCGCACAATATAATCGTATATTTTGGAAGGTGCTTCGGGGGCAGCAGTGTCAATTTCTTCAACCAAAACTGGCTCTGACATTTTTATTTTTTCGGCTGCCTTTGCAATTTGTGTTTCTTCGGTCTCCAAAGGTTTTACCTTGGTGGGCTCTGAAGGCCCAGCTTCAGTTTCAAATTGTTGCTTCAAAGCTTCGACAACAAAGGCTTCAGAAGACACTTCAGAAGTTTCAACAGTTTTCTTTGGAGTTATGCTTGAAGATTTAATTGTCTCCAAAACATCTAACACATTAACCATCCTTCTTCTTTTCGGGGTCACTGTTGGACCTTTCTGGCTTTTCCTGTCTCAATCTTTGCTGAAGGACTTAAAACTTCTGATGTTTTTGCTTCTTCAGTCCTTGGTTCTTCCATCTTTTCTGTTGCTAGCACTTCGGCCAACTCTTCGATTTCTGGCAGCAGAGTTGATTCTTTAGCTTCGGTGGCCGAAGAGGTCTCACCGGTGAACTCAGGCACTGTGGCCAGTTCAATATAATGTGGCCGGTGTGTGAGAACCTTTACCCTTTTCCTCTTCGGCACCGGCTCACTAGGAGCGGCTGAAGTAGTCTCCTTCGCAGAGGAAGTATTCTTTCTTTTTTGACCCCGCACTGGATAATGGTAGTCGGGGTAGACGAACCCAATCGCATCAAATACTCGGTTCAGCCTCTTCTTCTTTCGGCCTCCGAAGGCTCCTGACAATGCAGTATCTTCGGCCTTTGAATATACCCCAAGCAGTTCATCACTTACAGTTTCAATGCTTTTTAGCCAGTCATCATCTGGCTCAACGAATTTATCTCCGTACTTGAATGTGTATTTCAGCCTGACTAGTCCACCTTCGTCAGTCTCTTTAATGGTCTCCTGCGACATTTCCCATTTTTCCACAAGTGGCCATACTCTGAAGGCAATGTGTTCTTGGACCAAATCCCTCGTCCCAATAAAAGAGCAAACAACACCGAAGGCTCTCTGGCATTC